>NC_088249.1:45348000-45954000 GCF_036013445.1 Caloenas nicobarica
CAAAATATTATCTAAAGACAATAAGGTTTCTGAGCATCATTGTTCTTTTCATTTTCAGATAGGGCAGTTGAGGTGCTGTGATGCTGAGGTACTTGGTAAGAGTTTACATAGGGAATGAACATCATGTTTGGTTGCTAATATCCTGGTACAAAATAACCAAACCCATTCATGTAGTTAAAAAATATACATAATTTTTGTTTGTTTTTTTGTATGTCCATCTAAGACTAAGTTGGAAATCAAGCACAAAATCTTAGGTAGCTTACTCAGATTCAACTGCATCAAAGATATTTCCATCACTTACTGGAGAAATAGTGGGCAATATTTTAATTATATACATATAGAACTTTTAAAAAGATAGCCTTCTTCTTTTAGAACCACAGTGGATTAACACAGCCTATGAGAGAAAAAACCAGTTGTTTTAGGACTTTTCATAAATGATGAAAACAACACCCAAACCCCCATTTCAAGGTAAAGCAGTTTTATTGCCTAAAAGTTGATGGTTGTGTACATATTTTACCATACTTTTTGAATGAAAGTAATTTCACCTTTATAATCTTTTATCCATTCTGTTTATCCATTTCCAAGCTAAAACAGATTATTGCTAAATCTATTTTTTCATCTCTCTAATTTTAAATTTTAGGAATTATTCTAACACAGTAAAGAAGTATGAAAGTATCTCATACACAGTCTGGCTATTAGAAAATGTTGCATCTTAAACATGATGTACTAAACTAAGTTTTGTATGGATAGAGTACATATGATGCATAATATAGTGAGTCTGTGGGAACAACTTACGGTGTTATCTGCTCTTGCCATAACACTATTTTCTTATACATACTTACCTAGGGAGCTGGTAACAGATCCTTGGACCTTAGCGATGTGATAGGATTCATGACACACCTGCTGAAATTAGGGAAGTGGCAGCGGATGGAGAGACAGAAATAGGAGAAAAAGAGTGTTAAATGACTCTCACAAACTAGGTCTTCGAAGATATTGAAAAAGAAAGAAACAAACAAAAAATTATGTAGCAAACTAAAATAAACCTGAAGTACTTTTTCTTTCATTCTTTGCACTGTATTTAACCTAAGAATATAGGCTACATGGCCTACTACTAGTACTTCTCTAGTATTTATTGTCTTCAAATTAGCAACATTCAACTCTTAAACCTCTTAAACTTTCACAATATAGGAGAACATTAGTTGCATATTAATATATTGCATATTAATCTATTCCCACTAATTGTAAAACTATGTCTGGCTAATTGTAATGCAAACTAAGATTCTGATTACTTAATTTGTCAAGGACATATTTTTTCAATCAGAACTTTGTCAGTGAAATCTGTAATTTTTAACAGGTACACTTGTAGGAAGTCCTTCCAGGCTCTAAAAAGAAATTTTTATGTTGGCACTTTC
Source organism: Caloenas nicobarica (assembly GCF_036013445.1). NCBI lineage: Eukaryota > Metazoa > Chordata > Aves > Columbiformes > Columbidae > Caloenas > Caloenas nicobarica. Next base: position 45,349,413 of record NC_088249.1, read on the forward strand.
ATGACAAATTCTATTTATTTGTATCACTAACTAAGATAGGTAGAAATTGTGGGAAAGAAGTCATGTGTGTAGCAGCAGTTTGCTGCTTTTTAAGAGTTTGCAGTGGAAGCTTGATTTAGTTGCCTAAATCTAGCCTCCAGCTGCCTCTCCAGATGGGCATGAGTCTCCCATATATCCTGTTGTATCTGCCAGTCTCCTGATAATGTCTCACATAATCCTGAAGTATGTCAAACAACATTACACATTTATATTTAAGCAACAGATTGAACCCCGTGTTTTTAAATACCAAGAGTGTATGTCACTTAAGCTTTATTGAGGGACATTAAGAAGCTCTCTGGAAAAATAAAATATTTCTGAGCTGGGATCAGAACAAATTCAGTAGCTTTGTTCATTGTGGATCAGAATTTAACTGCAGACCTTCAAAGGGGAACCTAGTATGATTTCAGTAGCTGGAATTCATTTTGTCTAAACTCAGGTCAAATAGAGTATTCATTTGGAATAAGGATACATCTGCTTTTATGTATCCCTAGTAACATTTCCTAGAGATTCTACATTTAAAAAAAAGAAAAAAAAAATCATATGCCCCAAAGAATAGGGATATTATTTCTGGTTTCTTTGCTATTTAGAAGTTTGGCTAATCCTACTCTGCCTGCCTCAAAGCACCCTATGGTTTTTAAATGGAGAAGATATTTACATCTACCTACTATTCTAAAGGGCTGACAGTGTTCATCTGTGCTGTTAAAACACTGCTGTGTTCTGTCTCAGAGTTGGCTGCAGTACAGTAGTAAATGGTGTGATTCTATTATTACAGAGTTGTGAAGTGCTTTGAGATGTGTCAGGATGTAAAATATTTTGTGACTACTTGCCAGATAGGTAAATATCTCAACCATTTTATCCTCTAAATAAAGAGAAAAAACTTAAAACAGATGTTGGCATTTTCATTAGCATTATGACTTCTTTTTAACTCTTTACAGGTAATGGAAATTCTGAGGAAGAAGCGGTACAGTAGGAATAATCTTGCCACTTTTTTTAGAAATACACAGTAGCTGTTTGAATATCAAGGAAATCACTTGGATTTTGGGGGGTTTTGGCTCCTAATTTTGTTCCTGTTTTGAGTATCAGACAGGTGAGGAATTAATGTGGCATTGCATGACTTTGCATAGGAACTTCACGGGTCTTTTTCATTGTTTTGTGGGAAGAAAATTCAGCACTTTTTGTGAAACTACATAGGAGAAACAATAAAGTCTTTCTATCTGACATGTTTTAGTGACCTCAGTAGTGATATCGTATAGTGGCATCCAAGAATAATTTAGGTTGGAATTGGCTTCTGGATGTTGTCTTATCTGGCTGCCCACTTGAAGCAGAACCAGCTGCTCTTGAGTCTTGTTCAGTTGAATGCTGAAGATGGAAATTCCTCGGCCTTTTTGGGCACCTGTTCCAGTGTTTGGTCACTGTCATAGTGAAATGGTTTGGTTTGGTTTGGTTTCTTTTCCCCTTGTATTTAATTTGAATTTCCCTTGTAACAGCTTGTGTCTGTTGCTTCTCATCCTCGCATTATATACATCCAAGATAATTCTGGATCTGTCTTCTCTACCATCTCACTGAGTAGTTGATGATGGCAATAAGATCTCACATTAGTTTTCTCTTTTTAGGGATTGAACAAATCCAGTTCTCTTGCATCTTCTGACACATCAAGTGCTCCAGCACCCTAGTCATCTTGGTGACGCTTTGCTAGATGTATGAGAATGGTGACCCATTCTGGTTTGGTAATGTCTTTGTTTTAATAGGAATATCAAAATAAAACACAGTATTGAAGATGTGGTCTCGAAAATATTGGATGTAGGGGAATAGTCACTTCTGTTGTCTTGCTGACTGCAAGCACTATTACTGTACACAGTCCAGTATTTTTTTGGTCATTTCTGTCACAAGAACATACCATGTTGTCCATCTTTCTATCCAGATAGTGTCTATCCTGTCCTTTTGCACAGTTTATTTCATCCTAAATGCAAGGACTTCACATTTCCCTTTATTAAGCTTCATTTATGCTGTGCCTGAATGCCTGCAGCATGGGAATCTCACAGGAGAAACGAAAATCTGATGTGCAGTTGCAGAGCTATGACCTCATTGTAATCACAAAGTGGTGATAGGATAGATTACGTAATTAGTATGTTGCTTTAGATTAATACATGCTCTTTAGAAAGGATCAGGAAGGTAAGAAAGAGGAAACATGCTTTGCCCAGTGAGAAGCTTGTAGCCATTTGGGAATTTAAAAAGTGAGGACCGAATCAACATGTGTCACATTTTGGTATACATCTTCTATAGATAATCTGATCAAGAAGAAAAAGTAGATGAAGCCTCTTTTTTTGAGAACTGGGAAAAGTGTTGTGATCACAAGCACTGCTCCTTACTGTGGACTTGAACATCTGCTGCAAAGACATCATTACAGTTCAGGTCTCTGGTGAGCATCAAGAACAACTCTTGATACAGGCGATAAGGAAGCTGGTCAGGGAAGATTCTCTAGCAGACCCGCTAGTTGTGGATAAAGAAGATGTGGTCAGACTTGTGAAGTCTGATGGGAGGAGTGACCATGAAATTGTGGGTGTTAAGTGATGAAAACTTTCAACATGGTTTTGTTGTGTGACAGTCAGACATGGTGACACACTGAGAAAATAGATGCTAAAATGTTGTAGGTTACTAGTAAGGTTTGACATTGAGAGTTTGATGATATTGTAGGTCGGTATTGGAGATCTGTGTAAGTAGTGTGTGTTCTGCCAGAATCTTGATTAACACAATTTGTTTGTTTGTTTGTTTGTTTACTAAAAGATATACAAGATAAATGAGAACAGAGGTATTTTGGGAGGGCTAGCCCCAAATAAACTAACATTGAAATGGTCTCACAAATTGCTTTCAGTAACTTCCTTAGGTATTAACAAGGGAGAAGAACAAACCCACAAAAAAACCCCAGCCAAACCATTAAGGGGAATATTCGATGCCAAAAAAATACTGTATTTGCTGCAATCAAGATGCACCTATTACATTTTGTTAATTCTTCATGAACAGAGAACAGAATTGTTGGAATTTTACATTTTTTTTCCAGACAAACCAATAGCAGAGAGACAGCATAAAAAATTGAAATAAATTACAGAAAGGATAATTAAAAAAATAGCATGTGAGAGATCTATTTTTGGGCAGTAGCAATGAGAAGGTATTTTCATTCCTTGGACTCCCACTTTAGACTAAATATTTGGCAATTTTGAAATAAAACTACTTCTTACTCAGTGATCTGAAAAAAAAATTGGCTAGGCAAAAGTGGACAGATAAAATATTGTGTCATGGACTTTACAATGTCAGAAGATCACAGATTGTAACGAAATGAAGGGCAAAGTTGAATCACCGGATGATTAGTGTTGCTTCTAATGATGTACATTATATTCAGCTCTATGTGGCTTGCAGTTTTTATAGTATCTGGCTTTCAAACAAAGACTTAATTCACATGAAGAATCTACTATGACCCCATTTAAAATACTTATTTTGAAGTTCAGGTCCTAGCAGAGGGAATTTATATGGGTTGCTAAAGTAAGAATTGCATTAAGGTGCACAGGGTTTTAAGTACCTTCTTCCATATAACTGTAGCAAAAAAATCCTCTTAATTCAGGGCTTGTGGTTTCTTTTGGAAGTGCACTGATGAGAAAGTGTCTGGAGAACAGTGAAACTAAACAGAAAGCATAACTATACAGATGCTCAGTGAAACAACGATGCTGAAAGTGGCTAGTCCTTTTCATCATTCCTGTCATTTAAGAAACAAACATATAAAATACAAAACAAAAACAAAAGTCCTGTTCAGATTGGTAGAGAAACTCCAGTAGAATGGCACTGGGAGTTCATGGTATCCATGAATTTTCAGTCATTTTCCACACTATTTGTTATGGAACATAGTGGGAAAGAAGTAAATAGGCTTCTCTACAGCCCAGAAATTATGATTCATGGTAGTGGCAAGGCTAAGTTGTATTACAGGCTAAAAGAGAGACAGCAGCAGGTGTGTTTGAATAAATAGATTCCAGGTGGTATAATCTCCAAATATTGGATGCAACATGGAAGATAATTTTTTCCCAAACTGCATATACAAAATAATCTAAGAGATGAAGTATTTGTACCAAGGTTAAAAATACTGAAAACTAAGTAAAATGTCAAGTAGATTTCTAGCTGTTATTTCAGTTAGCAAAAGCCATTTTAAAATCTCTTGACAAACATAAAGGAAAACATGCATGCATGAATTCCAAACAAGTCCCCTCTTCCACGATTCCATTTTTAAATCCTGAGAACTGCTGATTATGAATGGGTTTGAATAGCACATAGAGTGTGGGTCACAGTTCAGCTGGAACTCTGAGATTAATGCAAGAGAACAGAGACATTGCTAGCTATAAAGCCCACAAGCATCTTTGCTGATTTGTGATTATATATGCACATTTTTTATTACAAAATGCACAGATTGGCACTCAATATGCATTTTTGTTGATTTTCAGCCCCCTTATCTCCTGAAAATGTCTAGGCACACAGTGTCTTTTCAAAGTAGCAACTTGCAACAAATGTATCGTTTTGAATGTCTCAATTTTTTTTTTTTTCTGTAAATTTGTACTTAGGTTGTGTTCTAAATTGGCGATAGTCCTACTGAGTAGAAACTATTATGTGATCATATTCCATTCTCTCAATCTTCTTGCTAAGCCATATGGACTTTGGGTTCCCTATTACTCTGAAAAGTGTCTTTCTGTCACCACTTTGCTTGTAGAAATCTATTTCACACTTATTTCAGTAAATGAAAGAAACATAGAATAGTTTGGGGTGGAAGGGACCTTAAAGATCATCTAGTTCCAACGCCCCTGCCATGAGCAGGCACATCTTCCTGTTGACCAGGCTGCTCAAAGTCCCATCCAGCCTGGCCTTGAACACTCCCAGGGATGGGGCATCCACAGCTTCTCTAGACTACCTTTTCCAATGCCTCAGCACCCTCATAGTGAAGAATTTCTTCCTTATATCTAATCTAAATCTACTTTCTTTCAGTTTAAAGACCCCTTGTCTTATCAATACATGTCCTTCTAAGAAGTCCCTCTCCAACTTTCTTGTAGGCCTCCTTTAGGTACTAAAAGGCTGCTATAAGGTCTTCCTGGATCCTTCTCTTATCCAGGCTGAACAGCTTCTGCTCTCTCACCCTGGCTTCACAGGAGAGTGCTCCAGGCCTCTGATCATCTTTGTGGTGCTACTCTGTATTGCTCTAGCAGGTCCATATCCTTCTTATGTTTGGGGCCCTAGAGCTGGACGCAGTACTCTAGGTGGAGTCTCACGAGAGTGGAATAGAGGGGAGAATCACTTCCCTCGACCTGCTGGTCACAATTCTTTTGATGCAGCCCAGAATATGGTTGGCTTTCTGGGCTGCAAGTGCATATTGCTGGCTCATGTTGAGCTTCTCATCTACCAACACCCCAAGTCCTTCTCCTCAGGGCTGCTCTCAATCCATTCTCTGTCCAGCCTGTATTTGTGCTTGGGATTGCCCTGGCCCATGTGACATTGCACCTCACCTTCATGAGGTTCACAAGGGTCTGCCTCTCATGCCTGTCAAGGTCCCTCTGGATGGCCTACCTTCCAGCATGTCAACTGCACCACACATCACCCCTAACAGTAAGGTGAGGTCTTTTTTCTGTGGTTCTTCAGTGCAAAGTGTCACAAGAAACTTGCATAAATTCATTGTATCAGTCTACCAGCAACAGTTGCAAAGCATTAAAGACACAACAGTACACAGAATTTCTCCTGCTGCAATATGTAACTGTTAAAAAAATACTTTTGTGATCTTAGGAACCATCAAGTAGAGAAAAACTTTTCTCCTGCTTTCCTAAAGATAGGTTTAATTAAGTTATTTTGGGTCAAGTGGTACAAATGTTATCTCTTTCGCTGGCACTACTGCAAAAACATTTAAAAAAAACCCAGGCAGCTGAGGGGGTGGAAACACACATCTGAAGACATGCTGTTGGAAGGAGGCATCACACTGGTCAGGAACAGCCTTGAGGGACTGTGGCCCATAGGTGACCCATGCTGCATGAGGGACACTGAGAAAAAGAGATGTAGGAAAACCTGAAAAAGCAAGGAGCATCTGAGAAAAGGAGCAACAAAAGTATGGGACAGGAAACCAGGAAGATGCAAAGAGCATTTGAGAGAAACCATTGTGCACATGACTCTGACATCCTGTGCTGTTTATCATCTCCCTGTGGAACTGGGATGGATTTAGTAGCCTGCAGTGAAAACAAGGCAAGCTTAGGCTAGGAAGTGGGGAGGAGATGTGTTTGAGTTAAGGTGAACCTGGGGAAGGGGGAGGAAGGGTATTAAGTGCTTGATTGATTGTGGTTTTTTTGCCCCCATACATGTCTTGGTGATCAATAGCTGATGTTACTTAGAAGTATATTAGATCAAGTAAAATTTCCCCAAGTTGAGACTGTTGTTTGTCACATATACACTTACTAGTGAAAAGAAAGTAGAAAGTAGATTGTACATGTAGTGCTAAAAAAATCAACAGTGACTGAAAGCCTGTACAGATTAATTTCTAAAACTAAGCCTTAATTTCTAAAACTAGGCACCAATTGTCTTCTTAGAACATCTGGATTTTAGCTTGTCAGCCTGGAAAGGAAAAAATTTGCAAACAGCTATATTAATAATAAAGTGTTAGATTGTTACCACTACCTACCTCATACAGGGATAAATACTTTCATAGGTAATAGGCGTTCCTTGTGAAGGATGACCACAAGGTTGTGTTTGCACTACTCTGTTGTGATTTAATTTAGCCTTTAGTATTTGATTCATTGAAAATAAATAGAAGTTATGAAAAACATTTTCAAAAGCATGTAGAAATGTTTTTGCTACATTTTCATTGTCAGTATGCATTTAAATAAAATATACTTCCCCTATATACACCCACATATACAAACTATAGGAACACCCTTATGAGTTCTCACCCTCCATACTGCAAATATCTCTTCATCTTTAAATTTTATATTTAGAGATAGGACTACTGGTTTTAATAGTGCCACTCAAATGCATAGTTATGTGCATACATATTTTGAGGCTTATGGCACTAGAGTTTTTTTCTTTGTTGTGTTGAGTGATCAGAGATTGCTCACGTAAATCCATTTTCTCTGGGGTTTTGAGGAGAGTAATCTGTTGCTATGTCTCCAAATGTCAAAGGAAAGACTCCTCCATTCTGCAAACAAATTCGAAGATTCACATTCTTCCCTCAATCCATTTTAAACTTAGCAGATAGTGGAAAGAAAACAGAAATAGGCTACCCAATTTGTTAAAGGTCTTTTCTCTCTCTTATATGATTTTCTTATAATTATTTTAAAAAAATAGATTCCTGTCATAGATCTTGCAATATGCATGAAAGAACATTATAAAGACAGCATTTCAATTATTTTTTAACCTGGATTTGCAGACTTATATTGATTATTGGTCTCCCTCTATTATATTCAGTTATCATAATTCCCTCTGCTGCTCTTCTAATTTATTATGTGAAAGTTATTTTCCTAACAGGCTTGTAAATACAGCTTTACAGAGAGTTAAATTATTATTTTAGCCATAGTTAACTATTGTGCAAAGCATAGCAATAGTATGCATGTTTTCTTACTAGTTTATTTTGAATGAAGTGGTATATATGTCATACATTTATCAAGCTAATTTCAGAGAAGAGATCTAGCATATGTTTGCACACACACCCTGAAAGTCCTGCATGAATATATATTTGGTATTCTTAATTTTGCTAAAGATTTTTTTTTCTTTTATGGGAAAAAATGTTGTAGCATATCAGGTAAAACAGAAACTATAGCATTGATTCTTTGGACATTACATATGTTGAAGATGTGTGATTCTGAAGGGATTCAGCAACACAGCTGAAGTGGGCAGCAGGTGTTTGAAATTCGGCTGCTGTGTATTTTCCCACTGTTTAATCTCTTGGTTTTAGTGTCAAAAGCAATTACAAGATAGACCAATCACCTGAGTGACAATAAGAAAAATCTGTTCTTTTTGTTGCTCTGCCTGATGGTTTAGCAGGTGAATTGTGGCAGACATTATTGCATTGACTGGTGTAAGCATTAGGGTCATTGGAGGGTCAAGTTTTTCTTCTTTGACTGAATGTGCTATATTGCTTTCTGAACCCTCCAAATGGCCTAACACCTCCCTCACTTATCTCTTCCAATAAAGTATCTTTGACAGATAATGCAATCTCAGCTTCTTTCTCAAAGGATACACTAGAGATGCAATGGAGTACATGTCTGTCATTCTGTTGAATTACCCTGTTTGTGAAGAAGCTGATGATGTCCTTAAGTGCCTTCAATAATCTCTCTCTCCTCACTCTCCTTGGGAAAAAAAATTAGGATTCTTCTCCTCTGGAAGAGAACAGAAACAGCTAGAGCTTGAAACAGCTCGAGGGTTTTGACATTTAGTTGCATAAATCTTGTAGAAACAAAATGCATACTGATCTCTTTAGCTTTACCGAATCTGCAAAACTGGATGTGGACACAGCAGCTTAAGTACAGCTTGACTTTAGGACTTTGTTTATATTTGAAGCAAATGTCAACATAGAATAATATGAAGAAGACAGTGATATGAAAGAATTATGTTGATGAGAAAATTCAGGAGAGGGCTTTACTTTGTTTAATTACTTCATTTTAGATGATTTATAGTAATTAAGAATAGAATAGAATAGAATAGAATAGAATAGAATAGAATAGAATAGAATTAGAATAGAATGTTGTATAGTATCTTCTTCTGAAAGATTAGGAAAAAGATAAATGGAGATACTGAACTACCACCCAAACTTTAATGCATGGCAAGTTAAAGCTAGTTGGCAAGTTGCAGAAATAGGAGTCAAAAAGTCAAAGTTTCTATTTTCAAGTCTGCCATACATCAAATTCACTTCACTATATCATACCTGGCCTTGGTCAAGTCACTCAGCCTTTTACTTCCTCCATTTTTCCATCTGTCTTACTGCTTAAGGATCTCAGTTTTCATACATTAGCACAGGTAATCACTGTAATAACTTCTGAGGCTACCTATTATTACACAAGCATGTGAGAAATTATGTATTTACAGGTTTTTTATATTGACACACAGTTTGACAGAAAATTAAAAGCTGACTTCAGCATAGATGTAATATGTTTATGAAAATGTGTCTTCATGAATTTGATGTTCTCAATTGCCAAAGAATGTTGAAAGGCCCAAGTAGGACATAGCCTGCCTCAGAATTTAGATGTGAGAGAGGTTTATGGAGAAATGGATATGGTTCCTTTTCTTGGAGGAAGAGGAGATTTTAGAGAGATAACAGATTTCAAGCCATGAATTTCAAGCAAGGGTACAGCACTCTTGTTGAGTACATCAGCAGAAGATTTTGATTTTTTATATTTGGAAAAGGTAAATGCAGTAAAAAGTCCCTTTTATCTGAGATGTATAAAATACACAACATAGATGCTATGGATCTTTCGTTAACTGTTGAGAACTGTCTAGTTATGAGCTGTTGTATTCAATCCTTTTGTATTCACTAAATCATATTTGAAATAAAAAAACTTTGAAAAAAGACATATGCTCAATAAATGTTCAATGCTTATAATTTATTATTTTCATGGTTTGGAATGCGACAAGAAACACCGAGAATCCTGTTTTTCATTACATTACGGTTATTTTTCTCTATAAAGATTTCTAATATAATAAAATTTTTAACATTGCTGGTAATACCCTTTTAGATGTCTCTCATCTTTGTGTGTCTTTGCAATAGTTTCTGATTTCCATTTCATCAGAGTGCATGCCATCCTTAGCAGAAGAATTTTGACACCTTTGTCCAATGTAGTATCTCATCTTTCTTGCTTTTGTCAAAAGTGAAAATTATTACAAAATGCCAGTAGTTTTCACTGTCTCTTTTAGAGGCGCTATGTGTTCTGTGGAGACTCGCTCAAGGATGGAAAATAAATGTTCAAGGTTTTGCTGCTATTCTGAGAAAGTTTTCTTCTTAGAAGCATGACAGCAGGAAGTTATGCAACTGATGTTTTGAAATGTTTTAAGATGTTGCTAGTAATGATGCCGTGATATATATATATATATATGTATGTTTTTATTCACCAAAAATCAGAAAATAATACTATTCAAAGTTAAAAATGAAACACATGGATAAAAAATGCAGAGCTCTAGCAAAGGTATGGTAAAAAAACAGTGCATGGAAAAGGTACTAAAACGTGCTATACTTGTTTTATGAAATGTCTGTTTTCAAGCATATTTAGTTTCAGAGACAGAACAGTAAATAATAACAACATACATAATCAACACCTTCTTGCTGTGCGCTAAAGATAGGTGTTTACTCAATCTTCATTTAACTACACTGAAATAAAATCAATTTCTAGTCCTCTGAGAATATCTTCATAGGAAACAGACCGTCAACATGAACATGACTGTACTGGACACAGACGCATGCACTTGTCATGACAGGTAGAGATGCCCTCTTTGCAATACTTGACTTTCAGTCATGAATGACAGTGTGTTGGCATAGATACTGAAAGACATGTTCTGACATGCTACATTTGTCACTTTTGTTCTAATGTTTCTCTATGTAATATAAGTGTTAAGGCAAGAGTGCTTTCTAAGTATAATGAAAGTATTCTATGGTTAGACATTTTCATGGTTTCTGTGACAGAATTCGATAGTTTCCAATCAAATGTATCCCATAAATGAAAGTAACCCATTACTTTAAATAGTACATATATCTGCTTAGAAAATACAAATAGTCATAAAAGAACCATACCAATACAGTACCTTTTGTACCTTCTAGCTGACACACTTTGCTTTCCAGGTAGACTTTAAAGTTGCTCAAAACTGAAGAGTGTTAGTAATGATAAAGTACTAGGCCTAAGGCCTATTGCTAGAACTAATAGTAGTACAAAGAAAGCTTGTGGTTCACCTGAAAGTTCTAAAACTGATGGATTCATTTGGAGTCTAAACTGCAATCTTTGTTTAACGTAGTAGATTTTGCTATCCCATGATTGCGGACTTTCCCATTGTATGTTGTACTGTATACAGGCCAGTGATATGATGCTCTCAGAGTGGGAATACTTTTGGAATGGTGCCGGTTTTGCCGTATGTTACATTTCATCCTGTGTCAAGCGTTATCCTGAAATAGAAACATGTGAGCATCCAGCTGTTACACAGGACCTGAACTGTCTTAGGGATAGTTCAGTCATAAGGATGGGTTTCACCCTGACTACTCTTGAATGGTAAACATTACTGTTTTACGTTGTTATGCAAGTATTAGTGTATTCATAGCTTGTAGAAGAAACAATGCTTCTTTTCTCATAATGCAATCAAATACTTATCAGGGACATTGCTGCATATAAATCAATAGTATTACAGTAATAATGCAAGTGCATCTTTTTACTGAAAAACAGAGAATGGCAAGGTTAGCAAGGAAGGATACAGGCAGTCACATCTCATACATATCTCATTAGATGTATACAAGAGCTGCATTTAATGCTTCTGCCCAATTGTCATAAATGCAGATTGGTGTATTATGCTAAGTAAATCCAAAGATGAAATAAAGCTGGGAAATGCAGTAAGAAACATGGAATTTCTTACAATATTTTCAGAGAGTGAAGAAATGAAGACATTACTTAAAAGCCCTATTTTTTGGAGATAATAGTTTTTTAAAAGAAATTTATACATTTCAGGATTAATAGTATGATTGCATCAAAATGATGGGCTAGAGTAAAGGAACAGAGTGAGAGAGAAAATCTGCACTGCTAAACTTAACAAATTTCACTTTATGTCTGAGACTGCTGAAAATGAGATATATTTAAAAAAAGAAAAAAGCAATTTAAATAACATTTTAAACATCAGAAAAATTTGCTCTCTCTCTCATAAAAAAAGTATGAAAAGATACCAGAACGTCCTCCAGCCCAACTCTGGACATGTCTCTGTCATCCTCCTTTAGAAAGGAACACCTGCACTATAAGATTCCTGAAATATGATAATCTAACTGGATTTTAGAAAATTAGTGATGCAGATTAGTCTATGTGTTCCAGTGCTTACTTGCAGAAACTCTCCCAAAGTGTGCTGTCTTTGTGGCAATTACATAATATTTCTTTTTGAGCTATCCAGAATGCTTATTGAGAGTAGTTTAATCTCTTTGTAATGGTCTTTTGCATTCCTCAGCCGTGTCTTCTCTAAACTGAACAACAACTATTCCTTTCATTTACTGGCACAGAGCGTGGATTCTAGATCAATGTTCACTATTCTTCTCTTGACCCTCTCAAACTGATTGACATCTTTCTAGCAGTGTGCCTGCCCATCACAGAGATAATTCTGAGCTAAAGTCTTATCAAGGCAAGATAGACTAAAAATACTATTTCCTTTGTCTCACAGACAATTTCTAGTCTATATGGTGAGGTTTCATAGTTACTTTTTTCATTCAAGCTGCTGATTTTGACTCAGATTCAGTTTCTGATCCACGCTATTCCCTTTGTTTCTGATCTTCATGGGTCAGTCCTTTCTGAGAAGACTTCAGTCTGGTATATTTAACTGTAGCAAATATTCTGTGTTATCTCTTGGTACATCTTGATACAATTAGGTCTTATGTTCAGAAATGTGATGACTCAACAATTCTTCTGCATGTGAGAGCTGAAGCTTGCTATCCATTAAGTATTTCACTTACCAGGAGCTGCTTTACTTAAAGTGGCACACTGACAGCTGCTGTGATTGCTGGTTTTGTGCTGAGCCCTTTAGAGGCAGTCTGCTAAGGCACACTCTCTTCCATCACTTCATTCGAAATAACTTCACTCACTGACTTATGTATGTGTTTTCTGAATGTGCTGAAAGTATCTGGGAGTGTACCAACCTGCCTGTAGGCTTTTTCTAACACGTCTTTTTTGGTTGGCTTCATCTCACCGTTGTTGTTCATGCAGTATCTCAGTAAATGGATATGAAGACATTCAAAACCCTTTTTCTTTGAAACCCACTGACTTTTAGTCTCCTCTAATAACACTACCATGAGAATAAAACTGAGGCCTGTTTGGAATGAGAGATTCAGGTTATTTGCCATCTATACTAAGGACATTAGTTTTTGTTTAAGCTCTGTCAGCTGGTCTATGGAAAAAGCAAGAAACACAAAGTATAATTACTGTATATATACACAATTAGATTTCACTAATTTACGCTTGTGGTCACTTGTTTTAATCCTTGAATTCCTTTTCTTTGGGGAATGAGCTACTTTTCCTCTGGTTGGAAACTCTCATATGAATTATTTATGTCCCCTGCATATCAAAAATAAATGCACAGATTCTCAATTTTGGGATAAGGTTACTCATTCTGTTTGCTTTCTGTGTGTTTGTGAATAGATTATTCTCCTAACATGGTATTTTAGGGATTTATCAAACCTGTGTTAAATTTGGTAAACTAAAGTGATTTTGAGAAGTTATATTTCTTTTATCATTTTCAAAATTGTAACATTTTGATTTTTGCAACATTTTTCTTCAATTTTTTTTTCTTATTTTTATTCACTGATATTTATTTTCAGGAATAGAAACACTTCAAAATGAAAAAGTGGGCTTTTGCTACATTTCAGTAAAGTTCATATTCACTTAGAGAGTTCTTTTTCATGTTAGTTGTTTTGTCAGTTCTACATCAAACCAAACAAATCAATATACAGATTCGTTCCTAAAGCCATCACCGAATTATGTGTGTAATTTTTTGTTTTGTTTTGTTTTGGATTTGATTTTGGTTTTGTTTTTTTTTTTTTACACATGTATTGACATAAGTAAGAATCATTAGGTATTTAGAACCTGTGAAAGCCCAGATAGTTTTGATTCTAAAGACATTAAGTACCCATATGCTGGTAAATAAAGGAAAGCGTGTTGATTTTCAGTCCTTCTACACGATAAATGTTCCTACTGACTAGAATTAGACCAAGGTGTAACCCAGAACTTCTAGAACAGTTGCTACCTTTGGTTGGTTGGTTGTCTACTGATTTAAATGCTGAACTGTGAATTCACAATAACAATACAGATTTTTTCATAGCAAGTATTAGGCTTGACATAGTTTCATTTTTCTCTTCTCAAGTTCCTGCAGAATTGCATTCAACTTTTAAAAATGGTGAGAGAACTAAAATAGCTTACTGTTCTGTTACAGAAACTTTAATTATAGTGCTTGCAGGTGGGAAGAGAGACAGTAGGTCATGTCTTTATTAAAACATATCTAATTAAGTAGTATAGATAAAGCTTTCCCTTCTTACAATGTGCCTCCTTTTTGATAGAAATCTGACAGCTGATTGGGCTGGAGTTAAAGAGTGAGTTTTAGGTCAACCAGTGAACTCAAATGTTGCTTTCTCATTGAAGCTACACTCAGTCAAGGCAACAGGAGTCAGTTTTAATGAGGCTGGTGCTGCCCAAGAAGGACATAGATCATAAAGTAGTTATACAAGAAAAAGGAGACATAAAATGATATACAGAGCTGATAAAACAGTTTTGGCAGACAAAGAACAGTGATTTCCTACCGAGGGCACTCACAGGTCCTCCAAAATGAAAGTAGCAAATGGCAGGGCTATTGTAACCACGTTGGGATGATAGTTCTTTAGAAACTGATTATTGTCAAGGATATTTACCTGATGAAGAATCAGAGATGGGATTTTCTGAATTTTGGTTGAGTGTCTCCCATTTGTTCCCAGGGAAGACAGACCACTTTGAACTGTGTCAAGGTTTGACTGATCCCCGGCAGTGATGTTCATATTGTGATTAAAACCACATGCTCAAATGATATGCCAAAGTTGTGAATTTTGATGGAAATTCTGAAGCTTCGATTTATGGTAGTTAAGATTAAACCCTGAAAACAAATCTATTTAGAGAAGTTGACTTCTTATCTGTGAAGGCTGTGACACTTCTGTGGTTTTCTTTCCTACTTCATACTGGAGCACAGTGTGTGCCCCAAATATTAAAAATTATCCTCATAATGAAAATATAATTTAAGAAAATGTTATTAAGTCTGTTTTCAAAAAAATAGCTGAAACAAATCTTGAGTAGACAGTGCTTAGTACCTATAAATTTCTTTTGTTGCATTATTTATAATTATTTATTATTTATTATGTTTTAATTACCTGCTTCTTAGACCTCTTCAAAATCCAACTGTGTGTTTAGAATATTTATATTGAGCAACTGTGTTATGTTGCTGTTGTTGTGTTATGTTCAAGCCATCCAAACCCAGCAAAATTCTTGAAGAAGCCAATTATGTTTTTCGCATGGGTAGGATTTCAGGAAACTGAGGCCCAATGTAATGAAGCCACTTGCCTAAGGTTACATGAGTGATCTGAAATGGAGTACAGATTTGAACGAGTTTCATTACACGACTGCAAGCATAAGGCCATCCTCTTCCTTGTAAGCAGTGGCTCTGGGTAGAAATGTATCTGTTTAGTTTATATATATTTTTAGATAAGAAAATAGAACTGTTACCAATACACTCAAAAAATGCAGATCTTTATATTCTTTATGTGTACGGACTGTCATTATAAAAGATATGCCAATTATACCTTTTCAGCTAATTTATTGGATTGATGCATCATAAATCAAATAGCTCACATGGTTTATTCACTATAAGCAGAAATAGTTGTGGTGTTCTCAACTCTTTCAGTGCAGCTGATGCTTGCAATGCTGCAAACATTAACTACTGTGAGCAGTTCCAGCTAAGTCAATTACTTTAATGAAGCTTACTCAGAGTGATAAAGAATTAAGGCACTGCTAAAAACTAAGATATGATAAACTGTGTTCCTTGGGAGAATTTATGCAAAAATACTGTTGATTCTAGCAATACAATTGCAAAATGTTTCAGTAATTAAATATCAGAAAAATAACATATTAAACTGATTCAATGAAGAACTCATTCCTGGTGTAAGATAACATTTTATTTTTTATATTTTATTTGGCTGGAGGGCCAGGCCCAAAGAGTTGTGGTGAACGAAGCCAAATCCAGTGAATGGCTGGTCACAAGTGGTGTTCCCCAGGGCTCAGTATTGGGGCCAATTCTGTTTAATTTCTTTATCAATGATCTAGATGAGGGGGTTGAGTGCACCCTTAGTAAGTTTGCAGATGACACCAAACTGGGTGGGAGTGTTGACGTGCTGGAGGGTAGGAAGGCTCTACAGAAGGGTCTGGACCATCTGGATCATTAGGCTGAGGCCAGTTGTATGAGGTTTAACAAGGCCAAGTGCCAGGTCCTGCACTTGGATCCTAACAACCCCAGGCAGTTCTACAGGCTCGGGGAAGAGTGCCTGGAAAGCTGCCTGAGAGAAAAGGAATCTGGGGGTGTTGACTGTCAGCCAGCTGAATATTAGCCAGCAGTGTGCCCAGGTGGCCAAAAAGGCCAACAGCATCCTGGCTTCTATCAAGAATAGCGTGGCCAGCAGGATTAGGGAAGTGATTGTGCCACTGTAGCCAGCACTGGTGAGGCCCCACCTTGAATACTGCGTTCAGTTTTGGGCCCCTCATCATAAGAAAGACATTGAAGTACTAGAGAGAGTGCAGAGGAGGGCAACAAAGCTGGTGAGGGGCCTGGAACACAGGTCTTATGAGGAGCGGCTGAGGGAACTGGGGCTGTTTAGCCTGGAGAAAAGGAGGCTGAGGGGAGACCTTATTGCTGCCTACAACTACCTGAAAGCAGGTTGTAGCATGGAGGGTGTTGGTCTCTTCTCCCAAGCAGCAAGTCATAGGACAAGAGGAAATGGCCTCAAGTTGCACCAGAGGAGATTTAGATTGGATATTAGGAAAAAAATTCTTCACGGAAAGGGTTGTCAGACATTGGAACAGGCTGCCCAGCGAAGTGGTGGAGTCACCATCCCTGGAGGTGTTTAAAAGGCGTTTAGACGAGGTTCTTAGGGACATAGTTTAGTGCTAGAGTTAGGTTATGGTTGGAGTTGATGATCCTGAGGGTCTCTTCCAACTGAAATGATTCTAAGATTCTATGACTATACAGAAACTGGTGACAATCTGTGCTCAAATGGATTAACACAACTGAACATTCCCACATTTCAAGCATTTTAAACCCTGAATCAGATCGTAAAAACCTCTCTAAACCTCTGCTTTCTTCAAAATTTGGTCATTATATGTAATTAATAGTCATTTGAATGAAAGACAAATTATATATTAGATAGCATGTGTGAGTCTTTCTGTGCCAGTGTGAATTTTAAGAAAGCAGTCTCAAAGCACTTTTCTAGTAAAACTTGTATAGAGTGACAGGACATCCGTAATGGCATGATTCAGTTTCTTAGGGTGGCAGGGCTCAGAGGCTGCAGACCTCTCAAAGACAACTGTTTCCTTTCCACACTGCTGTTCTGTTTTACTTTACAACTTGACAATATATCAAAGTGTCTTGACTTTTCTTCTGGCTACCAACACAGAAGTCCACAGAGATAAAACCCACTGTTTTTAAGAGAAATATATACCCATCAAGAAAACCCAGGTTATATTATTGTTATTGTTTGTTCAGTCTGTGATCTCTTACTCTTTCTGTTGATGGTGTTTCAGAGATGACAACTTCAATGTTAGCATCAGTGAGCTATGAAGCTGTATATTTCCAAGCTTTCCTCTGGCAAGCAAAAAGCCTAGAGGATGATATTTTTTTCTTCACTCTTCTGAAAAGTTGTCTTCTAATTCTTTGGCAGGAAACCAACATGTTTATGAGGAAAAAAAGTAGACTTCCATAATCTTTGCAGACCTTTCCCCCTATCTTTTCTTTGAATGCCTAATTATTTTCTACTACCTAGTAAATGTAGTAATTTAACACTGAAATCTCATTTTCAAGAGAACAGCATAGAAATAGGAAGAGTAAAATATCAGTATTTCCTTACCACAGAGGTAAGCTACAGTTAATGGTTCGTTGCAGCATATTCTGTGCCATTGGCACACACTGCTCTGTTTGTCTCAGCCAGGACAACTGACTGTCTCCCTGGTTTGGCAGATCTCAATAGGCCTTCTCAGAGATGCATAGGAGGATCAAAATTAAGGGAGACTCTGGTATCCCCATAGGTAAATTCAGAATCCTATATCCAAGAGGATGATTCTGGAAACCTTTGCCTTGAGTGGCTTCCGTGAACAACTCAAGTTCTGCATGCTCAAACTTCTAGTCTGTTGATAGGACTAAACAATGTCACTTCTGTCCTGCGTGCCAGTAGTAATGAAATATTTGGGGAGGGGGGGGATCATGTGAAAAAAATAATTTTCCTACAGGAAGAAGCACATTTATTAGAGAAGTATTTTAATTCTCACATTCTCTTCTTAACAGCAGAATCTCAAACACACTGGTACATTTTAAACATTTTAAACAAAGTAAGAGTTAGAGGTCTAAAACCTAGGTTGATCTGAACAGGTTGTTAAACTAAGGTTCCTCACTTCCTGGAGGTGATTAAGGGCATATTGAACATTACCAATCAGCAATGTTTTAAGAATAAACATACCTTGTAAAGATAGACTAGATGATATTTTGATTTTTCTCCTCACCTTAACTTCGATGTATAATCAAGTATTTAATTTCCGAAAATAACAGTCACACAGTCTTTTAGAAATCTTAGAAATCTTCAGGTATGCTCCCCAATTATGCTGTCAGAACGCTTTCCTTGTTTAGCTGTTTCTTCAGAAGATATTTCTTCTTCTTAGACTTTGAAAGAGGCTTGAATAGCTTATGTGAAAACATATCCCCTTTATCTTTTAAATGCTCAGGAATTTAAAGAGTATGTAAAAGTTGGAGACCTGCTTGATTGTCTTAATAGTCACTTAAAATCCCTTTGATCAACTGATAGTTAACTTTAAAAAAAAGACAGTAATACAAATGGAGTTAAAGCAAAAATTCCCAACCAAAATTTTACATAATTATAAAGAACAAAAGCTGTCTTTGTGTAGCATTTAGATTAGGTTCAGAAGTTCCTATTTGCCTGGCTGTATCCCTATTTCTGCTGCTCTGTTCTGTGGAGGACCATACTCTGAATATTCCTCTACTAGTTCTTTGCAGTCCTATTCACAAAAAAACCCCACTGCACAAACCTTGGTTAATCAACTGAGAGACTTTTCTATACTTTTATAGGCTTTTGAAGTTTCCTGTTGATTTCATCTTATTTCTTACTTGATTATCAAATAAACCAATAATCACTCCAAACAGAAAAATAAAACTTTTTTATTTGACATACTGAATTTCTACTAATGAAGAAGATTTACGTGTTTAGTTGAAAAGAACTGAAACATCGGCATTGGGCTGAGCTGACAAGTTTATATATTATAATGCTACTTATATTTCATTTTTTACTGACATTGGATTGATTTTAGGGGTTCTGAGTGGGCAAAAACAATTAAGAGAAAATCGCATTGGAGAGACTGACATTTCGATGACAGCCTTACACTTACCACATCAGAAAAATACAGAAGTTTAGACAGTATGCCAGATTCTCTGTCTTTTTTAAGCCAGATGAGGCAAGTCTCTTAAGATCTTTAATCTTCAGCAACATTGCTCTCAGAAGTACTCTGAGGCAGCTACTGAAATAGAGCTGAACTCTGTTATGTTCCCTCAGTGCTCTCCTATACAAAATTTATTCAACTCAAGTAAAGCTGCCTTTGCAACCCTAACCATTTGAAGTTGCAGTAATGCAAAACTTTAAGTGCAAATGAGCTTTTGTGAAATTCTGCAAGGTTCTTATTCTTATTTTCAGTGAAGAGTGAAGATAAAATTGTGACTTTTACATCATATTTCTTGAGTAACTTATTAAAACTGACTGTTATGTTCTAGAGGTGATCGTCAACGTGAACAGCTCCATTGAGATAAACAGAAAATACATTTACTCTGAGTTATCTTTGCAGTCTTTTTCAGGCTGTTCACAGCACTATCTTATACCAAGTTTGCGTATAGATAGTTATTTTCATAATCATGAGGTCTAACAGTAGCTTGAGTAGTTGTTGATTTCTGCCTTTGTCTATGTTACAGATCCAGGACTTCAAAGACTGATAACTAGATCAGAATAAAAAAAAAGTCTTTATATTTTTTCTTTCCTTTTTTTTTTTTTTTCTGTTCTTGTGGAATTACTTTCCAAAGGCAGCAAGTGCAACAAACATTTAACTTGTTAGTCTATTAGTTTATTAGTCAAAATTTGAAGGGGATTATCTTTTCCACCAAATACAACACTTGTAAGCTTTTGAGATCCTAAAGGGGAAACTGCTAGAATATAAACCAGCTTTGTTTGCTCTCTAGCAGCAAGTGGTCTGTTTGTTCATTTGATTACTTAATATCAGATGTGATTATTTATTATCAAGTAGCTATCTCCTTCAGTTGAAAAAGAGACTCCTGCTGAAGCAGGCTTAAATGGAAGGACTCCCACTAAATTTTGTCTTCTATGCAGTAGTATTTTACAGTATCATATTCAACTGTTGGCACAGATTCACTGAACTCCATTGAAAAATGCTTTACATTTCATCACATTTTGACTTAATAACATGTCAAGCTACACAGATAATTTATTCACATAATTTAATTCTTTGCTCAGTAGCCAAGCTGAAAAATAACATAATTAAATGGTTTTATAATTTCTCAACATGAAAATTTTTCATTTGTCATGTCAGGTTGAATGAACTCATCAGAAATGCTTGATTTCAGACTTTTTTTTCTACAAAGCAATGAAATTTTTGAAACAAGCGCCTAAATTGCATGAAAACATGAAATGGAGCAAGAAATAATAGTTGTGCTGATGACATATGTTACCCTCCCAGAAAACGGTATTTGGAGATCTCAGCTGACAGGTGAAATAATATGATTTACCCTTCTACCTCTTAAAATGTTTTTATATGGGTATCCCACTTCTGCAAACAGCACAAATGTATTTCCGCAAGTTGATGGATAGTTTGAGTTACTCGAAAGCTTAATTACTCTAAATATGCTTTACACAACATTACTAGTTTTGAATAATAAACGTTATAAGTTATTAACAATTACTAAATATACTTTAAAATAGTTTCAAGTCAAATATAAGAAATTAGTTTTGTTTTAAAAGTTACGTGACTGGCTATATTTGTATTCTTTTAAAAAATAATTTAAGCATGAAAAATTTATCCCAAAACTAAGATTATTTTTAAATGAAACTTTTGTCTATCACTAAACAGACACTTATATTAATATTTTTACCTAGAGTCAGTTATTACTTATATATGTTCGTATATCCAGCATACTTCTCTAAATGATTGAAATAAAATATCCTTGTCATAAAATGGTGAAAAATGTATCTGTGAGGTGGGAAGAACTAATACAGAGGATGAAGTGAAAGCATGACTCTTGATTAAACATTAAGGTTTCATAATTTTACTTATAACTTAATTATACACTGTGGAATGAGAGAAACATATACACATTCTGTATACATTTTAGAGCAGAAAAATTAAGAATACTTCTAAACAGCTTTCTGAATTTGAAACAAATTAATTGCAGGATGTATGCATTAAAGAAAGCAGAAAAAAACCTCCATTTAGTTAATATAATCATGCTTTTTATAAAAAATACATTTTAAAGACAATCTAGACCAAGAAATGAGGCATAATTAGATATACAGCAGAGGATTGATCCAAAATATGTTCTAGCCTTTTATGTACAAACCACTTAAGAGGAGGCCCTAATAGCTTCTAGAAATCCTTCTCATTGACATTGCTGCTTTTTAAAATAACTCTTTGCTTTATCAGATCAGTACCTAAGGGACAAAATTTGTATAGTACTGGGGTAATGAAAAACACATGTGAGAAAATAAGCTGAACATATTAAACCAGTATCTCTCTTATACCTAACATGCACTGTCTTTCCTAGAATTGTAAGTTCAGTTTGAACTAATATTTTTTTTGTAAAGCAGTCATGCAAGATGTAAATTTGACTTAAAGACAGTGATTGCTGCTTTCGCTGTGTTTGTCAGCACAACTGTCATAGTGACATGCAGAGAAATTCCACTTCCCATGCCAGAATTATCACCAGAGAGGGAAAGCAAAGGAAATGTAAGCTGCTTGGCTTTTTGGTGGTGCTGAAATTCATCATTTCAGCAGGGGACAAGAAAACATAAGCAATTGTCAAAATATTTTTAGTTTTGCCTTTTTTTATTGTTGTTGGTTTTGTTTTCTGTTTGGTGGTGCTGGTGGTAGTGGTTGGTTGTTTGTCTGTGTTAGTTCTGTGCTATTGCCCTCTGCAGCAAATGATATGCTTGTAGTGGACATTTCCTGAATGATGAAAAGAATATTTTTCAGTGGTGTCTAGACTTCACTGTCTACATAAACTCATTAAACATATTTCTCATTTTACACCCTTTTCCCCTACAAACAGATTTTTTTTTCAAATTTGGAATGAGCTATTACAGCAATTCAAATAAGATTGCATAGATTAATTTTAAGGTAAGTTGGAAATACAAATAATTGCAGCTGTGGAAATTAGATTCATGATGATCAAAAACACTCTATGAAGGCACACTTATGCACCTGGGACAGATCATATACAAAAAGGAAAGTTTACTATAGCTATATTATTAAAGCTGCTTAAGTACCCAAGACGGCATTTAGGAATCCATATAATTTTTGTGGAAAACAGGCACGTCAACTGTCAACAAGTTTTTTAAAAATCTGTTCTGTACATATCTTCTTGAGCAGCTGGTGGCAACTGCTTCACAGGATCACGTCTAAATGGAGTAAAATGCACAGTGGTCTGGGCTTTAACAGCAAGTAGTAAGTTAAATAAGAGTTGAAAACAAGCGGTCTAAGTTTAACTTGATTTTAGGACATCTGCTAGGGAAATGTGTTTGTTATATATGCAGTAGAAAAGGCTGAGGCACATAAAGTGGTTAGCTAAGGGGCAGAAATTATAATGTGCCATAAAATTAATCTCTCTAATGAGTCCATGATCGTAATATTTTGTAGAGGTATGAATTTTAGTTTCTGGCCTAAACCTTTGAAGGTGGTTCATAGTTTTCCTCTGTCTACAGGAGCAAAAGTTCAGATATATGAGTCTCTTATTTTGTAGGAAGGATAAATGTACTTGGGATGTTATTATTTTTGTACTGAAGAAAGATTAATGATGTTTTAAAAAACAGTGCAAAAAGTCTGCCTCCAATGCATGTTGAACTTACTGTTGTGTAAGCCCAAGACTACCTTAGTATTGGAGGTTTTGTAAAGAATATTTTTGATTTACTGGAGTATGTTGAAAGGCAGTCAATATATTTGCTGAATACCATTTAGTAACTCACAGAGAATGTATGCCTGGGAAATGTGTTTGCCATATTAAGGACAGAAAGTATAAGGAGATTCAGAAGAAGCTGTGTGCACTGGAAACCATTACAGGGAATCAACAGGGATATATTTGATAAGCAGTTAATGCAAATGGATTGCCAAACTATACTATTTTACATAAACACATAACTTCTTAAAACTGGGTCTTGTGCTCTGGAATATACATGAAAGTATCTTTGCCATACAAAAGAGAAAAGTACATTAACAAACTTAATATGCATAGGCAGAAATTACTCAGTTAATATTGAATTGTTTTTTAAACTCTATTGGATTAGAACTGAAGTATTGAGGCTTGAGATTTTTAGCAGCTTTGTCATTTGATGTATCTCCAGTATTCTGATAAAGTAAGATCCAAAATATTTCTTCTATTTAGGGTTTTAAACTGACATGAGAGAGAGAGAAAAAAAAAATCAGGAGGATTTGAGATATCTTCCTTGCTTTATTGTACCTTCATCTAGTCATTTTTGATGTGGGT
Source organism: Caloenas nicobarica (assembly GCF_036013445.1). Classification (NCBI taxonomy): domain Eukaryota; kingdom Metazoa; phylum Chordata; class Aves; order Columbiformes; family Columbidae; genus Caloenas; species Caloenas nicobarica. Next base: position 45,373,230 of record NC_088249.1, read on the forward strand.
GAATTCAACTTCCAACTTTGAAAAATACCAGGAAATGCTTTGAGACAGAATTTTTTATTTTATTCTTCACGTACTTTTTAGTAAATCCGAGGGTAATATGTATACTTTTGTAAAATAGTTATTTATATCATTAATTTAACCTCATTGGTTAGGATTCCTTTTGTTTGGTGTTTAGATTGGTTTAAAGGAAATGCTGAAAATGGAAGACAGAAAAAAAAATTAGCAAATGAATCATATAAAAAACACTGTGAAAAAATTCAATAGTCCTCATTTAACTCCTAATTGGAAGATTTTCTTGAAAGATAGTCTGCCTCAATTACTCTAGTTTAACATAGAACAAATAAATAGAAAAATTATGTGAGTGACTGTATTTCATCTGCAGTCGATAAAATAGCTATACCCAAATGTAATTCCTCATGTAGTAACACATATTACAATGAAGTGAGAGCATGGAGAAAGAAAACATGAGAGGATAGTTTGAATGACCTGAAGATCTAAAATTGTCTAGAGTTCATACAGAGTTATTTTTCATGGCTGCTAAAGAAACTGGAATAATGCAGTCATCCTGAGCCCTAAAAATCATTGAAAGTTGGTTACCACTAGGAAATAAAAAGTATACTATAGAATCATGAGTTATATTACAGCAGAGAAGTGTTACTCATTTGACAAAAACAGGTGCTTATGCGATACTTTTGTTTTGTTTTGTTTTCTTTTTTTTACAAAGTCATGTAGTCTTTACCTTACATTTGTCAGGGGAACATTTAATGATTTTGGGGTTTTTTGTGAATTAATTTTATAAAATCACATTTCAAAATGTTCTGGTGAAGTATCTCTCTTCTCTTGATTATAAAGTAAACCTGAACACTCACGTCGCATTTAAGTGTCCGAGTAAGGCAAAAGATAAGGCTACAGTGAAGTATTTGAAGTCTGAATGTGACATTACAATTAGATTTATGGAATCATAGAACTTCAAAGATCATCTAGCCCAAGCTCCCTGCAGTGATCAGGGACACCTTCCACTAGATCAGGTTGCTCAAAGCCCTATGCAATCTGACCTTGAACACATCCAGAGACAGGGAAGTTTATTGTGGTATTGTTCAGGGCCAGAAACCCAGAGATTCTGTGTAAATGGATAGTGATCTTTTGTGGCCAGCACCAGCTTTAAGGTCATTTTTAGATCTCTGATTGTGTCTATGTTATCAAAATGAAAATTTGTGTCCTGCAAGTAAGTACATGGACTTCAGTATTTGGAGATCAACTGAGTTAGCTGCAGATGAAGTATTTTGTATCTTCTGTGGAAAGAATTTCTGTAACCATGTACTTTCAGCTATGGAAACACATTACAAGAGAACTTAGGAAGCAAAACCAGACTCTTCTGGTTAACTGCGGATGTTTGGCAATGATGAATCAAAAGCTGGTACTGCAGGCATATTCTAATGATACTTCACAGAAAGAGCTACAGTATTACAAAATGCTTTGGGGTTTTGGTCAGTTAGTTTAGCTTTAGAAGAAATAGATGCATGTATTTTAAAATATATTTAAAAGTCAAGATTACATAGTGTAATATTATTAATATACATTAATAACACTAATATACATAATACACATAATGACATTAATATACATTAATAACATTAATAACACTAGCAAATGGTCATTCTCAATCTAAGATGGCAGTATCTCCTGCTAGAGCTTTAAAAAATGGAATCATTGTGTATATTGTAAAAGTGCAAGAAACTTAAGCTAGAATCATGGTATATGTTTAAAATGATGGATCATAGTTTAATGAATATCTATAAACTTTAGTATAAACTTCTACCACATTTAATACCAGTAAGATTGATTCACAAGTACAGTTCCTATGTACAATAGAAAGTATTTGTCAGATTAAACTTCAAAAAGGAGTAATATCTATTTGCAACAGATGAGGCAATGTCAGAAAAGAATAATACATTTACTTAAACGTGGTTTGACCAAGCTGTGAAAAGCTACACATACTGCCTCATAAAATTATGCAATTTTTACTTTAAAATGGTGTTTGTTGTGTCAGTAAGTAACCACCTATCTCTCTACTCTGTGCCATGAAGAAGTAGCAGAGTAACTCAAGTTAGTGAAGCTGCCAAAGGCAAAGAAAGACTGTGGAACAAGAGGACAAGGATGCAAAACCAACACTACTTGAACTACTACTACTTGAAATACTACTTTTTTGGTGCGCATATATATACATGCAAACACAATTCCATATACAGATGTATGTAAATGTGCTTGTGTCAAGGTCAGGGGCTGTATTTGGGAAACCTAAAATTTATATTCAGATGTAGAGATGAAACTTTGCAAAGTAGTCCTTATCTCCAACATTTTTTAATTGATGATGGTTTAGTGACATTGACTTCAGTTTTTCAGGGGACTATGATGCTGATCCAGTGAAGTGTGTAAGAATATATTTAATTTTTATGAATAACCTCCTAATATTTGTTTTCTACTGAAATTTTGGTGTATATGTGAGCGCTTCACTGGATTGGGATAAAAGTACTCATTGTTTTGCTGAACTCGGTGCGCTGGGGCAAGAAATAACCATTCAAAGGTGTGAAGCAGCAGTGTTACAGCTCTATGGTGGCATCTTGTGAAATATAATTCGGTTTGATATTTGGCTCAGATTGTTGGCATAGCTTTGGTGTTTGGGACTTGCAGTTCTTGAATTCCTCTGCCACTTTCAGTTGTGTTGTTTTCAGTAGCCCCTCCATTAGGAGACAAAGGGAAGAGACACTGATTTCCTTGCAACTTATTTAAGTTAGAGGAGAGAATGGCAGGTTTGTTTTGTTTTGTATGAATAAATGTCCATGCACTTTAGTCCCCTACCCCCACACACTACTTTAGGAAAACAAGTAATTGCTCAGGGCCACACTGACTTAACCAGGGGATGTGACAAAATGTTATTGTGGTAAGGTGAGACATGGCTAAAAGCCAATCTGCCAAAAACATAATTAGGGTAAATGGAAACCTACCTTAATGGAAGTCATTGAGAAGCTGATGCAGGAAGAAAATGTGGTTTGAGAATAATTACTTGAAAGCAGAATCGTCAAGGTTTATTCTGTGAAGTAAAAACCAGTTAAACATTCAATGACAGTTTGAAATTAAAAGAAAGTAAAGAATTGCAAATCAATAATAAAAAGTGCACTAAGCTAATGGATCCCTTGTTTCAAATTGTAAGTAACAGTTTCAAATTCCAGAACAAACCCTTAGTGATGGCCCTTTTCATTACCATGCAGCAGCCCTGCTATTTTAGCTTCCACAGCTGTACTCACTCAGCTATGTGCTGCTTTGATCTATGACTGTATTTGCTATGCCTTTCAGGGATAGGGAAGTGGGAACTCATTACTGAAAAACACCCAAGTGATTTGGAAGATAGATTTTCATGTCACCAGCTGATCCCTGAGGCTCAGCATCCACCCTTTGAACAGCAAGTTAAGTAAAAACTGAGAAGATGTTTTCCATGTTGCTCTTTCAAAAGGAACCTTGCTGACTAACTGATTTAATGGGCATATCTGTTTATAGGCACTTTTGTGTATTCCAGTAGAGTAAATGCTTTTCCATGTAATGAAGAAATAGCCTGATGGTTTTCCTCGTCCTGTCTCTTGCTTTTAGCACTGTTCTATTCCCAAAATACTCTGTGCCACTGATGCTTTGTGTATAGGAGTTGAAACAATTGGAACTGATTGGAATTTCAGGGGAAAATAACACAATACTATGCCATAGGAGAAAATCCTGTAGACAGAGGTGCTTTAGTCTTCTCCTCTCTTCAGTGCAGTTAAATGCTATGGTCATTGTTTCCTATAAGACAGTTCTGGTAGTTTTTCCTCTTAATGACTTTTGAAATATCTTATTTATGGAAACAATCAGGAGTATCTTACGAATACTGGTATATTTATGCATATGCTTCGAGACAGCAGCTGGGTTGTATGAAGAATTGGTTTTGTTTCTCAGGATGATTCAACCAAAAGTTATGCAAGAGTTCCTGTTCATGGAAAAAAAAAAAAAAGGAGAAAAATATTTAATTATGAATCAAATCATATGGCCAAGACAGCTATTTAATGTAAAAATAGACAAAGAGTTTAACTCAATTTAAGCCACTTAATATTAGAGACAAGTGGCCTCACTTGTATCTGCAATGACTGAGGGATTCCCTCATATTTTGAGAACTAGGTTTTATTTACCTTTTTGCTTTTTTTCAGTATCACTTACTTTTTAGAATGATTCCCTAAATTTTATACTTTACAGTGCTTTAGATATGTCACCGCCCTTTCAATGTTTTACTTCATATGAACTATATTAATTTTCTTAGTATGCCTCTAAGTGGAAAAAGTGACTCTTTGTATTGTTTTTGTAACATTAACCAGAGAGGACTTTAAAGGTTCACCTAAATTCCTGCTCCAAATGAATATTTTAAAGAGAAAACTGACAGAAAATAATGTTGAGAAACAACTCCTGAATATGCACTGGATATTCATTTGCTTTAGCTCAGGAAGAAGTTAATTCAAAACATATCATTTGAAGAAGTGAATTACATGTGGAATTAAGTGAAGGTTAATGTGATTTTTTTAAAAACTTTTTTTTTTTTTTTTGTGAATAAGTTAGCTGAAAAATAAAATGTGAAGATAGCCAACCTACTATTAGTTTTTCAGAGGGACATTTCTATGCCTTCAGAGAAAAAAAATCACAGCTGTTAGTAGAGTAGGTAGGTGGAAAATGTATGTGGTAGTAACCTTCAAAGCTCTACTTTTAGAAGCGGCTTGCAAGAAAACTTAAATGTAGTCTGTTATATTTTGAAGAATGAGACTAAGATTTTTAGATTTGTTAATGTCCATATTTTAGTCTTTCTTCTGTGACAGAATTTGAGAAGTAAATTAATATGTTTTTTCTTTAGCTGGTTGCAGTTTAAGACCTTCTTTCACCTGTTCCATCACTATCCCTCCAATGTACTTCAGTATTCTATGGGAAGACACTGTAAGTCTCTCTATTAATTACTTTGGCTTATATTACCACAGACTAAGATCCTCCTAGTTCTTAATGGTAAAGCTTTTCTTTGCGCTGGAACAAAACACTTTGCCCATTATAGCATTCTACATATGGGATGGTAACTGTGAGAGTATTACTCCTGGATTGTTTGTGCACTAGAAACTTTATTGACAAAGTGATAAATTTTTCATCTTGGAAAATAATTGATGTATATTAACATTATTGAAAATGTTCTTATTTTATTATTGTTTTTAACAAGAATGTCTAACATTTTTCCAGTGAAAACATGGGGAGAAAAAATGTTTGTGAAAAGACGAAAACAAGTGCATATCATAAAAATATTAGAAGCCTTTGAAATAAATATTTCTAGGAGCGTTTTTCCAAAGTGGCTTTAAAATAATAATAGCCCATTCTATACTCCAAGCAGAATAAATCTTCTGTTTAATATGTGGCAGACAGCTGTTTTGTTATCACGTAAAATATGGAGGAAGTAATAATCTAACAATTGGTGGAAATAATGGGAGTCTAAATAGCTTACATTTAGATCATTGGAATTATTTGGACATTTATTGCTAAAGTTGTTAGGCATTATATGCCTAATTCCTTAATCCTTGGATTTGGGGTCTAATCCCCTGTCTTTGCAATTTATGGAAAAATTCTTAGCTGCAGTTTTGAGTTTTAGATTCTTCTTGCAGACATTTCTCTCTTCAGAAAAATATGGTTAAGATTATCCACAGTGCATGTCTTGATGTGGCTCAGAAGAAATCTGAGGTGCGTGTAATGTGTCAGTATATGCTGGGGGACAACCAGGTGGAAAACTAATTTGCAGAAATGGATCTGAGGGTCTTCTTGGACACCAAGTTGAACATGACCAAGCAATGTGCCATTGCCACAAAGAAGGGTAGTGGTATACTGGCCTGCCATGAGATGGTATTACCAGTGGGTTGAAGGAGGATATTGATGCCCTATAATTAACACTGATGAGGGCACACCTGGACTACTGCGTCCCTGTATCCAGTTCTGGGATCCCTGGTGAAAGAGAGACAGAGAAACTGGAGAGAGTCCAACAAAGGACCATGAAGATGATGAAAGAATTGGAGCATCTCTCCTATCAGGAAAGGCTGAAAGAGTTGGGATTGTTTAGCCTGCAGAAGAGAAGGCTCAGGGGCGATCTTATTAATGTCAATAAAAACCTGAAGGGAGGTTGTAAAGAAGATGGAGCTAGGCTCTTTACAGTGGTGCCCAGTGACAGGACCAGGCGCAATGGGCACAGAACACAGGAGGCTCTGTCTGAATATCAGGAAACACTTTTTCACTGTGAGGGTCACTGAGCACTGGAATAGGTTGCCCAGGGAGGTTGTGGAGTCCCCCTTATTGGAGATATTCAGAAGACATCTGGAGATTGTCCTGTGTAACTTTTCTGGGTGACCTTGCTTGAATAGTATGGTTGGACCACATGACCTCCAGAGGTCCCTTCCAACCTCAGTCATTCTGTGACACTGTGTTTCTGTAATTTTATATTGCTCTTTTGATGCAGAGATCGTCAAACAGCTGATGATGAGGCCCCAGAGAAGTAATTTATGCAAACTTAAGATAGACATACACACACATGCAGCCATGCATGTACATATACATGCATGTGCTGGCCATCTCGTGTGTTAAAATGTTAGCATAGTTTTAGAATTGTTTAGTGATACAGTTTTGAGAAAGGTAAGGAGTCTTATTTTCATCTTGTAGTATTGTTTCAGAGACTTGACTTTGCTGATACAAGTGAATGTGAATATAGAAATAAAATTCCTATAAATATTATCTATTAATATAATTAGAGTAATTATTAACTAATAATACGTATATTATCAGTTTTTAAATTAATCTATAATGTAAAATTTTATTATTAATGATTATATTTGTTATTTAGATAATATATAATATAATAATGAAAGTGAATATGTTAAAAATAACTTTGATTGTAAAATATATACAATTTTTAATTCCTTGACTGTGTATATGGTTACTATGTGGTGTGTAATGGTCAACCAAAATTATTACTAGATTATAAGGACAAATGGATGATGGTCAAGTAATTGCTGCAGAAACTGACAGAAATGTTTAAGATGTCCCTGCTTTGAGCTGTGTCTTTAACAACTCTTGGTCCTCACATCTCTTGAACCATGGGGCAGATTGTTCAGTTAATCTCAGAATCAGCTGATGTAGTTTGTGTGGTTTTGTGTTAAAGCACACTGTAGTGCATTGATGCAGTATGTCTAGTTTGCACTGACACAGATGAGGAATATTATCTACACATTACTTCTGTTGCGAGGCAGAAATGTCTAATGAGGAGGTCATTAGGGTGGAAAATAGAAATATAGACAGCCATAAAGGTTTTTTGCAATTGTTTGACCAAAGACACAGTTCAGACTCTTTCGATTTACAATGAAAATTCTGGGTTCATACTAGGTGCATACAGCAGCATTATAATTGTAAATTGTAATTGTATCTGTAAATTTATGTATCTAGAAAACAATTTGCATGGTGAAGATTGGATGCTGAGGTGGATATTTGCAGACTGAAGTTTCTTTTTCCGGTTTAGATTAATTATGACACTATTTCACTTGTAAGAGTATGCTTCTTCAACAAAAACTGTGGCATTTTACACACATGTTGAATGGTAATAATGAGTAAAAGGAGAAAGACATATTCTCACATACAACTAAGCATTGCTTCTGTCATAAACAAACATTATACCATATGCTTTTCTTTAGTACTTCGGTTTCTTCTTTTCTATTTATTGGTTTTACATATTAAAAAAAAATAGTATTTTCATACAAATGTCTCTAATTTTATTAATGTTGCCAGTTTTGAGTGGATGTTTTACAACCATTTTAACCACAAGCAAAGAAGTTGTTGCCCCAATCAGCCTAATTTAATTGATGTCACAACTGAACAGAAGTGATTCATCCCCAGCAACTCTAATGTTTTCATGAACTTAAGTGCATAATGAGATAAAGGGTATATTCATATTGTGCAGAAAATTTAATCTGGAAGTTAAAGTTTCTACTCACAAAATCAGACTTTTAAAACGAGTGACAAATTTTTGTCTTGAGCAGGCTTCATTTCTACTTACAGAAACACTGAAACATTTTAATGCTCTGTAGTTATATCATATATTTCAAGGAAGATTTTGGAAAAGAATTTTAAGAATATATGTAAAAACCAGATTCTGAGTGCTCTGATGTAAAGTTTGATTAAGGTCCTCCAGAATGTTTAAAACTTAACAGAAATTTTCTTCTCAGTAGAACTTTTGCCTTGGGTTGAAACAGAGCCAGGTTTCAACACCTTAAGCCTCTATATTTCTTTGCATTTTATCAGAACTGGGACATTCAGAGGTTAACTGGAAAAAAACTTAATTATTTTTTACATTAGACATTGGATTCGTGGGTTTGCTTTTTCTTCTAGCATGGCGAACAATCTTCGAAACCAAATTTATCTATTGGCTTTTCTGGTATAGTTTTAAAATCCTTCACTAATCATCATTGTGTGTCTTTTTATTAGAATACTTGACCTTCCCTCCCTCCCTCCTTCCCTCCTTCCTGCCTATTGCAAATTGTATGTCATACTGGAGAGTTTCTTTTCAAATAATATGTATAAATAGTTTGGCATAATTGGCTTTCTGCAGTATGTTATCAGTGCTTGCTTTCAAGTAACTATTTTTAATTAGATGAGAACAATAAGAATCCTGTTCATTGTTGGCTTGTATGTATGGTGTATGTGGCTTTCTCTTTTTTCTTTTTTTTTTTACTCTCTCCCTTCTAGCTATACTCAAGCAAAAAAAAAGATTTGTTAGTGAAGTATTTGATTGATTGTAAAGCAAATGATATGAAAGACAATTTATCAAGCTTAGCAGATTTCTGAAAGTATTTTGAGGTGAGTTGCATGTGATGGAACAGAACTATTAAGAGTGTCACAAAATCCCTTTCCTTCAATAATAATGAAATTATGTATTTTAGTTACACATTGGCAATTGAGTAAAAGTCAGTTTGCTGCTGCTAAAGCTTTTTTTGATGCATGCTGATTTTACTATTTCTTCACAAGGATTTTTTTTTGAGACATTATTAAGCAAGAAATGCTTTGATAAGGGGGAATGGCCTTTGTACAGATTAAGGCTTCTAACTTCCCTAAATTGTGAGAGATATTGAACTCATGGCTAAGTGTTACTAGATTTGAATTCTGCTAAAGAAGGCTACAAAAGTCACTCCATTCAAATTAAAAAAAAAAAAAAGAAAAAATATTATTATGGGAAATATGAAGGTAAGAAAGAGAGGAAAATGTAAATGGAAGAGAGAATACAGTGTATGCAAAGTTATTTCATAGAAAGGACGGGGAAAAGTTCAAACCAAAAACTAAAGCTGCTGAGACCTTTACATTTGTTAATGAATTACTATCTGGTGGTAAAAATGGACAAGTCACATGCAGGATGATGAAACAGATTTCAAAATAATGAGTAAAAATGTTAGTATAGCTAACTGCTCATTTATCCTGCTGTTGGCACATGAATTTACGCAGAGAGCTGGTGATTATTAAAATTATAATAAAAATCATTAATTGTATATGCTTAATGAGAAATTTCATGTGAGATGCAAGTTTGCATTGAAATTAACCTCCAGATTGCAAAGAGTGAAGCGAAATGAAAGATACGGCACAATTCTGAAAATGTGGTACACTCTTGCTTATTGCAATTAAATTCCTTCTTACTTTAGAAGGAAGGCCTTGCTTAGAACTGTAGAAAAACAGCAAAGAAGTAAAATCTTTCAGTGTATTCCTTCCTTCCATTTAGGAAACATTTGTCCTTCCACCCCACCCTTGTGTAATATGCTATCTATGTTTTTATCCTCTTAATGTTATTACATTGCTGTTAATTATGTCAGCTAGAACTTAAATAATTTTCCTGCTTGCTTATTCCTTTGATTACTTCACTTGTGTAAAATTCCATGTTCTTATAATCGATATTATATATATATTCTCTCCTCTGAATTCCTGATTACTATGGCAGTTAATTTTGGAGGCCCACATCAACAAGTGAAAAATAAAACCAACTTCTGTCTTGGAGCGTAGAAACCAAACGTGTATCGGCTCTAATTTTCTTAAATTGTTTATGTGGCTGATAGAAAGTACTGCAAATCTCAAGTCAAAAACATTAAATTAAAATTAATCCTGGTTTAATTAAGTGTTTGTGTTATTGGAAAAGCAGCAGGTTGCTTTACCTCACAGAAACATGGTCATGCTGTTCTTTAAAGAATACTTTTGTCCACATTATGAATAAGTTTCTAATCTTCTTTAGCAGGATATTTTATCCTGATCCTGAAAAGTGATTATATTCCAAAAAGTCCCAAACATTATATTGGATTTTGATAATCCAAGTTCATGTCAAGATTAAGGTTTTTTTTGGTGGTGAAGGGGCCTTTACGTAGAGTATGTGCATCTAAATCACTCAAGATAAAAAAATAAACAAATCCCTGAAGAGAACAGAAATTTCTTTATGGAGCATTTTTGGCTGTTTTTATGTGAGAAGGACAGGTAAATATGTGTAAGAGACTACCTTTTCCTTTGACTGATGGCCTATTTTGGTTTCAATGTTGAAGAAATTATATCCATTAGAATATAGTCTGGGCCACTCATTATATATAGGTATGGTAATATAATTATTGATCCTAGAGCAGAATTACAAGAAATAGTTGGATCCTGATAGAAAGGAAGTAGATTTGCAGTTTCCAAATCAAGAATGCCAAATTATTTACATAGAGAAAAAAAAATAACTTTAGGGAATTCTCAGATCATCCTGCAGTGTGTGGGTCTGTGAAAGTACTAAGTACTTTAGAAAGTTTAATTGTGATTTTGATGACACTCCATCAGGTAGTCAGGGATGCTGCTGATTTTTCTGTTGTATATTTAATAAAACCTGAAGCCTCCAGTACAAAAAAGCACATGCATTCCTTAAATAGGAGATTTGTTTAGAAGCAAGTGAGAATGCTTGTAGTTGTGCTCAATAGTCATTAGCAGCAGACAATGTCAATTCATTAGTACTTTTTTGTTGTTATTTTTGCTGTTGTTGTTTGGGTTTTGTTTATTTATTTGCTTGTTTGTTTTCTATGTATTGGTTTTAAATGATGACCAACAGCCACATAGATGAATTGGGTTTATTTCTGTGAAGGTTCCTATATATTATTAATTTATGTTGTAATTCCAAGTTAGGAGAAAAGAATGGAAATAGTTAATAGTTAGCTGGAATCTCTGTAAAATATTGTTAGACACTTTCATATATTTTGATTGAAATTTTAAATGAGTGTTTGAAATTTAGAAATAATTTTCTAGTTCTTGTTTTCTGTTCTAGATATTGTAGAAGTACTACTGTTTCACCAGTTGCATTCAGTATGAGTTATCAGATTGTGTTTTCTAAATGTTCACTGCTCTCTGCCACTCCCATCCCAAGATTCTGCTTTCAGAACTGCTTTCACCACTTTGCAGACAATAATGTGTATGATTTCAGGAGAGGAATCTTAGTACATAGTACTTTACTCTCCAGTAGTGATATTTGCTATGCAAAGTTCAAAGAAGCAGAAAATTATTGTTTAAAATGGTTGAGATAGTTCTCTGAAGATAGGGAATGATTGTATTAAATGTCATATTTTCTGTTATCACTTTTCTGAATATCACAGCAGTATAGAATACTGCCAACATTCGTATGGTACCATATAATGTATCTAACAACTAGCCTTCATCTTCTCTTATAAAAAGACATGAAATAAGTATGTTTACAGTTGGCAACAATCCATTTCAGTACTAGGATATAGCACTGGAATTATGTGCTTCTCCCCAGACCTCTTCTGCTTTTTAAAGAGCATGACGACATTCTCACAGTTTAAAAGCTATTATATGGAAGAAAACTGTAAGCCTTTGTCTTCTGACAGCAGAAGGGAATTATTGACCATTTAAATAGCCTATGTGTTTTGTCCAAATAAGTGATTCATATTTGTGTTTTCATAATGTCTTTTGTTAGTTTCTATGAAAGAGAAGAATAGCATGCAAAATATGGAGACTCACACTTTGAAAAAAATGCTATTTAATTATATGTTTTGGAGTAAGAGCAACCATCCGTCTTTGTTCTTCCTTCTCTACAGAGTTTCTCTAGTAATTCAAGCCCAAAAGAATATAAACAAGGGACTAGGATGTAAATGTCTTAGTTTTTACAGTGTTATTCTTGTACATTTAGTGTTACACCATTGTGTTGGTGTTGGCTTAAGTTGTGAAATGCATACTTTGTTTAGGTATTTATACTATGACAACTTTAATTAATCTGCAAAAATTCTGGTAAAATTTTCATCACATATGGTCCGGTTGCTGTAAATATTGGGATCAAATTATGGTGTGATGACTGATTAAAATTTTTGTCATTTGAGGCATGCCTTGGAAAGACTGGTGTAATCTGTGTTGAGAAAACAGGAAAAGGTCCACTGGAAATAGCGTTACACTTTCTGGATCAGTCTGGATGACATTTGCTATACACAAAGAGAATGCAAGCAGAGTATGCTCCAATTAAAAATAGAAAACAGCAAGTTATTGGCTGAGACACAAAGAAAGTAGCTAGAAGTAGCGATCTACTAGGCTAACCACTAATGTGCTTTACCCTTGACGAGGCACTTGGTGAGTCCTTTCTGGCCAGGTAGGGAAGGGTCAGCTGCTGCAGCTCTTTGAAGTGGGATTATCTGTGATGTTCCTGAATTGCCATGTTCCAGCTCTGGTTTTGCCCTTAGATTTTTATACTTTTTCTCAAATCCTTGTTTTTTCTCTTGAATCCTTGAGCTGCTGACAGTCCTTTTCTTCTCTATTTCACCTCCGCCTGCAGTTTTACCTTTCATGTCTTACATGGCTTTAGGCTATGTACTTTGTCACAGCTCTTTTCTGTAACATAACAGGTTTCTAAAAAGTCCTAGCTGATGTTATGCACCTGTTTTTTGTCAAAAATAGTGTGCTGTCACAGAAAACTGAACCCCTCTAGAGAAAGATAGAGAAGGATGATTCTCCTGAAGCATTTAGCGGCCAAGCCACGGCTTGATCCTGAGGTGGTCTTGGTTCTATTAAGTCAATACTAGTGTTACTGCAGAACTAGGGAGGCCTAAAATTTCCTATTAAGTCTCTAGATGCTCTTTCCTGAGACCTTTCAGCAATTATTCTCTGTAGCTGCATTTTGAATTTTATTCTGATGTATACTTAATATGCAATGCTGTTTCTTGAAAGAAGATGTAATGCACATTTTTTTTAAGTGTGGATATTTTCTTACTCATTTGAAAGAAAAATGGTGACCTTTTTGTCCCAAGTATTGACCTAAGTTGTAGATGAAGGATTCCACAAACATTTTAGATTCTTGAAGAGTCAGAGGAGAGTAGCATAGATATGAACTTAAGTTATAGTAAAAATGGATTTATACATTAATAAAAAGAGGTTTTCAGTAGCTTTTGACTAGGATGAAACAAGGATTCTGTTTTCATTCTTTCCCTTTCCCCCCCAGAGCACTATAACAGATGCAGTAGTAGGGTTGCCAAATGGATCAGTCTTTTCCTTGTCTTTCATTTTCAACTCTACGCTTCTCATCCATTGTGTGTTTCTTCAGAATTTCTTATTATACCCTTCCTGTCTTTCTCAACTTTGAAACGGCACCAGGAACTGAAAGAAGAGGTTGGAGAAGACAGAGGACTGGGAAATTAACAGCAGAGTTTATAGGAGGATGCAAAACTTTTTCAGTCTCTCATTCAGACATGACCTGCTTGTCACAGTGTACTGCCCTTTCTTCTAATGTGCTGACTCCAGTGTATTCCATATAGATGGGAAAAAAAACCAAACCAAACCAAAACAAACCCCGATGAGCACTGCTTTTGGAATCCATCCAGAATTATTTTCCCCTAAGCTTGTAACAAACAGATGCCAGGACTCCATGAGTCACTTAATGTACAGCAGTGTGCATTCTTCACGAACATTACATTGATAATGTGCTGGGTCAACAGGTTCACAGAGGACTGATCCAAAGATACACATAGAAGAAACAAGGTCTTCAGGGACATTGCTGTACTTTCTTCCAAAAAAAGAGCAAAACCATTAAAATGTATTTGTTTTAGGCTTAACTTCCACTGCTCATTCAACTGGACTTCGTGTAAATGGAGTGTACTGTAGGTATCTCTGTTTTCACTTGTCTTTCCTTTTAATATATTGCAAACTCTCTTTGCAAGTTCTGAGCTTTAACCTTCTGTTATAAACACATGGCTGGACAAGTCCAACCCCAAGACTTCTATCTCAGGTGCATATTTCTAAGAAATTTAAAGTCATCAAATCTGATTTTAAAACAGAAAATAAAAATTATACTAGTATCCATGGTATCTGAATAGATCAATAATGGTGCATTGCCTTGTTTTCTAACAATAGTAGCTTGTACAAAAAACCAAACCAAACAAGACCAAAAAACAAAACCCCCAAAACTCAAGGTTAGATATTGGATGATGAAACTTTAAAGAGAACTAAAATGTCCATGTTAGTGACATATGTGATTCAACAGATGGTGCTCTTCTCTCTGCATATTGTTTGGAAACGAAACCTTAGGGCTGTGATAGAAGACTGCCTCATACAACTTAAGACCCTAGACATCTGTGATTATTCAGTTATTCAGTTGTCCACATCACAATACCTCCCACCACCCTGCCCTAGTATTGTGACAGTATTGACAGTAAAAATTAAGAGCATATTTCAGATGAAGCCAAAGCTTACTTTCCCTATATGTACACCTCCTCCTCCCCTCTTTCTCATTCCCCTGAAGTGTAAGTGTGGACTGGAGCCTCAACAGTCTCTTTGCCCCGCGGCCAAAAGCAATATTCAGCATCTCTGACTTGAGTAACTATGTTGACAATTTTGTGTTTCATTTGCCCAGCAGGTTTCTTAATAATAATTAGTGACATTTCTTACATTTTCTTCACCTGAGGATCAGCCCTTCTGTTGCTAACAGTTAATGAACACCACTTCTCCCTTCCCTCCTCACCAAAAAAAAAACAGGGGGGAGGAAAAACAGAAACTGTCCCAACTGTCACAGTTGTGGATAACTAGTGGTACCAAAGAAACGGTCTCATGGGTATTTTCAGGTGGTCGCCCTTCTCAACCGATATAGCTTCCTTGCAATATTTTCCCAGTAATAGCCCCTCCAGTACACTCTTCATAATCCAGAGCCCAGGAAGGCATGACACTGCTGGAGTCTCAGCTCTTCCTATGCTCTTAATCCATTTCTTTCTAATTCCTGACACTGATGTATTCTATTAAATATTCTTTCCATCAGTCCTTTTTCTGACACCCCCATTTTTCTCTTGGTCCAACACATAGACTATGGGCTGTTTCATGTAGTTGTGGAAGAGAAAGCAACAATGTCAGAAGACAAGCCATAGTGCAAAACTGTCCATGGGGAATCTGTACATTTGTGTTCCTTCTCTTTTGAACACAATCACAGAGCAGCCAGTCAACTGCGCTTGGCATCTGGAGTCCCAAGAAGAATGATGTTGCACTGCCAGCTTACAAATTAATTGGAGGTACCCAACAGGTTCCATTAAATAAAGTATCTACAAGAATCTTGAACATTGTCAGATCTCTTTTGACCTTACCAAACTATGCATCAACATATAATATTGTCTCAAGTTCTGCGGCAAAGTGTAACTTTAAGTACAAACGTGATAGAATTAGATAAGTTCATAACATTCTGTTCTCATGTCTTTTGTACTTCTGCTTCAGAGTCTCTACCATTGTGAACAGATAAACTGTTTCTATTCTTCAGCAGTTAGAAGTGAACAAGACATCACAGGCTCGTTTGTCAGTGTAATGTAAACTTTTGCATATAAAATTACATTGTCTGTAGGCATATGAACCTTTTAACAATAGGCTTATATGGACATCATTGTTACAGGAAGAATGAAAGGGTTTTGATATGAGGTACATGAGTCTACTTTAAAATTTGATTTAAATAATGCACAATGACTCTAGGTTGCTAAAATGCTTTATCATTAAATGAAACCTGTTTGTATACAGTGATCACCATAAAAATATGAGCTCTTGCAGGCAAATCATTATAGATTCAATTTTTGTTGTGTAGGAACATTCTACTGTATTGTTTGATTTCATACATCTGTTGATAGAGTTTGATTTTCAGTAATTTTTGGATGTTTCTACTTTTTATCATAAGGTTCTTCTGTTTTCAGGCTACTTAAGGCTTTACCATGTTTCCATTAATGTTTCTTTTACATGAGACTGAATGTCTAAGAACAGGGGAAAAGGTAAGCTGACCTTTAAGATTATCCCAAACTTTTCTTTTGTATGGCATTTGTTACTAATGCCTTAAAGGGAAATAATCAAATAACTTTATTATAATACTGTGGTTCAGACAGGAAGCATGACAGCTGTATATTACTGCTAATTAAATTTAATGAGCTTCTTAGCACCATGCAAGTGAGTCTTTGAAATAGAATCTATTCAATTTAGATCATGTGAAATTATTTAATTATAATCCAAATTTACCACAGGGGCAAGTTTTATCTTAATTAGACCTTTTTACAGAAAATTTATACTGTATACCTTTGCATCTATATAGATGCATGCTTTTGAAATACTTGTATTAATCAAAGTTAAATCTTCAAATAGGTAAACATTGCAGCATTTTTTCTAGGGAAGTTTTAGTAGCGATGCACTTCCTGGTTTTGATTTTGAAAAGATATTTTCTTCAAAATATTGTCATGTCCACAATTTTAAGAGAGTGATACTAGATCACTTGCCTAACTGAATGATATTTTGACTTTTGCACAGTTGCAAAAGAGTGGAAGCTTCAGTCTGTGTTGTTAAAATTGCAGAAGATTTGTGAGACTTTGGTACATTAACTGATTGATGTGAAGTTGGGCTTGAACTTGCTTCCATCGCTACTATTCTAGAATCAGAGTCATTCCAATTGAAAGAGACCCTGAAGATCAGCAAATCCAACCATAACCTAACTCTAGCAATAAACCATGTCCCTAAGAATCTCATCTATATGCCTTTTAAACACCTCCAGGGATGGTGACTCTACCACTTCTCTGGGCACCCTGTTCCACTGCTTCATAACCCTTTCTGGAAAGTTTTCCTAATATGCAATCTAAACCTCCTCTGGTGCAACTTGAGGCCATTTCCTCTTGTCCTATCACTTGCTTCTTGGGAAAGGAGACCTCTGTGCTACAACCTGCTTTCAGCTAGTTGTAGACAGCAATAAGGTCTCCCCTCAGTGTCCTTTTCTCAAGGCTAAACAGCCCCAGTTCCCTCAGCCGCTCCTCATAAGACTTGTGTTCCAGGCCCCTCACCAGCTTCATTGTCCTCCTCTGAACTCTCTCTAGTACTTCAATATCCTTCTTATGACGAAGGGCCCAAAACTGAACACAGTATTCAAAGTGTGGCCTCACCAGCACCAAGTACAGTGGAACAATCACTTCCCTAATCCTGCTGGCTATGCTATTCTTAGTACAAGCCAGGGTACTGTTGGCCTTTTTGGCCACCTGGGCACACTGCTGGCTCATGTTCTGATGGCTGTCAATCAACACCCCCAGATCCCTTTCTGCCATACAGCTTTCCAGACACTCTTCCCCGAGCCTGTAGCATTGCATGGTGTTCTTGCGACCCAAGAGCAGGACCCTGCACTTGGTCTTGTTAAACCTCATACAATTACAATTTTCCTTTTGATCTCACTGAAATCCTCCAGAAAGTTTTGAACCACAGTCTCATATTCACTTAACTGTGAGTAAGAAATTGCGAACATGTTAAAATAATCAATATAGGTGATGGGTTAGTTGAACTAATACTGATAAAATATATATGCTGATAATAAGTCTTTCCCTTGGTTACAAAATCGATATAATCAGGTTTTTTTTCTTGTAATATGCTTTCCAAAATATTACGATATGCATTTTCCCATTTGTGGGGTATTAAGTACCTAATAGCATTTACCTGAATGACTTTGTTTTGTGATCTCAACTGAGAAACCAAGGAATTTTATTTATTTATTTATTTATTTTTAGAAGATGACTGCTAATTTAGGTTCCTAGAATCTGAGGTGCCCCCTTCAGTTCAACAAGGACTTGCCTCTCCTCTTTCCATAGGTTCAAGCTGTCCTTAATTTCTTTGAAAGTCAGTTTGAAATGCGGGTGTTTATCAACCCTGCAAAAGAGGCCACAGATGACTCAAGGCTGTAGGCATCATCCTGTAAAACTGAGAAGTCTTCTGCCTTTAACAATAGTCTCTCCAAGTGGGTGGTGGTGAGAAAGAGCTTGTAGTACAGCTACTTATACTGTTTCTGCTCTGTGGATGAAGAAAAAACTTAAGTCTCCAGGGCTGTCAATCCAGCATGAAATTCAGATATTTTTACAATTATTATTTTAGCTCTGTGAGTCATTCTGTAATACATAAGGATATGTGCAATAAATAGATAATGAGTTAGATCTAACCAAAGAGTTTGAGTGTGATACTGGAGATGCCCTTGTTATGCTTTTTGTCTCTGTGTCATTTTGTAGCAATATTCCTAAGTGTGTGGAAGCAATGATTCAAGCTTAGGTAACAGCACTTCAAATTCTGTTCATTATCTTCATCTTTTAAAAAACAAAGAAAATATAGCATGAGTGTGTGATTGTCATTTCAAACACATACACTCATGTATCAGTCTCTTGATTCAATTCCACTAGCCATATCTGATCTGATACCTCAAAACAAATCCTGCAACAGAACTTATAACCCATAATGCTGTATGGAAACAGAACTCATGAAAATCTAAAATTCTCCATAATTCTAGTAGCAGTTTGTTTGCTGCACAAACAGGAATGTTGATTATCCTTGATTTAGCCTTAATCAACACAAGTATATTTAGTAAAGAAGTTATTCGGTATTTAGATATCTAGCCATAATATTTGATCCAGTGATATCATCAGCATTGATGCTGAGAATTGAAAATGCTAAACACAGAGGAGTGTACTCAGGAGTATATGGAAAAGTTTGTTGTTGGTTGACTGTTCCGCCCTGCACACCACCCCCACCCCACAATGGAATGTGTTAAACAGCAGTAAGGGAGAATAAAATATATTCAATGTATTTCTCTTACTGTTTAGCAGTTTGTGGGTATGTCTTGACATCAGAAAATTGTACCTCTTGAGCCTTCTTCATGTACAAATCTTGAGATCATGTACAAGTCTTCCATGTCCTTTGTAAGAGTTTGAATGGTGTTTCTCCATTGCATATCAGCATACAGGAATATATGATACCTAGAGATGAATTGAAATCTGAGCATAAACAGACAGTAATCAGAGGTATTTAGATTGTAGATGGAGTCTTGTTAAAGGCACGAAAAGGTTCGCCTTTTCCCGTGGAAGGAGCAATCCACAGCGCCTTCCACAGCCACTTCCTTATGTGCGCTACAAGGACCTTATCTCCTCCCATGGTACGTAGGGGTTTTGTTTGGGCAGGACCAGGATGGTTAGCAGATCTTCTGGTGTTAACCAGCGAAGTGACTTCTCCTACATTTGTATCCCAGTGCTTCCATGCCCCATTGCCCAATGCCCTCAACATCCTCTTTAAAAGTCCACTGTATTTCTCAATGTTTCCAGAGTCTTGTGGGTGATGGGGGATGTGATACACACACTCAGTGCCATGTTTCTTTTTCCAGGAGTTTATGAGGTTATTTCAGAAATGAGTCTTATTGATTCAATTCTTTCCAAGGTACTCTGTCACCACAAAATTTGCCTTTCAAGGCCTAAGATGGTTTCTGGGCAGTGGCATGGTTTACAAGGTATGTCTCTAGCCAACCAGTAGTTGATTTACCATGGTGAGCATGCAGTGCTTGCCTTGGCATGTTCGTGGCAGTGGTGCAATATATGCAATTTGCCAGGCCTTGTCATATTGAAAACCTAGCCAAAGCCCTCTGTTCCAGGAAGGTTTTACCTGTGTGGCTCGTTTGATTGCAGCATATTTCACATTAAAGAGTGACATGTGTGATGGCCTCCATGGTCAGGTCTGCCCCTCTATCATGAGCTCAGATGAGCTGTAGTATCTCTTCCTAGATATCCTGACGTTTCATGGGCCATTGAGCTGCAAATAATTCATCCTTATGCTCCCAGTCCAGATCCACCTCAGCAACATCAATTTTGACAGCCTTGTCTACCTGTTCACCTGTGACCCACTTAATGGATGAGGGAAAGGTTGTAGATGTGGTCTACCTAGACTTTGGTAAAGCCTTTGATACTGTTTCCCACAGCATTCTTCTGAAGAAACTTGCTGCTCATGGCTTGGATGATCGTACTCTTCACTGGATAAAAAACTGACTGGATGGCCAGGCCCAAAGAGTTATGGTGAATGGAGTCAAATCCAGTTGGCGGCCAGTCACAACTGCTGTTCCCCAGGTCTCAGTATTGGAGCCAATTCTTTTTCATATCTTTAGCAATTATCTGGATGAGAGGATGACACCAAGTTGGGTGGGAGTGTTAATCTGCTTGAGGGTGGGAAGGCTCTAGAGAGGGATCTGGACAGGCTAGATCAATGGACTGGTGCCAATTGTATGAAGTTCAAAAAGGCCAAGTGTCAGGTCCTGCACTTGGGTCACAACCCCATGCAATGGTGCAGGGTCAGGGAAGAGTGACTGGAAAGCTGCCTGGTGGAAAACGACCGCTGGGTATTGTTGGCAGCCAGCTCAATACGAGCCAGCAGTGTGCCCAGGTGGCCCAAAAGGCCAACAGCACCCTCACTTGTATTGGAAGTTGTGTGGCCAGTAGGACTGTGGAAGTGGTAGTCCCCTTGTACTTGGCACTGATGAGGCTGCATATCAAATACTGTGTTCAGTTTTGGGTCCCTCACTATAGGAAAGACATTGGGGTACTGGAGTGAGTCCAGAAAGGGTAACAAAGCTAGTGAGGGGCCTGGAACACAAGTAGCTGAAGAAACTGAGGCTGTTTAGCCTGGAGAAAAGGTGGCTGAGGTGAGACCTTATTACTCTCTACAACTACCTGAAAGGAGGTTGTAGCATGGAGGGTACTTGTCTGTTCTCCCAAGTAGCAAGTGATGGGCTGAGAGGAAATGGCCTCAGGTTGCACCAGGGGAGGTTTACATTGGATATGAAGAAAAAATTATTCACAGAAACTGTTGTCAAGCATGGGAACAGATTGCCCAGGGAAGTGGTTGAGTCACCATTCCTGGGGGGTTTTAAAATATGTGTAGATGTGGTGCTTAGGGACATGGTTTAGGGTGGACTTGGCAGTGCTAGATAACAATTGCACTTGATGATCTTGAACATCTTCTCTAACCTGAACAATTCTACAATTCTCAGATTGTTTCAATGTTTTCCAGTGGTGTAGCTTTTGGGCATGTGAGAATCTACGTGATGTACCCTTGGAGCCATGTTTTCTACCCAGGCAGGAATATCCTGCCGCAGTGAAACAACACAGATGGGTTTACTTCTGTGCTGCCAATTGGTCTTCTTCCACTGCTATAGCCACCCCCATAGGGCATTAGCCACTATCCAGTAGTCAGTACAGAGATAGAGTACTGGCCAATTTTATCATTCTGCAATCTCCTGGACTAGTTGGATGGCTTTCAGTTCTGCAAACTGACTTGACTCACCTTCTCCTTCAATGTCTTCAACGACTTGTCGTGTGGCACTCCACACAGCAGCATTCCACTTCTAATGGCTTCCTACCACACAAGATCCATCAGTAAACAAAGCATAATGCCTTTCATCTTCTGGTAACACATTGTGTGGTGGTGCCTTTTGGGCATGACCCACCTCCTCAGGCAATGCTCCAAAAACTGTGCCTTCTGGCCAGTCCGTGATCTTTTCCAGGATTCCTGGGTTGTTGGGTTTCCCCAGCTGAGCTTGTTGCATTATCAACACTACCCACTTAGTCCATGTATCACTGTTTGTGTGATGTGTGGAGGGGATGTTTCCTTTGAACATTCAGTGTAGCATGGGCAATTGCAGTGCCAAGAGGAAATATGTTTCTGTACCAATAACTTTTGAAGTGGCTTGAACCCTCTCATATGCTTCTGGTATGTCTTTTTCAATCAGGATTTAGTTGGCTTCTGATCCTCGATACCCTTGGCTCCAAAATTCTAATGGTTGACCTCATGTTTCTGCTGATTTTTTCTGCCAGATGATCCAGGTGAGGCCATGCCCTGCAACTGCAGTGTATAGTACATTTTGCACAGCTGGTCCTGTCCAGAAAGGCCCAAGAACTACAAGACAAGCTATTCCTGTTTGATGTTCTCAAAGGCTTGTTGTTGCTCAAGGCCCCACTCAAAATAGTTCTTCTTTCAGGTTACTAGATAGAGAGGGCTCACAAACTGACTGTAACCCGGAATATGCATTCTCCAGAATCCCATAAACCCTAGGAAAGCTTATTATTTCCTTCTTGTTAGCTGGTGGAGACATAGTTGCTATCTTGTTGACCACATCCGTAGGCACAGGATGGTATCAATCCTGCAATTTTATTCCCAAGAGTGAATCTCCTATGCAGATTCCCTGATCTTGGTTTTGTTTTTTTTTTTTATGGTGAAACCAGCTTTCAGAAGAATATGAATTTACCTCACTTGGTTTTTGTCACCTTCGCAGAAGGAGACGACTATGGTATCCACTCAGGGCAAAGGTAAGTACTCTGCACTCAACAGGAAGGAGGCGGCAACTCAGAGCTGCCACGTGAACATGCAGCCACCCAGACCTCAGGCCTTTCATTGGTATGGAATGGTAATACAGAAAACAGTTGTGTGAGGTGTGAGCAGGTGGATGACCTGCTCAGCCTGGTAGTAGAGTTGAGAGAGGAGGTAGAAAGGCTGAGAAGTATCAGGGAGCTGGAAAAGGAAATTGACTGGTGGGATCAAAGTCTGGCCTCCTGGGGGCAGGTAAAACCACAACCAAGAAAAAAAGATCAAGGGATTCCTGTATCCTTTCCTTGCCTGACTGAAGAAGGCAGGTCAAGGGAAAAGGAAGAATGGAAGAAAGTCCACACTCGGGGTGGCAGGAGAAACACCCCCTTACCCACCCCACCTTCCCAAGTGACTCTGACCAACAGGCATGGGGCTCTGGATGTGGAATGCAGTGACTTGAGGAATGGGGGGAAATGGCAGCATGTTCTCTGTGTTATTGCTGCTGGTGCACCATCCTGGCAGCATTTGGCACTTGCTTTCTTCAACTCGCACCAGTCTCAGAATGAATGGATCCTCTGAGAGGCCAGGCAGGGTAGATAGCTGTTTGATCTTCTTTGTTCACAGTGGATACACCAAAAGCCCATCAGTACACCTTTGGGTCCTTGAAGTACCCAAATACATGGATACAAGGGGCTTCTGTGCTGGTCACAATGGAGTGCTTTTCCCAATCGTCCCCCATTCAACTCACCTCAGCCTCTGACACAAACAATTCTCGGCATCCCACTGTCACCCCAGAGATCCAGACTGGTTCTGTACCCCTATACCCTGATGGCACCAGTGTACATGGTGCACCAGGGTCTACCAAAGCCTTATACTTCTGTGGGTCTGATGCTCCTGGCCATCAAATACACAGTCTAGTATACCCAGTCATCTCTTTCCTCCTCCTGGCCAAAGGCAGGGATGCTTTTTTTTCCTTTTCAGAGTATTCACTGTCTGACTGTTGCAGTGCCAGACTAGGAGTCTCCTCAACAGGATCAAGGGAGGTGATCTCAGTTCTTCTATGTCTTGGAGATCACTGATTGCCTTCTTGTGTCTCTACAGCAACAAAGCTGACAGTCTTCTTGAGTGACCCCTTCTTAACAACTATTTTCCCTCTCAGTTCATATACATGGGCTTCCAGCTTAAAGGTGGGTTTGCCATCCCACTTCTTCATGTTGTCCTCCTAGTCATACATGAAGAACCAGATGCACTTTGTGACATGTACCTGGGCTCCCTTTCCCTCTGACCAAGGCTGGAGAAGACTGATTTCTTGGGGCACCCCTGAAAGCCAAGGCACTGGCCCGTAGGGATAAGGAAGTACAGAGTTTTTCTTCAAAGTTTTGGAGCCAAGAAGACAGTTTCTCCACAGTTGGTAATCCATATCCAGGCAATACATTGCTGCCAAGCTTTTAAGATATGATGCTGGGACACTTTGAATCACCTTCTTCCACATGGCCCATGTGCACAGGACATCCTCTGGATCTTTGGAGACCTCATCATTGTCTAGATCACTGTAGATGACTTCTAACACCCCTAGTTCTCTCAGTTACTGGATGCCTTCAGCTGTGGTAGTCCGCTTTCCCGGGGAGTTCATAAGATCTTCCTTGAATAGATATCTTCCCCTCACACATGAGAGGAGCCATCTCCAGAGACTGGAAATTGCTGTGGTTTTCTAACTCCTCTCTCAATTCTTCAGTTTCTAGCAAGGGATTCCAGCCATTGGGCTTCCTTACTTTCCAATTGCTGACTGTTGGCCCTGTTATCCCAACATCAGAGCAGCCATGCAGTAATCCACGGACCTGGCTGGCAGCTGTAATCTTTCTGCATTTCTTGAAGTTCTGATGAAGTCAGGAACCAGTTAGGTTTTGCTTCTTGTCTGAATTGTCTCACTACTTCCTCCAATTTCTTTGTCGAAGGACTGGCTTCTTGATCAAACCTTTCCTTTTCTTCCTTCCCCCTTATTAAATGGTGATATTGACCCATTGTTTTCCTTGTCCACTGTTCCTTTTTCACTACTGGGGTGATTACCATATTTGTTGTTTGGGTCACTGCCTCAACCACAGTCCTCTGAGAGCACCAAACTGTGGCTAGGTAGGCATAGGCCGGGCCCCAGTACAGTGCTAGAAGCTGTTAGTTTTCATTGCGGTAGGCAAGTCATCCTTCTATTCAGTGGTGTGTCAGTTTGCCAGTGTTGCTTGCCTTTTTGGGTGTAAAGTCCCAGGTTATGGGAGGTGAGAACTACTTTATGAACCTGTCCAAATGCTTCCACATACCCTGCCACCCAAGGACTGGCTGCCTCAAGGCACATGTCAGTATCACCTCGCTCAAAAGTTGTCTTCCCTTACACCAGGACAACACTATTTTCCACAAACCCTATAATATGCTAATAGTGTTAATAAGTAGTATTAAACAGCTCCAATAAGTGTGAACAAGGACCTCAGGAACTTGCATAATAGAACCATCCACCATAAATCCTGGATAGGAAGAGGGAAGGAATTCCCTCATCCTCTCCACAAGGTGCTCTCTCAGCACAGCAAGGCCTTCAATGGACAGAGCCATTTGTATTAACATGTTACCAAGCACATCAAAATAAAGAGAGAGGCAATGTAGCCAACAAACTCTGTGACCAACACAGGAGCTTGACACTTAATAACCACTGTAGCTATAGCTTGCTTAATACAAAACTGGTGTTGTCTTGAGCCCCACACAGAGTGCCAAAAAAGACTGTGGTGGGTTGACCTTGGCAGGATGACAGGTGACCACCAAAGCTGCTCTGTCACTCCCCTCCTCAGTAGGATTTGGGGCACGGAGAAAATATGAAATGAAAAAAAAAAACCTTGTGGGTCAAGATAAAAGCAGTTTAGTAAAGCAAAAGCAAAGGCCATGCGTGGAAGCAAAGTAAAACAAAAGATTTATTCTCTACTTCACATCAGCAGGTGACTGTCCAGCCACTTCCTGGGATGTAGGGCTTCATGACATGTAGGGGTTACTCCAGAAGACAAATGTTATAACAATGAATGCCTCTCTCCTCCTCCTTTATCTGAGCTTTTATTGCTGAGCAGATGTCATATGGAATGGAATATCCCTTTGGTCAGTTTGGCTCAGCTGTCCTGGCTATGTACCCTCCTAAAATCTTGCCCACCTCCAGCCTACTGGTGAGGAGTAAACATTGGAGAGACAGTCTTGATGCTGTGCAAGCATTGCTCGGCAGTAGCCAAGACACTGTTGTGTTATCAGCACCTTTCTAGCTACCAATACAAAGCACAGCACTACAAGGGCTGCCATGGGGAAAATTGACTCCATCTCAGCCAGACCCAATACAGAAATGAAAGCGAATAGAGTGCACACAGAAGAATAAGGGAATATATTGAAAATGCTGTGCGATTATATAAATCAACAGTGCTGTTTCCTTTGGGTATTAGATTCAGGGATAGGTATTTACTTTTGCAAAGTCAATAAATCAAAGCCCTGAGATGGAACATAAAATACTCCTATTTCTAGGAAATAAAATGGCGCCCTTTTTTGTATCTGCATGTTGTCTCTGAGAAATTTCTAACATGGCCTTCATAATCTTTTATAAGCAGATATATTTAGCTGGATAGATCATTAAATGCTGTCTTTGAATGTTGACACTGTGGCCTGTCTGTATTTACTGTTCACCAAGTTTTGAATGCAGATCTGAATATGCTTCCAAACCCTGTTTTGGTTTCCCCCTCAGCCAATTTGTTGTTCTGGAGAACGTTAATTTTTGCATCCTTTTTACTATGTGTTGCCATTGCTAATGCAGTTCAGCTGCACTGCTATTTTGAAACGTTTAGAAGAAAATAAAGAGAAAACAAAGCCCCAATGAATAAAAACTAGTAAGAATATGTTTCTATGTTCAACTTTCACTATTACTTATGTAATCCGTAAAAGAAAATGCCTGGAGTATTGCAACACCCACTCAACGTGCATGCATATCATTGTATCTATCCATAACAACTCCAGCAGTAAAGCTGGGGGCGATGAAGAATGACTAGCAGGACCTGCTGAAGTAGATAATCATGCAAGTAGGAATAATTGTAGAACTCCATTTTTGCACATACTTCAGGCTGTTTTGAGGCCATTTATATTTTAATGTGACTAAAGTAGCCCTATCTCTAAACATAGTTTTTCTTCTGAAGGGGCAATGAGTGTCAGAAAAATTCTTGATTTTCCAAGTGAATACTGTACTTTAAGGGGAATCCTGTGAGCATCATAGAAGAAGAGAGAATTTCGTGAAGTGGCTTGTGTCACTGACACTCTCAAATTGAAGAAATGTGTATTTCTGGAAATTGCTCATGGAGAATAAGTATCTGAATGTGGTCTGTCAAGATAAGTCCTACGCTGTGTGAGAATACAACTGACCAGAGATTAAAACCAAGTAAAGCTATGATTTTGTTGTTGTTGTAATACTCTTTCTTGACACTGGTTTTTGCTACTATAAGACCTCCACATCATGTATTCCCTTTCTTAAAATCAATTTAGCCTGCCTTAAGAAACAAAACTCTCTGAATTTAGTTGACTGTAGGATTAGAAAGGATGGTTGTTCCCATATTTCTGAGCCTAGGGCTGTTACAGAAAATTTTAATGTTGACAAGTCTTCTCCTGTTTTTGCGATCAAATGTGTTAGGATATGCACATTTGATATTATGACACTGTCCTTTACATTAAAAGTTCCCTGGATCTTTCTACTTTTAACCAGCCAAAATATTTATGCAGTCTAATAACATATTCTCTTTACCTTCATTTTGCTAGGGTAAAAGAGTTAAGCACTTCCCAGTTCCTCTTATAAGATTGGATTCTGTTCTTTTGATGATGATCCTGTTATCTTCTACATCTTGAATTAATATTCCTTGCACATGGATTGTCACTTGCTGAAGTCCATATGAGGTTTTGTACAGTTGCATAAGAAGTGAAAGAGTATTATCTGATACATTATGGCTACGTTTTCTTAGTTATCCAGCACCTAGTAGCATTACTAGCTAGCTACCAGTCTAGTAGCACTAAACTTTTCACCTTAGTCCTTCCATATGTAGTTTGTAAGTTTGAACTATACAACTGAATCCTTTCTAGTCAGTGAGTGAAAGACCTTGGATGTGCCATTAAATGTCATTCTAATTCCTTTTTCCATTTTCAGGTGCTTGTATGAAGACATAAAATAAACAGATGTTATATACATGGAAAGAAAGCATGTGTTTTCTTATTAAAAATATCTGTCAGGTTAGGTATGGATAATGTACCTTCAGTCAAACTACACTGCATTGCATTGCATTTTTCATATACCTACACTTTGGATTATTTTTTTTCTTCTGAAATTTCTCTGAAAATCCCCAGATCTGAAGCTTTTGGGACAATTGCTCTGCCTTCTTTTGAGTAACTTCGATATTTATTTATCTATAATCAAATATATACATATATGTCTGTGCTAAGATTATATAAAGATCTTTGGTCTTCTTTTTTTTCCCCCTTTTTTCACAGAGCTTGGCTTTTACTATATTGAAGTCAGAAATCATAATAATTATCACAAAAGGAAGTTCTTTTTTTCCAGCAGAATCTACTTAAAAACTAAAATAACAGGCTAGAATGATCTTTCTTGACATCATAGGGTAATGCTTCCTGTATGGATATCCAAACTACACAGCCCAGCCACTTCACCAAATATCCCTGACACCTACGCACTTGATTAATGGACTCTATACAAAGAAGCAATGTATAGTTAATTTTTTAATCCCTCTACAGAGCTGTCTTGCTTTCCACTGCTGTAAACAATTTTCTTCATTGGTGTGGTGATATAAAGACCATGTCATTGCACTATTGATTATTATTAATTAAAAAATAGGCTACTTTTATTTTCTTTCAGAGTTGCTACCAAGGTTAAGTTTAAGGCTAATTTAAGTTCACTTCAACAGAAAAAAAAAAAGTAATCTTTGTCTTTTATTCCACCTAGGTTCTGGTTATATTTGTAATACTTTCTCTCTTTGCTAACTTGCACCTATCTCAGACAGTGGTTTATTCTTCTTTTCGTTTTCATCTTATGCAATATAAGTATTTAGAAAAGTCATGTGCAACTGGCATTTTGGCAGTTATATAATACTCATGGGGCCTTACAATATTTACAAGGATAAATTGAGACCGTAAGTCCACTGTGAATTTGTTGACTTCATCTGAATTTAATTAGGAGGTGAAGAGGGATGTGCTAATATTGATTATTACAATAAGCTCTAGTACCATTTCACAAGGTAGAAACATTTTTCCGATGAACGAAGTGGTTTTATATCTTCTGTGGCCAGATGGGCAAAGAAACTACTGTGATCACAAGTGACATACCATCCTTGATCTGTAGCCACCTGGCCATATATGACTGAAGGGGGATGATTGTGTGAAGCAGAGAATAGGGGTGATAAGGAGATGAATTTCATCATACCTCCATCTTTTTATCTCGCTGTCCACTTAGTTGCAGAGGATGAAGTTCACTGAGATTGTCAACAAAGCCATTATTCCACTCATTGGTCAATGTGTGTTCATTTTCTACTGACTGCTTCAGGGATCGATGTACTGTATGCTGATCATTTTCTCAGGTTCATTTTTCCAAGGGCAGTTTTGTGTAATCCTCAGTTCATCTGTGTCATGAAAACATCATGATTAAGAGGTGACAAATTGCTGAAATACTAATTCACCTATGGGGAAACTCAAGGACAAAGGAGTGATAAAATCTTCCATCTGTCCTATATGAAACTACTGTACTAGTTGTTATGGTTTGGATGCTAAAATATGCTTTATTTTGATTTGTCTGGTAACTTCTTTGTTGTTGTTGTTATTTTAAAAATTTGTTAAAGGATCACTTATTTGTGTTTTGACCCTATTAGGGGGTTTTCTGTTCATAGGTGGATCTGGGAAATTGAAGGAAAAGTAGACCAGTAGGTGCTCAGGAAAAAAACAAACCAAAACAACAACAACAACAACCAAACAACCAAACAAAACCAAAACAAACAAGCTTTTCTCTTCCATTTAACCTAATCTGTAGTCTACAGCAATGCTGTGTTGCTGAAATAAAGAAATACTGATAAAAAAATATCTCGAGTCTTTTGCCAAAAGTGTTCAATGTTATTTTATAAGAAACATCTTTTAATCGAAATGAATCTTTGGAGGGTGGGAAATGACCCAGGGCACTGTTTGAAATAAATGCCTTGATATGGCAGTCTGAACTGTGTATTATGAAATAAATAAAACCATACTGAGCATAAGCAGAGCCACATGGCAACTTTCTGTATAATGCTGCCTGTGAAAGGCTCAAATGGAATATAAGATATATGGACTCTATCCAGTTAGAGCTCTCTTTTTGGATTAAGAGCTTTTGAGAAGTCTGAGATTTAGACTGTTGTTTGCTTGAAGTATGTTATTTCTAGTACATGTGGATTGATTTTACCAGGAAATACAAGGAACTAAATCCGTAAACCTGCAAATGATAATAAGGAAAATATGTTTCTGAAAAGCTTTAGGTTACAGCTTTTCATGTTTGTTAATGTTGCTGTTGTTTATTTGTTTGCTTGCATCCTTGTTTCGATTTTAATTTCAGTCATATCTAAGTATAATGATAGAATTTCTTCTGATGTTCTCAGGTATAGGACCCTGTCTTCTATTCAGAAATTGCAGGATGTTTTTCAGCTTGTCTTTAGTTCTGAGCACACACTGCTCAAAGGGAGGGACAATACAATACTTTTTACAATATCATCCTACTATGATGCTCAAATTTTGTTTCCAAGACATTTGTAAAATATAATAGCAATTCCTATAAACTCAGGATCATCTGATTGTAGGATGTTACTTATTTAAATAGTATTTATCTGTATCCATGTATTTATGATAATAGGATAATTCTCTTTTTTTACACGAATTATGTGCGGACTAAGAGTTTTAGATGCTTGTGAATTCTAAGTGTATATAAATAAATTCAGTGAGTTAGATGGTTCAATTGTTAATGAATAAATACAAAGCTTATTTTTTAAAAAACACAAATATAATATCTTTCTGGTTTAGCCACCTTTAATGAATTCTGATTAAAGCTAAATATTTTCCTGTCTTGATAAATTTAATATTTTGAATTTGTCAATCGCAGTGCAGAAAATAGTTTCTATTTCTGCATATATAAATAGTAGTTATGATATGTCTTTTCACTTTGTACAGAAGTTTCTTTCCCTCTTTGTGGTAAGGAAATTCATCTATATCGCCTTTCCTAAGTGAATAGCATCTGTCACAGATTATACAAAGATGACTTAGGTCCAGATATAAATCTGTACTGAAACTAGGTGATGACTCTTATCTTCAGGTCTTTCAATATTAACCCCAGTGTAGACATTGATATTTCAAAGTGTCATATTTTGATTTAGTTTGAGCCAACTTAAAATTACTTAATGACTTAAAAATGACTCACATCTATATAATGAAGCGTTAAAGTTAGGAATGTTCACTTGTGCTGCTGGTGGATGAAAGACCAGTCTTTTCTTCAGTGGCCATTGTATTATAGGAACACAATCAGGAAATAGGATTCTGTGATGTTAGAAGGAGTATGAGAAATAAACAAATTAAACACTCACTTTAGTATAACTTCCTCAAAGTATTATAGATATCTTTGAAACCTGGCTTCAGGGAAGACAAGAGGCAATGGGCACAAAATGAAATGCAGAAAACTCCATTTAAACCTAAGGAGAAAACTTTTACTATTTGGGTGGTCAAACAAGGGAGATTGGATTAGATGGTCTTCACAGGTTCCTTCCAACCTCAAAGATTCTGTCAGTGATTCTCAAATATAGAAAGGATTTTTTTTAGTAATTAATCACATATATAATTGTATTTGCACTCCAGGCAGTTCCTCAAATGCAATTAAAATGTAATACTTGTTTAACTATAAAAAATTAGTGTTGTTACTACTTTTATTATGAAAACATCAGTGTCAGATTGTTATCAATGTTACATGCATTATACAAATAGTTCTGTCTATTGTTTACAAGTAAAAAGATACAGTAAGTCATATAGTGAAATACTCTTGCCATTGTACAAATGGAAAACATGGGCTGAAATATAAATGCTCAGTGCTTTTCTTTTTGTAACACCCATTACCACCCTTAGTGACCCAATTTAAACATATAGCTGAATTAGAAACTGAACCTCAGTAGTCAGAGTCCTAGACTCATTGTTAACCATTGCACCATCCTGTCCCTGAATTGTGTTTGAAAGCAGAACAGGAATTGAACAATGACAGTAGTTACCAGTATACATAGTGCATATATGAGTGTGAGCTCTGTGTTGTTGAAATACCTCATCTAACTTTCAGGAATTATTATACTGGGAAAGACGGATTAATATTAGGTGGTAATTGATTCTGTGATATATTTTAAAAAAAGACAGGACAGATTAAGAACATTTTTCCTTGAAGCAATACCTTAACACTTTTAATTTGAAGCGGCAATTATTTCTGTAATTGTAGAATAATATTCACTATCTTTGTACAAAGAGGGAAAGCATGTGATCTGGTTGGGAGACTGGAATGCCATCTGATCCATTCCTGTACTGCTGCTAGAGATAGTTCATAATATCCTTATGAAGTATAAAATACTGATGGCAGGTAAAATATTTGAGGTTCATTTAAAATTCAGTAAAGCATTATTGTAAGATGAAACATACCTCCTGTTTTCCTTTGGCAGAGTGGCTCTCGTAATTTTAATGTTAACATTAGGTCAAACTCTGATTTTCATAAAGCACAGGAGTAAAATCACTTTATTCAGGAAAGTTTGTGGAACGATCCCAGTCATTTAGTTTTAGAAAAGCAGTAGCCTCTGTAGCTTTCCCTTATATAATAGTAAGTTAAACTGTAGTATGATCTGTGACTGTGAATCTGTCTGATGCATTTTTGTCTCTTGTGTCTATTTTTATTCCCTGATTATTCTCATTTGTTATGGGCGATGAATAATGTATCAGTGGTGTAGGTGTATGTATGAAGGGTTTTTTCCTGCTTTAAAGAATAACACATTTTAAGTTTTATATTCTGTTCCCTATATATTATATTAATATATTTTTCTATAAGCTTAAATATGTTTCTCTATTTTGATATTCTATAAATTTGATTAAGAATATATTTATTTTTAATATCTGTGCACAAATGGAAATTCTTTCTGATGGTAAGAAACTATTAGATCTCTCCACTTAAGTTTTAAATGGTGGTGTATTGCTTTTATAGATCCATGTCCTGGTTTTGGCTGGGTTCATTTTCACAGGAAGCTGGGAGGAGATACAGCCGGGATAGCTGACCCAAACTAGCCAAAGGGATATACAATACCATATGATGTCATATATAACTAGGGGACCTGGTTGGTTAAGGGAATTGCTGCTCGGGAGCAGGATGGGCGTTATTTTTCCAGGTGGTAAGCCACTGCATTGTGTATCTCTTTCTTTGTATATTATTTTATTGTTATTATTGTTGTTGTTTATATTTCCCTTTGTTGTTCTGCTCAACTGGTTTTATCCCAACTCATGAGTTTTACCTTTTTTTTTCCTGATTCATGTCCCCATACCACCGGGGGTAGAACAAGAAGGAGGAGTGAGCTAGCAGCCTCATGGTCCTAGTTGCCAGCTGGGACTAAAACACAACAGTCCCTTTTGGTGCCCGATGTGGGGCACAAAGATTTGGGATAACAACAGATATGAACAGAGTGTGTTGAAACAAATGTTACATGAATTTATTAGATTAATTAAATAGTTGCTGGTCACAATGTTGTTTTGTTTATACACATGATTGTGTTGTGTAAATTTTTACAGGCTCTGTGTATTCCCTGTGGTGCTGTTCATCACCTCTGGGAGAAGGATCAGGTTTATCCTTTTGCTGTCATGTATAATACTGACTTACGAGAACATGACTGGCCACAAGGTTAAGCTGGTATTTATATGTAGTGTTGCTTTCATGTCCGTTCCTCAGGTGCCATCTCTTGGAATTTATTAGTTATCATACCCAATCTATGGGGAAGATGGAGGGGGGGATACTCAAACATGTGGGAGAATATGGACAGCTTCCCATCTCCAATGGTTTGGAATTTCATTCCTGAACAACTACAGTACCCTGATGAAGTGCAACTTACTACATTGTGCTGGGTCCTGGCCAGTATCTACCAAACACTGTTCAATATTATGCAGCACCATCAGAGGGAAGAGAGGAAAAAAAAGACTTACAGGCACTGCTGCCACTCCCACCCTCATGCCTAGCACAGCAGCTACTCTAACCCAGATGACAGGCACCGTGGCTACTCAAACACAGGTGACAGACACTGCAGCTGAACCAGAGAACGAACCTGTACAAGTATCATTTGTCCCTATACAGAAGAAGTAATACACAAAAAATCAGTTTACTTACCGAGGGATGAAGATGAACCAGGGTCATCACAAGAAGAGGAGGAAGAGGCAGAACCAGAGATAATCACCTGATCCCTATCCCTGAGTGAGCTGTGAGATATGCAAAAATATTTCAGCCGCCATCCAGGTGTGCACATTGTTACTGATAAACTGGGATCCCTGTCTAGGAAAGGAGGCATTGACAAGATGATTGGGAAAAAAAGACACAAGCCCTCAGCTTGAATTCTGTCAAGCATGGAAGAAAAGTATCCCTTCAAGGAAGATAGATCACCATGAAGAGACATATCCAGTACTTGAGGGAATTAGCTGTGTCAGAGGTGATTTATGATGATCCAAATAATGAGCAGTTACCCACAGATCCAGATGAATTCCAATACACACAACCCATGTTGTGGAAGTTTCTGTGGAGTGCACCACTGCCGTATGCCAATTCATTGGCAGTAAAGCCCTGGAAAGAAGACAAGGGACAAACTTTGGATGAAATGGCTGGCC
The DNA here is from genome assembly GCF_036013445.1 of Caloenas nicobarica. Taxonomy (NCBI): domain Eukaryota; kingdom Metazoa; phylum Chordata; class Aves; order Columbiformes; family Columbidae; genus Caloenas; species Caloenas nicobarica. The sequence continues at coordinate 45,407,913 of NC_088249.1, forward strand.
AGCTCTGGCGATATGAAGGAAGCCTCTCTTCCTCCCTATGAGCCTGTATCTTGGCTGTGGAGAAACCATCAGACATGCTAGCTGAGAAATTGTTCTGAGAGTTGCAGCAATTTGAGAACAAGTTCTGTTCCCCTTCTGTACAAATCAGTGTCTCAGCTATTAAGAGTAAGCATTCCTTGATTCAAGAGAGAGGATATAGAGGGTCTACACCACGAGGCACACTGTGATTTTATGTACTTGACGAGGAGAAGACATGAGGAAGTGGAACGGAAAAGCTACCTTGACCCTAGAGGCACAGGTATGTGAATTGAAAGGAAAAAGAGTCACAAAAGGGGATTCTACCAGGAAAAATGTGGCTCCAGTTTCCAGAAGGCAGCTCCCCAGACAGAGAGGAAGGGCTGATCTTACTTCTGATCCTCTTGAAGTGACTTTTGATTCATTTTTACAAAAAGTGAGTGACAAATACTATGATCAGGACTAGAACGGTCCAGTCTCCTGCCAGGTGGAGGAAAGGGACAAGTGGGTTTATGAGACTGTGCGAATTTGATGGCCAGGCACATCAGACCCCCAGGAGCCTAAGGCCCTAGTAAACACCAATGCATGATGTACCTTAATGCTATGAAGCAACAGAGGAGCAGAACTCATCTGTATTTCTGTAGTAATGGGGATCCCAATAGCTAACTGTATTGGAGGCTGAAATGCGTCTGACTGGGAATAAGCAGCAAAAGCACCCCATTGTCACTGGACCAAAGGCCCTGTGCATCTCAGGAGAGGGTATTTCAAGGACTCAAGGGCTTTACCCAGCCTTTCAGAGGACCCTTCTGTTGTGGGGTTGCTGGGGGTCAAAGAACAACAGGTGCTGATCACTACCACTATGGTGCATCAGCAGCAATATCATACCAATCGAGACTCTCTGATCCCTATCTGTAAGCCGATTCATCAACTGGAGAGCAGCAAGATCAGCAAGACTCACTCACCCTTCAACAATCCCATACGGCCCATGCGGAAGTCTAATGAAGAGTGGAGATTAACAGTAGGCTATTGTGGCCTGAATGAAGCCAGCTAAGTGCTGCCATGCTGGGCATCCTAGAACTTCAATACAAACTGAACTCAAAGGCAACCAAGTGGTCTGCCACAACTGATATAATTTTTCTCAATCCCTTTGGCAGTAGAGTGCAGGCCACAGTTTGCTTTCACTTGGAGAGTCATCCAGCATACCTGGAGCTGGTTGCCCTAGGAGTGGAAATGCAGCCCTACCATTTGCCATGGACTGATTCAGACTGCACTGGAATAGGGCAAAGCTCCACAACACCTGTAATACATTGATGACATCATTGTATGGGGCAATACAGCCAAAGAATTTTTTGAAAAAGGGAAGAAAATAGTTCAAATCCTCCTGAAAGCTGGCCGTGCCATAAAATGAAGTAAGGTCAAGGGACCTGCACAAGAGACCCCGTTTTCAGGAAAAAAATGGCAAGATGGGTGTCATCAGATCCCTGTGGATGTGATCAACAAAATAGTACCTATGTCTCCACCAACTAGCAAAAAGGAAACACCGATTGCCTAGATGTTTTGAGTTTTTGGAGAGTGCACATTCCAAATTACAGTCTGATTGTAAACCCTCTCTATCAAGTGGCCCGGAAGAAAAACTATTTGAAGTGGGCCACTGAAGAATGATAAGCCTTTGAACAAATTAAATAGGAGATAGTTCATTCAGTAGTCCTTGGGCTATTCCAGGCAGGAAAAGATGGCAAAAATGTGCTCTACACTGCAGCCGGGGAGAATGGCCCTACCTGGAGTCTCCGGCAGAAAGAACCAGGGGACAGACACTCAAGATCAACCCCTAGGATTTTGGAGTCAGGGATACAGAGGATCTGAGGCCTGCTGTACTCCAACTGAAAAAGAGATATTGGCAGCATATGAAGGGGTTCTAGCTGTTTCAGAAGTGATTGCTACCGAAGCACAGCTCCTCCTGGCATCCCAGCTACTGGTGCTGGGCTGGATGTTCAAAGGGAAGGTCCCCTCTACACGTCATGCAACTGGTGTTACATGGAGTAAGTGGGTTGCACTGATCACACAACAGACTCTAATGGGAAACCACCCCAATCACTTAGGAATCTTGAAAGTGGTCATGGACTGGCCAGAAGGCAAAGATTTCAAACTATCGCCAATATCACCAGAAGAGGAGGTTACATATGCTGAAGAGGCCTCACCATATAATAAACTACCAGAGAATGAGAAGTGATATGCCCTGTTCACTGATGGGTCCTGTTGTATTGTTGGAAAACATCAAAGGTGGGAAGCTGCTGTGTGGAGTCCTACACAATGCGTCACAGAAGCCGCTGAAGGACAAGGTGAATCAAGTCAGTTTGCAGAGTTGAAAGCCATCCAACTGTCTTTAGATACTGCTGAATGAGAAAAATGACCAGTACTTTATACTGACTCCCGGATGGTGGCAAATGCTCTGCGGGGATATGTACAGCAACAGGAGAAGAGCAATTGGCAGCATAGAAGCAAATCAATCTGGGCTGCTGAATTATGCCAAGATATTGCTACTCAGATAGAAAACTTGGTTGAAAAATAGATTACCTAGGTGCTGATATACCCCAGAGTCAGGCCACTGAAGAACATCAAAAGAAACAGCAGGTGTATCAGGCTGCTAAGATTGAAATGGCTTAGGTAGATCCAGACTGGCAACATAAGGGTGAGTTAGTTATAGCTTGGTGGGCCCACAGTAGCACAAGCCATCAAAGAACAGATGCAACATGTAGATAGGCTCATGATTGAGGGGTGGACTTAACCATGGACACGATCGCACAGGTTATCCATGAATGGGAAATATGCACTGCGATCAAACAAACAAAGTGGTTAAAGTCTCTCTGGTATGGAAGACGATGGCTAAAATATAAATATGAGGAGGCCTGGCAGATTGATATTATACTCCCACAAACCCAGTAAGGCAAGTGCTATGTATATATGTACACACATATATATTCACAGGAAACTGGTAGGGACACAGCCAGGACAGCTGACCCAAACTAACCAAGGGGATATTCAATACCATATGAATCTGGTGGATTCACCAACACTGGGCACTTTTAAGGTTCAGTTGGACACGGTGCTGGCCCATCTTGTCCAGACTTTTGCCAAGAAAGGTTGGACCAGATGATCCTTATGGCCCCTTCCAACCTGGTATTCTATGATACCTTTGGGATATAAAATCGCTGTTTGGAGAAAATATGACTGATGTGCTCAAAACATCCCCTGTATTTCCACACCACACATTAACTAGATACATCATATTCATTTATTCATAGCTATTATATATAACTGATATGATGCACAAAGGCAAGTGATGTGCACTTTTGTAATTTCTGAATTTCAAAGAGAAACTGCAGATATTACAGTATCTCTAATTAAGCTTAGTATTAGTTACAAAGGAATGCTACTACATTTTTCTCCCTGAGTTTTCCTTCACACATTGCCTTCAAGCATAGAAGAAATGAGCCTTCAGGAACTCAAGTGACTTAGAGTAACGATATTTTTCTACAGCCTCCTTCCATTTTATCATGTTTATCATGTATCAGAAATATACTTCTAAATATAGTATGTCAGGATAATAGTAACTCGGGCATCCCGGTAGCAGACAGGGTGCTCTACCAGAGTTTGTAAATTATGTGACCGAATCACAGTAACTTATGTTAAACATAGTCTAAGCAATAGATGACATTTTAGTCTTAAGTTGATTATGTTATCTAGGAATCCTTAAGTATTATTCATTAATATTCAGAAAAGTCTGCATGCAGTCCGAGGGATTTTTTTGACTAATATATAAAATTCCTCAAATTTTATGTCGGTAATGTCTGATAGTACCATTGTCAGTCTTAGACTTACTGACATGCTTTTAAAAATGCATTTTAGGATTGTTTTCTTATATTGCAGAGGAGAATTGTTGTGTACGAGTTAACAATAACATTCCATAAATGTCTTCTTGAAAGAGATGGTTTTTACATTGCTTGAAGAAGCAGAAATGGCCAATATGGTATTTGTATCATCTAACTACCCATACTATTATCTTCTGAATAAAATGAGAAATTCCCAGGCTTGTGTATTTGGTTTGCATCGCAAGGTTTTAGTAGTGGTGGGGCTACAAGGGTGGCTTCTGTGAGAAGCTGCTAGAAGATTCCCCTATGTCCAATAGAGCAAATGAGTGCCAGCCAGTTCCAAGATGGACCCACTGTTGGCCAAGGCTGAGCCAAAGTGTGACAGTGGTAGTACCTCTGTGTTAACATATTTAAAAAGGCAGGGGCTGGAAATCTGTGCAACACCAGCATCAGTGAGAAGAAAAGAGTGAGAATATGTGAGAAAAACACCTATGCAGACACCAAGGTCAGTGAAGAAGGAAGAGAGGAGGTGCTCCTGGTGCCAGACCAGAGATTCCTCTGCAGCCTGTGGTGAAGACCATGGTGAGGTAGGCTGTCACCCTGCATCCTATGGAGGTCCACAGTGAAGCAGAGATCCACCTGCAGTCCATGGAGGACCCCACGTGAGTGCAAGTGGATGCACCCAAAGGAGCCCATGATCCTGTGGAAAGCCTGTGCTGGAGCAGGCTCCTGGCAGGACCTGTGACCCCATGGAGAGAGGAGCTCACACTGGAGCAGTTTTTGAAGAAATGCAGCCTGTGGGAAGGACTTATGTTGGACATGTACTTAGAGGACTATCTCCCATGGGTGGGACCCCCACACTGGCGAAGGGGAAAAGTGTGAGGAGTGCTCTGTCTGAGGATGAAGAGGCAGTAACTATGTATGATTAACTAGCTATGACTCACATTTGCCATCTCCTTGCGGCACTGAGGAGGAAGGAAATAGAGAAAATCAGGGGCAAAGTTGAGCCCAGGAAGAAGGGAGAGGTGGTGGAAGGTATTTTAAGATTTAGTTTTTATTTCTCATCATCATACTTTGATTTGATTGGCTAGAAATTAAAATAATTTTCCCCAAATCGAGTCTGTTTTGGCCATGATGGTAATTGGTTAGTGATCTCCTTCTCTTTATCTCAACCCACAAGCCTTTCATTATATTTTCTCTCTCCTGTCCAGTAGAGGAGGGGGACTGATAAAATATCTTTGGTGGGCACCCAGTATCCAGCGAGTGCCAACCCACCACAACTTGTCATGATGATGCAGGAATGTATTACAGCAGTTAAGCTTTCTCCTTCAGCTCAAATGGTAGATTTGCAGGTTTTTCAGGATCAACAAAACCTTGTTATCTAATGTTGGACATAAGTTGGACAAAACTATAGCATTTGAAGTAGTATGCAATAAATACACTTGTTATGGTGTTGCCACTTTTTTCATGGGTTCCTTAACTTTAATTAATATCATAGTGTTTAAACTGGTTTTGTTGTAATAGAAACAAAATTTGGAGTTTATGACAGTTTTTAATGAAAAAATGTTCAGATGCATAACCCTTACTTTAGCATTAAGGACTTTTAAACGCATCCCTTCATAAAAGCCTGAACAACAGAAAATAACTTTATCTTCTTCAGCTGGTATAACTTGAGGAAATAAAAGTTCTTAAACTTGAACATTTTCATATCTTTTGAACAGGAAGTGACATGTAAAATGTAGCTCCCTTCTGAAAGAGTTCACCCATATAAAATCAGTTTGCAATGGACCAAATATTTTCAAACATGTCTCAGAAAGCCCTTATGCTTGGCTATAACTTTCTTTTCCATCACCTAAGAAGATACCTTGATGTGTCTTAGGTATTTTGCTCTTATGGGTCAAATTTCATATTTCTCTCAAAGTCTGGACAACTAACCTTTTTGAGAGAGGGCAAGCATTCCAAAGAATGCTTGTTATGAGCTACCAACAGGTGACATTTCAATAGCATTTATTTTCAAAATTTCATACTCTGCTTGGGTAATGAATTGGATGTGATGAACCTGTATCTTCTCAGCCTTTGTCGTACGCATCAGCGAAATTTCCTTGGAGATTTTCCCAAGGAGCAGGATGAGAACCAAGGCACTGTGAGAAAAGCAGATATTATGCTTGCCGTTTCCGCAGGCTTTATGCACAAAACATCAATTGAAAATAACGGCTTTGTACAATGACTTTTTAAATCAGGTAGTATAGTCCTCGAGATCCACTGCAATAAATTAATGAAAAAAATATTGTAGATTAAGGGTTAACATGTCCCAGAGGGATCAGATTGATCATGAATGCACTCTACTGTAAAGACTGATGTTTAAAAAATCTTTGACATAGTGGCCTTGCAATCATAAATCTTTATATCCTGACCTTCTTGGAAAACTGTCCTTCCTGCAAAATGTTTTCTAACTGACCAATGAAATGTAAAGACTGCTTTAGCAAGAGTTTCTATTCTTTGGTAAGAAATGTTAAAAAATTCAATGTTAAATATAGGTACTCTTAAACTTCTCAGACTTAGAAACTGGAAGAGACTAATTACTGTGAGACTAATGGAGGAAGGCAAAAAAAGCGAAGGACAGACATCCAGATGTCAAAAGCAGTAGAGCAAATATATTTAAAAATAATTGAAACTCTTTTTTATTAGGAGTTTTTATATGACATTATATGACATTCAACAGGAACAGTCATTATTCCAGTATGACGAAGAACTGGATGGAAGTGGTCAGAATTAGTCCTCAAGGAACTGACCTGCTGTCAACTTGAACTTTCTTAGTAACACTTTGAAGTGCTTGATCCAAGCAAGTAGAAGTGTTACCAAACTGTAATATTTCACCTGGGTCCACAAGACATGATACATTTATGGTTTAAACTTTTCCCCATGTGTTTCTTCCTTTTCAGAGATGTCATTTTCTGCTGAATCTGTGTTTCTCAATATGGTTTGAAAATCTCTAGAAAACTTGGCCTGCATTTGAATTGTAATGAAACCTGAAAGTAGAGGAATTCTGGTAGTGTTCCAGGATATTTCAATTTTGAACTTCATATCACTTTTAAATTAAGGATGTAGTTGTAAGTATTGTCTAAAAGACGATGGAAATGCCTCTTAATATGAAAAATATGTTGGATTAAAGGGTGGCATATAAATACTGAAATTAATTCCTTTGGAATAAAATAGAAGGACAGAAATTTTGTAAGCATCTGTATTTTTCATCTGTCTTATTTTCTGTACAACCCTGATTCTATTTTTACATGTGCTCAAAGAAGAAATTTGAGCAGAATTACAGTTGAAATACATGAAAACGATTTATCTTATTTCCTACAGTTTCTTTGAAAAATATATCATATATCCGTGAGTTTCCTGAGGTGTGGGAAGTTCATGGACAGCTTTGCTTCTGATTCAGGGTGTGGACTATACTGCTTTGCTGTTTAAGCAAGCAACTTTGTGACTCAAGTTACTGTTTCTCTTCACGTTTCCTGCTGCCACCACAGGTAGTTTTCACATGAAGCTACATGATTCTGTTGCCGATCAAACATTGCACTGAAAATCTCTTACAGTTTTAATTCCCTGTGGAAGGATATGACACTACTATTATGAAAGAATGCTTTCAAGTCTGCATTTGGCAGGAAATAAATAACCTTGCTTGGCAAAATGATCAGTACTGCTAAAGCTGCTAAATAGACTGATATGAGTCAAGAACTTTTACAGTTCTTAATAATAGCTCATTCATTTACAACTCTTTCACCATACTTTGGAAAAAACAACAACAGATTTAGTGATATTATTCAACATAGACATGATACTAGGACCCATCTTGGAATGTAACACATGAAGTAGCAAAATAGTCTTATGAATATTGTTTATCTTATCTATCTGCATATGGATGTTTTGGCATTTTAGATCCTTGATCACTTAAAATAGATAACTTCTTTTTTTCTCTTTTGTCTGTTTATCTTTTTTATTTCTTCTTTTTAATTTTTTTTCCCATAAAGCTTTATACTTCTAACTAACTATGCAAAATTATAGGATATAGGAGTGAGTATATGAGGCTCTGCAGAAGTGTAGACTGAAGATGAATTAATGAGCAAAGTGCAGGGGAGGACTGAAGATCAAACATTACCATAGGAATATCACAAAAAATGGTATGTAATCAAATGATTAGTTGCAAGGCTAGGAAGGTCTTTAAAAATACTATCTTTTACTGTCTTCATTCACATATCTGGCTTAATGTATTTGATTTACTGAAAGTTAAGCACTCTTAACTTAATGATACCAGCAAGTCTCTGTACTTTATATAAATTAGAGTGTGCTTAACTGCATGTTAGAACTCTACATTTGCTCAGAAGGTAGTAATGGAAATAAAGTCATGTTGTTGATGAAACTGGATAAGTGTTAAGACACATAGGCAGAAGGAAGTATAGCAAAAGCTGGCATGACTATTAACTACTCTGTACACAACAAATACATGTTTTCCATTACCATCTTTGCCAGTCTAACACTTATTGACCTATTAACTTAATAATTATTAACTTTATTGCAACTGATTTTGAAAATATTAATTGATTTGTAGCCCATGCATTCATATACAGAAATATGAGAATGCCTCTGTTCATGTTTGTGGTATGCAGAGATTTCCAGAAAAAAATGTTTTGAAGAATGCATGTGATAATAATGCTGGCAAATTATTTGATTTGCCATACTCACCTTTATTTGGAATTCAGTTACTGTATTCTGTCTCTCTGTTAAACATCAGCTTGTCTGTGCTTGAAAATACCAATTATAATTCACTACTTTTAAAAAGATACCTTTTTTGATAGCATGAGGTTGCTTTTTGGAATTTTTTTCTCCCAGACCAACCTTTATGCTTGCAATGAGTTCCTCACAAATGTCTTCAGAGCTAACTTCTTTAAAAGCTCTCCTTAAAGCTTTTATTTTCACAGTACCTGTAATAGTTTTCTATTGTGTGTAAACTGCTGGTGTACTGAGATCAACACTTCTCTAGATCAGTAGCCTCTTGCTCTTTGCCTTCCATAGTTCTGTTTTCTTTCAGCATTTGCCATCCATTTCATCTGTATTTGTCAAAAAATAGCATGATGCAGCTCTCATCTGCACCTGCACTATGGGAACAACTTGTTACCATGGCTGTCATCAGAATTAGTATCAGTATTATTATTCATTGTTACTAATGGAGATTTTTTGTATTTCTAATTTTTATATAAACTGTGCAGACTGCCTTAATTTGGGGAATTTGATGATTCCATGATACGTACACTTGTCAATCCTTTCAAAATAGAATCTGTCTATATAATTTGTTGATATTCCAGTATAACTCATTCATTCAGACCAGGCTTTATGATGAATTTTAGCATTATGGGAATAAGCATACATGAAAATTACAGGGGGTTTTTTTAGTAGATAGATAGATAACAACAACAACAACTTGAATAACAAAATAACAAATTACTGAATTAAATTTAGTGAGTTCTGTATGTCCATAAAAAGACTAAACTCTAACTTTATAGAAATATTTTATTATCCACTAATCTGCTTGTCCTGTTTCCAAATGTAAGATTTTAATCCACCATGCTTTTTATGTCTAAAAAATCTGTCACCATATTACTTGAGAAACCCTAAGAATATAACTTTCTATTTCCTGCTATTATCAAAATACAATGCTGTACTATACTTTAGTATTACTATTAATCTGGTTCCCTCTATTCCATGGCAAATGAGAGCTGCTTCTAACTCAGTATGGTTAGGATTCTGTATTAGCAATAGTTGATTCCATTAGATGAGTCTATGGTTCTTTAGCAATTGCATTAACAGGAAATTCTCAGGTGCTTGTAGCCTTACAGATTTGAGCCATATGTTTAGCTTTGTAAACAGGATTGTAAAAATAGATAAGGAAGTTGAAACCATAATGTTTACCATAGTACCTTTTTTGGAATACTGCCTATATGACTGGGAAGATCACTTGTGACATTATCCCAGCAATTATACAAGGCTATACATCTCGTAAAGTGCATACTTTATATAACTAAATAATAAAAGAGCAAAATAGCAAGGGGAAGAGAAGAACGAAGGAGTCATTTAACTGTAGCTTTTTCAAATGCAGCACTGTACTCACATTTCATGATATAGCATCCAGCTCCTTTTCCTCCTTGTAATCTGTCCTTCACACTATATGTAATTTATGAAGAAAGTGTGTGGACTTGGTCCAACTCTTGGTGTGCAGGCACTTCTCCAGGTCAGATGGAGTCTGCAGTTTGTGAAACTCCTCTTTTCCATTAAGAAAATCTTTCCTCTTTTGGTATTGATTCTAAATGTGTATTTAGAAGAAATAACTCTGGCTTGTTAACATTTTCTCCATTTTATTATTTACTTGTGACTGGGATGGGGTGTTTTTTGTTTGTTAGTTCTTCTGCACTTTAAAATATTTTATTTTTTTACACTAGGAAATTATAATTTGTGGGAATGTCAGTACCTAGAGCTTACTAACTTCTAAAAGCTAAAATTTGATTTTTGTTTGTAAGGAGAAGAACAATTGTTAGGCTCATAATAAACGCTCTGGTGTTTTTCAAAATGTGATACCACATGGTACATAACAATAAATGACATATTTGTTGGCAGATTCACAGAGGGCTCAAACAAACAGTAGACTTTTTGGTTTTTTGTTTAGGGGAAAATCCTTACTAGCAGCACTATCTTCAGATTATGCCCAATCAAGCCAGGTCTGTTGATTTGCAAGGAGCATCCTTGTAGCATTCTTTATCCTCTGCTGCTTAGCCTCATTAATCCATGAAATGCTTGAAACTGAGCCAGGGCAGGGAGGTAATTCTTTGACTACTCATAGCTTGTTTCACTGAATTCTTTGAGGTTTTTGAGACTGGTTAATGCACAGTCAGCTTGATCTTAACTGGAAAAAGTAGGGAAAGTTAAGAATAAGATCTGACCAGAGACATGTTAGTTCATTGTTCAAAGGCATTTTGTTAAATAAGCAGCATACTTCCAGTAGAGTTTCACTTGAGGCAGATTAGACAAGCAAGCCTCTTACAACAATTCTCCAGGTGGAGCCAAGTCAGTTTTCATTATTTATTTTAGTGCTTTGAGGAACTGCCCTCTCATTGAATTAGCATACCTTCAATCTTCTAGCCTTCAGTGATACAAGGAAGTAAGGACTGACTACAAAACTGAGTGTAATTACTAGGGGGTTGTGTACATGTGAAACAGTATTTTAATGTTAGTACTCCTTTCAGAATAACAAGCAGATATGATCATGAGGAAGAAAGGAATGGTTTCTGTCAGCTTTTGCATTTGCATGCTCTTAAGACCATTCCACTTCCCCAAAACCATGGGTTCCACCCCCTCCTTTTTTTTTTTTTTTTTAATAAATGCTGGTCAGATCATGTATCCAGGCCAAGTTCAGTCAATGCATTCAGTCAATGCATTGCAGGCCTGTTCTGATCTTACTGTGCCCATTCAATCACAAATTTTTGCTACTATTACCAAGAACAGTCCAGGTTTTAGTTCGAGTGTGGACACTGATTTTTCTGAACATCAGTCTGCTATGCACTCTGTTGAGATCCATCAAACTTAATTCAAATAACAAGTGACAACATCCCCCCTTTACTCCTCCACACACTGCTCTTAATATAGGGATTGTATTCACATAAAAGCTGTCAGAAGGTTTCTGTGATCTCATTAGCTATACTTATTTCTACCTACAGAACAAATGAATCATCAACTGAAACAGCACTAAAGACCAACTGGTAAGACTCACATGGCTATATGTATATCTGTGCTGAGAATAGATATCTTCTCAAGTCTGTAGATTCAAGTTGTTAAAATTGCTAGCTTTGCAGACCTAAAAAGTGTTAAATAATTTCTGAGATGAATTCAGTTCTAAAATCTTTAACATGGAAACAAAATTGTTAAACCCTTTAACAAGTAGTTTTATAATTTCATATAGCATATGAAAAAAACCCCCTGTTTATAAAACACTGAAGGAACTGAACTGAAAATATATTTTAGTGCTTGCAGATTTTTTTCATTTTGTTTTGTTTGTTTATGGAGTTAAAATAGAGAGTCATTTTTTGGCTGCGTGAGGTAAATTAGATAGGTGGTATGCAATAGAAATTAGTTCAGTTGATTCAGCTAATTTAAATTCTGAATATAAGAATGCACTGTATGGGAATTAAGTCAGATTAAATGGGAAAACGAAGAGACATTGGACATGGCTAGAAGCTAGGTGTTAAATAACTGACATAGGGATATTGGTTATGGATGATAGCAGGTATAGGACATGCATGTGAAAAAGTAAAACATTCTGATGTCTAGCTACTGATTACTCATGCTAATTTAAGATCATTTTAGAAGTTAGTGGGAAGACTAATCACTGGAAACTAAAATCTGTAACAACCAGCAGCCTTGTCTAGAGGAGATGAGCAATACAGTGTGCCTGTCAGCAAGTTGAGGCAGTTACCTCTCTGAAAGTTGAGGGATCTCACTCACTCTTCATGAATGAGAGAAATAGGTCTAGTAGAGAAGAGATGGAGAATTCAGAATTGATTCATCAGACATGGAATTCTTCTAATTCTGTATCATCTTTCTTTACAGTTAAGGGGAAAGAGTTCTACAGACTTGACAAAGTGAGATTTATTCTGCTGATAAAGGGTATAAAGTGAGGGGAAACATAAAACTCCACATCCTCTCTCTTCTCATTCAGTGAAACATAGATACGCAGTCTAAGTGCATTCGTTGTACAAAGGAGTTCCATGTATCATTGCCACACACAGCTCCTCTGTGCAGAACCAACCTAGTGGAATAAGTGAATGCTTGACCAATGGAAACGTATCTTGCATTAATACACAAGCACACTCATATTCTGAAGTGCAGAAGAAACAGCTTTTCCTGTCGTAGCCTTCACAGGATTTTGTGTCTGTGCCTATCTCATTTCCAGAAGCAAGAACAATAAATCTGAACTGGGATTAAGCATTCCAACCTACACAACTGAATCTTCATATTTTCAGAATCCAACACCTTATTTTGAGGGAGTTCTAAAATTCTTACAAATGGAGGAATGACTTTTGTAGATGGTCATGTGTACAGAATAGTGTCCCTTGCGATACTGTGGGGGATTTCCCAAACTATCAGTTTGAGATCAAAGTACAGTTAATCAAAATTACATGTCCTAATAGTTTCTTGCAATCATTCAGTCATGTCACCTCATTATTGGATGTCAGAAAACCTCTGTAGATATTGAAAGGACAATCTTCATTGTTTCACATCACACTATATTGTTCTGAGACAAGTGTTCATAGGAAAATAAGTAAAGCTACTGATAACCTATGTAACTCAAAATGCAAAAATTGCTATATAAAATCAAGCCTTGTAAGACACGAAAACCTTCTTCTCAGGTAAACTGGCTGAATGTTACAAAGATTTGCATGAACAGTGACCTTTGAAAATATGGTATTTCAGTATCTGAACTTGAGTAATTAATTATGTGATACAATATAGCTGATTTAGCTGATTCCATTCACTGCCAATCTGTGTGTCTGTGTGTCTAGGTCAAGGAGCTGAAGAGTTCAGTAAAAAAGTCTTTGAATGTTATGCAGTCAGCTCATGTCCAGTCAGGTTGGCTGCATTTAGAAACCAGAAAGTCACAAGGAGTTGCCGATGTCAGCCTGCTAAAGGCAAATGAAGAAGGAAGCAGTACTAGCTTCAGCAGCAGTCCTGTGATAGAGACCAGCCAATACCAGGACTGAATTTTCCAGCAGTGGTGGCCAGCCCTCATGATCTTGACAGGACATGTGCCATGAACATCAGAGTACCAAGTGGCAAGGATTGGAGTGGAACAAGGCAGAGGCTCCCAACATCATTTTCCTGCAGATAGGCACTCCAGGTCCTACATGACGTCAAAGTGTCAGTGTCAACAGCATTTCCTCTCTCTTTACAAACATAAAAGTAATAGCAAATAATATCACCTAGAAGCGCTCCTAGGTGTCTGCCAAACAATCCCTTCCAAAGACTCAGGTTGTGCAGTGACAGTAAGCAAAATCAAAGGGAGGTGCTTCCAATTCCATTCACTCCTTACATCTGGGAGCAGGGAAAGCAGCTACCTCTGATCTCTTCAGGGTTGTTCATACTTAGAGGAACAAGGGTTCAAGGTATGGATGGCATTTAAATAAATGTGCTTACCAAACTGAAGTCAGTAATATGCTGCTAGTGCCATGTGTCACAGGGATGCTCTGATAGGTAAAAGAATTTAGAGATAAATAATAATTTATTTATCAAAAATTGTGATTTCTTTTTTTCTTTTTTTTTCTTTTTCTTTTCTTCTTTCCCTGATGATAAGTAATAGTCATCTTTCAGGAAATGTGGTTTTATATATTATGTTCCATTATAAACAAACGACTTAATGGTTATGTCATAGTCATAGATTCTGAAATCTGTCAGAAGGCCATCTCTTTACTTTAATTCTTATCTATAAAATGAAAGAATGATTTACACATGCTACACATCTACAGTTTGAGCTTTGCAAAGAAGTTCTTGCCAGAACAATATACTTTATAACAGAGTAATAACCAGAATTTGCTTTACTTTGTTTTTCACCAACTTTATAAAGACTTGCATCAAGACAGACCTTGGAAATAACATATTTTTGTTTCTTATTATTTAATTTATATCATTTATCTATCTTATCTCCATCTTATTTAGCTTACTTCTTACTGTTTTAGTGCAAGCAGAGAGGCTGTAGTACCCAGAAACACAGCATGAGAGACATAGTCATAAATCAGTGTGGCTCCTTTGAAGGCTGAGAATCTGGCCATTAACATCATGTAAAGTTACTGGGTTTTGATTTCCAGGAAAGCTGACAGAGCACACACATCTCCAGGTAAAGTAAATGGAAGACACAGGCTCAGTACCTCTGAAAATCAGGCCCGTGATTTCTAATACGTCATAGGAATTTATAAAAAAAGGATTAAATTCTGCTGTATCTTACAATCTGCAAGCCCACTGACCTAGCCACAGTCACACAGTTGTGTGTGGTACTCAGGTATAATTCAGCTTATGGAGAATACTGTGGTTTTTTTCTTTTGTTTTTCCTTTTTTTGTTTTCTTTTTCCTAGTTTCATTCTGAAAACGTTTGCTTCCGGATATATTTTCCATGTTATGATCCACCTTGTTGTTTACTATTTCCAGCTTTTAAAAAATATGTTAATGCATCTAGTAAAGAAACACAATGCGTTAAGGTAGATGGGAGGGCCTAGGTAATGCCTATGAAACATTTGGTGAAACTGAGTAAGATCTTTGCTGCAGGGATCCAGTAAAGCTTTAAATACCAATTCCATTCCAGTAGGGAGTAGGCAAAGGCTAAGAAACAATTTTGGAACTTACTCCCTTTCTAGTTCAGGCAAATAGCATTAACAAATGTCAGGTCCAATTGAATTTTGCCTGTGATATGATCTGTCCATCCTCGAGGCACATGCTGCCCATGAAGGTTAGAGAATAACAAATATTTTCTTCAACTTCAAGGAGTTTTCACACATTGGGGATCCTGCTGATTCACTGTACAGATAATCACTAAAAGTGAAGTGCTATGCTAAAACCAGATTGTAAATTGTATTACTGTGTATGTTTATATGGATAGAAAAAAAAGGAAGTACAGGGCAAAAGTCAAAAGCCTGAAGTAATGTTAACTTCTGTTACACTTGACATTTGAGCTTTTCCAGTGAATTCTTTGTGTAAAAGTCCATTCCTGGGCATTACTGTCACTTCTGCTTTCACTATGGAACATTAACTCTGTTTTCATTGCTCACATCTAGCAATGATCAGATGAAGTGTGGCATATCCAAGCTGATAAGCTATCATTTGCTTTCTTTAAATATAGAGATATACACATATCTCAGTACTGTCCTTTTCCTTCTGGCTTCTTTTGTTAAAATGCTAGTTCTTCCATGTAGAAGAAGAAAAAAACCCCAAACAACAACAAAACAAATTTTTTGTCTGCCGCTGATGAAATACTTAAAGATGTTCTTGTGAAATGATGAGATTGTTCCATCAGACTGGATCTTAACAGGCCATAAGGCAGCTCAGGTATCACACCCGCTCTCTGCTATGTAAGCTGATTCATCTTTCAGGAGTCAGTTTTGTTTTGGATGAAAAGAATTACCGGAGGGAGGTACCTCTGCTATCCATGTAGTTGTGTTTTTGGGGTTTACTAGTCTTGGGAACTAAGAGTGATGAAACAAGCTAGTTCACAGATCTTCTGTTTTTGGAGTTATAACTGTAGTCTGAGATACCAGTGATGCTTTCATGTAGCCTACTGTCAAGATGGATTTCCTAAATGCTGCAGCCCATTGAAAACTGTGGAGATAAAATGTTTTGCAAAACTGTTGGTATGGCAGCTTGAAAGGAATGTGCATAGCAGAACTATCTGGTGTAGGTAGAGGGACTGCCTTGACAGGGCAACTGCAGACTGAAACAATAGGAAAGTTGTTCATCTGGGATACAGTGCAATCATTTAATTACAGAAGCCTAGAAGATTTAGTTTTCCATCACTTTCTATTGGTTTGCAAATTATATTATTACATCAACTGTCCTGTTAATAACTCCTGTTAACTTTAGGGTGATCTGAACTAGGTTACTGGGGTAGCAAGTTTGGTTCTGTATGTATTTTAAGTGTTATGGTATTTTCTGCCTCATAGGAGTATCATATATACCTCGTAACATAGCTGATAACTATGGTAGAGAAGATGAGACAGTCTAGTAGATATAATAAATAAGAATGTGATGTGGGCAGAGGGAGGGAGTATGGAGATTGTAAAATGAGAGTGATTACCACCATGTAATTGTATTACAACTTTTGAAGTGCTAATTTTCCCTTAACCCTACAGGCCTTCTAGCCTCCATAAGAAGAGAAGGCAAAGCTAAAACAGGTCATACACAGACTCACAGATGCAAGTCAGAGTTACGCCATTGGCTACAAGAGTTGATATTCCACTGATTAGTATCTTGAAACACAGTGAATCAAATAAGGGAAGATGAAAGAATCTTGAGTTTGTATTTATGCTGTATTTCTTCTCTTGAGCATCATGTAAAGAGAAAAAAAGCTGAAAGTTTGCTGCAGATTCAAACATCTATACCTGAAGTCACTAACTCACTAGGAATGTCTTATGTCCACACATGATGATAGTTCATTTTCAGAACAGCTTAACTGTTCATGCAGATCTGTGACATTTTCAGATATAGAGGCAGCCAAGTTCATGAACTTCACTAATTTCCATATACTGTGTGGAAAATGATCCAGAATGTTATACATTAAAATTCAAGGTTTGTACAGCATACCTTCTGTATAGCACTGCTGCAAATTAAACTCACTTATACATTAGGAAAGGTGCCAATGCAATCATAATAGAAGGCTGAAGTGCTGAAATGATAAAGTAGTTATTTTGCTGCCTTCCTTGGCAGATGTTCAGTACCCCACTTTGATTCAAATATCATACCCCGTTTGGTAAGACTCTTGAGACTAATAAAAATTATGTGTTATGAACCTGATTTGTAAGGAAAGCATGTGAGGTGCACTGGCAGTCTGGTACAAAATAATTGTGTTTTTTCAGATCTTGCATATTAACAATTGTGGAAATGTGGTTCTTATGCATGTGTACAACAGAATGAAGAACTTCCTAACAGTGACAATTCAATAAATGTTATAGGAATACAGTCCTTGTTTGGACATCTGCCAGACTGAAAAGTAACCAGTCCCTGTTTCTCATCTGCTGGATTAAGCACATTGAGTCATTTTGTCCATGAAGAGACAACGTCTGTGTCAAAATAATGTAGCATGTAACTTTCCTGTGCACTCAGACTGATTCATTAGTTCGTAGTTGTCCTAAATGTATTTCCGTTAAATAGTTCGTAGAGCTGATTGTTTTCGAAAGGATTTTTTTCATTGATAAAGGTCATTAATCCCAATAACACTTCTGAAAGGAACCGTTGCTTTTGGCATTTTATTTTTGTTTCATTATTTTCCACAGATATACTGCATTCATTTTAATTGGAAATGTTATGAAAATTCTTATTGGCATTTCTAATTTGTGGCTGATCTAATATTTGGTAAATGATACAGAATATTTTGATGACTTCCTAAGAATCCCCAAAATACTTCAAAGGACAAAAAAGACATTGCTTACACAGTAACATAAAAAAATCTGTTTCATAATGTTTAGATTGTTTGAATTTCTAATCCATTTTAATGTTAGAAAGCATGCTTTCCTTGCCAGTAATTTTGGTTTTAAAATCACGTTTGGAAGCACTCTGTTAAAGTTTAATGGGAAGTTGTTATGCAGATACTATGCTCCGCCTTCAAATTGTAATGATTGTATTTGTTGATGTGGTGGCACTTTTAAAATATATGTAAGTATATGTAAATACGTATATATGGCTGCACATGTAGTCCTGATAAGAAGGTCATGACTTGTTATTAAAGGACAAATAAATAATGGCAATAACATAAAAGTTGCAATTTTTTTCCTGATTCAGAGCTGGAGGCAAAATTTAAAATCTATTAAGTTATATTTAAGATAAATGGTCCCCTAGACAAGGCTGTATTCAAAAGATATTAATTGTATCATTCAACAGTGAAAACCAGGGGGTGATCTTATTGTGAATAATTGTTCTAGATTGAAATCCAACGGTAAAGTCTGGCACGAAGGGACCTCTGCTGGGAATTTAGGTAAAACCTGGGGATTCACCAGTAAGAGGCAGTGCGAGGAAGAGGAAATCTGAACGTACTGGTCAGTTAGAGAATGACTACGTGCTGACAGTGTTAAGCGGCAGAGAAATAACAAAGATGTTTCTAAAAGGTATTAAATGATTATTATTAGCAGCCTTAGAGGAATATTAGTGTCATTGTTTAATAAGTAATATGTAGTGTGATGTGTTGGATACTATTCTAAGAAGGAAGAATTCATTTTGGAACATGCTCAGAATAAGGAGAGCTATAGCACAGTTCAGAGAACATGAGAAGACATGGCCTGTGTATTGTAGCCCAGCTGAAATTGAGAGGAGGTGATTTTCTATAAATGTACTGGAGAGGGAAAATACTTCTATTAAAGGATAAGATTAAAACCATATAAATTATTATTAACTGGACATAAATTGAGAGTAGATTTCAAGGATGTCTGCAATAAGATGTGAAGTGAGGTTCTGAAATGATTTCTCAGTAGACTCAAAGAATGTAAACAGTTTCAAGGTGAAGCTTGAAATAAGCCTATGAAAGTGGTTATATAAATATGTCCAAGAATTTATGGCATAAGGAGTATGAACATATTGATATCTGATATTATAGTATATCTAAAGGGTGTTGAAAGAAGTCTTGGCAGCTTCTAAGTTACACTTTCATTCATGTTAATTTTGAACTTCAGAGCTTTCCTGGTCATTTGCTGAGGCTAGGGAGGTTTTTATTTTGGTTTGGTTTTTTCTCTCCCCTTCTTTCGCTTCTGCAGTTGCAGGATTTACTTTTTAAATCACTAGAACTAAAACCCAAGGGGAGAAAATATGATAGCAAGTTTCACTGGAATTAAATTCTCCTAACTGGTTCATTGGTCTATCCTACTCATATGTTTTTTAGGTTTAAAATTCTCTCCATATTTAAGATCAGAAGGAAATTCAATCTTCTCTGTTCAAGTTAGTATGGTTGTCAACTTAGTATGTTAGTACAGTTGTCTTTTTGTTCTGTCCTTTTTTAAATTGTGGTGGGGTGTTTTTACTTCTTTCCCTGTACTGGGGGTTATAGGCTTATTTTTTAGGATGACCTGGAAATAGCATTTAAGGAATTCCTTGCTTTCATTCTTACATAGAGTATATATATTATTACAATCATCTTTGATTTCTTCAGTTCTCTTTCTGTGGCATATTAATAGTTATGGAATTTTGTCTCTTGCTGTGTGTCACAGGGATGGCCAAACCACCTTAGTGAATATTTATAAAACTATCTCTCAGTGATTTCTGTAAAAAAAAGCTCCTATTTTTCCAGTGTAGGATTGGTTTCTCAGTAAATGTGGACTTACAAGCTGCTGGAGGAAGTTTCTACAATATTAATTCTTCACCGACCTGAAAAGGGATCTATTGTGGAGAAGGCACTGGCAAAGGAAAAATACAGTGGCAAAGTCTTTGATAACATTTTTACATCCTTTTGCTTCACAAGAACTGTGTTTCATAATAATTCCCCAGTTTAGCTTAGTTTTAGGAGGATCACCAGTTGTGCATATCTGTCTGAAGATCACATTTAGATCCGTCCTCTACAAATAATTTCACAATTCAGACTATTTGCACATTTCTTTGGTATTTTCTCTTTTATTTTTTGTTTGTTTGTTTTCTTTTTTCTTTTTTTTTTTTCTTTTAATGTTAATCTATCACCTTTAGCTACACAGCAGGCTGAGACAACTAATGTTTGGAATGGAGGAGTAACAAAAATTTGCCAGAATGCAAATTAGCTGGGGGTAAAGAGACAGATATTTTCCCAATCTTTCTTTGCCTGACAGTCAAGCAAATAAACAACTACTAAAAATTGTGTTATTCCAGATTCTTTAGTGCTAGCTATGATACTTTCTGTGTCCTAATTAATATTAATGAGGATAACTTTTGAAAGTTAAAAATGTTTATTTACCTCACTGGGTCTCCTGCTTCATTCATGCCATCAATGGTGTCATTTAGAAGAAATGTGTCATCAAACAGTAGTGCTTCAATCATAAAAGGATGTAATACCAGAAGCATTAGAACTCCATGATCCAAAGCCTCTCTCAATTATTCACAACTCATTTTCTAAATAGGACCAGTCATTATCTTTCTCAGCTCGTTTCAGACAAGGAAAAAAATCCCTTGCCTTTTGTTCATTAAGAGTACCTAAGGGCTGTGTGTACAACATTTATTATTTTACCTTCAAATATGCATTCACCTCTGGGCTGTAACAAAGTGGTATGCTTAAAGGCTCCAAATTTCCTGCTCTTTCTAGACAACAGTGGTTCTTTAGATTGCATCATTTGCGTTCTCATTACAGAGACAATCTGTTCTAAAAGCCACCCCCAAGTTATGCCAATAGTGGAATCTGCAGGCTCAGCATCTCTCAGGGAATTTGATAGAAAATAACTATTTTTTTTATTGTTGCAGCTTTCAGCTGAGGACTAATATTTTCCAGTTGATAATAAAGTTGGCTTCAAAAGCCTGTTAGCAACATACGCCATCTTATTTTTCGACTTTACCTGTGTTTGTATAACAAATGTATCTGAGAGATATCAGACATAATCCTTAAACAATGCATGGTTGTAGGATAAATCTGGATACTTTCAAATTTTATGTGTTGTGTCCTCTTTTATAAATTTATTTACATGATTTTCCAGTACTCACGATAAATAGTGAAACATGATCCAAAAATTCTCACTCCCAACTGTCTCATCAAATGATGAGCTCACATTCTCTGGCTTCTCTGTTAACCATTTAATGAACAATTTGAATGAAGGCCTAAAATAAGCACCCAGATTCAGTTGTTATAAAGGATATAACACTACTGTTAAAAAAGCCCTTTGCTAAGTTTATTATCAGGGATTGTAGAGAGAAAAGCAGCTCCTCTCTGTGGTTTGGATTAACCTCCAATTCGATCATTTTGGGGTTAAACGGTGTAACACACTGTCTTTATTTTCATTCTTAATCCTTTTTTATTCCCCCTCCCTCCTCTTCCCCCATTCTACTCATGCAGATTAATATAGCTCAGAGCAGACTAGATTGTTCTTTTCTGAACTGTTCCAGCTGAATTTCAAATCTCAGCCTCACTGGGCACCCTGCGACTTATACTCACAGCTGCTACAGCAGCCAGGGGAACAATGTGGCTGTAGTGTCCTCTGCGACATATACAAAACCTTACTTTATGTGTGATTCATAACATTTGAGACAGATAAACACCTGATAATCTTCCTGATACTAGGTCAGCTGCATTTGTACTCCAGTGAATGAATGGTAGCTTGTAATTTACTCCTATCTCTAAACTCTTTTGCTCTACCACCTCCACTCTTCTCTCAAGGTTATCTGCTGACTATGTAAAATCTCCATCTTCTCACATTATTAGAAGACACAGTTCACATGAAAACCTGACTCTGCTAGTGGTCCTGGAGTGAGTGATATTTGATTCCATTATATTAATAACACCAACTAGCTCATCTGCTGGGGGTACCTGACTCAGCTATTATCATCTGAGGGGCTTGAAATTTAATGAGGTGTAACCGAGCCCTGCCATGTAACCTTCATAGTAAGTACAACAGCTTTCAAAAGTCTGAAATTAATTGGCTTGGCTTTCTTTCCATATATAAAGCAAAAGTAATAATTAAAAAATAGTAATGTTTCTGTCTACATTATCCTTTTTCTATATTGAGATATAGACTTGGGAATCAATCTGTGCACAGTCTGTGAATTCTCTCTGCAACTATATGTTCAATCCACTATTATTTTTTCATGTTCTTGCCCATTAAGTCTTGTACTCAGAAGACAGAAAACAGGCTACATAGTCTGGAGATTGGAGGATCATTGAAGACTGTTGAAACCCAAAAAGCTGTTGCCTAAATGGAACAATGACGTGGCAGCATGGCAACTGTTTTTATCCAGCCTAAGTGCAGAGAATTACTGTTTTAAGGGGTAAGAGAGTCTTCCAAAAAAATGAGAGATGGAGTTGTTGATGTTGGATTGTGAAAGTCCAACAGAGAAGGTTTGCTGAGCTAGCCAAGAGAAAGAAACTGAAGAAACAAGAGGGAGGAAAGAAGGTGTGTTGAAAATAGGATTAAATACAGCTAAAACTGAAGACTATAAAGGTTAGAGAAGACTTCTGAGTCTGAGAAAGTGTGAACAAAGCAAGGATGGCTACCACAATACTGTAGAGAGCTAAAGGTCAGTAGAGAATCTAAGGCAAGAAGTAGCACCTAAGAAGTTAGTATTTTATCTGGATGATTAAAAGTCCTATGCGTTTTAAAGGTTAAAGATGCTTAGTGTTAGAAAATGTTTACAAACTCTATTCCTCTTTTCTTAAGCTATCATTTCTATCTGAAATTTTATACTGTGAATCAGCATCCAGGGGTCTAGAACTCAGGAAAAGCTGGGTGTTTAAACTAGTGGCATTTACTGGTTCATCATTTAGACTTCTGTCATCATTTTGAGGTTGGGAACCTCTACAGACTGAAATTGAAACTGTTTCATGAAATCACCTTCAGGTCAATGAACTTTCAAGAAATCACAGCCAAACATTTTAGTGAGTTTTCTCAGTACCATGTTTCCTCGGTGCACAGTTCTGGGTAGCCAGTTCTCCATGTTCTCCCAGGTGTGTGGGGTACAGATGCTGTTGCACTAGAATGGGAAGCTGTGCAGTTGTCTAGGAGCTCTGCCTAATTGACTAAAACGGTGGATAAAGCTTGATAAAATTTTTCACTTCAATACTTTCCTGAGATTTCAGGAAATCTATTGTGCTTCAACAGTAAATGTCTAAGTTATTTTTTTCCTGTTGTATCTTTTTAATAGTTGAATCTGAGTATGAGCCTAAAGTTTATGTGCATATACCAGGCATGAATACATGCACACACACAAAAATATAATTTTTATTTCTCTATACATTCTTGCAAAATAAAACAATTTTCTATTTTTTTAAGAGAGATTACAATTTTAGTGTAATAAAAAAGTGATGGTTATAATGAGAAGGAAAGAAGGAAAGTTATTTAAGAAGGTATTTCTAAAAACATTTGCCCTGCAATTTTTTGTTAAAAGCAGTAATCATGATATACAGCTAAAATTTAGAATTCCAATTTTTTTGAAGTGGTTACTGCGCCTTTAAGCAAATTTTATCAAATTCCCTGAAGTTAAGGATTGACCTAACTAAAATACTGTGTAAGCTTTTTTTTTTTTTTTTCTGCCTGTAGCTTGATCCTACCTTTATTATAAGCAATGGCAGGTCGGCTCAGTGGAAGTGGTGTGGCCCATTAATGATCTTGTGTGCTTTGTCCTAGTTGTGGCTGCCTTTCTTCTGTTTATGAACTGATTCATGTATAATACTTCAGAATCTCTCTATAAGAAATATGCTACATAAGTGTATGCTAATTAACAGAAGGTATTTTTGTTCATATTTGAAAAATTATAATTGAAAAATGATCTGCAAATGTTTCTACAGCTGTTAGTATATTTTTCTTGACTTTTCAGATTCATTACCAGGCACACTGTGAATGAATTCACAGCAAAATTAATAGAACTTTAGATTTTACTCATCTGCAGGTGAAGAGGTCCATTGAATTGCTACTAGGTGTGAATAAAATAGCATCCTATTGCATATCAGTGACAAAACTTTTTTTGGTGCAGTTATACAGTTTTAGGTCCTATCCTTCCAACCTAAAAAGGAACTGAAGCCAGAAAATAGTGAAAAATGTACTCTCATTTCAAGGCTGTTCTTTCATGTGACTTATGCTTATTATACTGCCATCATCTTCAAATCATGCAAAAGCTGCCAATTTCATTCTGAAGTATGATAAGTAGGTATTTAATGAAGGCTTACCAAAAACTCTACTATAATGCAGTAATATCAGGAAAAAAAAAAAAAGTGTGTATCTAGCGCACATACTAGCACAGTAGTTGCTGTATATGGACATAATTAACATAGTCCTTTCAGCACATGTACTGGCTTGGTAGAGAAAATGCAGCCAGATGCCTGGAACTATATATGCAAAAACATGCTAGCCATGTTCTGAGGGGACATACTCCAGTTTTCAGAACTAAAGTAGATGTAATATTTGTTTGTACCTGATCTTGAAGCAGCTGTGTTCTGAGATAATGTATGGAGTACACTGAGCATCACAGCTGTTGCACTCTGCTGTGCTTAATCTGGCAGCAACAGTTACCATTTGCCATAAAGATAATATATGACATGTGGTTTGCATTTCAGAAATCATGGACATTAAGACTTTACATTGTCATCTTAGCCTTCACTATTCATATCTATATTTGCAATATCTAATCATGATTAAAATCTGAATTTCAGTAATAGCATTACAATTCTGTTTTTTTTGAGTTTTGGTTGGGATCTCCTCCTAACATCAAGATTAAACAACAATAAATAACATCATTTTCTGGTTATAACAGATTACAACAGGTTTTCTACCATGTCAGAAATTACTTTTGCCCATTGCCATTGTCTGGAGGAGCTGAACTGGATTACTCTTAGCTGTATGTCTCTTTGTGCTTATCTTTCAAGAAATATTTAATGTAAAGCCTGTAGCTCCTTATACATTTAGTACATTCTGTCTCCTAGCATTGCATGATAATGTAAATAAGAAAAGGTTGTTTGGGAAGTGAGGTTTAGGAATTTCAAATTACTTTTTTTCCCCAGCCTTATAAACATTGATAAATATTCACCCATTTGTCTCCTTGCACTTTCTGCTTCTCCACTTATGCAAATAAGACTGTCAGTTTAGTGTGGAGGCTGGAAGGCCATTAAGGGTTGCTTTGTGCAAATGCATTGCAAAAACATAGACTTGTTTCTTAAGAGGCCAGCTCTGAGAAAGGTTAACTCGAAGTATGGAAACATAAATAAAATCAAATGACAGTTCTTCAGAATTATCTATTACAACAGTTTATGAGAGGTGTGCCAGGAAAGTGTGAGGTATATTTCTGCAAGGGTCTGTATTGTGAAATGGGTCAAGGAGCTGATTAAAAGTCCAACCATATAGACTTTTGCTGAAGTCAACACAGGATCAAGACCACTTAGTTATGACATTTTGCAGCCCAATCCAGGCATTTGGTATCTTCTTAAGGTTAAGCATTTCATTATTCCCTGATCTTAACCCCCTTGTTGAAAATTAAAAGCTTTTCATTTTTGTAGGTGGAAAGGGGAGAGTAAAATAGTTGTTGCAAGTTGATCATTGGGAGTCTACATGTGGTTTGCTGAATCCTAATCTAATATTGATTTATCATCTGCCTTAATTTCTCTAATACCTGTGTCCCTCACAATCTTTGACATATTAATTACACTGTGAACTAGAAAGGTGTTATTAATGCTGTTGCACAAATGAGGAAATAAGACACAAGCTGAACACTAGCTCCACAAAGGGAAATTCCTAACTCTTGGACTAGCAAGCAAATTAGACATCTGGACTATAGGGCTTATACATATATATATATGTGTGTGTATATATATATATATACACACACACACATATATATGCACTGTCTGGAGACTATCCATAGTTATAATGATAGTAAGTATGAGAGAGGAACAATTAATGCCCTCCAGTATGAGAACAGTTTATATTGAAATTATTTTGCTCCTTTTACAAACTGAAGAGTACTCTTTGGTTTCTCTGAAAAGGCAAGAGGAACAACAGGCACAAACTCAAACCTCCTACATGCCAAGTAAAGGTTAATAAAAAGGCAAAGCTCCTCTTCTGGATAAACTTTAACACCAGCTAGTAATCAAGACCATGATAGCCACTTGCTCAGTCCACCCACTCCACTCCCCAAGTAGGGGAGAGAACCAAAAGGGAAGGGAGAAACTCATTGGTTGAGATAAAAACAGTTTAATAAAATGACAAAATAATAATAATATACTATCGATTATAATAATTATTATAATATAAATACAAATAGAATATAAGTGATACTCGATGCAATTTCTCATGAACTCCATCTGCACGAAACAGCCCGTCCTGGGCAGGAGACTATCCTGGTCCCAAACAAACAATCACAGGGTGAGAATAAAATGGTAAAAGGCAGAAAGGCCCAAAGGCCACCTGCAAAATGACAGTACAGCAATAGGCCAAACTAACACGGAACTCCCAATGGAACAGAACTCCTGAACGGAACTAACCAAACTAACAAACTGCAAAATTCAAATGGAACTAACTAGCTGGAAAAGCCAACTCCAATTATATATGGAGCATGACACTAGTAGTAGGAAATATTTCATGGATCAGTCTGGATGTCAGTCTAGGTGCTGTCCTGCATATAGGCCTCTCCTACCAATTTGCACCTGTAGCTGGACAGCCACAAAATTCCTTGGTTTTCCTGACAACAGCCAAGATATCAGTGAGTTCTTATATTCTTTTCATACCAAATCCCAAACACTAAAAAGCTACCAGAAGAAAATATTAACTCTGTCTCAGGGAAGAAACAGCATTATTTCATTATTCTCGTAGTAAATCTAAACAAAAGACTGCTAGCTACAAAGGGGAAAAATTCTAACTGCATGAATAAAAATTAAATTAACTTAATTGCAGTTAAACCAGCACAACAGGGAAGTATGTAGGTGCATGAGATGAACTAGTTTCTGGTTAAAACTGAAAATCAAAAGAGCTATACGTACATGTTCAGGTCAGAATTTGTCCTGATAGCTTATATTTAAGTAAAGCCATGATAAACGCAAATAAGTAAAAGCAAGATTTCACATTGGATCAAACCTGCAATCAAGTGCTCATTTCTGATCATGTGTATTCTGAAAAGTAGATCATAATGGAATAAACTTTTTACCTTCTCTCATTTCCTGGTTGATGTATGCCTTGGAGCTTGAGGTTTTGTATCTCTCTCAGAAATTGTTCTATTTCACATGTTCTCATTGAGTCCATTAAGTCTAATGCATATCTGAATTCTACTAAACTCCTATTTTCTGTGCTATCTTAACACAGCTAGAACTACAGAGTCTATGTGCTTTATGTTTTAAACTTAAAAGAAAAAAAGCTTTTCTAAAACACCTCACTTTTTGATTTAATTTAATGTTGCCTGGATTGTGTTCTATGCACGGTAAAGATAAGAGCATCTGTATCTTCACTGCTGTTTCAAAAAACTCCAGGGAAATTCTCCCAGTGAGGGTCGCCTAGACAGGAGTATCTCTTTTGCATTAGCAGAATATCTATGTAATTACTGCAGATCATTAGGTTATCTCCAAATCATGAGCAGGTGGCCAAGAACACCCATGTCAAGGCCTTGAGTGCACTAACAGCCTTAATGGCCCCCTGCCCAGCCTCACCTGGGGCCTCCATACACATCCCTACCATAGACCCAAGGCCTCTATTTAAGCTCAGACCTGAGCATTCAGTTGTTGTCTAAGCAGTGCAAGTGTTGGTTGCTAGTTAGCTCTCTCAGCTGTGTATGTGTTGAGACATGGATACTGTTGATCTGGGCCTAACCCATGGACTGACTTCCTGGCTTGACTCTGCCTTGTCTCTCTCAATCTGCTCAGCGATCTCTGGACAATATCTCATCCTGATTACTCTGAACTGCTCTTGACCTGCAGATTGGTTTCCTGTCTTCATTTGAACCTGCATTATTTCTCTGAACTCACCTGCCGACATACACTTTTGGTTGAACCTGGCTGTGATCTCGGGATACGCTTCCTTTCTGAGGGGCCCATGCCCTGCTTACCTTTTAATCGCATTTGGCTCCTGTCTCTTCACCACTTAGGGAGGAGCTAATCTTTGCTGTGCCCTGATGATCATTCTGGATGCAGACACGTGATGAGGAATGATAGAACTATTATCTTTGACAGCTAGCTCATCATGCTTTGGGACCTTTAGTCAAATTGAGAGTAAGGGGGGGAAAAAAAAGGTTTAAAAACCAGGCATCTTTCTAGGGCCTCCTTAGAATATTATGAGACAATTTTTCAGACTTAAATGATGTCCTCTCTTGCACAATATATAAGCAGAAAAGAAAGGGTAGGACAAGTCTCTCAAGTTTCAGTTCTTAAAGTAGCCACAGAAATTAAGCGGAATTCTATCTGCAAACTTAGAATTCAACTGAAAACAAAACAGGACTCAGAAGGCATTCTAACTTTGGATACTGGGCTGCAAATGAAAACTAACAACTGACTTGAAAGTAGTCTTTCAAAATATCAATTTTGTTAAAAACAGTGACCTGTTTTGTGGAACAGAATTTTCATGTAGTTTTTTGTGACCACTGAGTCACCAACAGGAGACAAGTTGCAGGTGCTAGAGAAAGGGACAAGTATGGACTAAAGGCATCTTATTGCTTACTGTCATGGTTTTGGCTGCTTTCTGTGTTGAATCTATTCTCTGTATGTTGAGTGTGACTGCCTTAGGGAATGCTTTACTGTGAAAATAGGTCAAGCCAGACACAAGGACTGCAAGGACCAAATACCATTTTCACAAGTTGCTGGTCTTGCACAAGTGTATCTAAGTTTGCTAGCCAATCCTTATACAGGATTGGAGAATACCATCAGCAAGTAGTTCCTGGATCTAGTTATTGAAAGAGTACCATCATCACCATCACTACTGTAGTATATTTAAGGTCTGTGTTAGCTAGTGCCAAATCCTGATCTGAAAGGTGGATAAGGGAAACAAAAATCTTATGAGTTATAAAAATACTAACATTTTTCTTACTTGTCCTCCTTGTAGAAGCATCATGAATTTTTGGGGAAGAGTTCTTGAAAGTGTAGTCACTGGTTGGTGAAAGGACTTGATATGATTTTCCCTCTCTTGTCAGAGTAATTCTCATGATAAGACCTTTGGGTGTTCTGCAGACAGGACTTATCTTATTCTTTCTTTCTATTGGAAGTACAGTATATGACTATCAATGTAGTTGAGACATCTTTGTTCCCAGTATTGGGTTTCTAATAGACAGTATGGTATAGTCTGAAAGAATAAAGGACACTGCTCTTGCTTATTGCTGTTGTAGTTGTTGACCATCACAATGACTGTCAACCACAATTTTTTTGGTGCTAGAAAAACAGGCTTGGATTTAAAATATATCTGTGGTATGTATTTCTGGTATAGTATCAGTGGTAAGATATATGTTAAAAGTATATAGCTTCCTAAAATCATAGAAAACCACAAAATTCCTCAGTTGTCCAGTAGTTGTTCTGGCTAGCACACAGCTGCTATCTCCACTTGGTCAGACAAGTACATCTCAAAACTGTTTATAATGCTTTCATATTCTGGATTTTTTGAAGAGTCTTGCCTTTACAAAAGAGATAAGACTCTTACTGGTGAGATTGTGATTGTGGATCTTTGCTAATTTGATACAATTAAGATAGTTGTATTTTGTTTTATGTTCAATACTAAATTTGGAAGGATGGCTTGGTTGTTTTCAGTATCACTAAATGCTAGGGTAAGATTTCTTCTGAAATTGAAAGCATTGTAGAGGAGGCAATAATGGTGTTCTTCAAACTGCATTATGTGTCAGTTCAGTATGTTTTGGCTTTTAAAATGTTTTTAGAGGCAGACCAATGATTCTTGTCCCTCCTTTTTCTCTTTCAAGTAATTTGTCCTAAAATGCTTCTGAAGCTCCTCTAATGTACCCAATACCTGAGACAATCTTAAAATGCTCAATGACACAATCAGCAAAACATTCTGTTGGAAATCAAAGGCTAAGTAGTGCAGGTACTGATCTTCATTAGATAGTTAAATATTTAAATAATTAAAAGAAAACGACACATCTGCAAACAGCTTGGACGTGAAACAAAATGGGTTATTTGTTTGTTCATCAATCAAGTATTGGTTTGCTCATCAGGATGGTATCATGCCTATGCTATGTTTGAGAGAGCACGTACTATAAGCTGATCAAAGCATATTGCACAACATATTAGCTGAAATTGTTGACTGAATGGTTCTAAGGTATTAAATTCCAAAGGTCAAGGGTGCAATTTTCTTAGTTTATTACAGTTCTGTTTATTACACTTATTTTTAGTAGCTGGAATGTCCCCTTAGGCAATATCATCAGAAGACAAAGGAGAACATTAAGATTAGAACAGGAGTTGTAAAATGATGCAGCACATTTTGGGACTTGCAGCTCTAGTTTCTGATCTACAGAGCCACTTACCATCGTGGCATGATGTTGGAGGTTGTGAGTAATTCATTTTTTTTTTCTCCTTTGACAAATAAAGGAGATTAGAGAATGCATTTATGTCTGTTTTTCAGAGATTAAAAAAAAAATCAACATCAGCTTTTTACAGTCTCTTACATCCAAAATGAAACCTCTACAAGACTCAAATGAAAAAACAGTAATGGATTTTCAGTTAGCACAAAAAGGTACTTCAAATATGCATTGAAGAAAAAGGGCCCTTAACAAAATATTTTGGTAACAATAAAAATTATTTTTAAATGAATTGCCAGAATGAACAGTTGTATACTAGGCTTTTGAAATTTATTTGCAACAGAAGAAAGTTTTGTGAAGTAGAGTTTATTCATTGCTTAGCTGTATACAGAAATGCTTGTAAAAGAAGTTTCGACTTGTAAACAAGCATCCTTACTCCTTATCTCCAAAGACAGGTTAAATATTTTCACGCAGGATTTAGACCCACCTGACAGCTGCACCAAAGGGCACTTAACTTTTCTATCTATGCAGCAAATAATTGTGTTACTAGTAGAGACCTAGCAGCCACTTCTTGTTTCACTTCATTTTTGGTCTCTGCCTTTGTGTAATAATGCTTTGGGGGTATGTACATAAAAAGGACACAGTTGAAATATTTATGCAATCTAGTGTTTTCCAAATAATATCAATGCTAAGCATTAGTGCCCTTACTTTGTGCAAAACTTTAATGTGCAAGTTAGAAGTTTAGGTATCATTCAGGAAAGCTGGTATGCTATATTTTATGAAGTACTCTGTACACACTGAGTACACAGAGGAACATTCAGTCAAGTTTATTCTCTAGCTCAGTGACAGGCCAAATCTGGGAAAAAAAAAAAAAAAAAGGTTTTGTGGTTTTCTTGTTGTTTTGTGATCTGCTGCCCAGTATAGTTCCATAACAACCTGTTAACCTGAAAATCATCTGTCTTTGTGTTCAGGTTACGTTCTGTATAGCTTAGCATTTTGTCTTATGTGTCACTGAGGATTTGGAAGAATTTCTTCCATATTTGTGACAGCAGCAAGTCCAGTCAGTATTTAAACTCACTTGGCCATAGTAACTTGAAATTCCACTATTTCAAGAAATATGTACATAAGGAACTATCCTCTGGTGATCTGGAGATTGTTTTGAGTATGCAGGTGACTCTGAGTCATAGTTACTGTATTGGTCTGATTTCAGCCCTGGAAGCAGCCTTCAAAAAGAACACGTTTCATGTGCTGGGATAAAAAGTGGAAATGAGTATCAATTGTTTATATGACAAACTGAAAGATAACAGCTTGCATTAAAGTATAAAATGATGATCACTGTTTAAAAACTGCATTCTTTATTGCTTTAAATTTCATTACTGTAAATCTAAGATGCCAAGTGACATGTATGGCAGCTGTGTCTTGGCGAAGAGTTGAAACCAATGCAAACAGTCTCAGTGTGGTAAGCCATTGCAAACAGCATAATGCAAACAAGACCTGAGGGTAATGAGCTGTGATCTGAGCTATGGACCAAAAACTGAGAGAACAATACTTGAAACTGCTGGAAAGATACAGCACAACCATCACTGTGGATGGTTTGCACTGCCAGTCTGACCTAATCCTGGCTATATCCCTTGCTTAGTTCACTTAATTAATTGAATGTAGTGTCTTTTTTTTCCTGGAACTCTTTTTCCCACTGTGACAGGGTCAGGTAAGCTACTTAACAGTGCACAGTTGACTGTTCAGGATTTTGTATATGCAAGAGAAGAGAATTACATTTAGACACTAACTGCAATCATTTTATAATGCTGACAAAATCCAGTACTGTCTAGTTGGTATCCATGTCGATAATGTCAAACCAAAAAGGAAGAAGGTGATTCTAATAGGCTGTGTGAGGGTAAAATTCAGGGGCATGAGAACACACCAAGTTTAGGTTGCTTAATTTCCCAGAAGAGTTCTTCTGTTATTCTTTTGAAAGTGAGAACTGTTAGGGCTATGCTAAAATCCAATAAGCTAATAGTGGGAGAAATAATAATAAAAAATACTTTAGTTCTTGTACTTTTATGTTGCATATGTTTGGCATTTTATTTTCATAAGTGATTAGATTACAATGCAAAAATTGCAGCATATGAGGACATGCACTCGCATAAGTATAGAACACCTACTGAAAAGAACTTTCCTTTCAACTGTAATGTTTGGCTAAGGTAAATAGCATGTTCCTAAGATGATTTAATATATAAAAGGCTGTGTGACAAATTAAAGCTGTCATGTTTCTGAGACCCAGGCATAAATTAAAAAAAAAAATTATCTCATGGAGTTTGGGATGGAGAAGAAGAGGGGATGGGAACAAGAGAGGAAAAGGAAAGAATAAACTCTCTGTGTGAATGCATAGAAGAAAAAGTTATGGGTTTTCTCTGATCAAATGGAACTGATAGGGGACCTGTACCCTTTTTTAGTAATTCATTATTTGCACTGAAGTTAAAATTCAGTTTCAGGGGCTGAATTCCCCAGTGGGAATAATTTTGCTATCTGAAGGATTTTAAAGATTCTTTAATCAGTAAAACATTATTTGTAAATTAGACCCAAGGATGGATTACAGGTTGACTCCTAAGATTACCTTATGTGTCCCCACCTGTATATTAATTCACGTATGTTGTTATTACTAGGTGCAAAGATAATGTGTGTGTTTGAAGATCTTTTATTGGTGGCTAGAGGTATCCTGGTCTTCAGCAGTAGATTTTCCATTATCTCTGATGGCTAGCTTCTCCCTGTGATCATGGCAGATGGCAGCATTGTTACCTGATCTGTGTGTTCACTCAGCTCTGGGTAGGTAATTAGCTTAATTTCCCAAAGCACTTTTTGAAAGTTCAGATTTTCTTTCTCTTCAGGGTTTTTAAAAATATGTATGCAGGGAGTAAGTTGGGCCTGTGGAGAAAGGAAATCTCTGTTGCTGAGTAGTCTAACAGGCACAATACTTGTGCAGGTGCAAGATGTCCAGATGAAGTAGTGCCTGGGCCCTGAGTGTGTCCACCATCTTGGGGATTTTGCAGCAGCGCCCAGGGCCTGCAGAGCTGAGAGCTGTCCCCCCCTCTCTCGTGGCCTTGGGCTGAGGCTCCCCGGCAGCACTGCAGGAAGGCTGGGCCTGGGAACAACCCCCATCCTGCAGGAGCAGCTCTAGGCTGAGGGTCTAGTGTTGGGCCCCACCAGGGCTCCCATTCCTGTTGCCTCACAGCTGGGACACTGCCTGGCCTGGCATGACCATCCCTGGCTGACCCTCGCTGCTCTTACTAGATGTGCTTCATTACCATGGGCTTGTTTGGCAACCTGTCTCTCATCTGAACCCACTGAGTCTCTGTCCTGGCCTGACCCACTCTCTGCGGGGTTGGCACTGTGGGGACAGGGCTAGGCTGCATCTTGTGGCACCCTAGGCACCATAATGCATCTTTCCACAGCTGAGGTAAACATCTCTAATGGTATTTTTTGGCAAGAGTTTTTCTCAGTGATTTCTTCTGGAGTTGTTTTATGCCTCTTCTTCTTTGATAAATAGTTATTTTTAGAGCATCTAGGAATTCTGTGTCTGATCTGGATAGTATCCATGTTAATTTTTTTTTCCTCCTAGAGAGCATTTAGAGAACTTAATGATTAAATCACAAGCATATTCTAGAAAATTATTTGAATATATATTGAAGTAAGATACTTGGATCGACCAAGGTAGGAGGAAGCATGGAATGAATTATTTCACGTCTGATATATGGATGGAATACTTTTATACATTAGGTATAAAAATCTGGAAGAAGTCATTGATGGTAATCTAGAGGTTTTTGTAAGCACTTGGGACTGTCCATCTAATGGCAAAAGTTATTATTTTGTGTGTATACTTATTTTAGAGTTTGAAAAAAAAGTCTTGTGTGGTTGCAGTTGAATGCAGTTTGGGAAGTCCAGAGCTGCATGTTTCTTCTGATGAAGTAACTGAAACTCTTTTCAAGGTAGTATCGTTTACTCATATCACACTTTTCCTCCAAAGATCAACTCAAAAGGCTGTGAAGGCTGACTTCATTAGTTGAGCTTTTATTCTGAATCCAAAGGACCTTCTACTTAGTACTTTGAGAAATACTAAAGGGACCTTTATATTTACAGTTTTTGACAATGCTGTAAGCCTCACAGGCCTTTCTTCCTAAATTAAATAAAGCCTGCAGCACAAACTATGCAAATGCATTTTGTCATTCTCCTCCCTGAGTTGCCTCTTAGCATTTTATCGCAGTGAGCATGATTAGAATAGTAGTTTTCTAACAAGCACCTGTTGTACATCTAAAATGAAAATAAAGAGGAAAGGGAAAAAAAACCCAACCAGTGACCTTTGCCAGGGAAAACTGTGTCTATTTTCTCCTCAGAAAATGATGTTAGCACTGACAATTATAAATGTGAAATCACTTAAGATATCCACCATTAGAAGAGTGTTTCTGATCACTTAATGTGTGTGGTTCCTGTAGCATTTCCTAAATTTTCTTTTTCAAGTCGGATATAAAAGTTAAGGCTATCAGCACTTCAAATGACCAGAAGGGTAATCCAGCTCAGAAGGCACTTTTTCCAGATGGAGTCTAGGACTGAGGGGTAGAAATTTCAGAAATATCTTTCTTTAGACTTCATCATTGACTAGCACAGAAATTAGTTGTGGAAAAGGTAATGCCCGGTCACATTAGCAGGTGATCTAATTAGCAAAGGAGCAGATGCTATAGTCTCTGGATTTTTGAGGAATAGATAAAGTGCAATAAGCAGGAAGAATGGGCTACATCCTTCACTGACAGCAGATGTGTACAGAGTGATTAGTGTCCTTGTCGAGTACTCAGGTAATGGTGTTTCTCGCTGCCACAGGTGTGTGGTTTTCATCATGAAGAAATCATCTAATTTATGTGCTTCCCATTGTTCATGTTTAAGAAAAAAATGCTTTTGTTTTGACTTTAATCTGTCATCTGTGAAGGTGTCAAGTCTTTCCACACCAGGACTTGTGTCGCATTTTAAGTTTATACATGGTTTAACACCTTGTAATTTTGGTGAGGGTTCTAAATCTAACTCAGCGAGGCCAAATGAAGTAAATAATGAAGTTGCTGGCACTACTGAAGCCTTTTTTCAGGTACCTTATTTTTTTTATAAATGAGGCCTCATCACTCTGGCTTTTCCTCAACCACGAACACTCAGCACTTCATTAGAATCATTACAATTAAGGCAAAATATTGATCACCTTACCTAGCAGTAGGAATAATTTGTCATTTAGAGACTATCATGACATAGCCAAGCAAGAATTGCGGAACTAGAAAATAGATTTATGTAGCCATCGATTAGATTCAGCTCTGAAAATAATAAGAAATATCACCTTAGTTGATGTGCAGAATTTCAAAAAAATAAGTAATGTAAATGTGTATGAGTATCAGGGGAGTCTGCTTAATATATAACGATGTATTATTGAGAATGGTATTGTGTAAATTGAAATTCAGGGAAGGAAAAATAATGATAAACTTTAAAGCTGTTGCAGTGGAATAGGTGTCTAGAGCCTGTAAAACATGTGACATTAGGGCAGGAGAACAAAGAAGGAATGGTGATACTATGGTCTAGAGAATAACTTAGGAACAAAAAAGGAATTATCAATGTGAAAGAAGAGAAGGAAAAGTACTGAAGTAAAGAGGCAGAACTTATTTCCTCTAGGTAGTTTTTAGAAATAGTTACAAAGCAGCTGCTGAGAGAATAGCATCTGAAAAGAAACCAACCAAACAAAAAAAAGTAACAAAACCCCACCCAAGTCAAAACCAAAAAATGCTCTACAATTTTCAGTTTTTAATTTCCTCTAGTGAGTGAGGACAGGCTCCCTCACTCAGCTAGAGAGCAGACAATTACTGTCCTACATGGTCCTAGCTCAGCTCTTGTTTGAAGCAAGTATGTGGAGATTGAGACCTTGAGGTGGATGCAGGCTGACTGCTTGTGAATATGGATGTGTTTACTTTTCTGTTGGTAGGCAATACAGTAGGTGTTTTGTCTGTTAATCTCCTACAAAGCACAAATATTTTTTTCCTACATTTTCTTTTAATTTCCATAGGTAGTTGCACAAAGAAGTCAACTATGAAAGGTGTACCAGTTCAGTGAGCAAGCAAAAAGCTTGAGCTACTAAATGCACACCCTCAAGCAATGCTCCTTATGCCTTTTTCTTTAGTCATCTTAGTAACTTTGTGTATCCATAGTGGATGATGTGATACAGGATACTGAAAAAGCTGTGGGCATGAGATGTTCAGGCATCTCCAAGTCTGCAAAAGAAGCTGTATGTGTTTGTGAGTACACTTGCACTAAAATTCATATTGCCTGGGGAGCATTTTAGTGCTTTCATAAAGTGGAGCTGAAACAGTATGGGTCTAACTTTACTTATAATAAAGAGATTATATATATATACACACACACATGGGTAAGACATGGGTCTCAGGTCATTTTAATGCCTGCAATTCCTCTCTTGCATAGTGTTTTCTAAAAACCCTGGGGAAAACCTGCATGTATAAAAAAACCCAATATCTGTCTAGATTACAGAGAAACCTAAACTAAGAGGTAAAAGAAGGAAAGATCATAAGAATAAAGATCTGTAAGTATCTATGCCTGCTTATCCTAGAGCTATTTCCATACTTTCTTTGAAATACAAAGCAAAACACAACAGAATATGTCCTATTAAGTAATCAAGATGCTAAGTAAGCAAGTACAATTAGAGAAATAATTGAACTATTCATGAAGGTTAATGGTTTATCACCTGACCATTTCAAATACTCCACAAATAACTAAGATGAAGAACTCCCTTACAGAGTAGGTATTCATATTTCCACTTTAGAGGTATAGAAACTAAATTAACTTCCTTGGCTACAAAAGAGTTATCCTGTTATGAACCAGTTAGGGCAGCACTGTATGGATTTCTAGTGCAATGCCCTGTAAAAGAGGATGAGAAGAAGGTGAGGAAGGATTTTGGAGATACATGGTCAGCAGTTTATGGGCAATTGCACAGATTTGCTGAGACTTTCCTGAAAAAAGGGTATTGTGATTGTGTCCCCACCTCCCCCACATTGTCTTAAGAGAAAAGGAGGTTTGGAAATTTTTCTCTATAACCAGATAACAAGTGACATTTTCTCTGAGGTACCCAACTAGGAACTGTGGAAACTTTATGTGTGTGTATGCACACATATATATGTACACATACCTTTGTGCATATGTGTATTTTTGTGTGTGTGTGTATATACAAACATGGCAGTGTTTGACTGGATGTCTCCAGAGTCCCTTCCATTCTCAACCATTCTTTGACAGATATAATTTGAAGACAAGAGAACGTTTACTGAAGGTAAATGAAGGTACATATTGGAGTGGAGTGCTTCAAAAGATAGATAATTCTGGAATTATTGGCTTTTTTTGTAAACTCACCTCATTACTTGGAATCCAACAGCCTCTACTGATGGCTGTATCTCCATGCAAAGTATTACTGTACTTCTCCTATTGGCACCTCATTCTGCTCTCAGAAGTTAGAGTAATTCCATTAAATACTTTTGAGTTCCTCTGTTGTACACTGACTACAGCACCTCACTAAGATATGCTGTTTCTAGAAAACTGAGTTACTTTGAGGCACTGAGTACTCTGTTTGCAGTGGTTGAGCATCACTAAAAGTGTTGTCGGTACAGTTTTTTTTTGCAAATAAATTCCTAAAAGGTCTGCATATGTGTTCTCTACACTATGTTCTATTTAGTTTTCTTGTGTTCACTGATTTTGTAGCAGCCAGTGGAAAATCATGGGGAATCAAAATCATGGGGAATCAGTACCCAATTAGTTTTATGGGTGGTTTGTTTTTTTGTTTTTTGGGGTTTTTTTGTTTGTGGGTTTTGTTTGTTTGTTTGGGGTTTGTTTGGTTGTTTTTTACCTTTGATAGGAACTAATAACATGAAGAGGAAATATATGGGGTTTTTAAGTGAGGGGAAAAGAAGCAAACTAAAACGTTGTATCATATTAGTTCAGACTTAGAAGACAGGCCTGTGCACTGCAGAACTCAGATGAAAACAAAGTACTGCACCGAAATTAATGGTAGCCTTGCTTTTAAATTATAAAATAATAATACAGTAACTTGGAAGTATATTTAAAAGTGTGATGGACTCCATAAAAATTATCAACATATTCTTTTGAAGTATTGACTGCCCTGGGAGATTTATTTGCATGCAGTGGTCAGTGTTTTCGTTTTAGCTTCAGTATTGTTTTTTTTACAAGAAGAAGAACAGGTTTTGCAGGATATCATTACTATCCTAGCAAAAAATTTATTTGTAACTGTTAATTTTTTTCTTATCCAAAATAAAACTAATATTTATGTTTCTTGTTCATTATTTTTCTGAAGCACTTTTTTTGTTTTCCTCTTCCTCATGTTTCTGACTTAGCTGAAACCAATATAGCTAGTTCTGTGTGACCCTACCTTTCAATGCAAGGTTCATGTCTCCAGAATCTTCTTTTATCAAAATGATTTAGTTTGTGCGCCTGTTATTGATTTCATCAGTACGGAGGAAAAATATTGTGGTGCACTTGGAGTTTTTCAGAATTGCTATCAAAAATATCTTTATTGACCAGGTTTATTCCCCAAATATTCACTTAACTCTAACACAAAGATCAGTGCGGTACTCAGATTACAGTGTTTTACAAAGGAGGCATGTATCACATAAAGTATAAAACGTGTCATCATGCACTTCTGATATGTCATTGAACTTATCTAAACTACTTTTATGGTTCATGCTGTCATGAAAGCTTTGTGCAAGTTGGCTCAGTTCAGTGGCAGCTTGTCTGTGTCTATAACTATAAGAATATAGCATAAGTAGGAAACTCTTGCTGTGGTTTTAGAATTGAAATATTCAGGTTGTATATATTGCACTTGAAGGCATACTTGCCAAAATGGATAAACGATTTCTGAAGAAGTTTACAAGGGAATTATGACTAAATCAATGAAAAGGCTGATTGCGAAGACATGGGGATGGCAAAGCTGCTATATTTCCCTGCATCTGTCTTGTGCCTCTAGCACATGGAAAATGAAACATAAACAGTAAACACTCTCCAAACAGACCCAGAAGATGTCTGATATTTTTGTAATCCAGTCTCTGGATTTGGAAAGTTACTGTTCCCAACACATACCATAATTTCAGAGTTTTCTGAGTTGATGTAACAACAGTTAATTGTACGTGCCTGTCCTTTGCACTAATGAAATCTGAGTGGTCTACTGAGACAATGGCCTGATCCTTCCCCAAATAAAGCAGGGTAAACTGTCAGAGACCATGTCTGTGCAGGATTAGTGTTAGTTTGTAAATATACCGAGTGAAGCAGAAAAACAAACAAAACCAAAAAAACACCCCCTGAAAAAAAATACAACCCAAAACCACACGACACAAAACAAAACAATGACAACAACAAAAACACAAACAAAAAACCCCACCGAACAAACAAAACCAGAAGTTAAACTGCCTCCATCTAATTTAGGCAAATAAACATAGAAATGAGCTACTCTTTTGGCTGCTAAAAGCCCATAGAATGAGTTAAAACTAAAATAACACGATAGTTGATGTGGCAGAGAAAATTGAGAAAAGTGTGTAGAGGGGTGACTTACAGTTCTGAGGCCTTTGTTTTTTTTCCCCGCTTCATTTCATTTGTGGATTCAGAAGCCATGCAGTGAATTGATTCATCATGCAGAATTATTGCACTTAGCTGTTCCTGGCATTGCTAAGTTCAAAAACTGTATGCAGCCTTGGGATATCTATTGTTGTTATACCAGGTACTGTTAGCTTAAATAGCTAAGAGGTAAAATGGCTCAAACTTAATTTCTATAGATAATCCCTTTAGATTTTTGAATTCCTAACTTCAAACATAAGATACATCTACCTTAATAAGCCTCATACTCCTTTCCTCAGAAAGTACACTTTTCACTGTTCTTCTTCACTGTCACTCTTATGTCATTCATCCTAGCCATATCTATTTCAGTGACATTTCCATGTTAAGCTGAAAAATTGCTCCTAAATACATGCAGGTAGGCTTTGAATTGAAGAGGTGAAGAACTTGATGAACACACAGCCACAGGTGAAACTGAAGTCAGGAACCTGTGTACCTGTATGAGCTATGTACCGAAATCCTGTTAGGTTAAATGCTCTGCTAACATATGTACCCAGTTTCAAATCCATGACTGGCTCTTTTTGAGTGTTTCAGGGAAGAAGTTTAGGTAAAGCTGATAGTCATGGTCCAGATATGATTTTGTTCTAGTTTTCTATGTTTGTGAAGTAGAACAGAGATCATAGTCTCTGAAGGTATATGTAAAAGGAACTTAGTACTTCAACAAAGATTTTTACATCATTGGGTGAAAAATATTTTTTAAAAAAACTATATTAAAAAACCCCCTTTGTGTTTTAAAAAATACATTATTGGGTGAATCTGAATCAGCTTTTACATAGCGGAAAGTTCTACACAAAAATAACTGGTTTAGAGCTGCTTCTTGCCTAGCAATATCCTTCTCTTGTTTGTATGAACTACTGTACTGCTATGGTTAAGATGTATTAGACTTGCAAGAGACGAATGATAAACTCTTTTCTATTATTGCCCTGTTTTGCCTTCATCAGATATAATGGATTCTGCATTTCAGACAGGATTTGAAACTCAAGCTCAGACCATGTGTTATACATGTCATAATGCCTTTTTGTCCCCTCAGCTTTACTTGCTTGGTGAGATATTTATCATCTTTCTATTGTATGATGTTGTTACATAGTTTCTATGTTTTCATTCAGTGGTTGGAGAAATTATTCCAGTATACATCAAGTATGAAAAGTATGCTGGATCTCTTTAAAGTGAGAAGAGATTTTGTATTAATGTCAAGAGATTCTCATTGTCACATTTGTTAACTAGCTTGTAGAACTATGAAAGTTGATTTTAGACATTACTTGTAGCAGTTATGTTTTCTCTGCCTTCCTAAAGAATAAAAATACTTATTAAACACCGATATTTTTATCACGCTGACATGGCAGGGGAAGATAAACATTGTTTATTTTCTAAAGGCAAGGAGAAACTCAACTATGTGTCCAGTCTGACCAGTGAGATATTAGAACTGCAAGTAAGTGTTGTCATTACTGGATTAATTACATCTGCGTGTCCTCAAGTTCATTTAGTCTCAAGTTTAGCAGTCTAATTATATCCACTCTGTGTAGTGGAAACACTTCACAAAATGTAGTTTTCTTCTTCAGCTTAGATCATTCAGCAAGTCTGATTTGGGCCCAGGCTCTACAGTTCCCTTCCCCCTCGAATTATGGTCATGATAGTCTATAATCAAATAGTTTCATCAAGGCAAAACTATATTTGTTTAATGATAAAGTATTTTGAAAAGACTGTATCTTAAACAACTACCTCTTTTCCAAGTCCTTAGTTGGCTACAGGAATCTGACCATTTATGTGGGGACCTTAGACTAACCTTCCATAGAGACACTTCCAGGCTTCCTCTCTCTCTCTGCTTGTCTTACTGTCAGAGCTCACCAATATCATACCTCATAGACCATGGCAAATCGTACTGGGAATGAAGTAACTTTTTAAGTATCTTCATGCTTTGCTCTGCTCTGGGAAAAGACAGGTTATCCATTCTGTGAATTAATTATTTAAAAACTTAATAGCTTTCTCATTTTTAAAACAACTTTGAAGGCTAAGTGCTCTTGTGTGGGAAGTAATTTTATGCCTCTTTTTTTCTTCCAAACCCTAGTAAAACTAGGGTGCAAAGACGCAAAAGAAACAAATGTACATAATTTTACAATATCTTCTACTCCCTGGTCCAACCATATATGGCATTTATAAATTTATTGTATCATTGTATTTGGTATTACATGTATCCTATTGACTTAAGAAATAGATTTCACACTACTAGCACACAGCACCTCTATTGCCCTATTGCTAATGTAACAACCTATCATAGTTTGTAACTGTATGCAGTAGGAAGTCATTATTGCATGAAAGAACATGGCATTTTTAAAGACCTTTCCTCTTAGGATGAAGGAGTAAAACAGTAGTTAATGTTCCCATTGGCCATGTTGCCACTGACTGCTGAAGCAGTTCAGACTGGAGCAACTTGTTGCTCTAATTACTTATAATTGTATTCATTAGTGTTTCAGCAATCACTGGGAATTTACATGGAGTGAAATGGGCTCATTCAGTTACATAAATCTTAAAGAAAATTCTTTAGCCTACCTTCACTCCTATGTTTTAAGGCAAAACTTGGGTGACGGCCAGGCTGATACACAAAAACTTCATGGTTCCAGCAGTTCGATACTTCAAGAAAAGATGAATTTAGTAAGGGATCTATTTATGCAGAATCCTATTGTGAGATAGCATTCAGAATAGCCTAGTAATAGGGATTGATGTCTTGGAGAAAGGCAAAAGGGATATGGAGATAGTTGGTTTGGTTTGGTTGTTTGTTTTTTGTTTGTTTTGTTTTGTTTTGTTGTTTTGTTTTAGTCACTAGCACAAATCCATTCTATATATCCTAGCAGGCTGTCTCAGTCTATTTACTTAGTAGATGTAGACATAGACATCATGGATGTAGTCAGTCATTAGTTGCACTAGTTGACCACATCATCTGGAAGACAAAATAA
This sequence comes from Caloenas nicobarica, assembly GCF_036013445.1. Classification (NCBI taxonomy): domain Eukaryota; kingdom Metazoa; phylum Chordata; class Aves; order Columbiformes; family Columbidae; genus Caloenas; species Caloenas nicobarica. The sequence continues at coordinate 45,451,333 of NC_088249.1, forward strand.
AAGGTAAAATAAACAACATTGTGTTTCTTAAAGACTAAGCTATGTTTTAATTTCTAAAAACATATTCTGTTCTTCTCAAAATTTAGGTAATGTAGAGTGATTTTGCAAATGCAGCACCACTTCTGTGGCTAAGCATAATGTCTGTATTCTCAAATGCAAAAAACTCCTTCAAAATCTTGTGTCTATGCATTCTAAGTTTCAAATTCACTTAAAACTTTAGAATGTTCTTCGTTGTGACTATCTGCAACATGGGCTAGTATGAGAGCTTAATCTTGGTACTTTATATAGTGCGTGGAGATTTCTAAAGTAGTATTTAAGTCCTAGGAAACAACCCCTGGTCTTGCTGTTTCCCTACATGCAAGTAGGTTTTACTATTTCATTTCTTGGAGGTGAAAAGTTTATTCCTAAAACCAGAAAATTACTCTATTTTTGCATCTTTGCCGAAGCTGTTTATTTGCTGAAACTAAATTGCTCACACCAGAAGCAGTTTTGATGAATCAATCAACTTTGAATAACGTATATAATGGAAAGGATTTCTAAAAGTGTTGAAATGTGTGGTTTCAAAATATTTTTAATAGCAGTTTTTAGTTTGAAATAGGGGCCTGTTTAGTTTAAGAAAAAAAGATCAAGATTGCAAAATGAAAAAGCTGTCCACATCTGAGTCTGTTGAGAAGTTCTTGATTGTGTGGTTAAAATATTTTTGAAGCAAGAAAAACAATATATTAGTAGGGCAAGAAAAAAAATCCCATCCAGTTCCTCTATAACAAGATGTTTCAGTACTGTTGGAGGAGTTGGACTGATATCCATGAGAAGGAAGTGACTCCTTGGATTTGATAATTGAAACAGTCACCTAATACAGGGTTGGCAAACATTAAAGCATTCATTGAGCTATTAATTATATTAAAATTGAATTGCATAATTTAAGTTTAGTGATATCCTGAGCTACACACTTAAGACAACTTTCAAGTGTTAAGTGTAAAATAGTCTGATTTGGTGTTACATGTGCATCACACAATGTTTTTGTGAGAAATTGTGACACTGAAAGTGTCTGCACTTTCTAGCCATATGGCATGTTAGCAACCATACAAGCATACTATTAATATAGGATTATTTTTCTAGTATATTTTCAATAGACAAAAGACAGGTAAATATAGCAAATATTCACAATGTCAGAAAAGGCTAACATTACAAAAGAATTCCTCTACCCAACATATTCTATTTCTGCCCAGTGGAGAAAGAAAAAGCAAGATTCCTTGTTACAGTGATAAGAAGAATTGGTTTGTTTGTGGGGTTTTTTTAAAAAAATTAAAATACTCATCTACTCAGTACTCCTGCATTTGGTCCTCTTGAGAAACTGAAAATCAAACTAAAACCAGCCTTGGCTGACCTTTTTCACTTTCCTTTCCAGAAGTTTCTTATCTTTTCAGCACTTAAATCTAAACAAATTTCTACAGAAAATAATTTCAAAATAAGAACCATTTAGAATCTGAATGTGAAAAACATCTACGGTTTTCCAACATATTTATTTTTTTCAAATAAAAATTAACAACTGACTTCCATGTGAATTCGACTCTTCAGCCAAATTAATATAGTGTCCAACAAAAAAAAAAAGGTACCCAGATCTTCTCATGTGCATCCTCTTTCCTTCTCTTAACATGAAGGTACTGCAGTATTTTAAGTTGCATATCATAGAGGAGTTACTTAATGTAAATCATCATGCAAAAAAAAATTAATAGGTTGTTCATTAAGCTGGTAACATACTTATTAAGCATCTTGCTATCTAATAAGAAACTCCTATTTTTCTGAGAAAGAGTGTTAACTTCCTATATTTAATATAATTGAGATTTGTGTGTTGATTGACCCCATAGCAATATACTTCTGGTTCCTGGCTAAGAATACTGGTATGTGTTGTGGTTTTGTCCCAGCCAGCAACTAGGACCATGCAGCTCCTTGCTCATTCCTCCTCTCTCTGCTCCTGGTGGGATAGGGAGAAGTGGGGAAAAGAAACAAAACCAAACCAAAACCAAACAAAAAAAATCAAAACTCATGGATTGGGATAAAGAGTTTAATGGAACAGCAAAGGAAGAGATATATAACAACAAAAATAATAATAAAAGAATATACAAAGTGAGGGATACCACCTGGCAAACAGATGCCCAGCATGCTCCTGACTAGCAATTGCTTACCCCAGGCAGTTCCCCCAGTTATATACTGAGCATGACATCATATGGTATCAAATATCCCTTTGGCTAGTTTGGGTCAGCTGTCCTGGCAGTGTCTTCTTTCAGCTGCCTGTGAAAATTAACTCTTTCCCAGCTGAACCCAGAACCGTATGGGTATTTGAGGTGAGCAGAAATAATTCTCCAATAAGCTGGACATCTAATTATGGCATTTAAGGGAAAGGCTTTGAAGTAACTGGAATTATTTTCCTGGTCTATTCGTCTTTTGATGCTGGCTTAAAATGTCTTCTATGAAATGCAAACTTATCTGTGTAGAACATTTTTAGAAGGCTAGAAATATAATGTTTAATGCTTAGTGAAACAGAATGGTATCAAATCTCTTTAAATGCCTTATTATGAGCAGTTCGGACATTTTAATTGAACATCATATGTCCAGTAGGCTCAAAGAAGTTGCAGCAAACTAGACTTTTCTCCGACTTAAGTTTGGATCATAGATTCCTCAAGAATTGAATTCACTGGTGAACAAGAAAGCTTAACTCTGTGTTTTCTGTAGGACAAATTTTGTCAGGAGTTTCTTTTCTGAAGATGAGACAACCATAGTGAGATGTCCGAGTTACATGAGGCGCTTTGACAGCATATTTCTTTGGACAGTAGGACAAGAAAGTGCTGTTAACATAAATACTGTCAGATGCTGCATCAAATCTGTATTGGCTCTGTTGGCTGCTGACATCTCATTTTCTCCATCTCTCAGGGGCAGAGGGGAAATGGTGTTGTCTTGAGTGTTGAGCCTGCTTAAAAATAGCTTCTGAAATGATCGTTTTGCAGCCTAACTTTTCTGGGAGGTGTCATGGTTTCCTGGTGCTAAATTCCAGTGCCACAACTTATTCTAATACTGGATACTTCATATTCTACCATATAGAAATCACATATATACCACAGTTACACACTGCTGCTTTATTTATTTACTGCCTAAACCAACCTAGTAATATTTCTCTTTCACTATTTAATACAAATGTTTCTCATTTCTCAGATACCAGAAAGTATTCATTTGAAGGAACTGTAACTAATCTCACAACCCCCAAATGCAGGCAATCCATTACTTCCTTCACTAGAGAGGTTTTTTTCACATCAGCAACATAGGTTTTAAATATTCTGTTGTGGTTTGGAGTTTTTGTATTTTTTGGGGTAAGACTTTTTTTTTGTGAAAAGCTAAGAACAGAATTCTTTTTCTATATTTTTCTCTATATACCTCAGCACTTATGTTCTCCTCAATATATATCTGAGAAAAAGAAATAATATTTGTTTGGAAAACATTTCATGAAATAAGGTTTGAAGAAACAGAAATACACTACCCTTAGTGGAACCATGTCAATGCTATCAACTAATATGAAACTATAGTAGTTTAGGTCAGATGAGAATCTGACTATATTTTTTGTATATACATAGTAAATCTATACTTTCGAAGGTAGATGCCCTCTTGCAGCTGGACAGTGTGGGGTCCAGGGATGCTGCCTAAAAGCTGCCCTCCAGTGAAGATAATGCTAGCTGGTGGCTCATTGAAGGATTAAGTAATTGCTCTCTTCCCCAGTTGCTCTGGTATTAAAAACAATGTGGTGACTCTAGGTTTTTACTGGGAAATATGCAGAAATCAATGGTATGGTGGCATCACTTATAGCTTTGCTTTGACTTTTTAGCTGAATGCAGTGCTGACTATAACTGAGGGGGAAAAACATCTAGTTTAACTGTAGAATCTCCTGATAAAGTTACCATTGTTGATAGTCTTTTCCTTTTTTCTTTATAAGCAATTCCACCCTGCCATTTTCAAGGTTTGTATTTTCAGTAATCTGTTGTACATATGTTAACTCAGGGAGAATTTTTTAAGGTTTGTTTCACTATTTTAGATTTATTAAAAATAAATAAATGCTTATTGTACTATGAAACAGCTCTGCCTGTTCAAAATATTTTCCCTTTGCTACAGTTAAATTGATACCTGGATTTTAACATCCTTTTCTTCATCAAATCATTTGCTTTTATTGCTCAGCATAGTTTCTAATTAGCTTATGAAAAACACACTATGACTTCTAAGATGTATGTAACATTTTATTCAGTGATTACTACATACATCATTGTAATTATGTTGTAATTGCTAAAACATTTCTATCATGTTTTAATACAGAAAGTTTTCATTATGTGTGTGTGTGTGTATGTGTACACACACCCACAAATTATTATTGAACCTGTAAAGAAAATAATATTATAAAGCAATTTGAGACCATTGCAAAAAACCCTGACTTTAGAATTAATGCGATTACTGGTAGTATGTTTAGCATTGATGTTAGGGTTGTAGATAAGAGATTTAAGAAAAAGGGAAGTTCTTTTAAAAACAGACTGACTTGAGAAAAAGTTTTTGAGACATAGAATAAGCAAAGAATTGTGGAAAGTGGGAAAAGAATTACGTCAAACCATTGGCCTTCAGGAATAATGTCTAGTTCACTGAATTGGACCAAATTATCCAATGAATATATTCAATAACTTGTCGTGACTAAGGGCAAAACAGAATGTTTACAAGAAGTGAGCTTCTTGAAGAATAAGTTCGGTTAAACTGAGGAAACAAGGAAGATGCTGGTTAAAAGACGAAACACAAATAAGAGGACAAGTTGTCCCTAGCTTTCACATAAGTCAGAGTCCCCATTAATAAAAGGTATTTAAGTTCAAGTTTCCCACTTGATTCCTTGTTAAGCTTTGATATAAGCTTTGGTGCACCTTTGATTGTGATGACTTTTATGCTGTTAAGAAGTTTTGACCTTTCTTCTAGCAGAAGGTCCAAACTCCAGTGAGCCATATCCATCATATCCATTATTTTTAAAAGTAAATAATCTTCATTGCATCAAAGACCAAATTTGGCCCTGTAGGTTTCTCTCTGGTGCCTCTGTGAACCACTATGTAAGAGGCATTCTCAGCCGGAGATTTGGCTTCCAGTGGAATCCAGGCAAATTCAGTATGCCATTATAGTTAGGAAAATCTGTTTATCTTTTGGGAGAATAGGGCAAAATTTGTTTAATTCCAAAGGCAAACACAGTTCTTAACCAGAGATTAATCCCCAAATGGTATCTAAATAGAATTAAAATCATACTCCTGCAAAGATCTAAGTTACTATAGAAGGTGCTGGCTACTTGTTTCCTGCCATCTGTAAGTGAGAATGGTTTCATTAGGTTTCTGAGCATATGTTGCTATTGGCCAAAGTATGTGGATTTTTTTAGCAACTCATTTTTTGTATGTCATGTCTATGTACTATGTTTACCCAGATATCCATCCCTAGAATAACAGGAAATTATACAAAGGACTATTTACAATGACTACCCAAATTTCTTGAGGTTTTTACTCTTGTTTCAACTTAACCATCATGTTTCAACTTAACCATACAATTAAGATGAACACTGTCCTTATCACAACAAGCCTAGAGATATTTTCACCTTTTATCAAGCTATGAAACTACAGCAATATAGATAGGTATCTTACCTGCCTAGACTCTACCTTAACCGTCTGTGGATAGTTTGTAAAAAATTTCAAGCTATCTTTCCTGTTTTCCATTTTGCAGTTCTTTCTGAAAATGGGAATAATAGGATCCTACTCTTTTTTTATTGGAGTCTGTCTCATTTTTAATTAACTCTAATGTGTTTCTTTGAATTCCATCATTACTGTAGATCTATAAATAGTTCAAATTTTTCCAGGATACTGATATTTAAGGATGGTTAGCTACGAGTAAACCAGGTAAACCAAAAGCAGCTTTTCTGTGACAGGCTTTCACCAGTGTGCTTTGCACTTTCCCCTTATTAACATCTGCAGCGCAGTAGATTATAAGATCATAATTTGATACAAATATGTCTTACTCTGTCACAAAATGCATTCGCAGAAAGGTTTATTTGTGTGTCCTTGTGAAACAGAAATTGCAGATCTGTTGCAATTCAATGAAGTCTTCTACTTTCTTTTCCCTGCATTGATGTAACTCATCTACTGTCTGGACCTTCTCTGCTATTGTCAGACAAAAGTGTGCTCATAAGTTTTGAAGCATTCATGGGGAAAGGCATACATTTTCTTTATTTCTCCTCATAAATTAAAAAAAAAAAAAACAGCACTCACTGACCACAGGAAAGTGGCTGACTACTGCATTCTACTCTGAGACTGCAGATGTGGGTCTATTTATGTCAAGCACAAGAGGAAGATAAAGTAGTTTTGAGGAAATGGTACTAACAGCTTGCTTTGGAGATTAGATGAAGGAAACCAAGATATTCAGTATTAGCCATGTAGAATGTCTGAGCCAGAACGATTGAATAGGATGGAAAGAGGGTTATACAGCTGACATATATACATATATATACACAGCTAACAGAAAGGGGGTCATGCTACATCACAATCATGTTAGCACTGCTGAGCTTAACTTTAGATGTCATGTTCAATTACAGCTTATTTAAAGTGATGCCTGTGGCTGTATGAGTGGTGAAAAGGCAGCTGAATGTTTTATTTAATAATAACTGGGAGATCAATGGGAGTTGGGCCAAACACTGCTGAAAGGAATAGAGAAAAATGTGTGTACCACTTTATGTTGTTAAGCTGTGCTTTTCTATGTGAATCTTTAATTTAGTTTATCTCTCTTTGCCTATCTTATTATAACAGAAATATGTAAGCTTACAACCGAACAAAACACTTTTAAAAATAGCGCATAAGAAACTGTATTTGGCAGGGGCAAGGGGGAATGGATTGCATGGCATAATCAGTCATTTCTCTCTCTGATGTTTGTATGAAAAGAACTTCTGATTTGTTGTTTCCAGTCAAAAGATTATTTCTCTGTCTGTTTCAGTAGAATTTATGTGTGGTCTGCATCACTGGACACTGCAAAACCACTGCACTAATATCCAATTTGACACCTACTATCTTTCTTCATTGGTTTATGGCTTTTAGCCAATCCAGATTGTTAAAAAATTATTATTTTCTTGAATAGGTCCACGTATAATACTGTGTATTTCCAATTAACATTGGATTCTTTATGAAAGAATTGTGGTTTAGACAGCTACATGTACAGCAGTTGTCTCCAGGGTGGTCAGAAGTCTCTTAGGAGTTTCCACTACAAAATTGGACATAGAAATTGTTGGAAAACAAACAAAAAGAAATCCTTTAATTATACCTGGAGAAATTTTGCAATGGAAATAGAAAAATATTTCTGTAAACAAGGGATGTAGACTAACCCTAAAGGAAGGTTTGCAATACGGCCCCATACTAATCGCTCTGCCAGCACTTAGCTACTTTCATGACAGTCTAAGGTAAGATAACTTATTCTTCCCAGGTCCCACTGAAATGGTGAATAAGTGGCAGCGTAACATGTGAATGGATTTTAAAATTTCTACAAAGATCAGCCTTGAGCAGTCATTTTCAAGTTTACAGTTTTGGTGGTCAGGAAGAGTTGTTGCAGGTTTTGTCATGCCACCTGTGTGACTACATTATTGACTTGTGTTATGATGATCATAATTGCTGTGCAGGCACCCTCATGAGTGCCTGAGTATGATTGGGAATTAGGCAATCATCCATCACTAGCATGGAATTAGGAGCATTGTTCCTACTATTTCTGCTGAAGTATTGACTGAAGAGTAAAATTCAAAAAAGACAGACAGAGAATAAAGATGTTGTCTCTTCAAAAGAACTCCCAGTCAGAGCTATAGGATAAAACATGAGAAGAGACTAAACAGGCAAACAGGAAAGAGGCAAAGGGTTGTACTATTACATTAGTAATATGTGGGAGATCCATAATTGCAGATAGCAGTGGTCTCAATGGCAAGAGATGCTACTATGCTAACTAATGCCAGATGTTAGTGATCTATAAGGACTATGGATAAGGCAGGTATTAGACAGTTTGTAAATGGATAAGATGGCCCTATATGTGTGTGTGTATACAAAAATATAAAATGCTCTTGAAGTTAATTATGGGAAACATGAATGTTCAAACAATCATTGGGAAAGAGAAATTGTGGGAGTATAGAAAGAAGCCTTTAGATATTGAAAGATCTTTGGGTGCTCTAATGTGGGAAAGAGAAATTTGTTTAGTGCTGTGTAAATTGTGGGAATAGAAGTAAAATGGAAAGGTGAGTATGACAAAAATCTATGAAAGTGAGATTTGAAAGAATGTCCATATTTAACTGCCATAAGATCAAGGGATCAAGGTGGAAGACTTCAGTGATCAAGATATGAAATTAAAAGGCTTCAATAAGAGCTTTGCCACTTTATACAAGTACAAACGACCACAGCTTCAGTAAATTGCAAAGGAAAAGGTAGACTGACTCCCAATCGAGTGCTTTGGCAGGTCAGCACACATTTGTCTGATAGAATTTGTGTCTAAATATTCTTTCACTGTGGCTATAGTGGAACAGAATTGATTTCAATGAAACTTCCATCAAGAAAGCATAGATATACAGTACAAAATTGAGGACTGAAGGTGAGAATATGACAGAGAATCTGTCCTCTTGATTTGAAGTGACATGGGGTGAAAATTTATTCTCCAATGCAGGTGAAGCAGGACTTGACCATAGTTTTCTAATGCCATGCCTCTGTTCTCATCAGGAGGCCACAGAATCTGGATAACCCACCTTCTTCTATGGAAATGTTTAAAAGGCTCTTGCATTCCTCAGAAATGCATTAGAATGCATTCCTCTTATAAGTCCTGTACAGATGTACAGACATGCATAAAACAGAAGTATAGAGATTAATACATACATACATGTAGTTGTGACATGTCTGCCAGTGACCCCCATCCGTGGAATGTCTGGAAGGTCTGTCAAAGAGGAGCCCTTGCAGGCACTTATGGGATGTCATTAGTTACACAGCTCTTCACTCTGTAATACAGAAATGAAGAGTATGGTTGTCAAATTTACAATAGCAATTTAGTATACTTTACTTTAACGAAGAAGAGACTACAAAGCGAAGATGATCTTGAAATAATTTGCAGAATAGCATGACATAGTATAGAACTCTGAACTTGTGCTGTACATGATGGTGTCTACTGGGGAACAAAACTTATTTTGTGATGTTGTTCTGGTTTTGCACAGGTTTTCCCAGGGAACAAAGCTTTTTGTTCAAATCATTATTCTCATCCAGAATTCAAAACATTGATTTTTTACCATCTTGTTCGAATGAGGGTTTAACAAAGGCTTCAAAAAATACCTCACATTCAGTAGTGATTTAAGCCAGGTGAGGGAGGCTTGAAACAGGTGCTGTGGTTCTTCAGTTTGTCAAAAGTATTCAGCTAAAAATCTTTGTTCCCCTGCCAAATTTTAGCTGTGGGATTTATTGCTTACCTTGTTGTCACGAGAAGAACACTAGCCTCCTGTAAGGGATATGGTTCCTGGCCTTGTAGAGGTTGGGTACAACCATTGGAAGGAACATAAATAGCAGTGAACTCAAGTGACAGTGAATAAAATATCTGTAATTTGACTTCTAAGGTCTGATTAAAGAAGATCCCATTTTGTGACAGAGCTTTGAGCAAAGAATGAATCTGTTTAAATCAAAGGCGCTTAGGACCACACTTGTAATAAAAGTAGTTGGTTTGATGTCATTAAACAAACAGAATCCTGAGTCCAACTCAGCTGTAAGAAGTGATGTGCCCGCTATAGTCCTACACCAGCAAGTTCTTTGATTCTTATTTGTAAATACTAAAATTTTCTGACTCTGTTCTGTACTTTCCCTGCCTGGTACTCCTTCTTAAATAATGATGTTTAAAGTGTTCAAACTTATAAATATAAATGTAAAAAAAAAAATTAAGAAGCAGAATAAATGCACCTGGTTAAGTGGGAAAAGGGTAAAAACAACAACAATAAAATGATGAATTTCTAAAATTATTTTTTTTCTTTACATCCTTAGCTGTCAAATTCCATCTCTCCTTGCATGGGAAAGAAATTGAGCTTAACGTTTAATAATTTTACATGCTGAGGCCTGATATTACTATATGCTCTTGTAATTTCTTTGCGATTAAGTTATTAATGACAAATTACTTCATTTTACGAAATTCTTAGCACAGAAGGAAGATCTGGAATGAGGATCCATTCCCAGATATGACTTGTCCTTTATTTTAAGGCCATGTAATCAAGAAAGAAAAAAAATCACAGAATCACAGAATCACAGAATGTTAGGGATTGGAAGGGACCTCAAAAGATCATCTAGTCCAATCCCCCTGCCAGAGCAGGAAAACTTAGGTGAGGTTACACAGGAAGGCGTCCAGGCGGGTTTTGAATGTCTCCAGAGAAGGAGAATCCACAACCCCCCTGGGCAGCCTGTTCCAGTGTTCTGTCACCCTCACTGAGAAGAAGTTTCTTCTCACATTTAAGTGGAACCTCTTGTGTTCCAGCTTGAACCCATTACCCCTTGTCTTACTGTTGGTTGTCACCGAGAAGAGCCTAGCTCCATCCTCGTGACACCCACCCTTTATATATTTATAAACATTAATGAGGTCACCCCTCAGTCTCCTCTTCTCCAAGCTAAAGAGACCCAGCTCCCTCAGCCTTTCCTCATAAGGGAGATGCTCCACTCCCTTAATCATCTTTGTGGCCCTGCGCTGGACTCTCTCCAGCAGTTCCCTATCCTTCTTGAACTGAGGGGCCCAGAACTGGACACAATATTCCAGATGAGGTCTCACCAGGGCAGAGTAGAGGGGAAGGAGAACCTCTCTGGACCTACTAACCACCCCCCTTCTAATACACCCCAGGATGCCATTGGCCTTCTTGGCCACAAGGGCACAGTGCTGGCTCATGGTCATCCTGCTGTCCACCAGGACCCCCAGGTCTCTTTCCCCTACACTGCTCTCTAATAGGTCATTCCCCAACCTGTACTGGAACCTGGGGTTGTTCCTGCCCAGATGCAAGACTCTACATTTCCCCTTGTTATATTTCATTAAATTTTTCCCCGCCCAACTCTCTAGCCTGTCCAGATCTCGCTGGATGGCAGCACAGCCTTCTGGCGTGTCAGCCACTCCTCCCAGCTTGGTGTCATCAGCAAACTTGCTGATGGTACACTCAATTCCCTCATCCAAGTCGTTGATGAATATATTGAACAGTATTGGTCCCAGAACTGACCCTTGAGGCACTCCACTAGATACAGGCCTCCAACCAGACTCCGCCCCATTGATCACAACTCTCTGGCTTCTCTCCTTCAGCCAGTTTGCAGTCCACCTCACTACCCGATCATCCAGTCCACACTTCCTCAGTTTTGCCGTGAGGATGCTGTGGGAGACGGTGTCAAATGCTTTGCTGAAGTCAAGGTAGACCACATCCACTGCTCTGCCATCGTCAATCCACCTTGTTACGTCTTCATAAAAGGTTATGAGGTTGGTCAAACACGACTTCCCCTTGGTGAAGCCATGCTGACTGTCCCTGATGACCCTCTTATCCTTGATATGTCTTAAGATGGCACCAAGGATAAGGTGTTCCATCACTTTCCCAGGGATGGAGGTGAGGCTGACCGGTCTATAGTTGCCCGGGTCCTCCTTCTTGCCCTTTTTGAAGACCGGAGTGACATTTGCTTTCCTCCAGTCCTCAGGCACCTCTCCCGTTTCCCAAGACTTGGCAAAATACAACATAGAAAAATTTCTATGGGATTTCCAAATGAATTATATTCCTTATTACCATGTGCTTGTGGTCTAACAGCTTCTTGTTTGGAAGCTTTTCATTTTCACTGAATGAGACTGTATCAGTGCTCCTTAGGGACCTGACTGCCTGGGGCACATTTTCAGTGTTCATGCTCACCCCCACTCTTGGACAGGTGGATGTGGAGTAACTGAAGAATCAGAATATTTGGTTTCCTTCCCCTCAATCTGTTTGTGACTCTTTTCTGTCTGTTTTATAAAATCTCTCGCCACTTTCCTTCTTTCTGAAGAAAAAGACAAAAATTCACAGAGGTAGTTGGAATAAATGAAAAGGATAGTATTGAAAATGTCACTTCCCTCTCCTCCCACCTCCTCCAAGTAACTTAGCCAGGGAGAGGCATGCATGCAGCCAGAGAGAAACTACATGTACAATTTTCCTTCATGTCTAAAGAACACTGTCTATAAAAAAAAGTAATCCCAGGAAAAAATTGACAAAACCTCTTGTTTGAGGACTAAATCTATCTCACTTAGGGCAGACTTTCTCCATATTATCCTACCATGCTTTCCCTTGTGTAATTCTAATGGATCTATATAATATACTTGATGGACTAATCAGCATTCTAATTCAGTCTGCCCAGCACCTATTCATGTCTTTCTTACACTAACCACACCCTAGTGTTATTCCACCAATAGCAGATGAATTAACTGTACATTTCATTGGTTTATATTTACTCATAGAATGTTTTCTCTGCTATTTAATTTGTATTGAATATCAGAACGCTTTGCTGAAATGGAATTTGAGAGATTTTTTTTTGCCTTATTGAGGTGGAGAAGCAGTACTATTGGCTTCAGTGGGGAAAAATGCGAGCTAGGTAAGCAAGTTTTGTGGCACTAAATGCTGAATACCTTTACCTACAGAATTACTGAAATTTTTAGTCTAGAGAGTTAGTTTTAAGCTTGACTAAATATGTTATTTCTTCCTTTTGTTAGTGTAATGTCCTCAATTCATGAATATGCGATTTTGCTTAATGTCTATGTAATACACCACTAATTGCCTTTATGTGTAAGATAGTAATTTTTCAAATTCTCAAGTTTTAACTTATTTTCTTTTAGTCAGGAAATTTAAAAAAAAAGTATTAAAAAAGTTATTTTCATTTATTCAGTATTGAGAGAAATTGAAATTCAGGGGGATATCCTTGCCAGCAATTTTAGGTTACTCAGGCATCTAATTAATAGACTCTAATATGACACAAAGCATCAAAATTTAGGTCCTAATGTAGTCCATGGAAACAGTTAAGTGCATCCAGAAGTTGACTTAGAGTATTTAAGTTATGTCAGAAGGCAAAATATCTTATCTGACTTCCATAAGACAAATTCATTGTCTATAAAGATAGTCATACTTTAAAACCAGGCAAGTTTTTTTACTTAATTTCTCAAGCCAATCTTTAAATTAGAAGTAACCAAACAAATTGTATTATGAAGAGCTGACTATGTTTTTCAGTTTGAGAAACACATAAACTAACAGTTTCCATGGCAATATAAATTATTTACATATAATTAGGTTTTTGTATTTTAAAAGCAGTGCAGGATCTTCATTTTACTTTCCTGTTTTCCATCTCTGTTAAGAGTTTCATAATAGATGATGCATTAGCAAGTTTTTTAAAAAGCAAAAACACTGCACTAATCAAAGTACGTTATTAAGAATTCAATAGAAAACCATATAGTAAATACAACTACATTTAAAAAAAGAAAATTGAACTTTTTATCCTGATTTAAGAGTTATGTTATTGAGAGGAAAAATAATTTAGGTAGTTTCCAATATCTTTTGCAGAATACTTAATAGCCATCAATGTTTTATTGAAATTTAAAGGCCTGAAGGAGCTTAAACAAAAATGTTTTCCACATGAAAAACTTTGACAATTCTGACTGTGTTTAAACAGAACACAGTTAAAAAATAAAAGCTTTGTTTATAGTATTATTTGATTCATAACAATATTTTTTATTCTATATTAATGGTTTCAAAACCCATATTAGGAAAGATTCTGCACTAAAAAAAGAAAAAATCTATCTTACACTCATTTTTTGACACTTCATATTTCCCAGGAGGTGACAGAAAACAAAACCTTATTGTGATTCTTAAATGAAACTGAATATCTCAAGAATAGAAGTAAACAAACAAAGGAAACCATTTCCCTCCAAGAAGACATTTCAAAATTGCATAATCAATGGTACGCTAATCAAGAATTGTGAAAAATACTTTGCAGTGAGCTAATGCAACAGGAATAAAGCCATAATTATTTGAGTAATAAATACATTAATGGAATCTGGGGTTCCCTTCTAAGTAGTGTTTTACTTTGGTTGTGTTTCTCCATTTCAACTCTTCTTTACTTGGCAATTATAATTAATGGTTCTATACCAGGGCAATGTCAATGTCATTAAAATTGCACCCTCTGACATGAAGTACTGAATTAGTACTGGGAATGAAAATATTACTATAATTGCGGCTTTGAACATAAGCTAAAATAATAAAAAATTCTTTGGAAATACTGACATAAAGTAGTGGCAACAACCTTGCAATTTCACAGAATCACAGAATGTTAGGGATTGGAAGGGACCTCAAAAGATCATCTAGTCCAATCCCCCTGCCAGAGAAGGAACACCTAGATCAGGTTACACAGGAATGTGTCCAGGCAGGTTTTGAATGTCTCCAGAGAAGGAGACTCCACAACCTCCCTGGGCAGCCTGTTCCAGTGCTCTGTCACCCTCACTGTGAAGAAGTATCTTCTCATATTTAAGTGGAATCTCCTATGTTCCAGTTTGCACCCATTGCCCCTTGTCTTATCATTGGTTGTCACTGAGAAGAGCCTGGCTCCATCCTCCTGACAGTCACCCTTTACATATTTATAAACATTAATGAGGTCTCCCCTCAGTCTCCTCCAAGCTAAAGAGCCCCAGCTCCCTCAGCCTTTCCTCATAAGGGAGATGCTCCACTCCCTTAATAATTTTGTGGCTCTGCGCTGGACTCTCAAGCACTGAGGTGCTCAGAACAGGACACAATATTCCAGATGCGGTCTCACCAAGGCAGAGTAGAGGGGGAGAAGAATCTCTCTTGACCTACTAACCACCTGCCTTCTAATACACCCCAGGATGCCATTGGCCTTCTTGGCCACAAGGGCACAGTGCTGGCTCATGGTCATCCTGCTGTCCACCAGGACCCACAGGTCCCTTTTCCCTACACGGCTCTCCAACAGGTTGTTCCCCAACTTATACTGGAGCCTGGGGTTGTTCTTGCACAGATGCAAGACTCTACACTTGCCCTTGTTATATTTTGTTAAATTTTTCCCTGCCCAACTCTCCAGCCTGTCCAGGTCTCGTTGGATGGCAGCACAGCCTTCTGGCATGTCAGCCACTCCTCCCAGCTTGGTGTCATCAGCACACTTGCTGATAGTACACTCAATTCCCTCATCCAGGTCATTGATGAATATATTGAATAGTACTGGTCCCAGTACCGACCCCTGAGGGACTCGGCTAGCTACAGGCCTCCAACTAGACTCTGTCCCATTGACCACAACTCTCTGGCTTCTTTCCTTCAGCCAGTTCACAGTCCACCTCACTACCTGATTGTCCAGACCACACTTCCTCAGTTTAGCAGCGAGGATGCTGTGGGAGAGAGTGTCAAATGCTTTACTGAAATCAAGATAGACCACATCCACTGCTTTACCATCATCTATCCACCTGGTTATATCCTCATAAAAGGCTATGAGGTTGGTTAAGCATGACTTCCCCTTGGTGAAGCCATGTTGACTGCCCCTAATGACCCTCTTATCCTTGATATGCCTTAAGATGGCACCAAGGATAAGTTGTTCCATCACCTTTCCAGGGATGGAGGTGAGGCTGGCCGGTCTATAGTTACCTGGGTCCTCCTTCTTGCCCTTTTTGAAGACTGGAGTGACATTTGCTTTCCTCCAATCCTCAGGCTCCTCTCCCATTTCCCATGACTTAGCAAAGATGATGGAGAGTGGCCCAGCAATGGCTCCAGCCAGCTCCCTCAGCCCACACGGGTGCATCTCATCAGGACCCATGGATTTATGGATGTCCAGATTGCTTAATTGGTCCTTAACCCAGTCCTCATCAACTGAATGAATCCATTGCAACACTTAAAATCAAATATGTGCAGGTAGCATATTGTGGCCAGACAAAAGTAAGCTTATTGATTTTGTATTAATTGGAAACCATGTGAACTCTGTGTGATGTTGAGCCAAAACTGATGTAATGTACCCTCAGGAGGGCTTACTGTCTTACAATCAGTATCACATTAATTGCATTTTCATAGCTCCTGTGTGGGAAGAATGAGACACATTTTTGTAATCATTGGTGTTTCTAGAAAGAATTTTATAATGCTGCTGACATTCATGTGTGAAAAACAATGCCTAGAGCAGGACAGTGAGTGGGAGGAAGGAGGTTGAAGTGAAAGACAGAAGTGTGAACACAGTGCTATGCACTTGGGTCTGATGTCTCATAGATGATACTGCCTCTCTATCATAGAATCATAGAATCACAGGTTGGAAGGAACCTCAAGGATCATCTGGTCCAACCTTTCTTGGCAAAAGCTCACCCTAGGCAAGATGGCCTAGAAACCTGTCCAGCTGAATCTTAAATTGTCCAATGCTGGGGAATCCACCACTGTCCTGGGGAGATTATTCCAATGGCTGATTGTTCTCGTTGTGAAAAATTTGTCTTTTGTGTCCCACCAGAATCTTCACAGGAGTAACTTGTACCCATTGCCCCTCATCTTTTCAATGTGACTCCTTGTAAAAAGGGAGTCTCCATCTTCTTTGTAGCCACCATTTAAATACTGGAACATGGTGACGAGGTCTCCCCTAAGCCTTCTTTTTGCAAGGTCGAACAAGCCCTGTTCTCTCAGCCTTTCCTCATAAGTCACCTTCCCAGTTCTTCGATCAAATTTGTGGCCCTTCTCTGGACACTCTTCAGCCTGTCCACGTATTTTTTGTATGAAGATACTCCAGGTCAGAGAGCAGCACCTGATTGAACCTACTCCTGTGCTCCCTCAGGAACAAAGAATGAAGGTCTCGCCATTTAGTGAGTTCACGTGATCACACCCAAAACAGCAGGGTTTTTTTCTCCTTTTTTGTTTGTTTGATTTTTTTTTTTTTAAGATCGGGACAATTATGAGAATTATGATCAATTGCTGCCCACTGATCAAATTCATGTTCTGGACAGATAGGGAAAAAAATGCCTTTAGCCCACAGCTACGTCTGTGAATCATTCATGTCTGATGATATAACCTTTGTCTTTAGTTGCAGTTCTTCCTAATATGATGATTGTAAGACTTCACAATGTTATTTGACTGTAACACCCTGAAAAATGAGAATCCTCCTGACTCTTCTAGCCTGTTTTATATAGTCTGAGATGCTTACCCACCACCATGTCAGCCTCCAGCTGAGTCATTAAACAGAATGATCTAAGATTCCATGACTTCTTTGCAAGCTTCCAGTCACATTTACATAACGTTTTATAGTGAGATCAAGAATCCTCAGACATCTTGATTTAGATTTTAAGTTCTTCATACTGAACTGTCATAATTTCAATAAATAACAAGGCTTAACAGCTCTGGAAATCAGACTACAGACACGTGGATTCCAGAATGTTTAGCTAAAATCTGAATTCCAGCTAGACATGTGACAATGTTTTTATCTGCGTTGATAAACAACACTGGGAGATATCTACAGGTATGGTGATTCTCTATCACTTATTTAAATGAAGATATTTTATTGAAATATAAATTACAACTGAAATAGAACTGTAGTGCAAAAACACTGGGTGAGATACGTGAAGATATTTTGTCTAAGATGCCATGGTACATAATGATAACAGTAATGCCTGCTCATAAAGTCCTTGCTTATGTGACCATTACTTTCACATCTGGATCAGAAGATCTGGTCAGTGAAAAGGTCACGAGATCTCAAGTAAGAATTTTTTTTTCCCCATTGATGACTAAATTGATTAATAAACTACTTGTGTGGATTGAGGGGGCTTCTTAATTCATGCTCTAGCGGGTTTTTTCTTTGTTTCTTTCCTCTGGTTTAAACAGTACCTTGTTCTGCAAAAATTATGTGTTTGGGAGGGGGTCACTTAGAAACAGACTGACTAAGAAACATGCAGGTTGAATAGTCTTGTTGTTTTAAGCAAAGCTGTGCGAAAATGTTGAAGATCAGATGAGCCTGGGACAGAAGTTGAGGGTTGTTTAGTGGAAAGTTACTATAGAGATTACAGAAGAAAGGCAGAAGAATCCTATCATGTCCAGCTGGAATGACAGGAATTATATAGGGTAGACTGAATACTTTACCAATGTGCAAATTTGTCAAAGATATGAATAGTTAATTGGAAGTGTATCTGAATCTTTGAGAGTTCTGAAGAAATGTCTGTCTTTGGTAATATTTTGTCAACTTTTCTGCAGCACTGATGTCATTCACACAATATGTTTGCTCACAGTGCACTCAAGAAACAGTTGCATGGCTAAGAATGACTGTGCCAATGCTACTTGGTTCAGTGTGTTCTGTAGGAATTAAAAAAAAAAAAAAAAAAAAAGAGAGAGAAAAAAGAAAACAAAACAAAGAACGCCACATGTATTTCCTACAGTGTCTCAGCAACATGACTGGAACACACGTTATATAATACAATTTGTGAACATAAATAATGTTGTATACAGGAACAACACTACTAAAATCAACATGGCTGCATAAACTCAACTCCAGATAGTTTCTAGCAACAAAATCTGTCCTTTTAGGCAGCTTGCGCTTAAGACTGAAATTAGATTCTGCAAACCTGATCATTATTTGTATTTGGGGATGTAGGTCTTCCTTCAGAAAGCAGTGTAAGGAAGGCCTTTAGTAAAAAGAACCAGTTATTTTTTTTCAGCCTGAATTAAGTGCTGCAAAAGTAGAGGCCTTTGCTAGGGGGTGCATAACACAGGGTTTGTGAACTCTGAGGTGAGCACTGGGAGTAACCATTGTTTCTTCTTTTATATATGAACATTCATGTGCCAGATCAGCCCTGTGGATTTTCCTTGAGACAGCAATGCGGGTAGGTGGCTGCTTTGCCTTTCGGGCTGCACTCTGGACCTCTCTACACAATGCATTCATGCATTCTGTGATGTCTCTGATATTAAAAACCAAACCAAACCAAACCAAACCAAACAACAACAAAACCCACACCAAAACCCAAAAAGTGAAGTACGTGTTTAAACTTGATGCTGGATCAGAGCTGCAGTGCAGTGCCAGCACTCTGTGAAGCACAGCACTCTGAAATGCTGTGCTGCAGAGCCTGCTGAGAGGAAGAGAGCTGTGGTGAGCACGGTAACAAGGATATTACTTCTCGACTCTGTTTACCAGGTGAAACATCACCTGTGCTGAACAACTTGGAGCAATAATCCTGTGTGCCCTGCTGGGATGCATGCATGAACAAAGCTGTTTCCAGGTGTCCAAATCACGAGTAGACCATATTCAGATGTGTTGTAATGTTGCAAAAACATTACTTTTGGAGTTCAAGAATTTTAGTTGCCTTTTTAAAAATTGCATCTTGTATTTGTTCTGTGCCTTTTATGGTTGCCTTTCATTCATTTCATCTTCCTGATTCCTTCTAAAATATTGATATGCGGTAGGGAGAGGAACAGACTTTTAAAAGTACTTAAGAGAGGGATGGGGAGGAGGAAAATGTAAAAAGCATTTGTTGTTGTTTTGTGTCTGTGTTGTGTGACTTTTTTTTTTTTTTCTCCACAAGCAGAACAAAACTGCTAGGTAATCCCTCTGTATTTGGCACCCAGATAATTGAACTAGGTGTAATTAACTCACACACTTGTTGCCTTCAGACACAAAAGACATCATGATTCTGATTGAAGACTGCATGCCTGGTTGTGGTATTTGTTTGGCAGAATCTAAGCCTCAGTAGGGGAGTTCTAAAGATTGCTTTGTGCCTAGGATGAAATAAATACTTATGGCAGGTGAGGCAAAATGACACGTGTTCGTGTAATACCCAGATGAAAACTGAAAGGAATGTGAGGGTGATTTAGAAGCAGCTGTACTAGATAAAAACGACTGCTGGGCACCTTCCATGCTCTAGGGAATGCAATGACAAGTATGTCATGAGGAGAGTGTCTGAAAATTGTAGAATCCTGGGTTGGAAGGGATCTCAAGGATCATCTGGTCTAATCTTTCTTGGCAAAAGCTCAGTCTAGACAAGATGGCTCAGAACCCTGTCCACCTGAATCTTAAACGTGTCCAATGTTGGGGAATCCAAAACCCCCCTGGGAAGATTATTCCAATGGCTGATTGTTCTCATTGTGAAAAATTTCCCTTTTATGCCCCATCAGAATCTCACCAGGAATAACTTGTCCCTCATCTTTTGCCCCTCATCTTTTCCATGTGACTCCTTGTAAAAAGGGAGTCTCCATCTTCTTTGCTGCCACCCTTTGTGAAGGTTTGATTGCAGGGTGACAATAAACCATGGCAGATGCTTTGTTAACCCCCTTTCCCCCCAGCCCCTTTGGTCCCCCACTCCCCACTAAGTATAGGCGATGGGAAGGCAAAGAAGGACAGAGAGAGTTGGAAAAAATTAAAAATGTTTTATTAATGCTACTAATAAAATAGAGACAATAATACAAAATATACAAAACCAATCTTGAAAATCCTGGCAAAGAACTGCTCTGGCAGCAGCAGGAGACACCCAGAAGTCCTGGGCTGGACTCAGCAGCAAACCGGAACTGGATTCAGTCTGTTGCTAGGCCTCAGTTTGCAGGGGTGACTTGCAGGGTCCTTCCCAGATGCCGGCCATAGTAAAAGAATAGGAAAAAGGGATGAGATCCTCGTGATCTCCCACTTTTATATGAAATATCACATGAATGGGATGGAATACTTAGTTGGTCAGTTTTAGTCACCTATTCAGTTCGCTCCTCCTTGCCCCTCTCACTTACGGAACGTGCATCCTTATCAGTGACCTTGCATTCCATTGCTATGTCTACCAAAACACGTATCCTACTTTAGAAAAGTGCAGTTACTAAGAAGACTTTAGCTGAAAGGAAAATTCACTAAATGAGAAACTTGTCTTGCTTTTAACAAAACCAGGACACCCTTTAAACACTGGAATGTGGTTATAGAGTCTCCCTAAGCCTTTTTTTTTGCAAGGCTGAACAAGCCCAGTTCTCTCAGCATTTCCTTATATGGCAGTTTCCTAGTCCCTCTGGACCCTCTCCAGCCTGTCCACGTATTTTTTGTATAGTGGGGACCAAAACCGAACACGGTATTCCAGGTGTGGTCTGACGAGTGCTGAGGAGAGTTGAATAATGACTTCTTTGTCTCTGCTGGTGATGCCCTTGCTAATGCAACCCAGCATCCTGTTGGCTTTCTTTGCAACAACAGCACACTCTTCACTCATATTGAGCTTGTTGTCCACTAGGACACACAGGTCCCTTTTTAGAGAGCTGCTCCCTAGTCGGGTAGATCCCAGCCTGTGATGCACTCCTGGATTATGTTTTCCCAGGTGTGAGACCTTACACTTGTCCTTGTTGAACTTCATAAGGTTCTTATTAGTCCAGTGTTCCAGCCTATCCATGCCATCCTGCAGGGTGGCTCTCCCTTATGAAGTGTCCACTTCGCCACTCTGTTTGGTGTCATCAGCAAACTTCATCAGGGTACACTTGATCTGGGGCCTATGTTAAGGACATTACTACGAAACATCCTAGCCTGGTACGGCCCTTGGACTACTACCCATTACTGGTCTTCAGTGTTGGTGGTGATGAAGCTACAACCCATAGTCCAAGGTATTTCATTAAAAGGATTAATTTGGAAGAAACTAAACTGCCTTGCATTCCAGCTTGTCCTCAGTATTTTACTGGGGGCTGGAAACGGCTGAGCTTAGCTTCTGAGTGATACCCAGTTACACTCAAGTGCTTCAGTCATAGTGCAGGGTCAGGTCGTGGTCACTGAATTTATGAGCTTGCACAGATTCACAAATAGTATGAGTCTGAGCACATCCAATGAGAAATTCTCATGACCAGATTCACAAATAAGGAGATTTATTAAAGCAACAGGTACTATTTCTTTATATTGCCATTAATAAAATACACTGTCTGCAAAAAGACCCTTTAATTGCAAAAACACACTTTACTTGACACTTTAGTACCAAACATATATATTCTAACATGACTGTATAGCACTACTAATGTGATTACAAACACAAGCTGGAAATCTAAGTTTTCCAGGGGAACATTTGTTATAAACAAGTGTGCAAATCTTGCTCAACAGTGTCCTTTTGGAGAAGATAGGCTCAGCCTGTTGACTCTACCCCAGAAGGCTGCAATGCTATCTCCTTGACTTCTCGGTGATGGTGTCTTCCCCAGCCTTCCCCTATTGTTAGGGTATTTTATACTATTTTCTATAATATGTTCAGGTGGAGCTTGAGTCATACATACCTTTGTTATTGATTGGTGTAAAATTCTCTCGTTTTGGTTTTAA
The DNA here is from genome assembly GCF_036013445.1 of Caloenas nicobarica. Taxonomy (NCBI): domain Eukaryota; kingdom Metazoa; phylum Chordata; class Aves; order Columbiformes; family Columbidae; genus Caloenas; species Caloenas nicobarica. The sequence continues at coordinate 45,473,664 of NC_088249.1, forward strand.
AGGTATAGACTTAAAAGAATTCAGAGAGCATGCTCAAGAGAGCATGGAGGCATGATGGAGGCAGGTATCTTTTGGGATGGAGTTGTGTTTTGGTATCATAAAGAGCAGAGTTCATCCACAGGACAAATTTTACCACAACTGCTAGCTCAGCAACTTGCATTTTGGATGGAATGGAATATTTATCTCTTATTTGGCAGTAGCTATGTGCATAGTACCATCTAGTTCCTGTACCTGTCTTATACACAGGGCCTTGCCATACCACTCCACCCTCCGTTCTCCTTGGTGCCAGCACACTGGACTCCCTCCATATACTAATATACAAGAATGCAGGCCAGGATGGGAGGAAGGAACCATGCAGAGCAGATTCCTTGCATGCCGAGCAACTGCCTTATGTGCCGAGAATGTGGATATAACTTTATTCTCAATAAGTGTACCTTTGATAATTGGCTTCAATAATTTGCTCCCTCAGTAATTATTCCCCACAAGGACAATGAAAAGAGACTTCAGGGCCTTTGGATGGTTGGCAAGGGAAACAGGAGCACAGGTTATTTTTCTCCTCTCTCCTTCCAGTTGCAGGCAGCAACACTGAAAGAAACAGACAGACCTAATCCATTAATACAAGGCTCCATGGCTGGTGTCACTGCCACAGTTTTGGGTTTTTTGATAATGGGATGGCCTACATGGCACCAGGTTTGCTAGCATTGTCTGGGGTTCAATCTCTTGTTTAATCTCTTTATCAATGATCTGGATGAAGGGATTGAGTGCACCTTTAGTAAATTTGCAGATGACACCAAATTTGGTGGGAGTGTTGATCTGCTGGAGGGTAGGAAGGCCATACAGAGTGACCTGGGCTGGCTGGATCATTGGGCTGAGGCCAATTGTACAAGATTTAACAAGGCCAAGTGCCAGGTCCTGCATTTGGGTCATAACAACCCCATGTAATGTTACAGGCTTGAGGAAGAGTGACTGGAAAGCTGCTTGACAGAGAGGGATCTGGAGGTGTTGATTGTCAGCCAGCTGAATATGAGCCAGCAGTGTGCACAGGTGGCCCAAAAGCCAACAACATCCTGGCTTGTATCAGGAATAGTGTGGCCAGCAGGACCAGAGAAGTGATTCTGCCACTGTACTTGGCACTAGTAAGCACCAACATTGAATACTGTGTTCAGTTTTGGGCCCCTTGTCATAAGGATATTGAAGTACTAGAGAGAGTGCAGAGAAGGGTGGTGAAGCTGGTGAGGGGCCTGGAGCACAATTCTTATGAGGAGCAGTTGAGGGAGCTGGGCTGTTTAGCCTGGAGAAAAGGAGACTGAGGGGAGATCTTATTGCTGTCTACAACTATCTGAAAGGAAGTTGTAGCATGGAGGGTGTTGGTGTCTTCTCCCAAGTGGCAAGTGATAGGACAAGAGGAAATGGCCTCAAGTTATGCCAGGGGAGGTTTAGATTGGATATTAGGAAAAAATTCTTCATGGAAAGGATTGTCAGGCATTGGAACAGGCTGCCCAGGGAAGTGGTGGAGTCACCATTCCTGAAGGTGTTTAAAAGGCATTTAAACGAGGTTCTTAGGGACATGGTTTAGTGTTAGAGTTAGGTCATGGTTGAACTCAATGATCCTGAGGGTCTCTTCCAACTGAAATGATTCTATGATTCTATTCTATGATTCTGTATCTCAAAAGAGGAAGATGGTCTTTCACATGAGCTAGTGGAGCTCTTTGACAGAACTTTAACCTAGACATGATTGGGGAGGGGGATGATATCAGGCTCACCCAAAACAAGCTGTAGGATGAGATGCCATGGTTAGAGGAATGGGGTGCTAGTGAAGACCCTCAGCTGGTGGCCCTGAGATATGTTGGCCACATGGAAGCACCCTTGAAGTATTACGGAGGTGAGTCAGGGGCTCCTGAGGTAATAAAAGCCAACAGGAAAACAACAGTGAAATACTTCAAAAGAATTAAGGGGTGTTCCTCTAAGAAGGTGATGTGACCAACAGCCCAGCTGAAGTGCCTCTACACCAAAACACACAGCATGGGTAACAAACAGGAGCTGGAATCCACTGTGTTGCTAGAAAACTATGACCTAGTGGCCATTACTGAAACTTGGTGGGACAGATCCCATAACTGGAGGGCATCTAATGATGGCTACACAAGGGACAGGCAAGGAAGGGCAACCCCTCTACACGGGTTTCCCTCTACATCAAGAGATGGATAGAATATGAAGAGCAGTCTCTGAAGAATATCCATGAGCAGGTTGAAAGCTCATGAGTAAGAATCAGAGACCAAGACAACAAAGAGAACCTTGTGGTTGGCATCTACTACAGGCCACCCATTCAGGGGAAGACTATTGATGAAGCCTTCTTACTCCAGCTACAGGAAGCATTGCACTTGCAGGCTCTTGTCCTCCTGGAGGATTTCAACCATCCAACATCTGCTGGAAAAGAAGCATAGCAAGCTGTAGGAAATCCAGGAGACTCCTGGAGTGCATTCAGAATAACTTCCTCAGCCAGGTAATAGACAATCCTACTAGGGGGATACAATACTGGACCTGATGGTCACCAATGCAGGTGAGCTAATCTGTGATATTAAGATGGGACGCAGCCTGGGCTGCAGTGATCATGTGCTTGTGGAGTTTGCAGTCCTGAAGGATTTGGGACAGGCAAAGAGTAAAGTCAGGACCTTGAATTTCAGGAAAGCCAACTTCCAGCTCTTTAAGGACTTAGTCAACCAGATGGCCTGGGCAACTGCCCTGAGGGACAAGGGAGCAGGACAGAGCTGACAGATCTTTAAGGACGCATTCTGTAGAGCACCAGAGCTCTTGATCCCCAGGTGTAAGAAATCAGGTAAGGAAGGAAAGAGGCCAGCATGGCTGAGTTGAGACTTGCTGCTTAAACTAAAGGGCAAGAAGGAAATGCACAGGCGATGGAAGCAGGGACAGGTAGCCTGGGAACAGTGTGAGGGACACTGCTCAATTGTGCTGAGATAAGATGAGAACGTCAAGGCACAGCCAGAGCTGAACTTGACAAGGGACAAAAAGAATAACAAGAAGGGCTTCTACAGGTAAGTTAACCAGAAAAGGAAGGTCAAGGTAAGTGTACCCCCCTGATGAACAAAACTGCTAACAATGGACAAGGAGAAGGCTGAGGTACTCAACAACTTCTCTGCCTCAACCTTCACTGGCAAGCTCTCTTCCCACACCCCTTGAGTCAATGAACTACAAGATAGGGACTGAGGGAGCAAAGTGCCTCCCACTGTAAGTGAAGATCTGGTTCATGACTACTTGAGGAACCTGAACATACATAAATCTATGAGACCTGAGGAGATGCATCCCAGTCCTGAGGGAATTGGCTGAAGTAGTTGCCAAGACACTCTCCATGATATTTGGGAAGGCATGGCAGTCAGGTGAAGTCCCTAGTGACTGGGAAAAAGGAAATGTTGCACCCATTTCTAAAAAGAGTAGAGAGGAGGACCCCAGGAACTACTGACCTGTCAGCCTCACCACTGTGCCTGGGAAGATCACGGAACAGATCCTCCTAGAGAGATGCTAAGTCACATGGAGGACAGGGAGATGATTTGGGACAGCTGCATTGCTTCACCAAGGGGAAGTCCTGCCTGACCAATGTAGTGGCCTCCTACGATGGAATAACTACATCAGTGGACAAAGGAAGGGCTACGGATGTCGCCTACCTGGACTTCTGTAGTCTTTGACACGGTACCCCAGAACATCTGTCTCTAAAGTGGAGAGGTATGGATCTGATGGGTGGACTGTCCAGTGGATGAGGAACTGTCTTGGTGGTTGCATCCAGAATGTAGTGGTCAATGGCTCAATGTCTGGATGGACAACAGTGAAAAGTGGTGTCCTTCAGGGGTCCATATTGGTACCAGTACTATATAATACCCTCATAAATGACACAGACAGTGGGACTGAGTGCACCCTCAGCAAGTTGATCGGTGTAGCTGACATGCCTGAGGGATGGGATGCGATCCAGGGGGACGTGGACAAGCTCAAGAAGTGGGCCCATGCGAACTTCATGAGGTTCAACAAGGCCAAGTGCCAGGTCCTGCACCTGGGTTGAGGCAACCCCCAATATCAATACAGGCTGGGGGATAAAGGGATTGAGAGCAGTCCTGCCGAGAATGACTTGGGAGTTCTGGTGGATGAAGGACTGGACATGATCCAGCAATCTGTGCTTGCAGTTCAGAAGGCAAATCGTATCCTGGGCTGCATCAAAATGAGTGTGGCCAGCAGTTCAAAGAAGGTGATTCCATCCCTCTACTGTGCTCCAGTGAGACTCCTCCTGGAGTACTGCATCCATCTGTGGAGCTCTCAGTACAGGAAAGATGTGGACCTGTTGGAGACAGTCCAGAGGAGGCCCACAAAAAATGACCAGAAGGCTGGAGCATCTCTCCTACGAGGACAGGCTGAGAAAGCTGGGGTTGTTCAGCCTGGACAAGAGAAGGTTTCAGGGAGACCTTATTGTGGCCTTTCAGTATTTAAAAGGGACCTGCAAGAAAGATGGGGACAGACTTTTTAGCAGGGCCTGTTGCGATAGGACGAAGGGTAATGGTTTTAAACTAAAGAAGGGGAGATTCAGGCCAGACATAAGGAAGGAATTTTTTACAATGAGGATGGTGAAATACTGGAATAGGTTGCTCAGAGAAGTGGTAGATGGCCCATCCCTGGAAACATTCAAGGTCAGGCTGGACGGTGCTCTGAGCAACATGATCTAGTTGAAGATGTCCCTGCTCTTTGCAGGGGGCTTGAACTAGATGACCTTTGAAGGTGCCTTCCAACCCAAACTATTCTATGATTATATGATTATTAAAGGCGCAAGAGCAGGCTGTCCCCATGTGCCAAAAGATGAGCTGGTGGGGAAGAAGTTTGGCCTGGCTGAACAGAGAACTTTGGCTGGAATCAGGAAAAAAAGGAGAATTTGTGACCTTTGGGAGTGGCAGGAATGTCAGGAGGACTACAAGGATGTCATGATGTTATGCAGAGAGAAAATTCGAACGGGCAAAACACAACTAGAACTTAATCTGGATACTGCCATAAAAAACAATAAAAATGTTTCTATAAACACTTTAGCAACAGAAGGAGGGTTAAAGAGAATCTCCATCCTTTATTGGATGCAACGGGAAACATAGTGATAAATGATAAGGAAAAGGTTGATGTACTTAATGCCTTCTCTGCCTTAGTCTTTAATAGTAAGACCAGTTGTACCCCAGGGTACAGAGCCCCCTGAGCTGGAAGACAGGGACAGGGTGCACAATGAAGCTCCCTTAATCCAAGGAGAAATTGCTACACCACTTAGTCTCATGGAGCAATACAACCACGATAGCTGCTCACTCACCCACTCCCCCACCCCCCCCAATAGAGGGAGGGAATCAAAAGGGAAGGGAGAAACTTGGAATGAGACAAATACAGTTTAATAAAATAACAAAATTCTAATACACTACTAGTATATATATAAAATAGAAATAAAAGATACTCTAGGCAATTCCTCATGAACACGCTGAGCAGCCAGTCCCAAGAAACAGCACCTGGTCCCACAGCCAATCCCAGAGAGAGAAAAGAGAGGAAAAAGGCAGAAAGGCTCAGAGGCCTCTGCAAAATGGCAAAAGGCAAAACTAAAATTCTCAATCCGAACTCCCCCAGCTGTGCCCCAGAGCAAGCAAGAGTGAGAGAGTGGAAAAGCAAGAGCAGAAGGCCGAACAATCCTTATATCTGAAGCATGATGCTAATGGAGAGGAATACTCTCATTGATCAGTCTAGATGTCAGTCAAGCTCTGCCCCACCCATGCCGAACTTCCTCAATGCCTCACACCTGTGGGCAGAGCACTCAGAGTGTCCTTGGCTCTCAGACCAGAGCAATTAAAAGCATTAGCTCTGTGCTGTGGTGTTATCTTCTTGTTCTCAAACTAAGTCCAAATAATGAGCATGCTAGCTATGACAAAGAAAGGCCTCTAATTGCATGAAGAAAATTAACCCATTTTCAGTCAAACCAGCACACTTAAACACACACTAAATCTATGTGGCCAGATGAGATCCACCCAAGCATACAGAGGGACCTGGCAGAAATGCTCACTAAGCCACTTTCTATCATTTATCAGCAGCCCTGGATAACCAGGGAGGTCCCACTTGACTGGAAACGAGCAAATGTGATGCTCTTCTATGAGAAGGGCTGGAAGGAGGATTAACAGAACTACAGGTCTGTGAGCCTGACCTTGGTGCTAGGGAAGGTTATGAAGCAGATCACCTTGAGTGCCATCGTGTGGCCCCCATACAGGACAACCAGGCAATCAGGCCCAGTTAGCATGGGTTTATGAAAGGTGGGAGTGTTGATCTGCTGGAGGTTAGGAAGGCTCTGCAAAGGTATCTGGACAGGCTGGCTCAATGGGCAAGGCCAATTGTCTGAGGTTCAATACGACTAAGTGGTGAGTGATTTACTTGAGTCACAACAATCTCATGCAGTGCTACAGGCTCTGCGATGAACATTTGAAAAGCTGAACAGTGGAAAAGGACCTGCAGGTGTTGGTCCATAGCTGGCTGAACAGACAGTGTGCCTACATGGCCGAAAAGCCAATAGCATCCTGGCTTGTATCAGAAATAGCATGGCCAGCAGGACTAGGGAAGTGATTGTCCTGTATTGGGCCATGGTGAGGCTGCACCTTGAATCCTGTGTTCAATTTTAAACCCCTCACTACAAGAAAGACACTGAGGTGCTAGATCATGTCCAAAGAAGGGCAACAAAACTGGTGAAGGGTCCGGAGCACAAGTCTTATGAGGAGTGGCTGAGGGAACCGGGGCTGTTTAGCCTGGAGAAAAGGATGCTAAGGGGAGACCTTTTTGCTCTCTACAACAGCTTCTAAGGATGTTGTAGTAAGGTGGGTGTTGGTCTCTTCTCCCAAGTAACAAGGGATAGGACAAGAAGAAATGGCCTCAAGGTGCACTAGGGAAGGTTTAGATTAGATATTAGGAAAAACTTCTTCACAGGAAGGGTTGTCAGGCATTGGAACAGGCTGCCCAGGGAAGTGGTGGAGTCACCATCCTTGGAGGTATTTAAAAGATGTGTAGATATGGTGCCTAGGGACATGGTTTAGTGGTGGATTTGGTAGTGTTATGTTAATGGTTGGACTTGATGATCCTAAAGCTCTTTCCCAACCTAAATGATTCTATGATTATTATAATTTCTATGAGTATGTTTCGTGTTCTCTCTGCACAATTCTCTGTGTAAGCAAATGGGCTCAAGCTCATTCTGGAGCTCGAAGTGTGAAAATAAATTATTTCTGATTCTCAAGAGTTTGGAGTTGTTTGTTTTGGATTTGATGGTGTGCGGTTTGTTTTCATTTGGTTTGGTTTGGTTTGTGTGTTTGTTTGTTTTTTTAAGAGGAAGTCTTGCCTTCAGTTACACTGATAAGAACCTTAGTATTTGGGACAAGCCTTTCTGTTTCCTTGGTGCCAAATATCCCACATCATCTCCTTCACTCTCTACCTTAACTAAAGAGTAAAAACAAGATTTTCAGAATCTGTCATAAAAGGTTGTTGTGATTTAAGCCCAGTTGGCAACTAAGCACCACACAGCCACTCGCTCATTCCTCTCCAGTGGGATGGGGGGAAACTCAGAAGAGTAAAGGTGAGAAAACTCATGGGTTGAGATAAAGATAGTTTAATATGTAAACAAAAGCCACATATGAAAGCAAAGCAAAAAAAGCAATTCATTCACTACTTCTTATCAGCAGGCAGATGTTCAGATGTCTCCAGGAAAGCAGGGCTCCATCACAAGTAATGGTTACTTGGGAAGACAAATGCCATCACTCTTAACATCCTGCCCTTTTTTCTGTTTCCCCCCAAATATATATTGAGTATGATGTCATATGGTATGGAATATCCCTTTCGCCAGTTTGGATCAGCTGTTCTAGCTGTGTCCCCTCTCAGCTTTTTGTGCACCTGGCATGGCTTGAGAAGCTAAGAAGTCCTTGACTACTTAGTAACAACTAAAACATCAGTGTTTTATCAACATTATTTTCATTCAACATCCAAAACACAGCACTAATCCATCTTTTAGGAAGAAAATTTACTCTATTTGACCCAAAACTTGGTGAAAGGTATTTTCCAGCAACAGCAGAAGACTTCTTTCTGAAGTATCCTTCTTAAAGCAGAAAGCCTCAGAAAGATGAGACATCACATAGAAGACCACCAAATTCATCTCACTGGCAAAAATTATTTTCACAGAGGTGTTATGCCATGCCTTATTTTATTTAGCTCCATTTCACCATATAGTCCCTTCTCTGCTTCTTACCTGTTACATTCATTTTGGTCACTTAAATGACACTAGTGGACCAGTGGTAAATCTAATACATAACAAATACTAATACTCTGGCTTGGTCTGGGAAGAAGTCAGGATCAACAGTGTAAAACTGAAGGGTTTTCTGGCATCTCGTTTGTAGGAAGGTCCAGCTCTCTGAGCAGCTGGAAGAAATATCACAGCTGTTACAGCCCTGACAATCAGCATGCTCTGCTGAGGAGGTCTGCTGTGCAAACTATCCTTTGTGGCACACATAAGACGTTTCATTGGCTGTAAGTGGCAAACAAACTGCAGTTTGGAAATTTCTGATGCAAAAAGTTGTCCTGCTAGTACTGGAGAAAGCCGGTTCTAATCCCAGTTTTACAAGCCACACTTCGTAATTAAAAATCAACATAAAGTGCTGTAGGGAAGATTTTAATTTTTTTACCTGGACTAGTTTATTTGTCTCCAAATGTATTGTAAATGACAAAGAACTGCATGAGGTATAATTTTCTTTGCAAAATTCTTCGATATCACTACTCAAAGGAAAGTAGATCAGTAGTATTACTCCATCACCTTTTCAAACACATATCCCTGAAAAGATAAGTCAGGAAGCAAAAAGCAAAGTGTGTTCCCTATCATAGTGGCAGGTCCCATGATAAACAGGCATGCTGTACACACAATGAGCAAGAACATGATGCACAAATGATTCCTGTAGGTCAAGACATCTTCCTTTTCTGAAGTGATGACAGGTGGACTATAAAGAACAGATTCCTCAAGTGGGAAATACAGAAGCCAAAGATCAACAAATGAAGTATGGAATAAAATATTTGGATAGTTTTGGAAGGTTAAGGCGGTGAAGGCCTAAAACTACATACTGAAACTATATAATAAAACAGTTGCTTTCACCTTGAAGAATCACAAAGAGCTTTATCATAAAGGTCCCCCAGTTATGTGTCTAGAAAAGTCTTTTTATGGAAAACCTAAGTATAATTCTCTCAAAGATGGAACAACACAGGGTTTGATGTTTTGGGGGCTTGTTTGCTTAGAGGTTTTTTTTGTGGTGTAGGGAGGAGAAGGGAGTTAGGTGTTTTGTTGTATTTTCTTACCATTTCAGTACAACAGAAAGGTGCCAGACAAATTTAAGGGTGTAGAACACAATCATCAAGATTCAGAAGTAGGCTGAAATCTGAGCTTGATACTGGATTTCTTGAAAAATCTGCTGGTCAGATTCAATCTATAATGACCATAACTAGTCATTATTTTGGCAGCTGGTAAATCTTCTGAAAGACAAGCAACAGCTGTTGAGTCTCAGCTTCTCACAGTACCTGAAATCAAAGTTCCTCTTGAAATATCTTCAATGATAAAAAAGAACTGTTCCTCTCATATGACAGGAAACATTATAACGCTGTTCTTAGAACAGGGATTTTTTTGGTAGGGCTTTTTTTTTTTTTTTTAAGTACTAACAGCTGAACGTCAAAATTATTTTATTCGAGTGAGCTCTTTTATGCTTCTTGTTGAGAATATCACATTCTAAGATGAAAAGCAACATGTTATGTTGCATAAATGTTAGATCATAATGAAAGCAATTTATCTTAAACTGCTCCTTATTCTTTCTGATTAAAACAGCATCTAAGTTCAATATTAGGTACAATGTATATTGTGGGAGCACAGGGGGCATTGTTCAGATCTCCTATTCAGAAAGTGCATTCAAGTAATGAGCTTTTGTAGATTGCTAGTAATCTAAGAACACCCACGTAAAACCCCCAAGATTGTATGTTATTACAGAGAATGTAGATAGAATTATCACACTTAATAAAATCACAGATGAAAAGAGCTTTGCTTATACCTTATGGTAGCCTTTGAGTTTTGAAGCTCATATTCAAACTAGCAATTTATATTAATGAATCAATAAGGTCTGATTCTTCACCATCAAAGAAATTCTATGCCTTTTTTTTAACCTGTTATAAACGCCAGGGTCAGAATGAATGAAAAATATGTGCAAGCCTAGTTACAAATGCAAGATAACAAAGAATTTGATTTTGGCAGCGTTATATACTCAATTAGCGTTCATTTAGCTTGCTTTGCATAACAACAAAAGATTCAGTGGAAAGCAAAGGTGGATCAAAGTGTTGTCTAAAACTTCCTGATGAGTGAGAAAACCAGAGTCTAGCTCGCAAAGATACCAGAACTTCTGGGTGGCAAGATCAGAAAGTTTTCTTGTAGACAAGAATGAAATGGGTGATAATATCTACTTTGCTTGAATATTACAAAGTTTCAGTTATCATTTTGAAACAGACTGAGAATACTGAGTGTGTATAAATTATTGGTGTTTTTCACCATATCATATATCTGGCACACTAGACTGGCACTCTATGACTTGTCATTTGCTGCTTGCTAGTTTTGCCCTTGTGTTAGAACTCAATACAACAGTGATACAGTTCTTTTTATTTCAAAACAATTGACACGGACTCAAAAACACAAAGGAGAGAAGTTTGGTGGTTTAGCCACGTATATGTAACTGTACAGGCGACGCTTATAGGTCGTTGACAGTGGAGGTGTTGTCATTGACTGCCTATCTGGGCTTACTCCTGTGACTGGTTTTTGATGAGGTGACCAATAGCCTGACTACCTGTAGATATTGCACTGCATAGATACTTTTTGTTACCTATTAATTTAAAAGAGCTATATCTACTCTGTAAATATTTTCTGCAAGACTATTCTTGCTAAACCTTCATTTCTTGAGAACTTTATATTAATAAGTACCATAGGTATTTTGTAAATATGTATTTCTAGGACAGCTACACAATGATATTTTTATAATATTTCTAGATACACCAGATGGTTTAATTATTAAAAACAAAACAAAACTTAACATTTGCCCGATAAACTTTACTGCTTGTTTTATATATGTATTTTCCTGTCAATAACTTGTCTTTCCAAGCTAAATGCTTTTGTGTAATAGCTAATTGTATTCTGTGAAACACAAGTAATTCTTTAACCCTGAAACATCTGGGCCATCACTATCTATCAACCACATGTGCTAAAACTGACACTACCAAATATCCTTTTGGACAGGGATCAAGAGCTCTTTTGCTCTACGGAATGCATCCTTAAAGATCTGTCAGCTCTGTCCTGCTCCCTTGTCCCTCAGGGCAGTTGCCCAGGCCATCTGGTTGACTAAGTCCTTAAAGAGCTGGAAGTTGGCTTTCATAAAATTCAGGGTCCTGACTTTACTCTTTGCCTGTCCCAAATCCTTCAGGACTGCAAACTCCATAAGCACATGATCACTGTAGCGCAGGTTGCCTCTCATCTTGACATCACAGATTAGCTTGCATTGGTGACCATCAGGTCCAGTATCACATCCGTCCAGTAGGGCTGTCTATTACGTGGCTGAGGAAGTTATTCTGAATGCACTCTAGGAGTCTCTTGGATATCCTACAGCTTGCTGTACTTCTTTTCCAGTAGACTTCCTTCCTGAAGAGTGCTCAGCCTTCCTGGACTACTTTGTCCTTCAGGACTGCCTCCCAAGAGATTCTGTCAACCACACTCCTAAACAGGCCAAAGTCTGCCCTCCAGAGGTCCAAGGCAGCAGTTCTGTTGACCCCCCTCCTTAGTTCTCCAAGAGTCAAAAACTCCATCATTTTGTGATCACTATGCCCAAGGCGACCTCTAACCATTACATCACCCACAAGTCCTTCTCTGTTTGCAAACAAAAGGTCCAGTGCAGCGCCTTCCCTAGTTGGCTCACTCACTAGCTGCATATAATATCTGAGAGTAAGTCAAAGAAATTAAGAGAAAGCAACAGCAAAAACAAACAGCTTAAGTAGTAGGTAGAGAAACATCAGAACATATATAGTCCTAAATGGAGACACACACATGTATTGTGAAGATTCAGGTCTTTGGTTAAAATTTTGCCTGTTTCTACAATAGTAAGATTTAAAAAAAATACTCTGAATGGTCTCACATGTTTCCCTTAAGTATTTTTTATTATATTGTTCTGTGTTTTTTGGTTACTGGAGCAGGAGACTAGCAGAAACAAATCATCAGGACAGGATGTTTTCATGGGATTTTTTGAATGTTCATAAGAAGTACCTTAACATTTCTGTGGGCAAGAATTTTGTGTAACTTCATGTTCATATTACTTGCCTCAAGCACTTCAGCTAAACACCTGCACTTTTTTGACATTATCTGGAATAACTGTCTATGGTCAATCAAAATGATTACATTAATGACTCTAACTAATACATACACATGAAGAAATAAAAATGTCCATAATACAGCTCATGCTGGGTATGTCCTCTCTGTCACCAAGTACAGAAATTTAAAATGGCTACTATTTGCACAATTTCTTAGAAATTGAAAGACGCAGTGCACAAATTAAAAGTAAGAAAAAAATAGTAGTTTGTTAAATATGAGTTACTTATTTTCATCATTGTGAAATGTTACAAACAACTCCCCCTGCAAAAATAATAAAATTTTACAAATTATTTAGTAGTTAGAAGAGAGTATCTTTTATTATTATTAAGCTGTTTATTCAAGTAAAGTAGCGAATTAGGTCACAAAGCAGAAGTCACATGTCTCCATCTTTTGGGCATGCTTTGCTCTTCAAAGTGCTATCATTCACCTGGACATTTGCAAAATTAGTGTATCTTTTCCTAGAAAGCAAATTGAAGATGATAAATCTAGCTGAACATTTATGCACCATCAAGCAACGGGACAGGCAAAAATTATCATATATTCATTAAGTTAATTAAACATGACATCTTCAGGGCTGTGACTTGAAAGTGCTATAATGGAAATAAGATAGATACAAAGAAAGTTAGTGGGAGAAATATTTCTGCTCTACACAGAAATAAAGTAACCCTGTCACATGGCGTAGAAGATAGGTGACTTCCAAAATTCCACTAGAAACCTGTCTGCCTCTTCAGACATAAAAATAGTTTTAAAACTGTTCTTCACCTAACTGGACAGTAAGCATGAAGACTACCGAATTTTTGTTTAGAAAAACTTTCATTATGGCGTCATATCTACAGCAGGAGTGTGCTGGCCAAAGCACTTTTAGCAAAAATGTAAATGCAATAACAATTTCACAAACTCTGGAGGGATTTCTCACTGGGTTGTAGTAAGAAAATACAACCTACAACCCTTGCCTAAAAGGAAGAAATTAAAAAACTCGGAGAGGGAGCAAATCAACTTCTCTTCTTTTAAAATAATTATATATGTTTATATTAAGGAATTTTGCCAGCTGCTGTGATTATATTGCCAGTCTAGTGTTCTCTGTAGGATTTGCTTGCTGAAATCAGTTTAAAATTCCACTTTCATTGACAAAAGACAAACAAACAAAAAACAACAACCAACTCTAAAAGGTAAGTTTCTGGATTTATGCTTGCAAAGTGTCAGATCACCATCTGGTAGAGAAAAGAAATGCTGTATTTATTGTTTTCAACTAATGGCGTCCCTGTACTTCTCAAAGGAGAGTGATTTGTTTGGTTTTTAATGTATAGGGCAATATATACAAAATGGACAAGAAAAAAATGTAAAGGAATTTCCTTTTGCTAAAACTTATTGGTACCTTAAGACATAGCTTCAATCAGCATGTAAATGCCCTAGAAACACCCGGGTTAATGCTAACTTAGTTCAAGAACGTAAGTGTGTGTAGCTGTGTGGCCATGGTTCTCCATCTAAATTTAACTTCCTCGTTGGGATTTTACATGCTTGATTGGTGCAACAGTAGTGTCTATATACTTTTGAGAATTAAGGTAGGTCTTTAGGTTTTACTAGTAAATCCTATAGCTGTTTAAAGCTTGCTCAAAAGTTTTTGCACTTAAAAGCACAAGTTCCCATTGGAGTGTATGGGTCATAAAATACATCACCTGCAATTGTAAACAGTCAGATCATTTAATCCTTTTCATAAATATTGTGTATGTGGAGAAGAGCAGATTTATGAAGATTTAGTGTATGAATGGAGTGATTAACTGTATCTTCAGCCAATTGTCCTATGGAGCTGGCAAGAAAAATTGGTATCAAAACTTAGATATTTTCCTTCAGTTATATATATGTGTCAGAATTTTCTAGCAAGGTCATTGCTGTCAGGGAGACAACTATTATAGTGTGTTTTGTAATAGGAATCCAGATATGCTTTCTGAGATATTTTTATGAGTTTCTGCTCCATTTTATAAATTTATGTCTTGGTATGCTACCAATTGCTTGAAATATTTGCTCACTTAAGGCCCAACCTCAAAACAAACACTCAAGTCCACCATTGTATCTGGCAGGAATCTGATTAAATTAATTAGGATACACATAAGCAGTGATGTCACCCTATATAGAGTCACTTTTATAATACACCAAGAACCTTTTGGACCATACTGTTGCACCTGAGAATTAAGAAATGTAGATACTCTCTCCCTGAGTGGCTCTAAAAATAATTACCTTCAGATTCTGTAAAACAGAAAGGGTTTGGAAAGCCACAGGAGGTTATTAACCAGTGTTATTTTAAAATTATTTTCAATTTCCATTTGGGATTAAGGTTCTATTTATAATGTAATTTAATAAGGCATAATGCTTTCTTTTTGACACATGGTGACAGTGTACGGAAAGTTGAAGAAGACTGGCAGGTCCCTGAGAAATTACAATGGAGATTTGTGTAAATGAAGATGATTATGCTGCAAACTTTTGTCAGTGAAAACAAGATACACTTAAAATCAGTATCCAAGGGATGTAACTAGCTCTTCTACCTGAAAAACATCTCATTTTTGAATGGAAAATTAGATTGCAATAAAAAATATGTTAAATTGGAGGCTAAAGAATTTGATCAAATTATTGTGGTGGGGGGTTTTTGTTGTTGTTTTGGTTTGGTTTGGGTTTTTTGTTTTGTTTTGTTTTTCTTTTAAAGGTAAGTATAGAGTAGCTATTTCTGGCATTACATGCTAAGTGGTTTTAATATTCAGATCCTGGATATCAGTTTGAACTTACTGAACACATCATACCTGAAATTTTGCATTCTCTATTATGCATTCATTGGAAGACACAGTTATTAGAAATTATAGACATCTTTCAAGATTGGTGTGGATTTGATCTCCAATTGTCAAGCGTGGACATCGATTGCTATTGTCTTTGGGGCTTTTTATATTTTTTTCATATATTGCAAACAAGTCACACTTACTTTGTCTGTGCCTCATTAAAAAGAAGCTTTGTGACTAGTATGGTCAAGCTAAAGCCAGTTTAATAAAACTTTCTGAATATCTGACTCTATAGGATGGGGATGCACAGTGGATCAGCTACAGCTGCCTTCATTTCAAAATGTGGCCATGGAAGAAGGTAACACAGCCATTAACTTTTAAAGTACAGGTGGATAGCTAGGACTCTCAATTCAGATAAAGGATGCCAGGGTCTGTGCCTGCTGGATTTTAATTCCATTTGCACATTTTCCAGGCAAGATGTTACATGGCAGATGAAATCATAGAATCATAGAATGTCCTGAGTTGGAAGGGACCCACAAGGCCCATCGCATCCAACTCGTGTTCCTGCATATGACAACTCCACAGGTCACACCATATGTCTGAGGGCATTGTCCAGTCTCTTCTTGAACACTGTCAGGCTTGGGGCCATGACACCTCCCTGGGGAGCCTGTTGCAGTGCTCCACCACCCTCTGGGTGAAGAACCTCTTCCTAATGTCTAGCCTAAACCTCGCCTGACACAACTTCCTGCCATTCTCTCAGGTTCTGTCACTGGTCACTAAAGAGTTCAGTGCCTGTCCCTCCTCCTCCCCTTGTGAGAAAGCTGCAGACCACGATGAGGTCTCCTCTTAGTTTCCTCTTCTCCAGACTGAACAAACCAAGTGACTTTAGCCGCTCCTCATATGGCTTCCTCTCCAAACCCTTCACCAACTTCGTAGCCCTCTTCTGGACACTTTGCAGTAGCTTAATATCTTTTTTATACTGTAGCACCCAGAACTGCACACAGTGTTCCAGGTGAGGGTGCACCTGTGCAGGGCAGGACAATTACCTCCCTCACCTGGCTGGCAATGCTATGCTTGATGCACCCTAGGACACGGTTGGCCCTCTTGGCTGCCAGGGCACACTGTTGGCTCATGTTTGACTTGCCCTTGACCAGAGCCCCCAGGTCCCACTCCACAGAGCTGCTTTCCCACATCTCATTCCCCAATCTGTACGTACAGCCAGGGTTGCTGTGCCCCAGGTGCAAAATCTGGCACTTGCCCTCGTTGAACTTCAAGCAGTTGATGATTGCCCAGTTCTCCAATTTGTCCAGATTCCTCTGCAGGGCCTCTCTGCCCTCAATAGTGTCGACGGCTCCTCCCAGTTTTGTGTCATCAGCAAACTTACTAAGCAATCCCTCAAGTCCTGAGTCTAAGTCATTTATGAAGACACTGAAGGGTGCTGCATTCCTGCAGAACCCCACTAGTGACTGGTCGCCAGCTTCACATTAACTTCATTTACTACAATCCTTTGAGCATGGCCCATCAGTCAATTGCTCACCCACTGCATTGTATGTTTAACCAGCTGTATGCTGGACATCTTGTCCAGGAGGATGCTGTGAGAGACAGTATTGAAGGCTTTACTGAAATCCAAAAAGATCACACTGACAGGCTTCCCTTGGTCAACTAGGGGGGTAACCTTGTCGTAGAATGAAATTAAGTTTGTCAAGCAAGTCTTTCCCCTCATGAACCTGTGAAAGTGTCATAATACCTATGACAGTTTAGGATGATGACTATATGTGCTTGCTATTTATTTCTCACATTTGTTTTGAGCATTTACCCTATGACTAAGAACAAACCAGTTTCAGTTAGTGATTCTTTGGAGACATTGAAGTATGAAGCTATCATCTGCATCTACTTGAAATTATTCCATAGCACATCCTCAGGGGTTATATGGACTAAAGAAGACCCTAGAACATGTGGAACCATAAGAACTCAGTGTGTTTATCTCTGCTTCTGAAGGAAAAACTTGTGATGGGAGAGTACTACAAAACAAAACATCTTTTCCCAAATAGAAGGGGGATAGCAGGTGATCATGCATTTTAATTTAAATTTATTGCTCGCAGGAGTTTTGATGATGACATAAAATCATGGTTGTCAACATAGATATAGATCATGGCTTCTTTTAAAGTAAAAGTTAAAGTGATTTTTGCAAAATGCATCTAACCTGTCATGTTAGGAAGTTCATTAAATAATACAGTGTAATGTATCTGTAATCATTACTTCATGACAGTCTTACGTAATGCACGAAATCTGCTACAGAAGACAGCACATGATCCTAATTGCTCATCTTCCTCCTTGAGTTCAACATGCAGTGTGAAAGAAGACAGAATATGGGCATAAAAGTATGATCTACTACTGGAAAATTTTATAAAGACTTGATAAGTACCTAGTTTTTGAGAAATTTATAAAAATAGTCACACATTTTGAAAGACAGTGTAGAGGAAGGGGATCGGGGAGTGGGAAAATGACATTAAATGAAGAGAATAACCCTCCTTTTTATTTGGTGCTTTTAGCCCACCATCACTGCCAGTGCTGGCTTTACATAGTAACAGTGCTATTAATTTTCATCACTGCATTACTTTCGATTTGCAGATAAAATGAATTGACCAGCAAAGACCGAAAATACCCCTGAAGTACAGTCGTGCATTTCTTATTTCAATTACAGATCTGAGGAAAACAGTGGCATTGCATAGAGAAGACCTTTTGAAAGCAAGTTGTACATACATCTAATGGAAATTTTTGATGGATTTTTAAACACAGCATTTCCTGCCTGAGGAATGAATGGTGGAGAAATAGTGATTAGACAATAGTTTATTCTCCAATTTACTGGTGATGTCAGACTGGGACCAAAAGATTTCCCGTGAAACTGTTGAAGACCAAAGACACTTATTACATGGGAATAATCAGCTTATGGGTTCATGAGTGACAAGCAACTTTTGAGAAATTTCAGCTACAGGGAACTAAAAAACAACAAAACAGCTAGAGGATGCTGATGATTAACATTACCTTGTAACCTTGTTATCCCAATACACGTTCAGCCCAATGATGTCTTGTAACAGAGCAGGAGGACTTATATATCCTGCTTATCAACTGCTCCAAAAGCTCCCTAGCTACTTGGTAAACCTTTGGAGTCATCATCACACTGTGAATGCCCTCTAATAAATGATATCCTCACCAGAAGACACATCATCTTTGGCTTTTCTAAAGTCTAGTTAGCTCAAACCCAGAGCCTCCAGATTCTCTGGCACTCCACAGAGTACTCCACCCTTCCCCTTCCATTCCTGCACCTCAGAATGGATTATATTAAAAATTACATCAAATTTATTGTCTCTAGGATTGGAATTTAGTTTGTGGGATATTGTTTTTGTAAGCAACGATTCAGTTTTAGCTTTAACTGTCTCCCTGATTGAAGGACACAGTATGCCAACATCTCATTCTGCCAGTACTGCCATTTTCAAGGAAATAGCCCTTTGAAGGTATTCCTTGCTGGAGGGGTATAGGAAAATGCCTCTGATACAGCTAGCATGTGAGCGTAAAATTGAACTGCCTGTTTGGCATCAAATCCCCAACTGAATATCCTTATTCCATACCTGGAGACTTTCTGTCAATTAAAAATTGGGTTTAGCCACTCTAATGGATGTGACATGTGGAAACATACTGTGAAGGAGCTGTTCAGAAAGAAGTATGGCACTCTTGCTGTTTTGTTCCTTTTGTATGGGTGATTAGCCACGAGGTTTCTGTTCACTTTTCCATTGAAAATCTATACTTCAAAATCTGAAAATGCAGACTTCCCATAATATCTTTCCATTTTTACCTGGTGACATGTAACACAAAGCTACCACTGAACTTGTTATTGATTCTGTGTTGTTCTTGAATCAGATGTTTTCATAGTGCCAAAGAAGCAGCAACTGTATCATTTGGCCAGGAAAATACATTTGTGTAGAAATAACAGTAGTCATAAAATTTAAGGTTAGTTAATAATGAAGTAAGTTGACTGTAAAGCCAGGTTCCTGAGTACTATGTTTTGTCTTATCACAAGATTAAATCTATTTAAGGAAAAGATTTTTTTTATTTTTCATAAAGACAGTGTTTCTTATACACTCCTTTATATATTGAAGGTTAAAGAGTGAATTAAGAGTAGGATTTTCATCCCTTTCTCCTCTTCTTCCTCATAAAAGACGGAGAAAGGTAGTGACAAATATTTAAGTTCAGTTTCTGGAAAAGTGCTGAACTTGTTCTTTAGGATATCCAGTGGCTTTAATCAGAGGATCACTTGATGCCCACATTGATCATTAGATCAGACACAGCTTGCATGTGTGTGTGCATGCTGCTTTCTAAATTGGCATGAAGGTGGTAGCAGTTGGGTAGCATATGCTACTAGTCTGCTGCATGCTTACAATGAATTTGCCCATTAAAACCACGCGTAAATAAAGATCCATGGTGTTCAATGGGGCTGGACATGTTCTTAAAACTATACGACTATGGATTTCCAGGTATTTGATTTTTTTTTTTTTTGACAGTTGAGAAAATCTAGTTCTGATTCAATTCATAAGAGAAGCTATGAAAGATTCATAACCTTCTGTAGGGTTAAACCGTATTGATACCTGAGATACCATAAAATTGAGAAAATACTTACCTGGTCTTTTTCTGAAATTGCTTTTAAAAATAATAGGAATTATCATATTAATTCTAAATGAGATTTGAGGCTAAGGCTTTGTAAGGAGTAGCAGCCACTTGTGTTCATTAATGTTTCCACAATTTTTGTAGTGTTTTGATTGTTATGAGGGTGCTATGAATTCTGTCCAAATTCCAATTTGGCTAATAACTGTGCTCTTATTTCCTAACTACTTCACCCTGTATTTTTCCAAATGAAGGAGATTCTTCTTCATTTTTGACTTGTAATTATTCTGCAATATTACTATGAGTACTTTACTAAACTTTTGCGTTTATTTCAGGATCACTGCAACAATTTTTGGTGTCTTGCTCTACATTTCATGAACCCCTTTGCAGCGAGTTGAAATGAAAACATTATTTAAAAAAAATTTCATGTGATCTATAGTAATGTAATTTGATAGCATTTAATATCTAATTCAGTTCATTTAGTTTTCATTTTGTCATGAGTAATTGCTGAATGATACCATTGTCTCATTTTGAAGTACTCGGTTTTCTAGCTGACACTGAGTGCAGACTTAATTTTGGGGGTCCCAGAGAAAACAAAACACTATATGCACCCTGACAAGTTCTGACTGAGACAGTGGAAATGGGTTTTCAGCTCTTCTTCTTCAACATCCTACAAAACTGTACAAATCATTGGCTGCCAGTACATAATAAAGAGGAAAAATGTGGGACAGGAGGTGCATAACGGCCAAGGATGCAGTCAGCTATGAAAAAAAAGCTAACAACATTTAGTTAAATTGTAAAGTGTTATCTGAATGGGTGGAAAGTCATGTCTTGGCTATAACTAAAGTTGGTCCTACTGCCTGGAGTTTATGCTGATTAGAAATTCTTAACAGTCATTTCTTTTAAATTAATGATCATCTGGAATACCAGTGATTCAGTCTCTGATAGGGACAAAACTAGCCTGCCCAGCAATGCCTAGCCCTTTTAATAGAATATGGACTATTTTTTGGACGATACAGTTTCAAACTGGTATCCAGAAGGCACAGCTAGAAGCCAGATACTATTAGTTTAGCTCTTTTAATTGCCTGTGTGATCTGTCTGCATTCTCTCTTAGTGATTCTGAGGACTATGTCAGAACAGCCCCTTTTTCTGCTTCTAAAATCTGAATTTGTTCCAAAATACTGCAAAGCTGTATGGTTTAGTACTTGTGCCCATGCTGGAGGAGGAGGAGTTGGGGCAGGAGGGCGAGAGAGAAAAAAACCAAAGAAAACAAAAGAAATCTGGTAGGAAATCTTAGTAATGATAAATAAGCAACTACACTAATCAATTTCTTTCATCATGACAGTAAACAGGGCTTTCCACTTCAAGTATCTACCTTTGCCTTTTATAAGAGAAATGGAAAGAGAATCAGACTCTGATAATGCTGCACTGAGCTCTTAGGCTCATCTCACTGTAAATTTTTAAAAGGCCATAGAAGGCCACAGTAATGTTAAAATTCAGTGACCCTTGCTCGAGCAATGAAAATGTGAACTAATAACAGTGCAAGCTTATCATAACAAAAATGGACTATTTTGCTAGCTTCAAAGCTGAAGGGCTTCAAAGTGGATATTTTCAGCATATAGGGTTTTCTTTTGCAAAACAGAAAACATGAAGTTACTGCACAATGAGAGTAGGATGGGTGTTCATTGAAAATAATAAAACAATGAAGAATTCAGTAGCAGTTTGTAACTCAACTGTTTACTCCATTCTCTACCTAGCCATTCCTCTGTATACACATACATTTACTCTGTTCCTTTGCATTGCCCAATTACACCATCAGTAACTGTGTAACAGAGAGCACGATCATTATTAGGCACTGCAAACACCTCTTGCTACCACACCACACAGTTGTACGTTTTAGGATAGAACTTTAGAAATGTGGGGTCTGCTGTTCAGATAGAGTGAGGTTTGCTCCCAATCCAGGAGGAGAGGGAAGAGTGGTCTTTTGTGACTCCAGATCACAGTCTCTTTCCTGGTGGGACAGTGATCCCAAACTCAAGGCTTGTGGGACACCCATAGTTAAGCCTTCATTTTAAAGGATAATATTTGGCATTTAGATAGATACTACTGTATATGAGTCTCAAGGTCATTCAGATTTAACAAAGTACATCTCACAGTAGTCCTGAGAGCAATTATTATACCTACTGTTGATTATTATACCTACTGTTGATTAAATGAGGTACAAAAATGGACTGTCATTCTCTAACAGAACATTAGTACAAATTCAGTGCACAATCTAAGAAATCAGTCAGGATTTAAATGGGTAGTAGTTCTGTGCTCTCTCTCGAATAGGGGTGAATTTCTCCCCAGGAAGACCTAGGTTTAAATTTTCAGAAGTATTTACTCACTGTGTGTGTCTGTACTGAACTAATTCTGTTTTTATTTTTGAGAAATGCTGAGTATCCACAGACTTCTTTGCAGACAGTAAAAGCAGCATGTATTTTTTACTTGGTGGAAGATATATCAAATCGATAAATTCTTATGCCACCAAATTACTATTTTGAAATTATCTATAAAGATCACAGAATAGTTGGGGTTGAAAGGGAGCTCTGGAGATCATCTTGTCCAACCCACCTGCCAAAGCAGGTTCACCTAGAGCTGATCACACAGGAATGTGTCCAGGTGGGTTTTTAATGTCTCCAGAGGAGGAGACTCCACAACGTCTCTGGGCAGCCTGTTCCAGTGCTCTGTCACCCTCAAAGTAAAGAAGCTTCTCCACATATTCACATGGAACCTGCCATGCTTCAGTCTCTGCCTGTTGCCCCTTATCCTATTGTTGGGCACCACTGAAGAGAGTCTGGTTCCATCCTCTTGACACCCACCCTTGAGATATTTATAAGCATTGGGAAGATACCTTCTCAGCCTTCTCTTCTCCATGCTGAACGGACCCAGCTCTCTCAGTCTCTCCTCATAAAAAAGACACTCCAGGCCCCTAACTGTCTTGGTAGCCCTCTGCTGGACTCCCTCCAGTAATTCCTTGTCCTTCTTAAACTGGGGAGCCCAGAACTGGACACAGTACTCCAGATGTGGCCTCACCAGAGCAGAGTAGTGAAGGAGGATAACCTCCCTCGATTTGCTGGTCACACTCTTCCTAACATACCCCATGATACCATTGGCCTTCTTGGCCACAAGGGCACATTGTTGACTCACGGTCAACCTGTTGTCCACCAGGACTCCCAGGTCCTTCTCTGCAATGCTGCTTTCCAGCAGGTCAGTCCCTAACCTGTACTGGTGCCTGGGGTTATTCCTTCCAAGGTGCAGGACCCTACACTTGCCCTTGTTGAATTTCATTCGGTTCTTCTCTGACCAGTCCTCCAGTCTGTCCAGATCTCACTGATTGCACTGCCTTCTGGTGTGTCAACCAGTCCTCCCATTTTGGTATCATCAGCAAACTTGCTGAGGATGCACTCGGTCTGTTCATCCAGGTCTTTGATGAATAGGTTAAACAAGACTGGGCCCACTACTGACCCCTGGGGAACCCCACTAACTACAAGCCTCCAACCAGACTTGTTACTCTTGATCACAATCCTTTGAGCTCTGTCATCCAGCCAATTCATGATCCATCTCACTGTGCACTCATGCAGCCAACACTTCCTGAGGATGTTGTGGGAGACAGTGTCAAAAACCTTGCTGAAGTCAAGGTAGACAAAATCCACTGCTCTCCCCTCACCTACTCAGCCAGTCATACCATCATAGAAGGCTATCAGGTTGGTCAAACATGATTTCCCTTTGGCGAACCCAGGCTAACTACTCCTGATAACCTTCTTTTCTTCCACATGCTTGGAGATGATGTCCAGAATAAGTTGTTCCATCACCTTTCCAGGGATGGAGGTGAGGCTGGCTGCCCTGTAGTTTCCTGGGTCCTCCTTCTTGCCCTTTTTGAAGACTGGAATGACGTTGGCTTTCTTTCAGTCCTCAGGTACCTCTCCTATTCCCCATGATCTTTCAAAGATGGTGGAGAGCAGCTTAGCAATAACATCCGCCAGCCCTCTCAGCACTTATGGATGCATTCCATCAGGGCCCATGGATATGTGGGTGTCCGGTTTGCCTAAACGATCTCTAACCTGATCCTCCTCAACCAAGGGAAAGTCATCTTTTTTTCCACGCTTCCTCTCCTACCTCTAGGGCCTGGGATTCCTGCAGGCCAGTTTTAGCGGTAAAGACAGAAAAAAAGAAGGCGTTCAGTAACTCTGCCTTCTCTGCGTCCTCCCTCACCAGGGACTCCACCTCATTCAGCAGCGGATCTACATTTTGGCTAATTTTCCTTTTGCTGCTGACATACTTGAAGGAGCCCTTCTTGTCCTTGACATCCCTGGCCAGATAACCTTAGAAACATCATTTTCTTGCCTCCTTAAAAGCAGTGCTTAAATTAGGAAAAACATGTCCATGGTTAAAATGAGGGTACTTTTTCCCTCCAATGAAAAGGTACCACTACTTCTACCTACAGGACAATACGCCTCCATTTGGTGATGATAAAGCTTTTGTTATACTCAGTACATTGGATAAAAGGGACATGTCTGTTTCATGCAATTGATTCTTTGCATTTATTTCAGAGTGAAATTTTGGTGAGAGACTACTACTGAGACAGCTAGTGTCATATCAGCTGCTTTAAATATCAATTTGTGTTTAACAGAAGGAAAAAAATGATATAATGTACTACAATACAGTATTATAGTTGCCTGTTTTTTCCATAGCACCTTGGAAAATGAGAACTGAAATGGCATGTTGAATATGCTGGGCAATAGGTGAGGACAGAGAACAACAAGCTAACTTTGTTTCTGAATGGAGACAGTACAGAAGACAAATAGCAACAACATCAGGCTTACTCATTACACAGCAGAGTGCTTACTATTGCTGTATATGCATGGTAAGTTACATTCATGCAGCACCATTGATTTAAGGTGATCAGGGCGAATTTCTGTCTTGCGACCAAGGATGCTGCCTGAGGTTGAGAATCATAGCACAGTGTAGAAATAAGAACCAGCAGCTTTGTGAGGTTTGGACGGCATGAGTTCATTTCCTGTCTCTGCAACAAGTTCTCGTTGTAGTGTAAGACAGATCATTTTGGCTTGTTTAGCTTTTTCTGGGGCTGGGGTGGGGGAAGCATCTATATTGTCTACTCCAAACGGATAATCAAAATACATCCAGAGGCTAGAATGTATTATCATAATAGCATAATCATAGAATCATTTTAGGTCGTAAAAGACCTTTAAGATAATTGAGTCCCACTGTAATCCTAACACTGCCAAATCCACCGCTAAACCATGTCCCTAAAAGAAAAGAAACCAATACCCACCATAAGGTGCTGGACTAAGTTCAGAGAAAAGCAAGGAGGCTGGTGAAAGGTCTGGAGCACAAGTCTTAGGACGAGCAGCTGAGAGAATTGGGTTTATTTAGCCTGCAGGAAAGGAGGCTACTCTCTACAACTACCTGAAAGAAGGTTGTGGCATCAAGGTTGTTGGTCTCTTTCCCAAGTAACAAGAAACAGGATAAGAAGAAACGGTCTTAAGTTGCACCAGAGGAGGTTTAGGTTGGATATTAGGAAAAAATTCTTCATGGACAGGGTTGTCAGGCATTGGAACAGGCTTCCCAGGGAAGTGGTGGAGTCACCATCCCTGGAGTTATTTAAAAGACAAGTAGTTGAGGTTCTTAGGGACATGGTTTAGTGCCAGCGTTAGGTTAATGGTTTGAACTGATGATCCTGAGGGTCTCTTCCAACCAAAATGATTCTATGATTCTATGACTAAGGTCTTAGAGCAGGGGTGTCAAACTTATTTTCACTGGGGGCCACATCAGCTTCACGGTTGCCTTCAGAGGGCTGAATGTAATTTTAGGACTGTATAAATGGAGAAGTAGTTACATTTATACAGTCCTAAAGTTACATTCGGCCCTTTGAAGGCAACTGTGAGGCTGATGTGGACCCAGGTGAAAATGAGTTTGACAGCCCTGTCTCAGAGGGTCAGTTGTTTTGGATGTTTTATAAGCCTCACTTGTTTCCTGTCCAGTTTTAGCTGACTACATATATTTGAGACTATGATCCTTATGTACTGAACATCTGAAATTTTTACTGATCCCCTGCCTTGAAGTTGAACTATAATGAACTTAAGGAAACAAAAATAGCTTTAAGGAAACAAGCAGCTTTTATTATTGTTACACGCAGATTACAAAGAATATATTGAACATGGAAAATACATGGAACATGGAATGTATGTTGTTTTAGCTGTTACAATAAGGTCTAATATATGATCCTGAAACATTATTAATTGTTCTCTCTTTTTATACTTATTTTTCAGGTGCAAGAAGGTTTTTTTTATTTTTTTTATGGTGGTTGCTACATTTAAAACACAATTTATTTCTTCATTGAAGTCAGAATTTTATTTTGAACATTTCCCGTGTACAGAAAAAGTTATTTTCTTCCCTCTGTTAAATTGTAAAAAGAAACTCTATAAGACTAAAAAAAAAGAGGAGACAAGACAAAACAAAGTCCAGCAAAACTGATAAAGGACAAGAATATGTTGTTAGTGAAGTGGCAATTACATTTTCATTTAAGACTGATTATATTAGTGCTTGCTAAACAATAGATTTTTCCAGATGTGTTTTGGTGGGGGGTTTTTGTTTGGTTTTGTTTGTTTGTTTGTTTTTGTTTTAAGATATATGTGTTACAATTGATTGAAATACTTCCCAAATAGAAGGAAATAAAAACTTAATCAAATGTCACTATACGCAGATATTCTACCAAGATGATGCATACTCCTGTGATATGCTCCATGCTTCTGGTAGGTTTATATAATTTTATTCCTCAATTTATACCTGTCAGGTCTTTTTTTAAAGTGTCAGATAAAAATTGAAACAGAGTTGTCTGCAAAATATACATATACCCCTACTAGAAACCTTCTAAATCTCCCTATAGACAATAGGTTTGGTGGAGCATATTCTGCAAAGTATTACCTTTCTGATCAAAGACAGGGTACCTGGTCAAAGGTGAAGAGTAATGGTATGTGCAGCAACAATTAGCTCATTTGCATCAACTGACACCTGGGCAGCTCTGGAGGAGTTCTCTCTCCCTTTCTTCCTTCAAACATTTTCCTCTAATAGTTTAAAACTTTAAGACAATTACCATTTCTGCCCCTTTTTCCCCCCAATAAAGCACTTTTGGTACAGATCACTGCATCTGAATGTCTTTTTATTTTAAACGGTGTTGCAATGTGGCAATGTTAGATACTGACAGCTGGAAACCTTAATTGGCTTATGACAGGAAAGTAATGGCTGTTTGCAATCGCTTATTCTGACTGACCTTGTATTTAATATGAAAGGGTAAATGTTCATTTTATTCAAAACCTTGAAGAAATTTAGAGAATGCGAAGTTAGATAGGAATGTGACCTTTCTTAAAGAGACCATAATGTTACAGGAAATATGCATGTCTCACATTTCACCTTACCTTTTAAAAAACTAAGGATGGATACATGCTGCTTTGTTTGTGGTGACTATCCATAACATTGTGTTACGGATGTTTATCCATAATTCTATCAACCCTATAAAATACTGTAATGAAAATGAAGATAAAGTAAGAGAAGATGGTGAAATTTCCCTGAATGTAAATTGGTGGTGCAACTATTAAACCTGCAATATTCCATCATAAGATTTCTGACCAAATGAGCAGTATCACATTTTAAAAACTAAAGTTTCAAATTCTCAGAGCATGTTGGCATTTTCTTGGGGTTTTTTGAGTCTTGTTTTTGGTTGTTTATTTTTTTGCTTGTGTTTGTGTTTCATTTTGTTGTTGTTGTTTGGTTTGGTTTGGTTTCTGTGTTGGTTTGGTTTGGTTTGGTTTCAGATGAAGGAGATTCAAGCATTATAGCATCTAACTAATTCACTCTGAGCTATGTACTTCCAATCCCTACTGCTGCTCTAAAGAAGAGGCCTCTCTATGACCAGTAGAGTTTACCAGTTTGTATTCCTGAAGCGTGAGAGAGCACTACTGTAACTTGCATGGCTACAGCATCTGTGCTTTGAAAATCAGCTTCAGTAATTAGGTTATGTAGTATCTGTAGTGCAGTTTATGCAGTAAAATTAATCCAAGTTGCATTTTCAAATCATAAACAGAGGTTTAAGATTCTGGTGCTGCTATGATCATCATTT
Source organism: Caloenas nicobarica (assembly GCF_036013445.1). Lineage (NCBI taxonomy): Eukaryota > Metazoa > Chordata > Aves > Columbiformes > Columbidae > Caloenas > Caloenas nicobarica. Next base: position 45,501,742 of record NC_088249.1, read on the forward strand.
CATACTTTGTTTATATTTTCAGAGACTAAATATAGATCTATTCTAATGAGAGATCCAGTTCTCATTATATATTAATGCTGATTTGTCTGATGTCTGTTCATAGGTGCATGAATGTTTAATTGAGTACAAGCTTTCATTTTCTTTTCTTTGGGTGAAAGCACTTGTCTTTCAGTTCAGTATTCAAATACGGATTGTACATGCAAATATTATCTCTCTTATTTCAGTGAGATTAGAGTTAGGGGCTTTTTCCATATGCAAGTTTTCTGAATGACTTTTTTGCCAGAAGAAAGCGTAGGAACTGAGTAAGGAATAAGTTACCATTTGCTGTGATCTTGACAAATGTTCTCATCGGGAGTTCAGGAGTTCTCTTGCTTGAAATCAGATATTGACTAGAATCTCAGTTATATGTTGGGCAAACAAAAGATGACATAGACCTACATAACTTGGGGTAGAGGCCAGTCTATAAAATAGTAAAAACTGATCTCCTGACTTGGTATGACTTTTACTGGGTCAGCTACAATAATTTCTTTACCAACAGGAAGGTCCTAATGAGATTGGGAAGCTGAGCAGGCAAAATCTGAACAATAATTGAAAGAGATACAGGGTAGGAGGAAACGCAGACTTCTGGAAGTTGTAACAGTATTTCTAGGAATATTTCTAAGGATATTTGTGGAATATTTCAAGGGAAATTTGTTTTGTGCTTCTAGAGATAAAGATAGAGAAGGTCTTGACTGATGCTCAGTGTTAAAGCTCTAAAATAAGGCTCTGACGCTGTAGATGGGCAGGTTGGTAACCTTTATGGCATGGTCAAATACAACTTTATTACTTATATTTTGCCTTTGCAATTCTATTATTCTCTTTACATTAGTCACAATGAGTGGCCTCTTTCTTCCTTATGCAGTCTTCTTGGTCAATGGAAAGTGAGTATAAAGACTCCCAGATCAGAAAAGTAGAGTTTTTCCTCTGATTTTGCTCTGGTAGTCCGTGTAGTTTAGAAGCTAATGAAGAACTGCTGTAGTGAGAAACAGCTGCAGCAGTCCTGAAAATTAAAGGGATTTATGTGCCTCTCCCATGGCTAGAGCCTTAGTTGGAAAAAGGATACTTTTTGGTAGCTTGTTCTCATCAATACCTATTACCACAATTGAGGCACATGACGTGATGTCTCATGCTACCTCTAGGATGTAGGCCATACCTTACTGTATAGAAAGAGAGTTTTGTATCTTCCTAAAGCATTGACAAGGGACAAAGCACCCTTCCAGTTGCATTTTTACCTTTTTCTATAGAAACTGAAAGATGTATGATTCTATGAGCTCTAATAATCTTGTGCTCAGTCTCACAGCTCCATGGCTGTGCAGCTTTGCTGCCAGCCCCCACCTCACTGGGACAACTGAGCCCTTAGAAAATTAAGTACCATCCCCAGAGTTCCCCAAACATTCTTCTTATACAGGAAGTGCGTTTTAAGCAGGTACTTCCTACATCTGCATTCTTACTGTTTCATGCACCTCCAGCTGTGAAGAATTCGGCCAAAGGTCTGACAAACTTTGGAAAACTTACGGGAGTTAGATAGCTATATAATTGTGAGGTATTATTATTACAGTAGGTCAACTCATCTTCCTGTGTAAATCTGTGTGCTTGTTATACACTTGTATCTACAAAGGTTGAACAGAACTCATTTGTTAAAATCTAGAGGAGTAGCAAATGCTCTGGGGAAACAGAGAGAAGAACCTTCCATTGCACTTTTCTTCTGAAATGCATTACTGACATGCAGTAGAGGGAAGAAGCAGTAAATTTAATTAATAATGGATTGTTTTCACCTTTCAGCTTCCAAAAGAGAATGTTTCTCCCATTCTGTAGAGTTTTATTTTATTAGCCACACAAAGAGAAATAATGCTTCATTTAACTATGTCAAAACCAATCTAAAATCTCTGCTATTTAGTTTGCTTACTATAAATTTTAATGCATTTTTAATTCCACCTCACTGGTTGGCAAACCAACCATTGAAGTTATTACTGCTCATTTCAGTCATTTCTAATAAACCCGGACTTTAATATGATTTATTGTTATCTCTTTACAATCTGAAAATGGATTCACTGCCTCTGCTGGGTTTCAGCCCTTTCATTACTAGGGGTAGATATGTATAAGACTGAACAAACAAAAGTAACCTATGGGAATACAGACCGTATCTAATCTTGCATTCTTTTCTGAGCAAGAATCATGTTCTGCATCTTTTTTCTTAAGATTTTTTGGAAATGTATAAATTTGTTTTGTACTTTAAAAATAATTTAAGATTTAAGCAAGAAAATTGGAAAAGATTCAAAAGTAAAATTACTCAGATATAATTAAAATATCCTTTCAAACTGCTGTATCATGAAATATTCTCTTTCTTTGAATTCCTTTGATTAAATACAATAAGAATTCATAGTTCTCATTTTCTAGAAGCCACATCAAAATTACCTTTTTCATCACATTTATTACAGAAAAATAATTACTATAAAATAAAAGCATGTTCATTTATGTTAATTTTTGTACAAATCAGAGTGATAGACAATTGATTCCATGTTATTCTCATCCTTGATTTCTTAGGAATTTGTGTCCTTAACAGTTTGTCTGTTTTTAGAATTATTCTGTTCCTTTGTTTGACTGTTACTTATAATCCAACATCTCCATACAGAGTATTTTTCATGGTCAGAGAAAAAATTTTCAGCTAGTGTTATGACCAGCAGCTCAGCAGTTTTTCCAATCTCTTTACTTCAAACTGAGTTTATTCAAAAACTGTCCAGGGAATGTCAGGTCAAATGAACAAATTTATCTATTCTTTTTTTTAATTCTTGCTTGTGGCTAGAGGCTCTCAGTTTCTAGAATGGATAGTATTTCAAATGCCTGCAAAGCCTTTTATAATGATTAACCTTTCTTAAAAAAGGTAACAAAGTCTTTGAAATAACTTTGAGCGTATATTGAAGAGAGGAGCTATTTCAGTAAATGATATCTTGCGAAATTTTCCTGAAGTGTTCACTTTCTGTCTGTACTATGCTACATTAACCATGTTTGTCTTAATAACTACACTGTATGCCCTGTTTACTGGAATTGGGCCTACTTCAAAAATGTCATTAAGAAAGCTTGTATTGCTTCTCAATAGCTCGCATATTTTAAAAAATTAGATTTTTTGTCTTTACAATGTTGCTTTACTTTACCAGAAGTCACAGTCTGCACACAGTCAGCTGATGTTGAGGACAGTTTTTGTAGGGACTGTCATATCTTCATGCATCTTACTCTATGTGGTAAGTCTAATTTGTGTAAGATCTGGGTGTAAAGTACCAGCATGGTACACTACAACAAATCTGTTTCATTTTCATCATGTAAAAATACACTTGGCACTTTGTGACTCAGCTTATCTATTTTTAAAAAGTAGATTATGACAAGGTATGCTAATCATTATTTTTTGCTTCTAGTGTGAATATTATTTCAATTATGAAGAATAATTGTACTAGATAGGTATTTAAATATGTCACTTCTTGGGAGAAGTTCATGATCTAATAGAGATTAATTTGCCTAGGTTTTTAAAGCATCTCAAAATCTCATGTATGGTGATTAAGTTAGTCCCTCCTCATGATATTCTACAACTTACCCTCAGCAGGAGATACAATCTAAGCTAGATTGCAATTGAATACAAGTATAAGCTAGATCACAGAGTAAAGGAATCTCATGCAGATTTTATTGATATGTGTCAGGTGGCTTCTTCATAACAACTGTAAAGATCAAATGACAGTCTGTATTTTCTATGGCAAATTAAAGGCTTCATAAAGGGGTAACAGCTGATTTGATCATTTTTAACTCTACCTTCTTATTGTTCTGTTAGGTTTTTTGTATCTTTATTATTAGGTGTCATTTTCAAAGCAAATAGCAGTAGTGGTAAAAGGGAACCTCATCGTTCATTTTTGCAAATGTTTTTAGTGTCCTTCACGTCGGTGGCATACTTCTCCATATCTGACCTTAAAATCTCAAAGGTGGTAAAAGCAGATAATAAAATATTTTAAGATGTGGGTGAGAGCAACAAGGATGATTAGAGGCCAGTGGATTAATTTACAAGGAAAGATTAAACGAGCTAAATATATAGTATATAGCTTAGCAGATTGAATTGAGCTGGGGAAAAAGGATCAAAGGGAGAGCCATATAACCATCTTAATATCTCTAAAGAATATAAACTGCAATGCCTGAAATGTGCTACTTAGTCACAGACTCAATGTGGACAGTGCAGAGAATTATATTCAGAGCTCAGGGAAGAGAAAGAAAAAAGCTATGCTGTCTTTTAGAAAATAGAATACATACCAAGTGTGTTCACCTTGGCGTCAAAAGATGATATGGAAAACAGCAAATGTTTTTTGTTTTCTGTCAGACCTTTCACAACCACTAACTTTAATACAAACAACCATTCTGCTATTCTGTATTATGAGGCAGGCACAGTCAGGCCCAAATACCAATACAGTCTAACAGCGAAACTTGTAGATAAGTAGCACTACCAAGCAGCCTGACAGTGGAATGTGATTGTGATGAATGGATTTATTGGATCCTTTGGAACTGGCCATAACTGAGTTAAGGCCCAAATCTAGATAAAATACTCCAGGTTTTTTGTGCAGATCTTTATGTCAACTTTCATGTTCAAAACGGTTCACATACCTGCTCTAAGACTATTTGAACACCATTCCTCTAAATGTCCCCAAAAAAATGTCAATTTTCCATCTCAAATTTGATTACTCTTTGAGATCAACTATTAACCTTCTTTCTTCATGTTTTCTGAAGAATTTTGAAGCCATCAAGGCAAATTTACTTCCTCTTTCTTCCTTTCAGCATCTTTCTAGCTCTGCAAAATACCATTTAAACATAAGAAAAAAAAAAAAAATTACTGTTGGGGTGGTCTAACAGTGGAACAGGTTGCCCAGCTGTGGAGGTCTATCCTGGACAGCCTGGTCTGGTTGACTCTGCTTTGAGTAGGAACATCAGATGAGATGATCTCCAGAAGTCCCTTCCACCTTCAAGTATTTTCTGATTATTTGGACATTTTCTCCCCTAACTGAATAATGGTTAGAAACCTACATCATGTTTTACAATATATATATATTTTTTTTCTCTGAAGGACACTGTTTGCAATAAATCTATTGCAACCTTTACTTAAAATGATTTTTTAAAATATTTTTTTTATTTTAAGTCTCAGGGCTGGTTAATTGAACAGTCCTATCTTTTAATATCCTGTTGAACTGTAAGACAGCCATCATTCTTACTTTATCTGGCTAATTAACTGACCTATTTTATTACTGGATTCTCTATATTAATTGAGTTTGCATACTGGAATTGTTTTCTTATGTCAAAATAAAATTATAAAAATAGTGCTCACAGATAGTTCTGGTTTAATTTTATCCTTAAAGTAAATAATGGACGTACTTTTAGTGGGTAACAAGAGCTTGAATTAATTTATCCACTCCTAGCCTTTCACCCATTTTCTTCACCTTTCTTCTTCCTGACTAGTGAAAACGTACAGAAATACTTTTTGCAATTAAACTCTAGTACTGATATTTATTTTGGCAGAAAAAGAAGAAATCTAATAAAAATGATTGAATAATTTTAATTAAATTGATGGGTTGTAGAGGTTTCCTTTGATCCAGCACATTGAAATGGTTCATTCCTGAAGAATTAATTTAGCTGTAGGAAATCCAGAAATAAATGCTGTATACCTCAGTCAATCAAAGGATTTCAAATACCTCAAGGGCAAGTTGAAATGAAAATAGGTAGGTTGTTTCCAAATGCTGACAAACAGGAAAATCAATACGACAGGCTTGAGATTTGCCTCCATTAAAATCCCCGATTTTATTTTGTGTTGCCATGTCATTAGCAATCACTCTAATTATCTAACTGAGCAGATTGTGAGGTGATTGTGGCTTGTTTTAGTTGTTGTTTACTCATAAGTGAAGTACACGGTTCCTCTCAGCATCTTCATAGCATCAGATAAATCTGTGACGCTGTGTGTTTGTGTATCAATAGTAGATCTTTCTGCTTTGAAAGTAGCTGTATCAAAGATGTACACAAAACATTAAGTCATGTACTAACTCAAATGGCTGGTGGGATACACATCCCTTGGCAAACAAGTGGCAAAAAGATAGATCTGTTGAACATCCATCATCTTCAATGTGTCTCTTGTTCTTGGGTAATAGTGATGGTTCCCAATCCAAATGGAATTTATTATGCCCTTTAAACTACTGTCTGGACAAAGAGGTTTTTTGTTTGTTGGTTTTTGTTTTATTTAGTTTTTATTTTCCATGTATTTTCTGAAATAGTTTGGATTTGAAAATCTCACACACAGAGCTTCCCTAATATCTGATAAACCACAAGAACCTGCATGTTGTAGTCATTTGTAGCCTTGTATGCATTTGAACTATTTTTCAGTATTATAGGTGTTATAGAAAGCTGCTTTAAGACATCAATTTGAAAACTGTGTCTAATCTTGTCTCAAAATCTCCTTTCCTGTTATGACTGGGAAAGTGGAGATATTCTTCCCAAATATCTGAAGTCTAGGGATGCTAATCACAGAAAACTTGCATCGTTCTACATTCACTTTGCATACACTTTTCCCACAAGAGCATATACGCCAAGAACATGAGTACTTTCTGTTTATTTACAAAGCAGTTGTTTATAGACTGCATAACTTCTAGAGAAAAGAAAGCTTCTTTTCCCCTGTTCTGCTGTACTCAGGATTTAAAAAAAAAATTGATTAATCCACTGAATTTGTCCATATTTTTTGAATGAAGAGGCTGAACCAATGTTTTTATAGTTATTGAATAGTTTAACTGGGATTGTATGAACTTGTTGTGAATTCCACATGATAGCTTATACATATGACTTGTAAAAAGCCTTGAGTCTCTGCCCTTTTGCAGTTCTAGTCTCAAGTATTAACCAGAATACTTATGATATTGGCTTTGATCCCACAAATCATTTGGGCCCTTGCTTAACTTTAAGAACATGAGCAGTCTTTTTGCATGTAATGGTACTGCACATCTGCTTACATGCTTTGCCAGATTTGGACCAGTAGAGAAGAATGAAAATTGGTTTAGATGCCATTACTGTTAATCCCAAGCAATAAACATTGACTTCACTAAAATTTTCCTCACAATATCTTTAAAAATCATATATTTGACTCACAAGACTTGCAAAAAATCTTCCTTCTGTCCATGTATTTTTGTTCTCTTTGAAATGCAGTTAGTGACAGGGTACTAGACCCACATAGGAAAATAAAAGGTAAAAAAAAAAAAGCAGGATTCATCGACTTTGAAAAATATTATTTCTTCTAGTACTGTATAAAACAGGAGTGAGTTTCATCTTAAATATTTACTAAAGTCTTAGAAGAAAAGGGTTTAATTTTACATTTATGGAGATTAAGAATCGCTGCATAACTCAGATTTTCCACCAAATTAATTCATTATTGGATGACCAAGACTTATCTATTGAAATAAACATTAGTATTTTTTCACAAGTCCTAACAATAAACCTCTTCATAAATGACTAATTTCTCTTTTGCCTCAGAGATTTTCTCTGCATACTTATAATAGATAGAATATGATTACACTGAATGGGTAAAAAGTATTTTATTTTCAACATGTTTTCACTTGTGGTGTGAAATGAGATTGCTATCTTCTTCAATGTATTGATTATTTGCAATGATTTGATGTTTAAATTACAGTACTAATTCTTCTGTAATTCAATAAACAGCAACTTACAGTGAGTATTTGAATGTTAAAATATGAAAGAGGTTGGTCATTTCTGATATAGTGGAGAGATGATCTACTCCTACCTTATAAGTCTCTGACTTCATCTTCTGCTCTGAATAACTACATAGGATGAATCGAAAATTCACCAGAGGCAATGTAGGCCCACTGATGAATGGGGTGGGTGCCCTGGTGACAGAAGATACAGAGAAGGCAGAATTACTGAATGCCTTCTTTGTCTCTGTCTACTCTGCCGGAGGCTGTCCTGAGGAGCCCCGTACCCCTGAAGCCCCAGAGGAAGGCAGGGCAATGGAGGAGTTTGCCTCAATTGGTGAGGACTGGGTTAGGGACCAGTTAAGCAATCTGGACATCCATAAATCCATGGGTCCAGATGGGATGCACCCGCGGGTGCTGAGGGAGCTGGCTGAAGTCATTGCTGGACCACTCTCCATCATCTTTGCCAAGTCTTGGGAAACGGGAGAGGTGCCTGAGGACTGGAGGAAAGCAAATGTCACTCCAGTGTTCAAAAAGGGCAAGAAGGAGGACCCGGGCAACTATAGACCGGTCAGCCTCACCTCCATCCCTGGGAAAGTGATGGAACACCTTATCCTTGGTGCCATCTTACGACATATCAAGGATAAGAGGGTCATCAGGGACAGTCAACATGGCTTCACCAAGGGGAAGTCGTGTTCGACCAACCTCATAGCCTTTTATGAAGACGTAACAAGGTGGATTGACGACGGCAGAGCGGTGGATGTGGTCTACCTTGATTTCAGTAAAGCATTTGAGACCGTCTCCCACAGCATCCTCACGGCAAAACTGAGGAAGTGTGGACTGGATGATTGGGTAGTGAGGTGGACTGCAAACTGGCTGAAGGAGAGAAGCCAGAGAGTCGTGGTCAATGGGGCGGAGTCTGGTTGGAGGCCTGTATCTAGTGGAGTGCCTCAAGGGTCAGTTCTGGGACCAATACTATTCAATATATTCATCAACGACTTGGATGAGGGAATTGAGTGTACTATCAGCAAGTTTGCTGATGACACCAAACTGGGAGGAGTGGCTGACACGCCAGAAGGCTGTGCTGCCATCCAGTGAGATCTGGACAGGCCAGAGAGTTGGGCGGGGAAAAATTTAATGAAATATAATAAGGGAAAATGTAGAGTCTTGCATCTGGGCAGGAACAACCCCAGGTTCCAGTATAGGTTGGGGAATGACCTATTAGAGAGCAGTGTAGGGGAAAGGGAACTGGGGGTCCTGGTGGACAGCAGGATGACCATGAGCCAGCACTGTGCCCTTGTGGCCAAGAAACCCAATGGCATCCTGGGGTGTATTAGAAGGGGGGTGGTTAGTAGGTCGAGAGAGGTTCTCCTTCCCCTCTACTCTCCCCTGGTGAGACCTCATCTGGAATATTGTGTCCAGTTCTGGGCCCCTCAGTTCAAGAAGGATAGAGAACTGCTGGAGAGAGTCCAGTGCAGAGCCACAAAGATGATTAAGGGAGTGGAGCATCTCCCTTATGAGGAAAGGCTGAGGGAGCTGGGGCTCTTTAGCTTGGAGAAGAGGAGACTGAGGGGTGACCTCATCAATGTTTATAAATATATAAAGGGTGGGTGTCATGAGGATGGAGCCAGGCTCTTCTCGGTGACAACCAACAGTAAGACAAGGGGTAATGGGTTCAAGCTGGAACACAAGAGGTTCCACTTAAATTTGAGAAGAAACTTCTTGTCAGTGAGGGTGACGGAACACTGGAACAGGCTGCCCAGGGAGGTTGTGGAGTCTCCTTCTCTGGAGACATTCAAAACCCACCTGGACGCCTTCCTGTGTAACCTCACCTGCTCTGGCAGGGGGATTGGACTAGATGATCTTTTGAGGTCCCTTCCAATCCCTAACATTCTGTGATTCTGTGAAAATCTTCTAGTGCAAATATTTACAATCTACCAGACATTTTTGAGAAAGATCTCTCCTGGTAAGCTAATTTGCTGGACTATTTCCAGAAACAAAACCAGAAATAAGCCTACACTTAAAAAAAAAAAAAAAGTGAAAAGTGAACACTGATAATTCCTAACATTAGTAATGGTATTATGTTATATTATCTACCAAGTGAATACACAGATATATTTTTCCCCTGAAACAATTTCATCTGTACTAAAGCACAGTATATATCTGCATGTTTTATCTTGCTCACTGCTCTAAAAACAAAACCAAACCAAACCAAAAAAAATCCCACAGTCTTCTATACAGTGGATAAAACTATTTCAAAGACCAAGGTTCTAGTCCTCCCTTGTGTTTAAGTCACAGAGAGCTACAGTCATCTGTTCCTGTCTTATGCAGAAGAAATAAGCAGAAAAGTGTTTCTCAAAAAGCCTGCCCTTCTTGAAGGGAGGGAGCCATCTGTCAAAGAGCTGGCTTTGATGAGCATAGTTTCCATGATTGCTACCCTACTGAGTAACAGTTGCCTCTGAGAATGGTAATAAGCAAGATGAATGGCCTTTGCCCTCCTTTAAAACTGCTTTTCAAAGATCAATATCTCTGAGGATGTAGGCACTCTTCGTGTTTTAAGACACATCCATTGAAGCAACATGCTAAAAGATTTCATTCATTTCAGATTGATTAAGCAAATGGAAAAAAATATATGAAACACTGAGAAGGCATATTCATCTTGGTTTTTTTATTGGAAGGAAAATATTTTATATAAGTAATTGGGTCAATTGATTGTCCCACTTTTAGAGAAGCTATTATGCAGTTTATGAAAGAGGAAAGTAAACCAGCTGGCCCTTGTAAATTCCTGAAGTGAAAGAAAAACTAGGTAATTCTGGAAATACTTAAGTTGTCTCTTAGCTCAGTTCACACATTCCAACATGCAGTCAATTATGTATTACGATACTGTTAATTTCATTTTGTATTTCTTCCCGAGAGAGTATGTAAATATGTTTCTTCATGTAGAATGTGTTTACAGGAAACTAAGTAATTGTTTTAAGGAATTTTCGTGGGTTGAAAGTAATTTTTTTTCCAGGTTTGTACATCTTTGGCTTGTTTCACTCAACTAGTAATTACTGGAAGATCTGTGGCTGTGTAGTGGTTTACAAAGGAAATGTCAAAATCTGCAATGTTCCTGTTGCCTTCAATAACTAAAATCAAGAAGTAGGGCCACAGTTTTCTCCCAGAGGTGAAAAGAATTAGAAAAGTGTAGCAACTGGCATTGTATTTCAGTAGACAACGCTAGTCTCTCCAAGACATTATGAAATGAAGGTCTTTGCACTAGAGAAGATGCTATGCTTCTTATGCCATCTTTCACGTCAAGTGTGAATCTGAACCTCAGTGTGCTGTCCAAATTCCAACTCTGGTAATTATATTCTTCCCATTTACATTTGCTTTACAGTTTCAGTAGCGTGCTGGTTTAGCTTAAATTGTGTTAATTTTCTTCATAGTAGTTAGAATATTTTCTTTTTGGTAGCTAGCACAGTCTTTTGGTTTGGATTTAGTGTGAGAATAGTGTCATAACATGTTTTTCCCCTGGCAAAGTTAATGTTTCTTTCCAGTAGCTGGACTGTGTTTTGGAGATGGTATGAAAAGAATGTAAGAACTTACTGATTTTTGGCTCTTGCCAAGGAGACCAAGGACTTCTTCAACTTTTCAGCTGCAGGTGTTCATAGCAGCTGAGAGGGAGAATAGTGAGACAGCACCTGGATAGATCCAGGTTGGTCAATGAAATATTCCCTACCATTAGCATCATGCTCTATATATAGCTGGAGTTAGCTCTTCTGACAAGGGAATTTGACTTTTCCAGCTCGTTAGTTCGGTGTTAGTTCCATGTTAGTTTGTTCATTTTTTTTTTGCCTTTTGTCATTTTGGATTTCTGCCTCTGGGATCAGGTGTCTGGGACCAGGGTGCTCTCTTTTCCTGGACTGGCTATTCAGGTGCAAACTGCTATGCAGATCTCTACTCTTCCAGGATCACCCGCACAGGACTGGTATTTGTGAGCAATTGCCTTGTGCATCACATATTTTATGTGTATATATATTGTTGTTAGTAGTAATAGTATATTATCATTTATTTATTGTTGTCTTATTAAACTGTTCTTATCTCAACAATGAGTTTCTCCCTTCGCTTTTGATTCTCTCCTCCTTCCCACCTGGGGAGTGGGGAGGGTGAGTGAGCAGTTGCTGTGGTTCTGGTTGCTGGCTCGATTTAAGCCACAACAAGTAGATTGGTGTCATATTTCTTTTTATGGCTTAGTCCCATCACTTCATTCTCCTCCACCCTTGTTCCATCCCCTTTTCTGGGCAGTTGTTACTGCTTTTAGTGCTTTGTCTTCCTGATGAGTGTAAAATAAAGTTAAGAAAAAGGCTAATGATGGACAAAGAATATAAAAACTGACTGAATTAAGAAGTTACGTAAATTGATCTTGTCTAAAATGTCTTAACATTAAACAGTTTTTTTCAAGAATATCAACAAATTATCTCTGTGGTCTCAACAACTTCATCCCATCAGGATATACATCTTCAAAACAACTTGCTAGTTGCTGATGGTACACAAGAGTGTGATGGAGGTAACTTGAGAATGTATTTATTACAAAAATTATTTGTATAGACTCTCTATATACACAGACATTTAATTTTAAATATATAATACTCTAACAATTTTGCTGTATGACTTTTGAACTAAAAAAAAAGCAAAACCAACAAACCTACAAGTTCTTACTTAATGACCACAACAATTAATTTTTTTTACTGTAGATATGCAATTAATCAAGATACAGAATAAGTCCCTGATAAAAATATTTCTTCTCAGGATGTTAAGATTGCACATCCACTATTATCAATCTTCCTAAAGAGAAAAAAAAAAATGATAAGTTTTCTGTTGCTAAGAAAGATTGCAATACATGCTTAGTTTCTTATGCGGTCTTCATTATTGTAGTATCATAGCATTCTCAAAACAGATGGGGAGATGAAGTATGGTGAAATTAAACTCAAAATTACACAGGGAGTCTATAGCAGAGTTAGAAACTTCAAGGAGTCTCACGGTTTGTTTGACATAAAATTGACCATTCATTGTAAGAAAGATGTACTGTCTGAAGTAAGGAGCTTCTGCATAAGCTTTTCAGAAATCATAACAAGTTGTCGATACATGGAAAAATGATGTATAGTCTCATATAATTACCAGGGTTCCTAGCTTGAGGATTTGGTCATTGTAGTTGTCTTGAAGATACCTCAAGCTACCTCTTCAAATTCTTTTAATAAGTAGTCTGTTAACTGAGAAAAACTTTGGTAACTGATTTCTCTATTCACAAACACAGCTATTTTTTTCAATCATGTTGAGAAATGATCCTGAACTCTGCCATCCCTTAAGTCCTCTATCTCTTAACATTGATTCTGCTAGACATATTAGGTATTTAAATACATGAAGTAGTTTGTATCTGGTATTTTGTTATTACTGGAAGGCTCTTGTACTTTTCAGTATTGTTATATTTTTCCCCCTATGTTCAGGGTTAATGCAGATCTTGAGCAGTAATAACAGATGGAAAATTACAATTTTAATAACCCATCAGTATCCTCATTGTCATCTTCATTTCTCATTTACTCTTAGGTTATACTGTTTGATAGACTGTGGATAGGCTTTTTTATGGAGCCTTTTACCTTCAGAGGCTTCCACGAAGCTTTGCACACATATGGACTGGAGATATACTCGAGCTGCAATGGGGAACCCTTTGGATCATAGAGAAATATGGAAACATACTCAAAGAATTGGATGTTATGGGGCAAATCTAGTACAAGAAGGTGGTTATATTCTGCAGCCAAAATGCTATTAGGGCAAATACTTTTGAATTTAAGGTAACAAATCTGTAATCAGCATAAAACTTTGCCCCTCAGGCTGCAACTGATTGTAGCTATTTGTCATTTGCTTAACAGTTAAATTACCTATTTCTGTGTTGGAATTCTACAGCTGTTTCTTAGCACTGAGCAATACTTCAAAATAGTTTAAGTGAGGTAATAGAGAAGAATCTGCTGAAAATGTAGTTAGTTTCCTCAGACTATAATGTTATGAAGACTCTAGAGCTAATAATAGTCATATTTTCTCAAAAGGCATGCTATTTCAGTAACTACCTGTGGCTAGTTATGAACCTGAGATGAAAGGGTTGTGTACATCAGAGCACTTAAGTGGCAAGCTTACACACTGGCTTAGACTGTTTCTTTGAAAAAAAGACTCCAACCTGGCTAGTATGTTGCTGACACTGAATTCAGAAATGCCCACTGGCTTTTGTGAAATTTCTTTCCAAGTACAGATAAGCCTCCTTTAGCACTGTTTTACAATCAGAACCTGAGACTATATCACATTGTCGTGATAGTAGTCTTCAGTAAAGTAGCATATTGTTTTTACAAAATATCTTAGATTTTAAGTCACAGTTCAAGCTAAAGATACTATTACAGAATATCTAATTTTCTTTTTTTCTTCTTCCTGTTTATGACATTGATTTAATTTGGTTAATCTGCATGCCATTTATATTTTCAGTGGCATAATTCTTTGTTTCCTGGACCTTTAGCCTGGTAGATATGGTTGAATAGTAGTGTGTCTTGGATTAATTTTTGACACCAAGGTTTTATCCCATCTCCAGTTCTGATGTTTAATCTAACATGGTAGTGTATTTTTACAAAGCATGGAGATTTGTGGGTGTTAGTGGGCAGCATCAGGCCCTTCAGAATTTGGAAGATGTTTCTGGAATCTCCATCTATGTTGGCTAAAATATAAATCACTTTATTTAAAATAAGTTTGTTTGCCTCAGTGCACCTGTTTCTATGCAACATCAAGGCCACCTGTGTCCTATTAATACTTATATTATGCAGCACATTTGAAAATGTTATAACTCAGGTGGATTATCCTCCTGGGAGCCACATATATCACTCTTGCCTCAGCTTTTTCTCTCTGTATATATCAAATTGTCAAATGATCTTCAGGTTACTTCAACATGTTTGCAGCTTGAATCCTTAAAAACATATTACTCTGGCAAGTCAGAAGAAACTGATTCCAGCAGGCTGGTAGCTGGTCTCCATGTTTTTTCTATATTGTAGCTGCCCAATATTTATTTTGAACTGATCCATTCTTGGACTGCCATTTAAAAGAAAAGAGACACATAGGTGGTAGGTCGTCTATATTTGTTGTCACTAGCTTTGTCTATTTCAGCTAGAAATAATTATGTCTCTCATGCTGTTTCTTGTCTAGGTCAATTATTTTTAGGGTAATATCAAAGACTGTGGAAATATTTTTTAGAGTATTAGGTATTTTGTGACAATAGCAATGTTAATATAATATTCACATTAACATATGGCTATTGGCTTTCAAGTTCAGTTGACTTCCACAGAAAAGATAAATAAGAAATTGTACTTCTTTTGCCCAGAATCTTATTCAATTTACACTAAAACCAATAGTGTGAATTGGCATCAAGGCTATGGAGTAGGGCTCCATATTACTTTGTTGGCTAAATACACTATGAAACCTTTTATTTTCTGCTGTGGCAGCACTATACATCACTACACATCACTACAACTGATATAATAGGAAATGTTCAATCTTATGTTATATTTCACATGTAGTAGCCAAAGACTGACAGAATATAATGTGAATCTTGTCTAAAATATGGGACTCAGTGGTGATTATCTAAGATTTTTATTTCCATTGATTTAGAAAAATATCTTCCCTTAACTACTTCATTTTTCTTAAACTAATATTTTAAAAGATAGCACTCACTAAATAGGTTTGGGCTGTGTTATATATCAAGGAAACCCACTACAAGTAGTGTAACCATCATCCAGGATGAGTGGAGCTCTATTGAAATAGACCATCTCTGTCTTCAATCTAAGATGAAATACAACTAATTCCTAATATGTAACTATCTAACCTGTTCTTAAAAAACCCTCCTAGACTTCACAGAATCCCTTGGCTGACAAGTATGTCATATGAAACCTCACAGAGCCTGATTCTCATAACCTCTTTTTTTAATGTGTGGACCTTTTTCCAACTGTAGCCTTTTCATTTGCTCCTGCCTTCTAATGACATACTAAGTTGATGAAAATTTAATCTGCCGATATCCTCAAAAAGACTTTATAATTGTCTATTCATAGATTTTTCATTATATTTATTTGGTTCTAAGCATAAACTACATATGTTATATCCCCACAGACATGCTTTTTAAACTGATGTCCTGTGTGGGAGGAACACATGGGCTAGTGTAGTTTTCCTTCCTTTGAAATATAAAAAAAAGACTCAGTCTGGAATAAAATGAATGAGAAAAGTATTGCTTGTGATAGTTAGAAATCTGAGATCAATTGTGCCCAGACTGCAGTAATCACTAGTTAATGACTGAGGCTAGAAAGGAAAATTTACGCACTATTAGATTGGTAAGGACCTTGTTGTTTGGTTGGTTTGTTTTGTGTCACATTCTGCAGTAGAGATGCTGGACCACTCTCTGGGCTCATGCAGTGAAATGTTTGCAAGCAATTGCAGGTGATTGTTGGGAGAACTGTGAAGTAGAAGAACAAATATAAAATATGTGTTGTAGCTTATATGATAAAAATTCTGTTCTTCCTAACGTTCTTTTCAGGGCCTTTTGAATTAATTAATGTCCTATCATCTCTGTAAATGGTCCTTACATGCTTTAGTTCATTGGAGAGCTTGGGAGACATCCTTTTTGCATTCTGGATAGAGAAAATTGTTTCAGTCTCTAGGGGTGCTGGTTTAAATAGCATTAAATACACTAACCACCACTGTTTTGCTTTAGAAGTCAAACTTATCAAATACTTTATTTTTATTTCTTTTTCAACATGAATTTTCACCTACTTGCTCTTTGCTCTGTGTGAAATGAAAACTGATATAATCTCTGTAATGCAGATTCCTGCATTTCTCAAGGTCGTGTTTCAATTGAGATCCAGATGTTGAGTGTTTACATGGAGCAATTAATTTATTTTTTTTTTTCTGATGCTTTCCTAGATGAGCCCCTGTTCAAATCCTGACAGCTTGTGAGGATTGTAGATTTTGGGACATAAGATATAGCCCTGATCTCGTAAAAGTGAAAATGTGTATGACAACCACAGCATATGATTTATTAAATGGTCATGTTACTCTGTTAACCATTATGTCATATCTGCTTCTACCATGTTTCTGATGATACTTATTTTTCTGCTAACTCAAAAGTATGAAGTCAGTTTTGACTCAATATCTCTTTTGAGATGAAAAATATTTTAGAAAGGTTTATGACTTGTTTATATAAAAAAATCTCTTTAAAGGACTGGAGGACTATCCTTATAATTGTTCTTATACAAACATCTAGTGGTTTAGAAAATAGGATTTGTAAATGGACCAAGACAGCACTTATTGGTACAGGATTTTAAAATCTCAATAGTGTGTTCTTATTACTATAGAGGATCCAAAGCAGAAAATGACGCTTATTGTTTAGAGGTATATTCATATGTGAGATTGCATGATGACTGATCTTCCTGCCTAAATCAATGACATTGATCTTAAGTGCAGAAAGTAACAGTCTGAATGTCAGTTACTAATCTTTGTGTCCTGGTTTTGGCTGAGATGGAATTAATTTTCTTCCTAGTAGCTGGTATAGTTCTGTGGTTTGAATTTATTGTGAGAAGAATGTTGACTAATGCACTGATGTTTTTCTTGTTGCTGAGTAATCAAGGACTTTTTCAGCTTCCCGTGCTTTGCCAGGTGCACAAGAAACTGGGAGGGAGCAAAGCCAAAACAGCTGACCCAAGCTGGCCAAAAGGGTATTCCTTACCATATGAAGTCATGCTCACTATATAAGCTGGAGTTGGCTGGGGAGCAAATACCACTGCTCATGAACCGATGGGCAATTTGTGGTGTTGGTGGTCAGCAATTGCATTGTGCATCACTTGTTTTGTAGATTCTATTGTTATTGTTATGATATTATCTTCCTTTTCTGTCCTACTAAAGTGTTCTTATATCAATCCACAAGTTTTTTTTCCTTTTCCTCCCCTTTTGATTCTCTTCCCCATTCCATGGAAGGAGGCATAAAGGCATACAGGAAAGGTATCCCTTCAAGGCAGATATTCTTTGTAACCAGGCAAGTGAACTACAGTGGAGAGAAGAATCCAGCACCTGAAGGAATTAGCCATGCTGGAGGTGATTTATGATGATGTGGAAAGTGAGCAGTTACCCAGAGATCCAGATGAAGTCAGGTGCATGCAACCCATGTGTTGGAAGTTGGTATGGAGAGCAACATTGCCATATACCAACTTATTGACAGTACTGAGCTGCAAAGACAGAGAAGTGGCAATGGTGGATGACATGGTGGGCCAACTCCAGCAATATGAAGAAAATCTCTCTTACTCCCCCATTTCTGCTCTGGAGAAACTACTGGACATGATAGCCAAGAAACTGCCCCAGGAGTTCCAGTGATTCAAAGAGGATATGTTCTGCCCCCTACCTGTACATACCAGCTTCTCAGCTATTAGGAGTGGTTTTTTTCTCAAGAGAGAGGATACACAACATGATGCAGCCTTTGGTTTTACTTGTGTTACCATGGAGAGGACAGGAGGAAGTGGAATGGAAAATCTGTCTTGACCCTAGACCCACAGGTATGTGACTTGCAAGGAAAGGGAATAATGAAAGAGATTCTTCCAGGAAAAGTTGCTCTTCCAGTCTCCAGTGGGCCATTCCCCAGACAGAGTGGAAGGGCTGATCTTACTTCTGATCCTATGGAAGGAACTTCTGATTCACATTCACAAGAAGTGAGTAACAAGGATGAGATTCAAATCCACGTGTGCCACACAAACCCATTAATCAGTAACAAATACTGTGATCAGGGCCAGAGGGACCCAGCCTCCAGACAGGTGGAGGAAAGAGGAAAACGGATTTATTGGACTGTGTGGGTTTGATGGCCTGGCACATTGGACCCCCAGGAGTACAAGGCTCTAGTAAACACCAGTGCGCAGTGTACCCTAGTGCCATGAAGCTATCGAGGAGCAGAACTCGCCTATATTCCTGGAATCGCAGGAGGATTCCAACAGCTAACTGTATTCGAGGCTAAAGTGAGTCTGACTGGGAATGAGTGGCAAAAACACTCCATTGTCACTGGCCCAGAGGATCCCTGCATCCTTGGTATAGAACACATCTGGAGAGAATATTTCAAGCACACAAAGTGGGCTTTCAGTATAGCTGCTGTGGAGATGGAGGAAATCAAACAGCTGTTTACCCTACCCAGTCTTTCAGAGGACCATTCTGTTGTGGCGCTGCTAAGGGTCAAAGAACAACAGGTGCTGATTCACACCACAACAGTGCACCAGCAACAATATTGTACTGAGACTCTCTGATCCCCATCTATAAGCTGATTCATCAACTGGAGAGCCACAGAGTGATCAGCAAGGCTCACTCACCCTTTAACAATCCCATACGGCCCATGCGGAAATCTAATGGAGAGTGGAGACTAACAGTAGACTATTATGGCCTGAATGAAGCCAGCTAAGTGCTGTCATGCTGGACATGCTAGAACTTCAATACGAACTGAACTCAAAGGTGACCAAGTGCAATGCTAAAACTGATATCACTAATGTGGTTTTCTCAATCCCTTTGGCAGTAGAGTGCAGGCCACAGTTTGCTTTCACTTGGACAGTTGTCCAGCACACCTGGAATTGGTTGCCCCAGGGGTGGAAATGCAGCCCTACCATTTGCCATGGACTGATTCAGACTGCACTGGAACAGGGCAAAGCTCCACACCACCTGTAACACATTGATGACATCAGGCAATACAGCAGAAGAATTTTTTGAGAAAGGGAAGAAAGTAGTTCAAATCCTCCTGAAAGCTGGCTTTGCCATAAAATGAAGTAAGGTCAAGGGACCTGCACAAGAGACCCCGTTTTTAGGAAAAAAATGGCAAGATGGGTGTCATCAGATCCCTGTGGATGTGATCAACAAAATAGTGCCTATGTCTCCACCAACTAGCAAAAAGGAAACACAGATTGCCTAGATGTTTTGAGTTTTTGGAGAATGCACATTCCAAATTACAGTCTGATTGTAAACCCTCTCTATCAAGTGACACAGAAGAAGAACTATTTCAGATGGGGCCCAGAGCAACAGCAAGCATTTGAACAAATTGGTTGGACTCAATGATCTAGAGAGTCTCTTCCAACCAAAATGATTCTATGATTCTAATTAAACCGGAGATTGTTCATGCAATAGCCCTTGGGCCAGTCTAGGCAGGACAAGATATTAAAATAGCTCTACACTGCAGCCAGGGAGAATTTCTTTACCTGGAGTCTCTGGCGGAAAGCACCAGGGGACACTCGAGATCAACTCCTAGGATTTTGGAGTCAGGGATACAGAGGATCTGAGGCCTGCTGTACTCCAACTGAAAAGGGGATATTGGCAGCATATGAAGGGGTTTCAGCTGATTCAGAAGTGATTAGTACTGAAGCACAGCTCCTCCTGGCATCCCAGCTATGGGTGCTGGGCTGAATGTTCAAAGGGAAGGTCCCCTCTACACATCATGCAACTGGTGCTACATGGAGTAAGTGGGTTGCACTGATCACACAACAGACTCAAATGGGAAACCCCAGTTGTCCAGGAATCTTGGAAATGATCATGAACTGGCTAGAAGCGAAAGACTTCAAAATATCACCAGAAGAGGAGGTGACACATGCTGAAGAGGCCCCACTATATAATAAACTACCAGAGAATGAGAAGAGATATGCCTTGTTCACTGATGTGTCCTGTCATATTGTAGGAAAACACCGAAGGTAGAAACCTGCTGTGTGGAGTCCTACACAATGAGCTGCAGAAGCTGCTGAAGGACAAGGTGAATCAAGTCAGTTTGTAGAGGTGACAGCCATCCAGATAGATTTGGACATTGTCGAATGAGAAAAAAAAGTCTGGTGCTTTATACTGACTCATAGATGGTTGGAAATGCCCTGTGAGCGTGGTTGCAGCCATGGAAGCAGACCAGGTGGTAGTACAGAGGTAAACCTATTTGAGCTGCTGAATTATGGGAAGATATTACTGCTCGGAGCAGCAGCCTGACCAAGAGTCAGGTCACTGAAGAATATCAAAGCAACCAGCCAGTGGATTAGGCTGCTAAGATTGAAATGGCTTAGGTAGATCTAGACTGGCAACATAAGGGTGAGTTAGTTATAGCTTGGTGGGCCCACGGTAGCTGAGGCCATCGAAGAACAGATGCAACATATAGATGGGCTTGTGATTGAATAGTAGACTTAACTGTGAATGCTATTGCACAGGTTATCCCTGAATGTGAAATATGTGCTGTGATTAAAAAAACGAAGCATTTAAAGACTCTTTGGTATGGAAGATGATGGCTAAAATACAAATGGGGAGAGGCCTAGCAGATTGATTATTGTCTTAGATTTGGCTGGGTTAGGGTTAATTTTCTTCCTAATAGCTGGTGTAGCACTGTGTTTGGATTTTGAATGAAAACAATGTTGATAATACACTGATGTTTTAGTCATTGCTAAGTAGTCAAGGACTTTTCAGCTTCTCAAGCCATGCCAGGTGCATGAGAGGGGGCACAGCCAGGACAGCTGACCCAAACTGGCCAAAGGGATATTCTGTACCATATGACATCATGCTCAGTATAAAAACTGGGAAAGTAAGAAGAAAGGGCAGGACATATGGAATGATGGTGCTTGTCTTCCCAAGTAACTGTTAAGTGTGATGGAGCCCTGCTTTCTTAGAGATGGCCTGCTAATAGGAAGTAGTGAACGAATTCCTTGATTTACTTTGCTTGTGTGCGTGGCATTTGCTTTACTTATTAAACTGTGTTTATCTCAGCCCACAAGTTTCCTCACTTTTCTGATTCTGTCTCCATCCTGCTGGGGGTAGTGAACAAGTGGCTGTGTGGTGCTTAGTTGCCGGCTGGAGTTAAACCACGATACTTCGAAATTTGTCCTGAGCCCTGTTCAATTATTTAAATTGAGAGGTATTTGTTATTGATATAGGGATAAAGAAGAAATGTAATAATAGCATTTACTGGTTTGTAAGTTTGGTGGTTTTGTTTGGTTGGTTGGTTTTTGTGTAGTCTTCTATTTGTCTAAACTAGAAATAAAAGCTGAAAGTTTTCACTACTGGAGACCACTTTTCCAGATTTTTGTGTTGTTATTTAGGATTCCTGTCATATAACCAGGCTGATTCAAGTCTGTAGCACATGAAAGCATTCTAAATGATGTTTGATTCTGCCGTATGTCATTGTGTTGTGGCACAGCTGAGTAATATAATGATTTATCAAGTTATCAATACTTAATTTATCCTAAATGTTTTTATCTAATCTATCTATTCATTTGAACTATATCCTTAGTCACTAACTTTCAAAGCACAGAAACATAGTTTATTCTGGAAGATGGTATTTTGAGATAAGTTCCTTCTTATGCTGTATTTTAAGAGAAGTTCAGTAGCAGTTTAGCCAAAAAACAGTTGTGTTGTATTATGGCATTTTTCAGATGAAACTTCAGAAGTGTTGGTTATGAGATTGTACCAACCAACCATGAGGATTTATCTAAAAGATTAAAAGACCAGAACTCAAACGAGTGAATTAGAAGACTGAGTTTCTTAGGCGTAGTTAGTTGTTTGTTATCAATGTTCCATTTATTTAGCCAGTAGTACTTTATTATGCTATTAAGGCTATTTATGTGCATTTGGAGTCTAATAAAGTCAGGGTAGGGAATCAGAATATAATTCCCCAAGAAAAATGAGGAGGCATGACTGGTTAACAATATCTGTGGCACGATTATATTACAGAACACAGCAAAACAGTTTTCAAAAAATGTGTTACTGAATAAAGGTTAAGGGAGATGATAGACAACTATAACAGTTAGAATGATGTTCTGGAGAGATTCTGTTTTTACGTGTATAAAGACCTTCTTCTTTCCTTCCATATTGAAAACATATATTCAGGTTTAGGCTTCTACTTAGGAGCTGGGTATGTGAAAGAACATTTCTGGGGTCCAGTGATTTGCCCATTCAATCATGCTGTACAAAACACTTACCAAGAGCTCAAATAAGGTGGAAAATTTTCTAAGGCAAAAAGAAATGACTGCATGGAAATGAGGTTGATTCTGAACATATTTGTCTGGAAATTAGTTGTTAATTTTGTTTTACTGCTGCATTGCACACAATAAGTCAAAACAACAACAAAAATGAGAACTTGAAATACCAAAACAAAACTTTTGTATTTGGTATTGGCTAGAAGAAAAACTATCCTGAAAATGAGATGTAAATGCATAGAAGGGAGGAATGCATAAAAGGGGAATAATTTTGACCTCTGTATTTATTATTGTCACCTCTAGTAATGTCATGAATAATTTGTTTCTGCTGTGCCTTTCATTTGATCTTTGCACAGAATAATACTCCAATTGAATGCTGTGGACTGTGGAGGGAATTCAGTGTTTCGTTAGAACAATATAGTCAAGAAATATTTCTTTCTGTCTTGTTTCTATTTTCCAGTTAATGTAACCCTTCAAAATGTACATATGTACATGTACTGTGAAGTCAACTATAAAGAAGGAAGTTTTTCAAATACCGTGTGAATATATTTTCACACTAATAGTTGCAGGAGCCTGAATTCTTAACGTGATACCTATATTCTTTCTCTTATCCATTGGTCACTAAAAACTTCATCTAAAGCCCAGTGAAGTCAATTGAAAGGATCTATTACTGCAGAGTTTAAATTAGTTATGGCTGTTAACAAAAAAAAAAAAATTCTGGAACGCTGCAGGACTCTTTTTTTCCCTTTCATCTCCTCTCCCAGGTTACCTATACAGTCACTTGAGTAATGGAAGCTAGTGAGATTTTTTCATGTATTTGGTATAAATCTAGTGACTAAAAGACTAAAAAATGTGGAACTTCCTTTTACTTCATTGAAATCATCATAACTGCCATCCCTGTATCTTTTTTCTCCCCTTCAAAAAAAGCCCTGTCAATAAGATCAATAGTATACAGTCTTAAATTCCATTAATACGATACAATAAAGTTTATTCCTAAAAAGGTTAATACTTGGGAATGTTTTGTATGGAAGTAACGCTCCAGAGACCAGAATGGAGGTGTATCAGCAGGCAACTACTAGCAATCCTTGCTAATTACTTTTCATCCCTCAGTGTATGTGTCATATAAATTTTCATTTAATCTTTGTGAATTTAATTATTCATTAATCTTTAATAGAAACTTGCTAATGTTTCTTATGTGACTTAGGACCATAAGTCTTACAATCGTAAATTAATTACACCTGTAGAAACCAGATCCCCGCTGACAATCAATTAGTTTTACGTCTGTAAGTGCCACTGTCACTTTGGAAAACAGAACTTAGTCTTATAAATAATTTAAGTACTTGAATATTTCTATGCTATGTTTTTGCTGCAAAACAGGCATAAAATTTTCTAGTTTCAACTATTGAATATGAGATAAATATATATGTTTAAATGTTTTAAAAAAAAAAACTTGACATGAATGGAAACATCCACCATTCTACTCAGTACATTATAGGTCCAACAGAAGTAAATAGATGAATAAAATACCTGTACTCTAGTTGAAGATGGTTCATCAAAAGAACCCTCTGATTATGTAGAGACCTCTCAGCCTGAAAAGCCTTACACAGTGTCAGGTGTTTAGCTTTCCTAAAATGAGCCTGTCAAATTTCTGAGTTCTGTTAAGAAGGAAAGGAAATGTACCAAAGAGGACTAAACTACTAAAGAAGCTCCTGCACATAAATTCCTACCAGTTTATTTTAATAATGATCTGATTAGTGGTGTGTTTGCAGGAAGTTTGCATACTGCTCTTGTGACTTCTTCTGTTCTTGGATTTCTTAGTGGTAAAGATTCAGATGTCACCAACATCAAACAGCAGGAATGAACATCTGCTGCCCTCATAAACTTCCATTAAATATCCCAATGTCTGTGA
Organism: Caloenas nicobarica; assembly: GCF_036013445.1. Taxonomy (NCBI): domain Eukaryota; kingdom Metazoa; phylum Chordata; class Aves; order Columbiformes; family Columbidae; genus Caloenas; species Caloenas nicobarica. The sequence goes on from NC_088249.1 coordinate 45,526,410, forward strand.
GTGCAAGCCTGAGTACAGCCTTGGAGATGTATTATATGAAGTATTTTCTGAGGCAGATGGCTAAATTAAAATTATTTACTTATATAGCACAGACACACTATTAAATCTACATGAATTAGTCCAATAAAGTACATCCTAGAGAGGAGGGAAAGGAGAACTATGGTTTAATTTATAAAAACAAGACATTGAAACAGCTTATTTAAAAAAAAATCTGCTTAAGAGAGAAAATCTGAGAATAGATTTCATATTGATATACTAACATCTGTAGTCATATCTGCTATTTATGCATAAAAGGAAAACTAATGTATTATACTGCTATCTATAAGCATCACAATATATAGTGAATATATATGCACACAGAGAGAGTCTGTGTGTGAATTACAACACGTGGGCTATATGTAATGATGGAGGAATTAAAAAAAGCAACTGCATATGTTTGAATGTTTTGTTCTGGAGGGCTTTTGCTTTCAGAAGTGAATCTGCTTCCCTCAGTCACAAATATAACTCAAGTATCATTATACAATTTTAAATCTTCATCAGAATATCAAGCTCACGTTATGAAAAATGGAAATGAAAATACCTTATAAGTAATAATCTTGACTAATTCTTGATATAAAAAAGATACGGATTAAGATGAAATAAATAGCCATGTATTTCTTTAATTATTTACACACTGTATACATTCGATAACAGGAATTACTATAAATGTAATCAAAATAATATTCTCAGACAAGGTTTTACATAAAAAATCTGAATAGTTTTCTTTCCCTAAGAACATAAATATGAGGTTTTGATCTTTTTCTACATCTCAGAATTTGAGATATCAAGACATGGGCAGGGGGTATTGCCACTGATTTCTAAGCATCACAGTTTAACCCTAGCTAACAATCTAAACCACAATAGCCACTCGCTCACTTCCCCCCACCCCCAAATAGGGAAAATAATCAAAAGGGGAGGGAGAAACTCATGTATTGATATCAACACAGTTCAATAAAATAACAAAATAATACTAATATAACACTATTACTACTAATACATATAAAATGGAAGATAGAATATAAAACAAAAGATAGTCAGTGCAATTCCTCATGAACTCTGTATGTTCCAAGCAGCCAGTTGCAGGAAGCAGCACTCTGATCCCAAACAGCTGATCCTGGGGGAGGAAGGAAAAAGGCAGAAACGCTCAGAGGCCCACTGCAAAATGGCAGAATGGCAAAAGGCTGAACTAAAAGAACTGACAATCAGAACTCAACCAAAACGGAGCAGAACTGAATGGGTCTCCATATCCATTAACTTACTTTCAGTCAAACCAGCACATTAATTTTAAATCAATTTAATGTGAAATGGGATAAATGTCAAAGCATTCAAAGTGGTAGTTATCATCCTTATTCTTTACTATGTAGCTTCTTATTGTGTTATTTGGAAAGGTTAGAGTTGCGGTATATTGGGTCCAGTCCAGGAAGTCCCAAGCTGGAGAGCTTTGTTTATATTACCTGCAGTGAGATTAAGACACAAATGAGGTCAGATGCCGCTTAACTAGGGAACTTTATTGAACACTTATGAAGAAGACAGTGATAGGAAAGGGAGAAGAAAGCAGGAAAGCATGAGACTTAGCAGACAGTCAGGACAGGTTTGCAAGAGAAATTTACCACCTTGCATTCAGGATCCAATCAGCTTCAGCAGGTGGGGTGGTGCATCTCAGGAAGGCAGCTTATTTGTTACTGGCAAGTTGACCACCCTTTATGTTCCTGAGAGGTATATATGTGATGCCAGTTGGTAGTGGATGTCTACAGGTCACGCACATGCTGTGTGGTCGTATGGTCTTTTATAAGCCATTTGGCGAATATTCTGGGATGGAGTTTCCCCTGGCAATGGCACATACTGCCCAGTCCACACCTTCGCACACGCTCTCGGTCCCAATATGCTGGTCCTGTGTGGTACTGTGCATGCCTCAGCAGGTGAGTGTGATTGCCTGTGGCCAGGCAAGTCCCCAGTTGCCTGTAGCTGGGCAGGTTTCCTGGGGCTCATAGTTAGGCAGGCCTTCAAGGAGTGACATCACTCTTCAGGGACGGGAGCAAACAAACTTTGAGACATTTAACTTAAAATATGGTCTCTGACACAGTATATATAACAAAAAGATTATTGGCAATATTTGGCTTATTATATCTTCTTCCTAAGCTTCTCATCTAGTAAGGACGAAAGTGGGGGCAAGGCATCCCTCAATGAAAGACTGCTAAAGGATCCTATTGAGTCTGGACTGAGCGTGACAGCATCTCAAGTGAATACATTCAGGTATCTTAGCGAATTAAACCTGTTTGAACTTAATTGGGTTGTGACCTGCAAATGTCACTGATTTCAGTTTTTATCCAACTGATTTCAGTTTATCCAGCTTGATCTGAACAAATGTGTGCTTGGAACAAGACAAAGCACAGCATACAGGTATTTCAGGTTTTCTTAGTCCATGTTTCTTGAGCTTGCTAGTCAAATACTATCTTTTGGAGAGGGTATAAATCAGCTCTTCAGATAAATGTCTTATTTTCTGGTTTATAAAGTGCTTCTCCTGACTAAAATTCCACATTAAACTGTTTAGCATTCATAGCCACCAGTCACTCTGCTTAAAGGGAGAAGTCTCTAGTTTGTACGCAAAAAATCTTCCCACTCCAGTGTTTTTACTGTGTCATTTCAGAAATCTATCTCTGTGTTTTAATATCAATAGACTATGCTTCTGGTTTTTATCCCTAAACTTTTTCGCACAGATGAAAGTGATCAGTTGACCATCTGATAGGCTAGGTCAATTTGCCTGTCAGACTTCTCAAATTGCTGACTCCGTCTGGTATGAAGCCAGAAAAACTAACTGAAAAGAAGTTCTAATTTGATTTTTTGACTCCTTAACATTTTCAGTGAGTTCCACCTATGAATTCAAACTGACCTGCCGAAAGGCCAGGCAATTACGTTGTGATAAAAAGAGCAGAATTTGCCTGGGGCTCAGAACACTGGTGGTTGGATAAGAATCAACAAAGTCCATTGCCCCAAAAGGCTACTGAGTCTGGATCTGCAGTAGGCTAATATGCTTAGAGGAAAGGTCAGGCAGTTGTGGAAGCCTAAACAGCAGACTGCTTCTCAGCTCTGTGGCTGGTGGTGTTCAGAAGCTGAGTGGGTGACAGAAAGGCATTGATATGCCTGGTAGAAAGCAGGGGGTCCATGAACCAGCACTGTGGCCTTGCGGCCAAGAAGGCCAATGGCATCCTGGGGTGTATTAGAAGGGGGGTGGTTAGTAGGTCGAGAGAGGTTCTCCTTCCCCTCTACTCTCCCCTGGTGAGACCGCATCTGGAATATTGTGTCCAGTTCTGGGCCCCTCCGCTCAAGAAGGACAGGGAACTGCTGGAGAGAGTCCAGCGCAGGGCCACAAAGATGATTAAGGGAGTGAAGCATCTCCCTTATGAGGAAAGGCTGAGGGAGCTGGGTCTCTTTAGCTTGGAGAAGAGGAGACTGAGGGGTGACCTCATTAATCTTTATAAATACGTAAAGGGTGAGTGTCAGGAGGATGGAGTCAGGCTCTTCTCATTGACAACCAGTTATAAGGGGCAATGGGTGCAAAGTGGAACATAGGAGATTCCACTTAAATATGAGAAGAAACTTCTTCTCAGTGAGGGCGACAGAACACTGAAACGGGCTGCCCAAGAAGGTTGTGGAGTCTCCTTCCCTGGAGACATTCAAAACCCGCCTGGACACATTCCTGTGTAACCTGATCTAGGTGTTCCTGTTCTGGGAGGGGGATTGGACTAGATGTTTTTTTGAGGTCTCTTCCAATCCCTAACATTCTGTGTAAGTGAGTTAAATGATTCCTGTTTTCTTTAGACCCATATTCCCCGGACATGAGCAGGTGTCTCTGCTGTCACTATAAACAACCGAAGCTCTAATGAGCTTCCTGCATAATGCCAGTGAGACAGGAAGACCTGTAGATCTCAGGCTGCAGGTTTAAAAGTTTACCTCCAGCCTTCTTTTGAACGAAGTCATGCATTTACTTTAGAATGAGTGTTCAGAGCAAAAAGTAATTAATTCTTTCTTCTCGTCTCGATGCCAGAATATTTCTAGGAGAAAGAATATTCTTGGTAGCATCCTAGTACATCTCAACCACTCATCTTGATATGAGTGGCTAATTGTTTCTTTTGGCAACTACTGAAAAATCAAATAAGCCTTTTAGCTTTTATTTATGACAGAAACCAGAATAAAACCCAGTGAGAACACAGTAGTGGTTTAACTTTCAGTAATTCTCATCTCTGTCTTGTTTCATCTGAGTGCAGTTAGGAACACAGCCAGGTGCCTTCAGCACAGCTACAGCCTTCAGTAGTTGCTTCCACAAGTAGTGTTTACACACTAAATGATGAAGAACTGCTGGGGTTTCTCGAATTTCTTGTAAGTACAGTAGCTTTTGTTTACTTGAACATCCTACTTCTAAGATTGTGCAACTAAAGAAGAAGATAGACTAATTAGAAAGACCACTAAAAGTCAGTTTTCTTTTAAGACTTGTCTCCACTTAATAACCTTATTTTATTACCAGTGTGTTTTTTTCCCCAAGAGGTATAATGGAATTGACTTAAAACTACTGCAAGAGGTAAACACTTTTTGCCTAGGGACAAATTTTTCTTTTAAGTAAAATTAATCTCCTGACTAGAATGCTCTCATAGTCTGAAATTGCATTTATCTTCTTAATCCTCTTAATAATGCTTTTAAATACGAATTGTGCAGTTAGCCATTACAGAAAAATAGTTGGAAGATGTTTGTCTGATTGTCAGGGACATTCTGTAAGATTTTTCAGTATGCTATTTGAATATGGCAATTTGTCAGAATTTTCTATTAGAACTTTCTTAAATTCTACTTCAACCATAAATGCATTTTTCTTGAAAGAAATATGAAAAAGGGGGTTATGTACTACTATTTTGCCTTTCAATAATCTCAGTGTTTTCAAGCAATTCTGCATCTTTTGTTGTGCTGCTTCTCTGTGTCTTCTTTATCTATATGAACCATAGTAGCTATTTTAAAACCTATTGGACTGGCAATTGTGAAATTGAAGAAAACTTTCTCCTCTACTGAAATAACTGAGTCAGAAGGAATCAGTTTTGGTGGGTGAGTTGTGACCCAACCTGTCACTGGCTTCTTTTCTGAATCAGCTAAATAGCAGATACCTCTCAAGAAATATTTGGAAATCATGAAGTTGAGATTACCACATGTAAGCTACAGAACAGCCACCAGCAGATAGTATTTTATCTTTCATAATTACCTGACTGATGGGGAAAAAGCACCTTCATATGGGTTAACTAAATGAGTGTTTATATTTTTCACATCTACTCTCTAGTCACACTCTGGCTTTACTTCTTGATTAGGTTTTGAGAGATGAAGTGTTTATGGTAGTTTTTGGTATTTCTTTGTCTTTAAGTAAAGACTGAACTATAGCTTCTATTGCCAGTTAAAATAATAATTTCAGGATGTAAAAAATTAAAACAATTTAGTTCCTATGACATTGCCTGAGTGCAAATGAAGGTAGAATTTGGATAAATTTTGTATAGCTTCCTTTTATACATCAGAATTGCAATTTTACTACTACTATCATCTCAACATGGAGCTTGACAAAAACTGAACCTACTGGAAAGATATTATTTTGCTCAACTTAGGAGAGGAATTGAAGTCACTGTTTTCACATAAGAATAATCTGAGACAATGACAACAATATTAAGCAAAAGGAAATTTGTACTTCCTTGGAATCTTATTATTCCTTTTTTAAAAACATACTAATTATTCTCTCCAGGTACAGATTTGAGCTTCAACTAAATTTCAAACATTTGTTCTCATTGCCTTGCTCTGACTCAGAAAGCTGTTGTAATTAACTTGTATGGGGAATCCATAGATGACCTAAAATGCTATCTTTCTTCTGGTTACATGAGATATAGCGGATATGTGGCTAAGGAGAATGGTTTTGTTATGCTCCAGTGATTGGAGGTTCTTACTGTATCACAAAAAATATAGGTTGGTATGACCATGGATTTGTCAGTAGATTAAGTGAGAAGATGTGTCTTTGAAATTGAAATGGCATATCGGATAGGTTTTAGTTCTATGTTCATAGGAGATGTCACTGGCCAGAGTAGAACATGTGGCTGCACTGTTCTCTTTTGATCTACTATGGTATATATAGGGGAAAAAAAAATAAACTTAGAAGGAAAAGTGTGTCATGTAAAATATGAACATGGCCAGAGGTGCTCTGTCAAAATAACAATTGTAATCAAAAGCAGCTGTGAGCATTATTTTGTTTCTGTTGTCGCCTCAAGGTCAGTGTATGGAGGCCATTAGTAACTCTTTTCTGATAGTGACTGTGTGCATGTAATTGTGGACTCTGGTATTCATGGATACACAGAAAAGGTTTTAAAAAGTGCTCTGGTGCCTTGAAGTAACTTCTTCTCGGAATGAGTGTCTGTGGCAGTGCTAAATGCTTCCTAGCAGAGAAATGTCATAGGCACTTTTAATGGAATTTAGGAGCTGATAGAAAGCGGCAAACTGTATGCTGAAATCCTACTGTATATCTGCAGCACAAGTCTGGCAGACAGGAGCAGCAAAGTCTTCTGACATTCGGTAAATCCTGTAAGAGGTCTCCAGAGGGACCGCTTCTAGGAGTTGAACCGTAACCTTTTTCCTCTGTGGACGTCACAGTCTTCATCTCACTGCAAAAAATGCTATCCAGTCCTCAAAACTTGATGTTGCCTATGACACTGGAATCTTTCCCTTGAGATGTAAAATAAAAATGCTAGCCTATTTCTTGCTGGGACAGAAGGAGCATTTCCTCCTACTGACTTACTGTTAAAAGAGTTTTCTATACTGTTACCACTGCAGCAATGCATATAATGTACCCCTAACTATCAAAACATAATTGTTGGCCTGCCAGACCATATTGTAAATTGCTTGGGAGAAAAGCACTAGTGTTGTTGCAATTGAAAAAGGAAGAACGGGTGTTGTCCTAATTGCTGCAGATGACTTGTAAGAAAATAATAGAATAATGTATATGCTTTTGCCTGCAGGTAGTTTTCAATTGCCTGAAATTTTGTTAAAGGGATTGGAAATATTCTCCCAGCAACAGTTTTTGTGGATTTGTTTTTAATTAAATTCTGCACAGCTAAACAAAGTAGTCAGCAGCATTTACCAGATAGTACAGGTAAGATTTTCCAAAAGCAGACTTTGGAAAATTTGAAAATATAGCTGACATTGTTTTGCTGAAATTTTCTGCTCCTGCAAATGAGCAAGGATGTATTTTTACAGGTTCCATTACTGAGTACAAAATGAGGTATTTTGATGAAGGAGATCAGGATATTATTCATGTCACCTATGCATAGGAAAGATGCATCCAGAAAGCTACTTTGCAATGAAAACCAAAATATTTTTATGTTATGTGCAAAAACAATGTAACTGTGTATAAGAAGTAATTTGCCTCTTCATGTCCTGCAGCCACTGACTCTGGAAATCTGGGGGGATCCTTCTCTCTGTGGCATTATACCAGGCAATTTTTTCATAAAAATTGAATGTTTTCCAGTAAATGTTATAATTTTGACAAATTTATTAACATCAGTAACAATTTGGGCTGGTTTTGGCCCTGTTTGAATCAATCCGGTCTATGAGAATAGAAGAATCAACCTCCTATGCTTGTAATACTTTTCAGTAAAATTTGAAAGCTTTGTTATTGTCTCACCTAGAGAGCTCTCAAGATTTTCAGAACAAGAAGAAATAACAAATCTTACTAAGTGGACTGCAGGAGTCTATTCTCCTGAGTACGCTGGTATAATTTTGAATGACTGAAGTAGAATGGCTGGGTATCAGAATAACTCATATAGTCTAAATGACCATGTACCAGTTGGTATTTACTTTTGCTTTAAGCTACACACTACTCGACTACAATTTTTTACCTCTACTTTCTGCTGTTTTGATTGTAATAATTTGGAACATTTGCAGTCTCTCCTGTTCACTTCAAAGTTGGTAACTTTATCAACTTTACATATGCCAGATACTGCTCTGCAGCATCTGGATGTTAAGCTGTTTAATCTCCCTGGGAGAATCTTCGTTTAAATCAATGATAACAATCATATAAAAATATGTCCAGGGCAGATGCCTTTCAGCTTGTGTAGCTTTTGATATTGGGATGTATAATGTAGGCAGTCTATTTCTCAGAACTCACTAAGTTTTTGGTGGTTTTTTTTGTGTTGGGGTTTTTTGGTTGGTTGGTTGGTTGGTTGGTTTTTTGTGTGTGTGGTTTTGTTTTGTTTGTTTTTTCCTCTGGAAATTATCTGGAAACAAGCTTGTGGTTTAAATATATAAAATGTTTAGTTGGCTTTTTGACCTCAAAGAGAGTTTGAAGATATTACTGTTGCTGTGGTTTCATCTTGAGATGTTCAAGACACAAGTTTTGTGGTGTCGGTTCTTTTGAGAACCTTGCTGTTTCAACACTTGTGGTTGTGGAGACCAAAACTATACATGTGTCTTGAAAGGATAGTTAAAAAACAACTATAGAAACCTAGTATATTTACATGTATTTGTCTAAATACAGTGGGTAAATCAATAATATTTCAAGTTGCTAAGATTATATGAACATACGAAAAAATAAGTCAATGTCTGCTATTGTTGTTACCTTTCTAATGGTACTTCTTAAAAAATCATTAAAGCTGAAACATTAACCCTTTTTCTGGTTTCTAAAATTTCCCTTTATCTTTTCAGAAAAATCTTTATTGTTTTCCTAGCTGTGTTTTAAAGGGGCTTCTACCTCATAACTATTTTTTTGGGAATGCCAGGAAAATGAATCTGTTCTACATTTAAAAGAACTACAGAACTTAATTGGGGGGGCTGGGGAATGAATATTCTTTATATTAAGAAGGGGTTTTATTTTAAAATGTTTGAATTTTCAATATCTTGCCTATTTAATTTAAAATTTTATATTTCAAATTTATTTTTTGAAGTCAGTAAATGATTTTTTTAATATGTTGGTCTCCATTTCCGAAACTACATAGCTTTTAAAATTTTACCTTAGTTGTTCTCTGCCTTGTTTTTCCTTTCCCCAAAGTAAATGAAAAGTTTTGCTAAAACATTTCTTTCACAAATTTGATTTTCTTTTTTTGAAAAAAAAAAAAAAAAATTGAAACTCTGTTTTTTCCCTTATGGAGGAAACCTCTTCTCTGCAAGGAGAAATATCCAACGAATAAGCAAATAATTTAGACATTAGTAATTATATGATCCAAACAAGGAAGACGTTCAGAAACATAATTAATTATATCTGGAATTCCACAAAAATTCCTTGGCAGTGCTCCTGTATACACAATCAGTAGCAAGTATATACAAATGAGTGCAACAACAAATTCTCTACTCACCTATTACACATAAGGTACACAGATATCTCTCATGTATGTCTCCCAAAGATGTAGTAAAGAAAGCCAAATTCTAATGAATGCATATATTCACTATTACATGCTATCTGATTTGTTTTATAAAAGAGGCTGGGGTGAAGAATAAAAAAATTAAAAAAAAAAAAGGAAAGCTGAGAAAGAAGCTAAGAAAGGTGGGGTAGCCTTTAACAAGTACAGGGTTTTGGTAGAGCACAACTACCCAAAATGGCAATATGACCATACACTGAACCTTAACACTTTTTCTTGTAAAAGGTACTGCATTTTCATAAACTACCTTTTAGTAGTAAGTACTCCTAATATTGGGATACAGAATAAGCACTAAAAAGGCAACCTGCTAATTACTGCGATAATGTCTTCTCATTGCAACACACTGTATAATATTCATGACTCTGAAAATTATTTGGTTGTCGCATCATTTCACTTCAGGCTGGGGGTGTGGACAACGTCACACAGAAAAAGACAGTTTCTGTAGTACCAAAAAATTAAAAAGAGAAACTTCACGTGAGAATTAGTCAGAGCACATTTTATTATATATAAGTATTGAATGCTAATCGTAACATATAGCTGTTTATTTTCTGTAAACAATATTCTTCCATTTATTTAAATTGAGAACCTTTCTATATTAGATTAAAAAAACTACAAACATTTTTCATATTTCAGCATTTCATATTAGGCACTTCATATTTCTGTTGTTTGTTTTCATTATGTCATTGCTTCTTCCCATGTCCAATCAAAATTAAATTAGCATCTTTTTCAAAAGAGCAAAATAAAGAGTGAAGGTGAGGAAGAGGATGGACCAAGACCTGTTAGTCATTCAACACCAACAACTTTTTGGCTGTTTTTTGTTTTGTTTCTCAGGTTTTTTCATTTGTTTTAGTTTGATTTGGTTTGGGGTTTTTTTTGGTGGTGGCGGGGGGGGGGGGGGTTAGGTGTTTTTGTTTGGTTGTTTGTTTTTATTTTTTAATTGTGTGTTCTACCAAGAGCTTTAGAGAAAATAAGCCTCTGGAATGCTCTTGTAAAATATCTGTTCTTACTGTGATGCAATATTTTTACTGTTTTGTATATACTAACAGGGAGAGATATACTTTTTGTTACAGTCACCAGCATTTGAAGTAAACGGTATAGCCTCAAAATTATTGTTAAACCAGTTATTTTTGGACATATTATTTACAGGGTATGCTGTAAACATTTTTAATTCACTGAATGCCAGCTCAAGCTAACGCATTTTTTCTTTCTTTTCTTTTTTCTTTTTTTTTTTTCTCATTTAACATATATCTATGATCTTTTTAGGTTGTTTTTTCTATTCTTATATTGTCAGTAATAATAGATCTGTAGATTTCTGTTGTGGGTTTTAGTACAAGACTTATGAGGCTCATGGTAATGCTGTCTAGACTGTTTCTATTTAAATTCTGAGAATGTGACCTACTTTCATCTCTGTCACTGCATGTACAGATTCTCCTATTCATGCCATGTTAATTTGGCCAAGTTTAATAACTGTCCTGGCTCATTAGCTGGACTTGCAGGACACATATGGAAGTCCTCAACCAGGCCAAAACTTAATTTCTCAGCCATGCCAAGAACATATCATCATATTTAGCCAGCCCCTTGTGACCCAATGATCTCAAGTAAATATTTCTTCTATTATCAATGCTTGCTGAGATATATATTTCACAAAGTTTAACACAACTACTTAATGATGGTCTGTCTGTCTATACATTCAATGATGAGTGACTTACGTCCATTTTTATGCATGCACATGCAGGAACAAGAATTGAATTTTAATGCTGCCTTATTTTTTCTTTGAGCATTGAATAGAAGAAAATCTTTCCATTTGTGTCTTGATGCTACATTTCATTACAGATTTTTCCGGACTTTAATGCCTTTTGTTTCTTTGTAAGTGTAGAAATTTCTTGAATCTTGTTCATTGCCATTTGCTGGTTTTATTACCATTTATTAGGTAGTTAGTAAAATAGAAAGCATGTCAACATATTTCGCTAAAGAAAACTGGAATGGACATTAACTGTTTCAGATAGCTGTCCACAAACGCAACTCAATTTGTCAGTTCGGTATTTAGATCCTCTGGAATATCTCAGCAATTTCATAGTGAAATTCCCTCAAATTCATCTTAAAATAATGCAGTATTATCAGCTTCAGCTCTCTTATTTTCATAAGCAATAGTGCTTATTATATACATATTAATGTCTACATGGTTAGAACATAATATTTCTTAATTATGATTCAAGAAGCTTAAAAAGTCGATTAACAGGTTAACGAGAATTAACGAGAATTAACGAGAATTAACAGGTTAATGAGAATAAAGTTTTGTAACTCCTTGTTTGATGTTTTTGCCCCCAAACTTACCTGTTCTTATGTTCTTACCTGTTCTTATGTTATACACTTATGGGTAGCTTTCAAGGGGTTAAAGAGTGAAATTATTGCATCTTAAGATGGTAAATTTGGCTTTTTGACTCAGTTGTTGAAATGCTGCATGCTATGTGGAGATTATGATTCCATGTAGTTGCAGTTTATTGCTGATTATTCTTACCACACTACACTTCAGTGAAACACAATACTTCTGACAAGGCGCAATGTCCATTCAAGATCGGAACAAAGTCCTGAAAATCAGGTGCTTAGACATTTACTTAGTCTTGCTAAACGTGTACATGGATTGGAAAAAATTTGAGAATAACATTTTTTTTACTTTGTGCAGAAAGCTGAAACTACAAAACTGATGTGGAGCTTCAGAAAGCTGATTATGAAAGATATAAATACGCAGATGTTCTAGGTGTAGTTACTGATTATTAGAATATAATTACTTTATATGCACATCATTCAGATATAGGTGTTATTCAACATGTAGCCTGCAACTAACTTATAATAGGAAGTCGTCTTCATCTCAGCAGATGAAATATTTCTCTGTACAAAAGATTTATACAAGAACTATAGACTATTTAAATCTTCAGGTAGATATTAAGTGGTTTGTAAGTTATTTCTAGGCCTTCTGTTAGGTTTCTATTAGGTTGGTGCAAAAGGAATTGCGTTTTTTACATTGTTGAAGTTTGCCATTTGATATTGGTTATGCTATACATGATTTTAATGCGCTTTTCTTGTTCTGTGTTTGGTTTTTTGTTTTCTGGTTTTTGATTGTGTTTTTTTGTTTTTGTTTTCCTACTGACTTATTACTTGCTGTTTATTTTATATTTATTTTAGACTATGGAGATGATGTTAGACAAAAAGCAAATTTGAGCAATTTTCTTATCCGAGTTCAAAATGGGTTGTAAAGCAGTGGAGACAACTCACGACGTCAACAATGCATTTGGCCAAGGAACTGCTAATGAATGTCCAGTACAGTGGTGGCTCAAGAACTTTCACAAAGGAGACGTGAGCCTTGAATTTGAGGAGTGTAGTGGCCGGCCATCGGAAGTTGACAATGACCAACTGAGAGCAATCATCAAAGCTGATCTTCTAATAACTCCATGAGAAGTTGCCAAAGAACTCAATGTCAACCATTCTATGGTCATTCAGCACTTGAAGCAAATTGGAAAGGAGAAAAACCTCGATAAGTGTGTGCCTCAGGAGCTGACTGCAAATAAAAAAATAATTGTTTTGAAGTCTCATCATCTTCTGTGCAACAGCGACTAACTATTTCTCAATCAGATTGTGATGTGCAATGAGAAATGGATTTTATACAACAACCAGTGAAGACCAGCTCAGTGTTGGACCAAGAAGAACCTCTAAAGCACTTCCCAAAGCCAAACTTGCACCCAAAAATATCACAGTCACTGTTTAGTGCTCTGCTGCCAGTCTGATCTACTACGGCTTTCTGAATCCCGGCAAAACCACAACATCTGAGAAGTATGCTCCGCAAGTCAATGAGATTCACCAAAAATTGCAACACTTGCAACTGGCATTGGTCAACAGAAATGGCCCAATTCTTCTCCACAACAATGCCTGACCACACATCACACAACCAACACTTCAAAAATTGAACAAATCGAGCTATGAAGTTTTGCCTCATATGCCATATTCACCTGACCTCTTGCCAACCGACTACCACTTCTTCAAGCATCTCAACAACTTTTTGCAGGGGAAATGCTTCCACAACCAGCAGGATGTAGAAAATGCTTTCCAAGAGTTTGTTGTATCCTGAAGCACAGCCTTTTATGCTACAGGAATAAACAAACTTATTTCTCATTGTCAAAAATGTGTTGATTGTAATGGTTCCTATTTCGATTAATAAAGATGTGTTCGAATCTAGTTATAAAGATTTAAAATTCACAGTTAAAAGCCACAATTACTTTTGCACCAACCTAATACAATGCTGTGTATTGTATTGAAATGATAGATTAGGAGCTTAGTAGGAGTCCATGTTCAAACTGAATTTATTATATAGTTACTGAAATACATACTGTATTCAGCACACAGTTGTCTTCAGTACACTGCACACAGTTGTCTTAATTGCTTCAGTGTTCAAATTAAGGGGAAAAAAAAGAGGATCCTAAAACTAGAGAATTAGCAAATTCTCATATAAATGTTTTTAGTATGTCTGAACCTCAGTGCTTTTCACTAAGATTACTAATTCTCCTGCTTAGATTATTTTTCGTGTGTGGCAGTACATCTAATTTGAACATTTTCCATTGAAACCTTTTTGAATATGAAACAAAGCTGCTATGAACATAAGTGTCTCATTGTGTGAGGGTTGTATTTGGACTACATCTTCCAAAAGTAAATGTTCATTGGCAATTAACTATGACTCACAGAGCATTAAAACTCTGCAGTGAATTAGTTTAATTGTATATAAAACCCAAGAAAATGTAAAACTTCGAATAACTTTTCTAATAGCAGAAGAAAAGTTTCATTCCTTACTTAAAAAGCCTCTGTCATGTTAACATTACCACATTATCCGAACAAACAGAAATCTTTAAAGCACTTGTTTACAAAACTGCAGTTGAAGTTGAAAGTCTGTCGTTGACAGGAGATGGGACTTAACCCTACCATGGTCAAATGATTCATTCAGGTAGTTCAAGTAATTTGGGATTTAACAGGAAACTGCAGGATTTCCAAATGCAAGCCTAGGATGATAAGTTATGGGGTTTTTAATACCACAGCTCTCAATACTCTGATTGACCTTTGATTTCTGAGTTGGCTTTTGCTAAGTTTTAACTTCTAGTTTGAAAATATTACTCAAAAAGAGTCATTGGGATGAACTAGATGATTTTGCAGTGAATTTATTGTTCGCAATCACAGGTGGTGAAAATAATGATTTAAATACTAGTGCTTTTGAGAATTGCATAGAAAATAAGATATTCAGAATTCTTTTCCTCTGAGCTTTTTTGGGAAATAGTCCTTCCTTCCTTTTTATGTCAAGCACTCAGCAAGTGCCAATATCAGAAGGTTTTCATAACTGCCTGGAAAAGCCTAGAATGGTTGAGTTTACAAGGATATATTTGTTTTCATTAATTCATTTTTAAAAGAAATCTACAAAATGGAACTTCAGTTCCATTTAGACTTCAGTTTTATTTGAACTTCAATCCTGTATAGGTAGAGATGCAGCTTCCTCAATTGATACCATCACAACATAAATGTGATGCTAATTGAATGTGATATATCATTTTTCTGTATGTGCCCATTCAGATAGTATGACCTAAACAATATACTCATATTTTCTAGTTAATTTATGATCGATGATGATGTAATGAGTTGGGTAACAGTAAGTTAAGTCCATTTGTATTTTGCACTTTCTGTCCACAGACATTTTAGTTATTAAAATTCAGTTGTAGAGACTATGTGCTCTTCATTCTATTTAGGATCAACACATTCATATATTGTAAGTGCTGAAAAAGCTTTCACTGTAGGATGATACTCGGCATTAATGCTTTTATTAAACCAAATAATATACTTAAAGAGATTTTCAAACAGGTTGTTTTGTTGGTTTGGTTGGTTTTGTGGTTTTGTTTTTGTTGTTTTTTGGTTGGTTGGTTGGTTGGTGTTTGTTTGTTTGTTTCTCCTACTAAAACCCACACAGGCATTTTTATGGGAATGAGAAAGACATCATTGCTAGTAATGATTATTTGTACCTTGTCATGCATCAACACTGTCACTTCTCAAACACAGCATGAAGAGTTGAAAATCATCAGTCCGAGTCTCATACAGTGACATTTTTCTCTCCTATCTTCACTTTTTGCTATAATATATATTATGTTGATTTCTCTCTTTCTTAAATTCCTGATCCAAATTACAAATATTAGGAGATCTGGGTATCTGGAATGTACTGGCCAGAAGATTAATATGAGCAAGGATATGTATTTAAGCAAATATGATTGAAGAGGTGGTATGTTGTCTTTTGTCCTTATAAGACCCAGTACTGTGTTTAATACAGTGGCTTTAAATGAGAAAAAGGAAGGGAAACAAAACAAAGAGAAGTTAGATGGAAAATCATAATGTTAAATACAGACAAAACCATCTGAATAATAAAATAATAGCTGTGTTGTTAGAATGACTTGACAGTTACTTAACACTGTATCTGACAAAGCAGAATATGATGTAGGAAATAGCCCTGAAGTACTTGAGGATGTTGACAAAACATTTATAAACTGATTGACATTTTCAAAAGTAGTTTTTAGACATGTACATGGCAATCTTGGAAAACTAATTTTTTGTGAATAAGTTATTTTGTAAGTGTAGATTGTGTATCTGTTAATAATTAGGATATTGAGGTTATTGAAAGACACAAAACATGAGTGAACACATTTTTTTATGCAGAGATACAAAAATGATTGATCTTCCAACTTATTTCTTTAGCTAAAAAATCAAAAAGGAAAAGTATACTTTGGTCAAATTAAAATAATTTTTTCTGTCTTCCTACTTTTTCTTATCTCTGCTCTTCCTACTAAAACCACAGTTGAAAAAATAATTTCAGATCAAAGGACTTTTTTTTTCTATCTGAAATACAATGTTATATTTTGTTCAGGATTACTGAATTTTTTAATGAAATTTTAAATTCAACTTCAAAAATTAACTATGACATATAATTGCAATGAGAAGAAAGAGGGCTTAGAAAAATGATATTTCAGAAAGAACTTAACTGATATTGAAAAGAGTAGAAGAATGAGAGATGGAAATAGGGGAACAATGAAAGCTTTCAACAAATGAAAAGTAGTTGGAAATGAGAGTAATCCATGCTGACTGTGAACAGGAGATCTAGTGGGTTTACACTACAGCAAATTTTTCCATGTTTAGTATTGGGAAACACTTTCTAATAAAGACACCAAAATATTGGACTGTAAGATAGTGGAATACCTATTATTGAACTCTTTCTGAAAAAGTTAAAGTGCCTATGAAAAAGGATGACATTTTACCCTGCGAGAGAGGTAGAACAGTGAAAAAATTAACCTGTTAAAAGACCTAATTTTCGAAATACAAAATGGGATGAATGGCTTCTAGAGTCAGAGTAAACTATTTTTACACTCACACCCTATAAACTTTATTTCTAAATTCCAGTGTTTCTTTTTGTATTGGTATTCAAAGTACAAACCTGTTCCTAGTTTTGAAATTGTGAGCAGACTGGTTTGCACTACCTCTATCACTTCAAAATAGTGATAATACAGGGTGATTTGGAATCACTATATATGAATTCAACTGGATATTGTCCATACAGCAGGTGAAGGGAACATAGAGCATTTATAAAAAGGTTACTAAAACTTGGTAACGATTAAACCATTTGTAAATTTTTGTGTAGTTGTAACACGTTGCCACCATGAAATTGGATCCATCTTTTTGAAACACCCTGTATATTTCTGCTTTTTACAGCCTCTTCAGTGTCCCATGAAATGAAACAGCAGTGGTTTTCCCACTGATTGCAAAAATGACTTGTTTTCCTTAAACAGGAACTATAATAAGATAAATTGATTAAACTGGTGGTTTAAACTAATGATGTTCACTTTCAAGATGCAAATACACTGTTTATGGTTATGTGGGAGCCAGTACTCGAGAAAAAAGTGCAAGAATATCACGAAACCACTCTGAACTAAATATTCTGAAATTTTTGCCAGGGGAAATGAATTCATTTTTCCCCTGGGACTTACTTCATGAAGATCATTAGAACATGTCGAGTCCAACAAGTGGATGTGTGAAAATCAGAGGTTTTTCTCCAATTCTACTGGCAAGGTGGCTATTTCTAAATTCAAAGGCAAGTTATTGTTTTACACAGAGGGAAACAATGGAACATTTATGCGATATACCTAAGTGTGTTTTCCCTCAGAACCACATCTTCCTTTTAGTGGCAGCTGAAGTGCAGAGTAATATACTGAATTAAGTGTAAGGCTAAATGAAGCAATTAACTGTGCTTTCGAAGTCAATGAAGGCACCAAGCATAATTTAGAACAGCTGGATGTTGACCGTTGTTTTGTATGTGAGTCAGAGCTGGAGAGGCAAGTGTGATCACAGAAGGTTTATCTTTGCTCCTTTTTACAGCCTCTTGAGCTCATGTTATGCAAATGCTTGTAACTTTCATGTCTGAGAAACATTTGTATTTCCTGTTGGGAAATTCTGAGGAACCTAGGAAGAAAGGAAATATTCTTCCCTGCCTAGCTATCTTGTTACTAAAATAGCTGCCACAGCTTTATGACTGTTATAGGCCATGCTTCCTATTTTGATGTACATTTCAGATTTTCCCTTACTGTAAACTACAACAGAATCTGACATAGAGGGGTTTTTTTGTATCATGTAGACAACTTATTTTCTGAGCTTGATTCCGTAAGTAAAATTGTGCTGGCTTTACAACTGTACAGAAGCAGGTAGGACTTTACCTAAATGTTTCAGGGGAAGTATGTACGTCCCAGGGACAGCAACAGTTCAGCTCATAAAGTTTTGCAAAGCAGCTTTCATTTTTATTACTGTGGTAAAGATCACAGAATCTCATACCTGGTAGACAGCCTAGTCTGTATTGAAGGTTACTAAGCATATACCTGTAGTCTTCAAAAGGTTTGGTTCCATACTGACAAAGAGATTGACTGAAGTTTGTTTTACTGTAATACAATGCATCTCTAAGACCCTGTTGCAGAGTAATTCTACAGCTCTTAACAGTGTCATTGATAAAATGGTTCTGTTTTCAGTCTCTGAATTTGCAGCAAATTCATGTGGCATCAGTATTTCTAATATTTTCTCTTGTACTTTCCTAGTAACTTGAAAATTATTAAAGGATTAATTGATTGGCATGTATCAGAATTTAAGAGAAGGCTGTAAAATGTAGGAAATGCAGGCATAAAAAGTGTGCTTTGTAATTTGGGGGTCATGCAAATACAAATGTTTGGAAAAGATGGCATGCAACTTTTTTCTTCTGCAAAGTGCCATCACGTAGCAACAGATTTGAGAGTCATTACAGTGGTTATTGAGGGTAAGGAGAAAATCAAGAGTTGACTCATTTGCTGAGTTTACCTGGAATGGGGGACATGTAAGTTCATTTGTTTCTGTTAAGTGATTTGAACGTTCTGGACCTTGAATTACAACCAAGCTCACTGTGCAGTTTGTAGAAGTTTGTGATTACATATTCTTAAAGTTAGAAAGTTTTCCCTCCCGTGGCTGCAGTTTTCTTCTGTTGCTGTAAATTAAGCTAATTTTTGGCTTTAACTTGTGCAGGTGCCAAGAACAATGAATGGAGATCAGTTTACGATGACATTCATGCAAGTTCATCTTGCTTATTTTCTCCTACCAGATGTGTCTGGAGGAAGTACAGGACTGTGTTTTAGAGTTACGATTTTTTTTTTTCTATTGGGAATAATTAGTGATCAGTCTTGGGTTTTTTTGTTTGGTTGGTTTGGTTTGGTTTTGTTGTTTGTTTGTTTTAAGACTTAATATGCAAATTGTGATTCTACTAAGGGTTTTTATTAACTGTTATTTTGAGAGCCTAACACAAAACATCCTAACACTTTAAATGAGCCATTTAGTATAAATCATGTGCAATCCAGTAGCCATAAGTCAAAACACTGCTTTGCAGTCTCACAGCTAGTGTTCCAAAGGTCATGTCTTACATACATGGAGAAAAGGGCATACATAGCCAGAGGTGTGTTCTGTTGCATTTTGCATCAGCATCACCTTTGTTGAAGCCTCTGTAGAGAAAATTCCTTGATGAAACAACATTAAAGAGCCTTTCAGAGGTCTTTACAATATACAGCTGTTCTTGTAAACAGGTATTATAATAAGAAATGAAACGATTGTGTCTTCTTTTTTAATGGGTCCAGTCTTGTTCCACCTGTTCATCAAAGACCTGGATGAAGAGACTGAGTGTACCCTCAACAAGTTTGCTGATAATACAAAACTGGGAGGACTAGTTGACACACCAGAAGGCAGTGCTGACATTCAGTGAGATCTGGACAAACTGGAGGACTGGTCAGAGAAGAACCGAATGAAGTTCAACAAGGGCAAGTGTAGAGTCCTGCACCTCGGGAGGAATAACCCCAGGCACCAGTACAGATTAAGGGCTGACCTGCTGGAAAGCAATATTGCAGAGAAGGACTTGGGAGTCCTAGTGGACAACAGGTTGACCGTGAGTCAACAATGTGCCCTTGTGGCCAAGAAGGCCAATGGTATCATGGAAGAGCATGACCAGCAGGTCAAGGGAGGTTATCGCCCCCACATCTACTCTGCCCTGGTGAGGCCACATCTTCTGGGCTCCCCAGTTTAAGAAGGACAAGGAATTACTGGATAGAGTCCAGAGTAGAGCTACCAAGAAGATTAGGGGCCTAGAGCACCTTTCTTATGAGGAGACACTGAGAGAGCTGGGTCTGTTCAGCCTGGAGAAGAGAAGGCCGAGAGGGGGTATTATCAATGCTTATAAATATCTCAAGGGTGGATGTCAAGAGGATGGGACCAGACTCTCTTTGGTGGTGCCCAACAATAGGATGAGGGGCAACGGGAGCAGACTGAAGCATAGGAGGTTCCATCTAAACTTGAGGAGAAACTTCTTTTCTTTTAGGATGCCAGAGCACTGGAACAGGCTGCCCAGAGAGGTTATGGAGTCTCCTTCTCTGAGGACATTCAAAACCCACCTGGGTGTGTTTCTGTGCAATCTGCTCTACATGAACCTGCTTTGGCAGGTGGATTGGATGAGATGATCTCCAGATGTCATTTCCAACCCCAGTCATTCTGTGATTCATTCTGCTATTCTTTTGTTATAGTTTTCTAATCTGTTGGTTCTGTTTCTGTTTCCTTAATGCTACGATAGTGCTAGCAAGCAGCATAGAAAGACTTTGGCAGAGTGAGACATCTATTTCTTGTCTGAACTTTGGCACAAGAATGACAGTTTTCAGGAAATACCTTGATTTATATGCTGATCCCTAATAAAGTTTTCATGTATTCTGATAATTTTGTTTTCTCTTTCCTCTTATGAAACCTGTTAAATTTTAGTAGCTTCTCCAAGTTATTTTCTCTAGGTTAATATTTAGAGCCCTATTTGCCCAGAAAATGGTTTTTATTCTGCTTGCAATGAGCAGACAATGCAAGCATGTATAAATACACACATATATATGTATGTATAAAATGAGAAGGTGGTCATTTTATGTAGGTGAACAAATAATTCATCTTTTCTAATGAAGGTAATTCTGCTAAAGTCATTGTGTACACTTCCTTGAGCAAGTCAAGCAGGAACTAGACAGTAATAGTTAGAAATATCTCAGAATTAAACTTTAGGACACATTTGGCCTCCCATTTCAATAGACATGTAACATGCTTAGCCACAGACTGTCTTACACTTTTTCCATTTTTTCAAGTATCATTTGAATACATAGTATTTTGATAACATCAGTAAATCTATTTCTTAGTACATTCATATTCTAAAATGACCTATGACTAAATCTTGTAGTTTCTATCATTTTATTTGGATTAAATCTCTTATTTCTTTCTAAGTAAAGAAACATATTGTAGCTTACATATCAGTATATTAGGGAAATCTTTACATATATTTAATCAAGATTAAAAGAAAAATAGTTGCTGCATTTTATCTTTCATGAAACTTCTTTTTAACCTGACTTCTAATAATTTAGAAATTCTTATGAATGCCAGTTTTATCTGGAATGATCCAATGTAATTTGAAATAGAAAACACAGCTGCTCCTGACACATTTAAGTAATGGTTACACTGTACCGGTTATATGTTATGTTTATTTTAAAGACTGGAATTTGAGATGAACTTTTCTATGTAGGGTAATTTCATTCTTTCTAACTTGATTTTCAGTATTGAATATATCCAGGACACAAGAAAAATCACAAGCTACAGCAGGATATCAACAAAACTCACAGAACGTAACCAGATGTCCTATAATGCCCAGTCGATAATTTTGCATAATGGTCATCACTTCTCTTAGCTAATGTTGCCAGGATGCTGAAGATACAGATGTTCTCTATTCATTCTTAATTCCCTGATCCCTCCTTTTCTGTTTTTAGAGTTTCCTCTTCAGTATTTTCTTTCTACATGTAAAAGTATAATACTTAGTTCCTTGTGAAACATCCCTAGCACATAAATTAGCATAGTCGATGATGATTTTTTACTCTGACATCTTGAATGTTCCCGTTCAATAGACATTGAATACCATCTTGACGATGGCAAATTCAGTACCAAGGACAGGAAAGGTGGAGTTCGTAAGACATTCTGCTCTCACAGTTAGTTCTCAGGCTTCACATTAATAATGGGGAGGGGACAGAAGGGAGGGCAAAATACTGTGAGGGTGATTAAGTACCAGAGCAGATTGTCCAGAGAGTCTGTAGGCTTTTGTAGGTGTTCGAGTCTCCACTGGACGTGCCCTGAGCTACCTGCTCTGATTAGAACTGTTTTGAGCAAGAGACAGGACTGGATGACCCCTGGAGTTCCTTTCCAACAGAAATTATGACTGTATGATTTGATTTGTCCCTTGTAAAGACTGGTGGAAAAACAAACAAACAAACAACACCAAAAACCACAAAGAAACAAAATCCCAGAATGCTTTAGAGAATCACTTACTAAAATAGTATATTTTCTCTCTCCTTTATTTGTCTTTAACTTGCTTGTTTGTTCCATAAAAACTGTAAAAATGTTTTTTCTTTTTAATACAAAGTTTTCCTAGAAGTCATTCTAGGAAATTCTGAATTCTGAAACAATTCTGAATGTTATAAAAAACTAATCCTAGATGGTACAGAACTTATTGAAAGAAATAGATTTGTTAATGAAGATATAAATATATAAATACTTTCTAGTTTTCAGTCTAATATTCATCCTGACCTTCCCATACTGCCTTTTCCAGCAGCCACATTGTCCTAAAATTCCTAGCTTACTGTTGTTCTCAAAGTATTCAGTGAGGTAAAAAATGGTCACGTTTTGAAGAACATACTTTGTGCTGCTTGGACCAATACATTTCTGATCACATTAGAAAGTTTAGTTCAGATCCTTTGATATCACTGTCTTTTGTAACATGATAAAAAAATAACAGTGTACTGGTTGAGTTCGATTTACATGGTTGTATTTTGCCTACTAAAATTTTAAAATAAACTGAACAGGAATGCCAATTTTTGTTCTTGGTATGAAAATTCTGTGTGGTACTACTGTGAATCATTTACCAGTAGTTATGAGGTGAGTACATTTTAGTGGTCTGTGAAAATTTTAGACACAATGTGATCAAAAGACCTTCTTGAATGCAACTTAATGTTTTGTGTTTATTTGTTTGTTGATTTAAAAGTAATAAGTTTGAGGTGGTTTATATACATATATATTATAATATTACTAACAAATTGATATTACTGATAGGGGGCATGATCCTTAGCTCCTCGGTTAGTAGTTTCCCAGGAAGTGCTCTGCACCTCAATCATTGTTGCTAAAACTATTGCTCTAATATGGAAGATTATAGTGCGAATTATACCCTGTTATCCATTGTATTCTAAAAGAAGCATATTAGCATTAGTGAGGTCTAGATAAGGTTTGGAAGTTCTGATAACAGCTGCTGGAAGGCCTCACATGGGGCTGGTTGCAATGGCACTACAATAATGCTTCCTGATCTGATAATTATGTTTGAGAATTATTTCTCTGAATTGCTGCTAAAGTCAGACTTCAGGGTTTTTTTGTTCTTGACTCCCAGTCAGAAGTTTATTTAAAAAATAATATAAAACAAAGAAAAAACAAGCAAGCAACAACAAAAAAAGTCTAAACAGAAAGTATGCTGTATATGGGGAAAGAAGACAACAGAAGGAAGCAGAAAAATTGAACAAGTTATCTCAACATTGCAATAATTTTAAAGTTGAGGGAGGTGCAAAATTAATTTGCTCATTAATTTCATTTATGATTTCATTTTGTGCAAATACATGAGGAAGAAAATTTTAGTGGAAATAACATAACGAAAGTTTTGTTCATATAAGCTAATTTTGAAATATATAAAAACTGACTTTAATTATTTATAGCCATAACTCAAGATTTTCTTATTCAAGAAATTCAGACTGCCTTATTTGTCTAATTGACAAATTCCCTTGTCTGTGTGTGTGTGTGTGTGTGTGTTGTGTGTGTGTTTAAACTGGTGCCTCTATCTGATCTCCTTACTTTCCTCCTTATTTCTTTACGTTCTTCATGGTTAATTTAAAATTTTTATATATATGCCTTTTCTGACCCTGCAGATTCTACTTTCTCTTATTAACCTTCTTCCTCAGTGCAAAGTGTTGTGTTGACACCCATACCCATACAACTGTTTGCATATTTGACCTGTTCTTTGTTCAGTTCACTTTCTCCATAATATTTAGTGAGTACTTTACATACAGAATTCTGACTCCTTCTCAGGAAGCCTTTACAAATATGTCTTGACTTATAATGAATTAATTTTGTTGGTTGTTAATAACCAGCTGACGATCCCCCACAAAAAGCAGCAAACCTGTGCCTGGACTGTGACAGAGGAATTTCCCCAAAATGACCTGTACCTCTGCAATCCCTCTCAGTGCTGCTCAGCACTGATAATATGCATGATCTCTGCTGTGCATAACAGTCTGAGTGAAACACCATGCAATGAAGAATAATGTGTCATAGCTGCAAGTAGTTAGATCTTCCATGTCACTTCTAGCACCTTGTCTAACAAACTCCTCTACTCCCACACAGTTTTGTGACAAAGGGCTGGGATATATTTATATACTTGCTCTCATTTAACAAAAGCAGAAATCTTTGCCATTCTAGAGCTTAGCATACGAGGTCTTCATCAGTATGGTTGCCCTGTAAATGTCCCACTTAAATACCTTACGGAGTCAAATTCCAAAGGTGGGCATGGGTATAGTGCAACACTATCCCAGAGTAAACATTAATCAGTTTGCTGAAGAAGGAATGTATAAGGTGCAGGTGTTTGAAGTTTTCTGCAGCAAGGTAGGAAATTGGTACCTCAGATGTTTCCTCTGTCTTAATATTAGCATATTCTGGAAATAAATTTGAATCTATGAGTATATTGTCTAATACATTTTCTCTCTGCATAGAATTGCCCCAGTTGTGATGACAAGTTTTTGTTCATTTTGGAGTTTTGGTTTTTTTTTTCTTTTTTTTTTAACTGACCAGCAGGCTTAATGACTGACTCATAATCCTGCCATACACTGCCTCCCACCTAGTACCATACTGACAAGCTGCTGGTTTTCTTCTGTTCAAAGGAAGTAAGAAGTAGAAATGAAGTCTTTCGAAAAATGGGTTAGCCACTGATATCTTGGTATGATTATGCTAACAGGAATGGTGCTGACTACCTGTAAGAAATACTCCTTACCCCTGCAATGTTATACGTGGACTTGAAACATTCAGCATGTGTTATTTTTTTATATTAGTAAACAAAGTGTTCTTGTTTGAAAGACTTTTAAAGACTGAGACATATGGGACTTAGGTGATTAATGCACTTAGACAAAATCTGTAAATCACAGAATGTTCCAATCCACATCTTTAAGCACCTGAATACCTTTTAAAATCTAGCCTGGAGGCTTTGTTCATAGAATAAAGTTAGTTTTAGTAATGTTCTGATGTTGTTCAGAAAAGTTTATATTGAAGAATTTCAGGAAGCTCGAATTTTTATGTGAACGAGAACTTCTTATCTTAAACGCATTAATTTAATGAGAACAAGGCTAATGCCACTCTGCCCACAAACAAGCAGAAAATCCTCAACTATCGAGTTCAAGGACCAGTCTACATCTACCTCTCATTCAGTTGAATTATTTTGTAGATTTAACAAGCAAATACTTTCTGATAGCTACAAGCCACATTATTTCAGAATAAATATATGAGACATTTTCTCTCTGTTTTAAGTCATGGGTGTTTGGAAAGTTCTTTTTATTAAAACATCTGTTCCTACAGTGGTTTTGACCATAAAACAAACATGAAAATGACAATATTTAAGCATTACCGTATGTCGTGATAAACATGTGTGTACACAGATACATGTATGTATCTGTGTGAAAGGCAGATACAAAGCAACCCTTGATTCTTATATGTGTGGTAGTCATGCAGGAAATGAAACACCTATTTCAATGTAATTGTGTGATTTTTATAACTGTTTGAATTCTTAAGAGACTGCAAAGGAAATACTTGTGTTAAAAAATAATCACTTTGGAAGCATTTATTTATTGATTTTTATATCAATAAATATCAATGATGTGTTGATACTTTCTTTGGTTTTCTTTTCCTAAAATAACTGGGGAGAGGGACAGTAATCAAAACAAAATCAAAATAGGAGAAGTTTGATATTATCAATATTTTTATTTTAAAAGTAATTTGCCTTTATCATGTTTCTGTGGAAAGATTTTAATATTAAGCTGAAACAGCTTTATAACCTTGCTCTTGTTAGCATGTTGAAGGTAATTTCCACCTACATGCATAAAGGAGTGTAAAGCAAATACAATTCTAAGGAAATGCAGTTTCAGTATAAGCTAGTAAAAAGGTGCAAGGAAAGAGAAATAGAAGGTCTGAAGAACCCAAAAAAGTAGTTGGTACATGTGTTGACCAAATCCAGACTCCTGCATATCACCTTGGTTTTTTGCGTGTTGGATTTTTGTTTCTTTTTTATTGTTCCCAAACAATCCTATAATTGTGATGTACAGCTTCTTAAAACAATGCTTCATTCCTTGCAGGTTTTTTAGCCTCTTCATCACCAGAAATAGTCCCCTTAACAAGAAGCTCTTCCCTAGATCTTGAAGATCAGATCTGATTCAGTAAGGTGAGTTTCAATTTAAAACTGTACCATACTCATTAGGAATGAAGTTTGAAGACATGGTAGGAAAACTGAATCTAAGGTACCATTGATTAAAAAAAAATAAGCTTTAAATAATCAATATTTTTGCCGTCATTTTCACCAGTTGTGACTGGCAGGATTTCTTAACTTCTTATTGGGATTTCTAACATACTGTCAATAAAGAATGAGAAATGTTCTCAACCACACGTTCCTAAAAGAACTCCTCAAAAAATCCTATCCTAAGGGGAGAAAAGGTGTTTATTTGTATTCAACCTGTTTCCTCTTCTTGTCTCCAAAATATAGAGATACATTTTCCCCTTGTAACCTTTCTAGGGCTTAAGAAGTGCAAATCCAATGCAAATGGGTCTGGGCTATTCTTCCACTTATACTGCTTTATAAAATGAAAGTTATGAAACTACCTATTATGGAATAACACTGTATTCTCTTTAAACTAACTTGTACCATATTTCAGAGTACTCGTGAGTATAAATACAGTGTCTTCTGCCTTCATTCATTGGCAGTTCCTAAATTATTCCCTGACTTTTTCATCCATCTAGTTTAAGTCGACATCTCCGGTACGTTTATTTCACAATGCATTCAGAGATCTCAAATTGTTTAATATCAGGTGTTGAGTGCTAGGCTACAGAAAAGCACGATAAATATTTAGAGCAATGGGTTTTTACCCCCTCTGCTACCTTATATTTTTTGTGTTTGCCTTGTCTGGGGTAGCACACATCATATGGCAGTTCTGGTGTCACATCATGCACTGACACAACTGTGAAACTTTACTCTCCATAGTCCAATTAATGGTAAGTCCATCCTATTTAATACACAATTAGTAAGGATTGTTTTCATTTTACAGGTAGGGTGACAGGCATGCAAAGAAATAAAATAATCTATCTTGAGATCATACAAAGACTCTGGAAATACAATACCAGTGAGTCCTGGCTATAACACCTTTGATGTGCTTCCTCATCAGTAGCCACAGTTCTGCAAGTATTGATGGTAAGAAAATAGGTTCTTATGTATGTTATATGCATTGTAGTATTTTGATCTATTTGAATTTGGATAAATCAAAAACAAAAAAAAAAAAAAAAAAAAAGTTGTTTTCCAGTGGCCCAGGATGAGCCATTAGTGATTTAAGGAGAAAAATTAAAACAGAGTTCAAATAAATTCACTATAAAAAGTACATGGTGGTGGG
Source organism: Caloenas nicobarica (assembly GCF_036013445.1). NCBI lineage: Eukaryota > Metazoa > Chordata > Aves > Columbiformes > Columbidae > Caloenas > Caloenas nicobarica. The sequence continues at coordinate 45,554,239 of NC_088249.1, forward strand.
ATTGTTTTGTTTTGGTTTGGTTTGGTTTGGTTTGTTTTTTTCATAGTGACCAATAAGGGCTAAGTGGAAATTTGGTGTATAGAAATGATGTCCAGATTTTGGCTACAGAGAATGCTGAAGATATTTAGCTGAAGTAATTTATCGATAAAGTTCTAAGTACCTGAAAACAGATCTTGAAAATGAAAGTTATCACCTTGACTAGTGTTGTGGGCTTTTTGTTTGTTTGTTTGGTTGATTGGTTGATTTGGTTTGGTTTTGTTTCTTTGTTTTCCATTTTGGCAATTAGGTCTATCAATAATCTCGTTGAATACAGCATTTATTTGCCTCCCGAATTTATTGAAAGCTGTAACATTCTTTGGGATGTTGCATGGTCAAAGTAAGAAATTATCCTTTTTCTGATGAAAATTTAGAAATCTGTTACCTTTTCCTTGGCTCAGAGGTTAAACTAAAGCTCTTTTCCCCATACCAGAATTTCACTTTGAATGTATGCTAAACATTAAGACAAGGTAGAACAATATGGCTGCTAGGTTGTTTCTCAGTAATGTTTTGAAGCAAATGTAATTAAGATTTTATCCTCAGTAAATGCACATTGTATTTTCCAGTCACAATAATTCCACAGGAGAAGAAATTAATATGTCTTATGAATTCATTTCTATGTCAGAGTATCACACTCTTGCAATTCAAAATTCACTGAAAAAAAAGGCTGTCACACTGTAAAGATATTATTTCCTAAGTGAGGCATCATTCATGTCCAAGCCTAGTTGATTATACTCTTAAATTTTACATTCTTAAAAATTCAGTTTAAAAGAAACAGTCCTTTTTCTTCACTCTACTGATATTGTCCAGCCTAAATGATTCTATGATTCTGTGATTTACAGAATGAAATACATATTAGATGGCACATGAGTACAAAATGAAGGACCATGTTCTATTCTCATCTACACCTACATTAATCTGGACACATTCAAGTGAAATCAAAGGAGTTATTCCTCTCTATGAATTTACATTTAATTTCTGTGGCACTCAGTCCTGGAAAGGAGAGAATTTGTCTAGATTCAAATTCTAAGCCTGAAATTAGTGCATAGGAAAGTGTCAGGATTTGGGCCATTTTTCTCTGGACTGTTTTAGAGAGAAAACACTTGAAATTTTGTCCTATGCCATTTTGTTAGTCAGATTTTTTTGATGTTGAATACAGTAGTTAATTTCAGTCAAAAATGTTCACATTTTATAGAAAGCTGAAAAACCTGACCATTGCAAAGAACTTTAAATTGGAACAGAAAAATACTAAATCTTCATTATTTTTATCAATAATAATAATAGCTTTTGTTCTCGGCAAGGGTTCTTACCCTTTAAAAATCATGCTTTGCAATTTGATTTTGTTATAGGATAGGGATTTTGACATGCACTTCTTCCCAATATGGACAAATTAGTTTAAAGTAAAAATTGCAATAGGATGCAAAAAAATAGTACTGAATAGCTACATGGCTACTGTTACAGTAGAGACTGTGTGCCCTGTATTTCAGGGAACATATTTACAGTCTATTTCTAACCAAATGAAGGTGAGTTAACAGTGTTTTTGAACAAATGCATTTGTGTGAGTGCATGTTATGAGGAGCTGTTTCTGACTCAGAAACAGAAGAAAGCTTGTCCTTCATTGTTTGGGAATAACTGCAGGAAAAAAGTTGGAGTGAAGATTAATGTTGATCTTCAGGATGTTGAGTTCATAGACAGAATTTGGAATCAAAGTTAGAATTTAAAATCACATGAAAAAATATGCTCTGTAAAACTGTAGTCTTATTTAAGTCAGCAGAAATTCTGTCATTGGCCTCAGTGGAAACAGAATTCTTCTGTTGCCTTTTTTAATATGTAGTTGCTTTTTTAATATGTACCTACTTTTGTGAATGCTCTTAAGGTGTAACGCTATTCATTGTTAGGTACCCTAAAGTCATGCTACAATAAACTTAAAGGTGATTACAAACACAAAAGAGCAAGCTCTTGATAAGGACATAATTTCGTAAATGTTCTAACACTAGCTCTCTGTGCACATATGTACACAGATCCTAGTCAGAATTGTAACACAACAGTCTCAAGAGCGAAGTTAGGGAAAGTTTAACTTTTTTTTGTTACTAGTTTGTCTTTTTCATACTTTTTTTCTTCAAAGCACCATTGATATTAGATAAAAATCTCCTCTGCTAGTTCTGAGTTGAACGCTAGGTACGTAGTTTTCCTAGGCATGCAGGTGAATAAGAGAATCTTAGAGCAGATAAAGAAAAAATATTTTTACCTCTTACTTTCCTTCTATGTAAAAACTTTTGCAGACTATTAAATTACAGAATCATAGAATGGCTGAGGGTGGAAAGGACATCTGAAGGTCATCTGGTCCAACCCCACTGCTCAAGCAGGGCCACCTAGAGCCAATTGCCCAGGACTATGTCCAGATGACTTCTGACTATCTCGAAGTGGGCAGACGCCACAACCTTCCTGGGTAACCTATGCCAGTGCTTGGTCACCCTCACAGTAAAAAAGTGTTTCATGATGTTCAGAGGGAACCTCCTGTGTTTCAGTTTGTGCCCATTGCCTCTGGTCCTGTCACTGGGCACCACTGAGAAAAGCCTGGCTCCATCCTCTTGGCAGCCTCTCTTCATGTGTTTGTAGACAATAAGATTCTGCCAAGCCTTCTCTTCTCCTGGCTAAACAGTCCCAACTTTCTCAGCCTTTCCCCATAGGACAGGTGTTTCAGTCCCTCATCTTCATGGCCCTTCTTTGGACTCTCTGCAGTCTGTCCGTGTCTCTTTTGTACTGTGGAGCCCAGAAATGGACACAGTACTTCATGTGTGGCCTTAGCAGTGCTTACTAGAGGGGAAGGATCATGTCAATCAACCTGCTGGCAATGCTTTGCCTAGTGCAGCCCAGGATACCATTAGCCTTTTTTATAGCAATGGCACATTGCTGGCTCATGTTCAGCGTGGGGAATTGGTTGTCTCTGCTATGATGGAAACACTGAAAATACAGAATTCAGTTCCATAAGCAGAAATTCTAGAAAGTCTTTCTAGATAGCTGGTTTTCAGTGGTGGATTGTTAACACCAAAGATGAAAATCTGTAGAACTGCAGAACAATTCTAAACTTGTCCTATTAACTCAACTGGAAAATAAACATACAAAAGTTCTGAGAATATGGTCCCTTTCACATTTACACAACTTAATGAAAAAGGACATTCGGCTCCATGTTTACCAGAAACAAGAGATGTTATGATATTATCAAGAGATCAGTTTATTGAGCAGTCACTTAAACTTCTGTGTGCCAAAATCAAGTCTGCTGTGGTTTTACCCAGATTTTCCTGAAAGGAGGAGATGTTTTCTTTTACTTTTTCAAGCCTCTGTGACCTAATAGAAATTACCTACAAAATAAAATTTCTCACTAGAGTTGTAAACATCAGAACAAAAATATGTTAAAGTTTACAAATGAGGCAGCACTATAATCAGATGCTAACTTTGAATGGTTATGGACCTGATTTGAGTGGGTTTTGTATTAAAAGAATTTAACAATAATCAGTGAAGTCACATATATGGAAAATATGTACCATGATCTTCGAGGACTTTACAAAAATCAGTCTCCCTGTGAGATTACGTATGACATATTTTATATAGTCTGAGATTTTTAGGATCTCTCTTGAATCCCTAAATTGATTAGTGAGCTTGATCCTAGATCCGTGCAGTTAAAAGTATGTTTGTCAGAATTATTTGTTCCCTGCTGAAAGTAGTAAGCTATAAGAGGATTCAAGTTTAGTGCTAGAGTTAGATTACGTTATGGTTGGACTCGATGAGGGTCTCTTCCAACTGAAACGATTTTAAGTACTCTTGCCATATGCAAGCAGCTTCTTGTCAGCAATGCTTAATAAAATAGAAGTAATATGTTCCACAGTTTCCTTTATGATTTTTTCTCATTTATTTAAGAGGGAGGCAGGGCAGTCAATGACTTAGAACAACTTGAAACTGCTTTCCACTTTGTATATGTAAAATAGCCTCATTTCACTCTTTTCCTTGAACTTAGGTTATGCTTATTCCATTTTAAAGTTTCTCTACTCCTTTCTCTACCTGTCAGAATTCTTTTTCTTAGGCTTTAGTCATGTTTCTCTTCCACCAAATGACTGACAATCATGAATAACTAGTCTTTTCCACTAATGTCTTCCAGTGCTAATCACACATAGAACTTCAGTACTTTAAATCTCATCATGTGTCAAGAAGAAAAAGGTGCGTTGTAACAATCTGGTTTCGTCCGTGTTTGTTACGTGAAGATTTGCCAGGACATACGTTTGAGTTTTGTTATCCTCCCATACTCAGGATCAGACAAGCTTGTCCCATTGTATGAAAAACAAAGTTCCCTTGACAGTCTGTGTTTAGTTTTCTTCACAGCTCAACCTTTTGACTCCTTATGATCTTGGTCCATAAGAGAAGCCAGGACTCAGTGACCTCCACTGTGTATTTGGGATTTTGTACCATAACAACAGTGACTATTCTTCAAGCACTGCCAGGGCATCTCCCAGGCAGGGAGAAGACCAGGTAGCAGCTTCTCTCAACATTTGCTTTCCACCTGAGTGTGCCCATTGGTGGGGAATGGGCATGAAGGATAGCAGTTCCCTAGTTTAGGAACTGAACAGAAGGCCCCAAGATGCTTCCTCTGTCTCACCTTGTCAGTGCTTATGAAACATTTCATCATGTGTACTATCCAAAGTTTTCCACGGTGCTGTCATTTCGAATACCAGTTCACCATGTTGGATGGCTTTTGTGAACTGCTATGTAGGGAATTGTGTTTCTTTTCTAGAAAATCTGCAAAATAAAGGGCTGAATGCAATATACAAACAATATTGTTTGGAGGAAACAATATAGAATGTACCACAGGAAAAAAGTCACACAAATAATTCTGTCCAGCATTAATGATACCCTTTTAACATTTGATTTGTGAATGACTTACTGTAATAATACTAAAATATCTGTTTTAAATAGGTTTCACACATAGCAATGCACGCTTGTAAAACAAGTAATACAATTATATTTTTTATTTTCTTTAGTAAAAGGACATTTACCTTTTCATATAGCATGCAGTGTCATCTCATAAATATTGCAAACTGGACTGCTTTAAAATTATGTTCTAAGAAGCTATCTTCTATGTTTATTAGGTAATAAAGCATAACTGGTATATTAAAAATAACAAACATTAAGAGAGAAGATTATATCATAGCCTACAGCATATTACAGTCTTGACACTAATTTTGTGTTTAGTCACATCTATGCCAGCAAATATATTATCTTTATATATATATATATATATATATATGAACATTTATTCAAGTCCTGGCATCTGTTAGAAATGTGCATTTTGATGTAATTTGAATGACTTGAAAAAACACAAAATGTGCAAATTTACATCAAAAGTGAAAAATTAGTTTGTATCCATAAAAATACTATAGCTATTGCAGATGCTTGTGTCAGATTCTGATTGGGTCCGGTGTTTTTGACGCCCATATATTTGTTTAATTCAGTCACAGAAACCCTCACTTTCACTGGCAGGCTCTTTAATATTAGCAGGAAATTGTTCAGGCAGTTTTTTAAAGAAACAGTGGAGCAAACATAGATTAGGCTGTGATGGTTTTATCAATCTGGGAAAGGATTTTTTTCAGATTTTAAGTAGTAAAAAGAAAAAGGATCTCATACGACGTTTGTAGGCCCAAAATATGCCAGTAGCATGAGTGAGTCAGATGGGAACAAAATAAGCTTACCAACTGAGAAAAAGATCGTTACTTGTCAGCAACTTCATCTTCTGTCCCACTTGCAGCCTTGTCCAAAAATCCCCAAACTCTTTTTTAGCATTCTTGAAAGACAGTTATGTTTGGGTTATTCATTATTAATACACTCTAAGTCTTCTACACATTTTAAATAACTTCTTGTTGCTATTGATTTCAGTGATAGTAAGATCAGATGCTAAATGATCTATATAGTGATTAAGGACCTGGTTCCAGTTGCTTAACTTATATCTGGTATGACTTTCTCACCAGAAAGCCTGCTGAGTCAGTAGAATACATCTGAAAGTCAATGTTAATGATTCAGTAAGTGTTATTTGACTGAACTTATGGATTTTATAATTTTATAAAAACTTACAATATGACATATAACTTAACAAATTATTTTGTTTTCTTTTTAAGTATGCCAGTTTCACACAAAAACTGAAGGCTAAGTAAGGATACAAAACATAACTTGGCTATTTGAGCAAAGAGCAAGCTATCTTATTGCACGCATGGAATAACTCAGAGTTACTGCTTAATGTATGAAGTTTGCTATAATTATCGTGAAAGCGCCTGACTAATTCTTTTTTTGAGGATTGTGTGGAGGAGTTAGATCTATAAATAATTTCTTTCTGATTCTGAGGCGGAAAAATGCTGGCATATGCATCATCTATATTCTGTTTCCCTCTGCTTCAGTGGCTAAACTGGTACCTGTGAATACTGGTTGAACTGTCAGAATCGGGCAGGCTTTTAAGAAAATGAGTTTTGACATTCCTTTCCTTAAGATGATTTCTTGTTTTTCAATTACTGCTTTCTGACTTGGAGATTTCATAAGGTAAACCTGAGTTTGTTCCCAGACTGTCAACGAGGTGGCAGCAGTGCCACGTCGGAGCAGCTCCCATACCCTTTCCCTGACATTAAGTGTTAATGCAATTGACCAATCAGTGCTAAGATGATGGGAGGTAATTGGGTAATTGTATTTTACTGATCACAAGCAGAGAAAAGAAGGGGGGAGGGAAGAAGGGGGGAGGGAAGAAGGGGGGAGGGGGGGAGGGGAGGGCGCGCAGAGAAAGAGAGAACGGAAGGGGGGAAGGAGGAGGGTAGCCAGAAAAACTGGCCCTGGGACATTTGCAAATCCTTGGGTGCCACTGAAAGGTGGGGAGTAAGAGAAAACCAGAGCGGCAGAAAAGCGGAGCTACTCTCAGCAGCAACAGCAGCATCTGTCAAGAACTGGATATATGCATACATGCGTACGTACGTGCACACACAGGGAGAATTCGAGCTGAAGCTAATGGGAGGGAGGAAGGGTTTCGGCTGTGCAAAGGGCTATGCATTTCAGGGATGAAACTAAAAACTGTAAGAAGCATCTGTGCTACTGGGAATGTGTCGTCTTGGAAGGGAGGGAGGCAGGAAGGAAAGAGGGAAGGAAGAAAGGGGGAAGACAACTGGCATGTGGAAGAAGATGGGAGACTAACTCACTGCTGTGCAGAATCCAACTTGTAGATCTGAAATACACCAGGCTGAGCTTGGAAATGAAAGCAGACCTGCACTGAAACAGAGAAAGGGAGGAAAAGGGAGGCAGAGACTAGAGAGCTTTTTTCCTTCTTCCTCTCTCTCTTTCCCTCTCCTCAAAGAAGAAATAGAAGTTTATCTGTCTCGTTGCTGCTGGATCTGCATAGCTGCTGGACAAAAGATGGAGAGGAAACTGAAATGAAAAGCAAAAGGTGCTTGTGAAATTTACAGCTAAGAGGGCAAGTCTCACCTCCCCTGGCTTGTTTTGTGCACCGTCGGGGGAGTTTTAACATCATAAAGATTTTGAGAAGTGCGGGGGGCAAAGGGGAGAGTGGGTGTTAAAAACACCCATCTCAAGTATTTTAAAAAATAACAGGAGGATGGATTTATTCTTGACAGCTGGTGGGAACCTTGAATTTTTCTCTACTCCCTCTCTCCTTCATTCCATTTAATGTGAGATTATGAAAATGCAGAGGAGTTGGAGGGAAGGCAAAAGGATATAACGTGGAGTTTGAAGCGAGGAGACGGTGCTGATGCTGTGGATTGCTGGCTTCTTGCTGAAATCAAAAATCCAATTGCGCACTGGGTTGTGATTGGAAATCTAATCAGATCTTTGGAGATGGGGAAGAGACACTAAAAGTTTATTGTTTTGACAGACACGAATAAAAATTTAGGTGCAAAAGGAGATTATTTTCTAAAGGAGTGTTGGGGACAGAGAAAAAGAAGAATGGGAATCCCTGTTCTAACGTGGAGACACACGGATTGGATAATTGATAGTGCAGCAAAGAAGGGGGAAGAAGAAAATTGCCTGGCAAGACCTGGATCTTAACAGTCACAACAAAATTACATTAAAAGAATACAGATGGAGGGTTGCTTAAAAAGAAATACAGACATTTCTGCTCTCCAGAGGAAAAACAAATAGTGAACAATGGAGAGCAGTGGAGCCAGAGAGGCAGAAAACCTCAGAAAAAGGAAACCAGGCAAAGGATCCACAGTGGAATGAAAAGTTTCAGAAAGGAGAAGAACCATTCATCCTCTGCAAGGATTTTTTTTTTTTTTAATTTTCTGTTATTTTAAACCATTCTTCTCCGGCGAAGACAAACATCAATATTACCACTACAGGAATCTTATCAGAAAAGTTGAAAGCCACAGGAGAAAATAAAGGACAGATAAGAAGAAAACAAAATTGTTGGAGGGGGGGAGTTCAGCAGTGTTGGATTAGATTGGCACCTGTATGGACTGAAATTTCTGGGAAATTGCAATTGGATATCCTTTTATTTCCTTTTTTTTGTTTTAAATTTTGGTTTGGTTGCTGAAATGAAATAGTTTTCTAACCCCTCCCCCATCCTGTTTTTTCATAACCACTTGGATTTCCAGCTGGATAGTCTTTGAGGATACAGTAAGTACACTTTCCATTTTATTCTTTTGTGGAAAAGAAATTATGTCCCACTGCCTCTCTTCTTTCTTCCTTATCCTTCTTTTCTTGGTCTTTTCCCCCACCTGAGTAAAGAATCTGACTGGATTTTGATAATGGCTGGAGAGGGGCGTTTGGGAAGGGAGAAGGAACAAGGACAGAACTGAATTCTCACAGTAGCTCAAATATTCCTGTTAGTAAAACTCCACTCTTGGTAGGATTTTGCAGGCACCTGCCTGCATGGCTCTGTAGCATTTGTAAATGGTCACTAGTAAAGAAATGTTTTGAGAAAGCCCCTGCAGGGAGTGGGGGGTGCGGCCTGATTGCCCAGCCTGTACAAACGAATGCAAGTTGCATAGAATTGGATGCACAGAGGACGGTTGTTTATTTATTTAATTATTTATTCAGTAAGCATTTAAAATAGACAAAGGCTCTGATTTGAATACTGGTATCCGGTCTGACAGTGCAGGTCAATATGGTGTATTACCAGCAAAATTTTATAATCAAGCAGGGAAGTGAAGTATGGCGCTTTGTGGGAGTGGGGGGTGTAGGACAAGAGGTTTTAATGGATTTTGAGGAGGCAGCTCTAAGAGAAATAGCACATTTTACACTCCATTGCTAAGAAAAAGCAGTAACGGGCAGAAAGAGGATATCCTTCTATTGAAGGGGAGTTTAGGAAACTGCTGTACTACCCATCCCTGCCCTCCAGATCTCCCAGGAAATTCTTTGTGATTTTGTGTGTCTCTCCCTTCCTGGTGAAATGTGGTATGGGGGTATGGAATAAAGGGAGGATAAGACAGTGTTTAAAACAGAGGTTCTTGTTTTCCTGTGGGGAAGACTGCCACTTCCGTCCTGTCTCCTGGCATGACTGCTTAGCTTGTAGATAGGGAGTTTTCTTTCTCTTTCTTCCCCTTTTCTCCTCCCTCACTTGTCCTACTCAACCTTGGCCTTTATATAGAGAGGCTGTAGCTGAAAGTATTAGGCCAAAACTGGTGGAGAAGGAGGAAGAGAAGCAGGTAATTAAACGAGCCATTTAACAGATATGGATATTTTTTGGGAGGCAAGGTGCAAAACTAGCTTTGCCACTCGTTTACTTTTCTCTAGCTGCAATATTCTGGAGGAGGGGAGAGAAGGCAGGGATATGAGAGGCGTTGGTAGAGTTGGATTTTAATGTGTGTTTGTTTGTTTGTTTGTGGCAGCATTTCCCTCTTCACAAGTTTCCTATGTGAACGCAAACCAGAGCTCTAACTTCCCTAGATAAATACGTAAATAATTATTGCCATCTTCCATTTTCTCCCCTTTCTGAATTCACCCACATCACCACTGTTACTTTATGTAAATGTTCTGAATCTTTTGGCATAATGTAAATGAGACCTTCCGCCTCTCAAATGTGTCCCATGCACTTCTGTTTGGCGGTCATGCGTCTTAAACATTGGCTACTTGTAACGGATTAAGACTTAGGGTGCAATTCAGCTCCTAAAGAAATTTCTAAGAGTTTTTGTTTGGCCACGTGAACAAATTAGATCCCTTGTGCTTTTGTGTTTAGAAAATGAAGGAAGCAGGCACAGCAAAAATGGTTCCTTCCAGCTCCAATTTCTCATCTTTCTCAGTACAGCTGAATTGGTTTGACATGAAGTGCTTTAGCCTCATTCATCTGTCTGGGCACATGTTTCCTGCTGGGACACTAAATGGGTAATAAGTTTTTCAGCATCTGAAAATAAGCACAAAACTCTGTTCTCTGTTCCTTCATGTATCATAATAAGCCTGTGCTGTATTGTGGACTACACTTAAATCAGCAGTTGCAGTAATAGACCAGTTAAATTTATGTTAAGCTGCTGCTCAGTAATTACTGAAGGAAAAAGAAGCTGGCTAAGGAAAAGGTATTTCCAACTTTTCCCTGGATTGCTGTCAAGTGAACACATAAAAAATATGATAGACCAGCTTCAGTTTTTGACAACAGAAAACCACCATAGGTGCCTCATTCATTTTGTACAATAGCTAGCAGGAGGACTTTCTCGATGTGATAATGAAGACCTGGGAAAATTTAGCCACCAATTTGGACTGAAATAGGCAAACCTGGTCAACATTAAAAAGCTAGGGATCCATATTTGCTTCTAAAAAGCAAGAGTTTCATACTTCAGTGAATCATTCACTTAATACAGTAGCCAAAAGACACATGGAACATCCCAGAGTTTAACTCATTCAATCTCAAAGTGGGAACAAGTACAGCATTTCTCAGCATTTGTGCTGGGGCTTACCCAGAGCCCAAAGGGCTGATTATAAAAGAAATGGCCAAAAATGTCAATCCAAACATCCAGCTAAATGAGGAGCAGCAAATCTCCTCAAGCAGAGACAAGAGCTGGCTCTCTCTGCTACTCTGCGTTTATGTTCCTGGGCACAGGTGTATCATTCATCAGCAAATGCTGATCCTCTGGGCTGTCTTCTCTTCAAACCATGGATAATCTTTTTGGTAATGACCCCAGGCAGGTGGGATTTTGGCACCGTGCAGGGAAGCATTATGTGTATATTTAGGCACAAAATGCTTGTACAGAAGGAAAGAGAAAGCTATGTTGGAGCATCCTTCTCCATTTGTTCTAATTGTTCTCCAGAACACTCCCACAAAAAGCCATACTTTATGTCCTTGCTTGATTATAAAATTTTGCTGGTAATCTATGATCTCATTAGTAAACTAACTGTATGTTAGTAATGCAAGGGGGTAGCTAGCCCATGTCTTTTCACATATCAGAAATGATTTGCACTGTTCTATAATATGAGCAGGTTCAGTTTACTGAAACAGCATATTTTGTGTCACAATATCTCCCAGCCTGATAGCACTGAGGAGTGAAAAATAGAATTTCAGATTGGGTGAGACCCAAGAAAGTAAGCTCTAGATGTGAGCAATTGTGAGGGACTGGAGGAAAAGAAAGAGGTTCTCGAGGTGCCGTCATGATGTCCTACATATAGGCTTCAAAATTATTTGCCTGTGACCAAAAATGCTGTCTCCCATTCGACATGAAGATTCTTGCTGTAGCAATATGGTGAGTGAGGCACTGGAACAGGTTGCCCAGAGAAGCTGTGGATACCCCATCCCTGGAAGTGTTCAAGATTGGGTTTGGCTGGGGCTTTGAGCAACGTGGTCTAGTGGAAGGTGTCCCTGCCCACGACAGGGAGGTTACAACTAGATGATCTCAAAGGTCTCTGCCAATGCAAACCATTCAGTGATTCTATGATGATAATATGAGACAGGAATATTTTGAATGGGGTGCAGTGCAGGACTTTTGCACATTTTGAGGGACCTTACTGCTGGTGAAAACTCACAAGCCAAGCTGTCCAAGAGTGAAGGTGCAATATATTCACTGAAGGAGTACACTGTGCACAGCAGCAGTGTGTGAGAGCCTCCATCTTGGTCTTGCCAGTGTACCTCCACTTGGACTTGGAGGTATCTGTTTGTTTCTGATTGCTAGTGAGGGAATGAGGAGAGAGAGAAGGGTGCTGGAATTGGTGCTGCTTGCAGTCTGGGAGGAAAATTACTCTGAAGAATGCAATTAGCACCCACCAAGTCATTTCTAGAGTATTCAAGCTGACTTGACTTTGGGATGCTATTAGTGGGAATCTTCTTCTGCATCATCATCTATCTCCTTGCCAGCTGATCTGTGAAAATCATAATGAAAAACAAGCCTCCTTCAGTTAAAAGTGCTGCCTCCGCGGGACAGCCCAGATGAGAAGTATTTAGTAATATCAGGAGCCACAGTGGTCTGGAAGGCAGCCTTGCAGCATGCTCGAGTCTAGAACCATAGAAAGGAACTGCCCTTAGAAAGGATCCTTCCTCCACTTCCTGTAATGGCAGAAGATATTGAGGCTTGATTTGTAACATTTTGGAGTGGTTTATTTAATGATGTTATTCAGAAAATAAGGATACCTGTTATTTACCTCTACTACCACAGTCTTTTTTTCTCTTCAAGGATAGAAATGGGGATGCAAGAGGGAAGATGAGTGTGCTAGTGCTGTGTTTTAATTGCATATTCACAAGCTGCACGTGAATTAACACGTAGTTCCTGGTATTGGGGTTGCATACTTTGCTATCTGTTAGAGGAAAAGGCAAAAATTGGGTGCTTATGCATGCATACAATAAAAGAGAATCAGGATTTATATTTGGTATCCAAGGAAGCGAGAGCAGAACCCTGCAGAGCTTTCTGTTCATTGTTTAAACGTTGCCATAGCAATATCTCAGGGCACAAGTTACATGTTTTCCACGTCTGGTTTTGAGCTTTTCATCCCTCTCTCTCTCTTGTTTTTCTCTCTTTCAATATGCACAACAACCTGGAGTATCTCCACAGACCTTCACACAGCAATAGAAAAAGGTGTTTGAAGGCTTCGTTATTTGTTCGCATATGACCGTTTGTACGTTCTTCCCTGTCATTTGCTAATATGTTGGAAATCCAATTAGGAGCAAATTGTTGGATAGAACTGGTGTGTGAGGCTCTTGTTAGGACATTGAACATAATACTATATTTTTTGTAGGGGTGATATGATAATTGGATAGCTGCAGGCAAGCAAAGTGTAACAGTCACTGACAATTAGAAACAACAATGAACTTCACAGGACTGAATCTATTCCTTGCACAGATTAAAATGCATTTCAGGTATGTACCAGAGCTTCTGTAAATTTAAATACTAACATCAATGTAAGGACTCTTGAAATTTTGTATTCACAATGCTGAGACAAGTTTTGCCCTAGCTTATTGTGAAAGGAAGAGAGACGGCATCAGACCACTGAATAAAATCACCATAGTATTTGCTGCAGAGCTTGTACTTTTTATATCAGGACTGTGGGGGAGCAATATAACCAGGAAACCAGGAGAATTAAAAAGAAAACAAACCAACTCCAAAACAAAGCAAAAAAATCCAGCAACAATGTTTTCACATTCGAGATAACGCTTGCTCTGAAGTATCACAGCAAGATAAGTTAAATGAATGATTTTTTTGTCTGCAAACCAGCAGCAATTCAGAGCATTTAGTAGTTGTGTTTTAGGGTTCTCTTTTCAGTTATTTGGCAGATATGACATCCACACAGTCCTGTACTTTAAAATAATCCTCTGAAGTATAGATACGGTTTCCTTTCATGTTTGTGTGTACAGTATACAGGTTGTTTCAAAAAGGTGGACCCAATTTGAAATAACTTATATATGAAATTGGGGCCAACTGACTTCTATAAGGCCCAGGAGTTGGTGCTTTTCCTTCACTATACATATAAGAATGATTGCTCTAGGGGTCAGACCTAATCCTGAAAGTTAGTGGTAGTAATTTTCAAAAAGTATTAGTGTAGTTCAGATGTCCAGCACATTTTATTTTTGCTTACAAACCTTTCTTCATTTTCCCCTCAATAATTTCTTCACTCATATGCCATGTTACATGGGAAATAAAGCCAAGCACATAAAGAGCCTTTTTATTGGTGAGGGGACTGCAGCATGAGTAATAACAGTGCAGGTTTCCTCACCCTGCTTATCATTGTACCTCAGTCATGTTCTTAAGCAAAAGACTGCCTTAAGACCTTAATCAGGCACTAATTCTGTTCATGTACCTTGAACTTTCCCCAGCATCTTTGAGATGGCAAAAAGATGGCCAGCTGTGATGGGGATGGGAAATACCTCACTTCTCATGCACTGTGCTACTGCCCACTCATCAAATTATGAAGCTCAGCAAATTCCATTGTCTTAACTGGAATTTGAAGAAGGGAGCTAGGGATTAAAGTGTAATCATTATTGGGTTTTCATCAGCTATAGCCCAACAGTTTATTTTCTTTTTAATCTCTAAAACAAACTATTAGTGGATAGGTGGAAGAGGCTAGGCTGGCAGTCCCTCTGGGAGAATTCTGTCTCACAGAGAATTAATTAAAAGGATTAGGATTGTTTTGATTTTGTTTTTTTTTCACCAATGACCATTTTTCTGTTCTAATGCAGCACGGCAATATGTATGTGCTAGTCTTCCATGCAACAAGTTTCATTCCTTTTACATTTCTTTCTCTTATCTTCTGTCACTGTGCAAAGATAAACCCACTTATGCTCCAGCTAATCTCAGTTGGTGCTTTAGTAATTACTTCAGCAGGATTGATCCTTCTCTGTGTTTTTTTTTTTCTTCCTTCTTCTAAATGAAGTACAAATTCTGGTTTTGTTCCAGAAATAAGCCACAGGGTAATTATTTATATTTACAGACTTAAAAAGGTGTTCCAGATACCATTTTGAATTAATATACTACAAACTTCTGAATTTCTAAATGTTCCATATTCCCTTTGCAATCCCTGATGACATTCCAGGTATTAATGCTTCTTTTTCATAAGTGTATAATGTAATAATTGATTGGTTAATTAAGTAATCTGGTCCTTGTTACTGCCACAGCAAAACCTCAATCTATATTAACAAAACCAGATATTTTTTAAAATGACATATATTAGGGCTGAATTCTCAGTCATGGCTAGGAGAATTTGGCGATGGTGTAATCACTGTGCATTGAATATTTACATCAATAACTGAATATTGTAACATGTTATAATTAAACAAAAAAGGTTATTGTTTACCTTTTAAAGGCTGCAGAAGAGGATCTGCAAGGACAGAAACTGGTTAAGGAACCACAGTTTCCTCTCCCTCAATGCATGCAAGTTTCAAATGAAGTGCACAAAAATGTATTAAATTCCATGAGCTTCATTGCCAAAGGGTATACAGATTGTGTTAATGCTTTTTTTACTTAGCTGTTTGGTTTTACAAGAATTTTCTCTGCCAGTACTCTATTTGTGAGCCCTTATTGGACAGGCAGGTTCTTCTACAAATAGTTATTTATTATTTTTCCAGAGGCAAGCTTTTACGTTTGTTACATCATTTAGAACTAAGGTTCATTTTTGTTAGGGTTGTTGATGACACAGCTACTAAAGGGAAAGGATGGTGATCCCATTAGCCTTTCAGGTTGCTCATATGCAGTGCACAGTCTAATACTTCAATAAGTTTTATTGCATTTAACGCCCATGTGAATTTTGACTGTATATGGTGCAGGGAATTAAAACCATAATGGAATTCTCTTTTGAACTGGAAAGAGGTCAAAAAACCTCACCTTCAGTGAATGCTCTTATTGATATCCCTTTTTCTGTGGTGTACATTTCACTGAACAGTCTGGCACTGAAGATTAAGTTATATACAGTAAGTAAAGGCCTGGAGGTAGCTATTAGAGAGTACTGAATCAAACCATAGCAGAGGGTGGCTTAGTCCTCAAGTAACTTTCCATAACACGCGAAAAAAAATAATAGTAGTTTTTAATGGGAAATTTCAATATGGGGGATATGTACGAAAAATCTCATGCAGTAGTAGCAGAATGTCGTTAAGAGTTGCAGAGAAATATGCATAATAATTTTCTATGACAAAAGGTATTGAATCTGATTTAAAGTATCATCTAGATAAGATTTTTCTGTGGCAAAGAAAGAAGATGTTGATGATTGCCTATAGCAAATTAAAGATAGAACACAGCTTCAGAAAAATCTTCTACACCTGAGGAAATTTATGACAAAAATTGGTTGGAGAGGACATAAAAACAGAAGGCTGTGAATATAAACTGGACAGTTTCTAGGAATATATTGCTTTGCCAGAGAAAAACCCAAATCTTAAGTGTTCACATTTTACTGTCTTTGATACAATTGAAAATGAAGCCAAAATTTAACAATTAAACTAAAATCAAAACAGACTAGTACATAGTAGGTAAAAAAAAAAAAAAAAAGGAAAACTGAAAACAACCCCTATAAAAACAACCTTTAAAATGAATACAATTGATCTGATAGGAGAGAAATGGTGAGGTTGGGTGGCAGGCTTACAATATATCAGAAATGAGAGACTATTGTTATTGTTAATGCTGCTTTTATCAGAGACATCCTATGAAGAGTTATTGGCAGTAGTGATGCAGAACTGATAGATTATTCAAATAATATTTCTATTCTGTATCTGGAAAAATCATGATTAAAAATTCTTATAATGAAAATAAAAAGCAAGTGAAAGAATATTGGAAAACATCTATTAGGGATAAATATTTTTAAGCAAACAGTCCTGTTATACTTTTCTGAAGAGTACTCCAGAGTGTATGTGTAGAAAATATTCCAATGATACAAAACCAACTAACTTGGTAATCATCGTCTATTTAGTCTGACATAAATTTTAGGTAAAATAATAGAAAATCCAACACAGGATTCAGCTGATAGAAAATTAAGGCAGGGAAATGCTTAATGGCTATAGTATGTTATTATGGGAAGTATTTTCTATCAAGCAAACAATTGACTCTTTGACAACACTGCATGGTTGGTAGATAAAAATTACCACAAAACTATAGTGCACTTAAATTTTGAACTACATGGGATATTTAAGTAGCTTAGAAGTACTAGTCAGATGCTTAAAACTAAGTATTGTGGGGAAATATGTTTGAATGGATTATACAGATATTGTAACTCTTTTCACCATGTTTGTATCAATTATCTAGACCGTTCATTGACAGAAAATTACACTTAACATAAGTATAGGGCCCACAGTTGGCAAAATGAACTAGAACGGCTGCTAGGGTGGGAACATGAGGTTAAACTGTATGAATGAGATAACTGAGGTAACCAAGAGGGCATTTCCCCAAACTGATAATGCTAAAGAGGATAATTTAAAAACAAAACAAACAAAAATACAAGCAAACAAACCAAAATAGTTTAAAAATGTATTTGAAACCAAACCAAAACAAGTAACTTTCTCAAACAAAGCTTGGAAAAAAGTAGAAAAGAAGCATGAACCTTTTTAAGCATGATTGGCTGGGCAAGTGAGAGAAACAGAGCAAAATAACTTGTTTGACACTGCCAGATGTTGCCCAATGTCATTGCAACCTCTGGCTTGGTCTGGCCAAACTGCCTCTGCACTGGATACTGTGAGGAGACACCATCCAGCTAGTGGCATGACCACACAGGGTGCAACAAGCAGGGACCCACACCTTATGAGCACATGTGTGAACTGTGAGTGCTTTCTTCCCAGACTGTTCATTAGCAGATAGCATGAGACCATACAGAGCTGGACCACCCGTGTCTTGAGGAGTGAGCAAATAGGGGAGCCTGCACTCCAGAAGTGGGGATGTGCGTGTAACTCTGAGGGTATCTGAATAATACTTTGCAGGATTAATTATATAGGGTTATTTATAAGTTTTTAGGTATTTATTGTCATTGTGTACATATCCAGTATTGTGGTTTATCTGTTGTATTGCTGATCCTGAGCTGGCAGCGAGTGCTGGTTAATTAAATATTGTTGGTTATAGGGATGTGATTTGAATCACATGATTTAAGAAGTTTTTTCCTTGCAATGGTAAGTATCGGCAGCATGATAAATGAGACAGGTGCGCAGAGTGATATTGGATGAAAAAGTTATGTATAAGAAGGACAAATACAGGATATACCTGAAGAATGAGGGACATTCATCTGTAAAAGCAAGTCTGAAAAGGATTTGAGATTATAACAGGCAAGAAATTCCACAGAGTTCCCACAGTGAAATTGTTAAAAAGGCTACGTCGTACCATTGAATAAATAAGCAGAGATACAGAACAGTGATTTTAACAATGTCAATGGAAAAACTGGAATGCTGTTTACATTTTACTTTGCACTTTGAAAATTGTTGAAAACAAACAAAAGAGACACATTTTTCAGTGCTGAAAAAAAAGGGAAAAATTCAGTGCTCAAAGTTTATTGATTAAGACACTTGAGACCTGATGTGATTAATGTAGAAGGGAAAAAATAGATGTTTAAATGTTTCCTAACATAGCAAATAAAATTCTAAGAAGCAGCAATAGCTGGAAGCTGAGGTCTCATAAATTCAGCTTAGAAATTAAGGTTAGATTTTTAATGGTGAAAATAATTCACCATCTTTAAAATTACTTGGAGAAGTTGTGTTTTCTCTATCTCATGGAGTCCATGTATACAGATTGGATGTATTTTTGTAAGACTGTTGTAGTGAAGCATGTATATTGTATACTATAATATTCAGAAGGGCAGAGTAGATGCTTCTGAGGTTCCCGTATCCTCAGCCTGTGATTCTGCAGGTAGGAGGAATCTACTCTGAGCATTCATAACCATGTTACCAATCCAGTTGTTAACAAATGTGTCTAGTTTGCAATGCACGGAACTCTCCAAGAGGATTTCACTACACAGTACATCGTTTCCTCTCTGCTGAGATCCCTAGCAGTAGGCCCAAGAAGTTTTTGGGTGACCTGCTTTTTTGGCAGTATTCTGATTCAATTTCAATACGTCAGACTTCTATCTGGTTAGTTGGAAAAATGTCTTTTGAAATCTGCTAATTTGTCAAATCTGAAATGTGTTATAGAGATTAATTTTGGTGTGTGTGCTGAAGGTGAACAAATACTCACTGTGAACACTTACTTGTTCACTCAGTAGCCCATCCACTAGCTTATTTGTGTAATCAGACTTCTACCTCCTTCATAGTTCTCTTCGTAGTGGACATATTTGCAAGCTTTGGGTGTTGTATTTGTAAAACACTGTCTTATCAGCAACCTGCTCCACTAGCCTGAAAAAGTCCGTTTGTTTAAACTAACACAGGAGTCTGATACCTAAATCAAAACCAGACAAAATGTGTGGTCTTGGAGCTTTTTTCTAGCTTAGGCTTCCAGATATTAATCCAGATATAAACTTTTAGTTGGTCTTGGTACTGGGCTTCTTTCCAAGTCTGAGATGGACTAAAGACAGTGGTGTCAAAGTTGGTACATCCTTCTCTATTTCTCTGTGCTTACAGGCCTCTAAACATTGCTCTGTTCACATTCTTTCTTGTTGGGAATGGTTGTTAAGCATTTTAGACTAGAAATGTATTTTTCTATCTTCATAAAATAACTCAATTTGTGGACTTGATTTTACTTGTTTACTTCCTTTGCTTAATGCGTGTACTTGGTTTGGGAAGACAGAGAAGAGGAAAGAATGAAGTAAGCTTGACCCTGCACCTCTGCATAATAGCATTTTGTGGTGTAGGTTGCAACTATATGTAGTCTCAGTGGGCTGTCTTCTCATATTTCTAGTTACTCTTTACCTGATTTCTTGGACAAGGTCTGTTCTACACTCTTCTGAAAAAATTGCTGGTGGAGATTTAAACCAAAGATCCATATTTCATACTTTATAGGTGAGGTTCATGGTCACTTTCTCTGTTTAGTTCTGAGCTTCATAGCATGTTTCATAGTCTAAGTCAATTTTTTGTGTAAACTGTATTTTTTGCATTCAAGAGCCTTCCTGGTGTAGTGTGCAATTTTATTGTTACAGCTGAATGTAGTTAGCCTGAGAGGTCATGGTCTGTGAGAAGGTATTCTCAGAGGTAGCAAAGGGCATTCCTACGGCAGTAACTGTGTTCAATTGCCATCAGCAATAAATTGTTAACAGATTCTATGTCTGGAGATAT
Organism: Caloenas nicobarica; assembly: GCF_036013445.1. NCBI lineage: Eukaryota > Metazoa > Chordata > Aves > Columbiformes > Columbidae > Caloenas > Caloenas nicobarica. The sequence continues at coordinate 45,574,394 of NC_088249.1, forward strand.
CCAGCCCTTTTTTCTTTCACCTTTTCTGAAAAACTCACCAAAATTGCAAGTCTTAGGAGATCTTGACATAATTACTGTTTCCAGAGTGCGTTCTCTGTCTGAGATGCTTCAGCACTATCAGTGTGCAAGAGGAATATTTTGAAGAGATAGGTTGTAATAATCACACTTTATTTTTCATCTTTAACCTTCCTTCTGTTACTTACTGCTCTCCACCCATGCTGTATATATCAGCTGCAGCTACTGAACATGTAAAACAACGGTATATTCTTTGATACTCAATTTAATTGTGTCCTCATTACTGTTTAGGCTGTCACTGAAAAAGATAACAGGACATATTCTTCCAGTAATGTGGCTTCGTGAAATGCTGTTCAGAGTTACTCTGTCAGTGTATCCAAAGGAAAACTAAGACTTATTAGGCCTGATTCTCCTCGTGGCTTGTATTGTCATTTGTCACTGAGTGATGCTGGAATTCTGATAGTACAAAATTGAAAGTATAGTATTTTATGCTCTCATAACATAGGTGGAAAAGGCGAGATAGTGAGAACTTGAATCCTTTGCAGAGGGAATCACCCCTTTTCAGTACTGCAGGGAACAAAGAATGCCTGCTGACTTTTAAATATTCCTAATTAAAATATTTAAATTAAATTAAAAAATTCAAATATTCCTAATTTTAGGATGAGGTTAGAGACAAGGTTGTACTTCTGACCTTGCTATTCTGTTGAATATTGTACTCCTTTTTGCACCCTTTACTGTACCCTGGCTTTGGGTAGATAATCTTACTTTTGCAGGGATTCTAAAAATGAATTAAATGATCTCACATGCTTGCTTATAGGAGAAAACAATGTGGATGGCATGAGTATAATGCACTAACCTGGACTGAACTTGCGCTAAGAGGGCTGGCATAGGTACTACTTGTTAGGTCACATTATACAAAAGCACTGTTAATCCTGACTAAGAATGTCTGTCTGGGTAGTCACTGTAGTAATCAGCATTTCAAAAATTTATACCCTACTTTAGTCCTCACTTGTTATTCCACACATATGTTCCATATAGTGAGGTCATGAATTTTCAAGGAAGAAGCTTACATGATCTTTACTGTTTCCTTACAACTCCTGCAGAGGCCAGTAACTTCCTCTTCTATTGAAATCCTACAAAACTGATCATAGAGTCATAGAATCATTTTGGTTGGAAGACACCCTCAGGATCATCAAGTCCAACCATAACTTAACTCTAGCACTAAACCATGTCTCTAAGAACCTTGTCTGAACAGCTTTTAAACACGTCCAGAGATGGTGACTCCATCACTTCACTGGGCAGCCCGTTCCAATGCTTCACAACCCGTTCCATGAAGAATTTTTTCCTAATCTGCAATCTAAACTTCCCCTGGCGCAACTTGAAGCCACCTAGGTTAATGTTCTTATACTGTTATTATTTGTACTCTCATCTCGTCCAGCATTTTGTAATTTTGTAAGGAACCACTCTTTTACATATCCCTCATTTTCTTCCACATGCTTTATGCAATGTTTCAGTCCTTACATCTTAAATCAAATTAATTATGTGTAGTTAAAATTTTGCATCATTGTTCCATTAAGTTATTACAATATGTGACCATTTGGGAGTGGGAAAAACAAGGCCTAAGTCTAGCAGACACTGTCTGGGATTGTCCCTTCCTATTTTCTCTCTTCTTGTCACTTCCCAAATTCCCTCGTCAGAGGTTTGCGTAACCACTTCTCAAACCATTGACCTACAATGGGACCAGCCAAATGACTACAGAGGCCAACATAGATTCATTTTGCTTCCTAGGAAAACTAACTTTGTCTGGGCTGCTCCTCGCTCCTTGACTGGAGTTCCTTATGGATGTTGTCTGTCAGTAGCTCAACTCCTCCCAGTGGTAGCAAAGTTCAGGAGCTCTTTTTCTTGTGCAGAGACCTTTGGTGCCTTTTGGTGCTCTTGAAGACTGGGACTATAGTTGAATGACCATGGCAATTTGGAGAGGTGTCTATGTACTGGAGCAAAGCTAACAGTTGCTGGTTTCTGAGTATTACTCTGTCTCTTTTTAGTGAAAGGTTAAAAACTTACAAGATACAATGCTGTTCTTGCCAGCTTTTCCATGCAGATGGAGCTATCAAACAGCAGGAAGCTCACTGAAACTAAAGCAAATTCCATACTAAGGAAAAATGTACTAGAGGAGCTGTCAGATTAATTTCACTGGTATGAGTTGAACTACTTCCACTATTAAAGCCATGTATATGTGTAAGTGTATGTATGTGTTTTTAAGAGTGTATGTTGCCCCTGAAAGTTTGGGAGTGTATTCGGCCTTATGATGTATTAAAGCGATGATTCTTTGCACAGGTGTTTGCATTATAGAAAACTAGCGGGGAAATGGTGGTTTTTAAAATATATTTATCAAAACACCAGTTTCCATATATCTCTCTGTGTAGAAGGGGGATAGGAATCTCCACACACTAGTCATGTAGACCTCAGAAGAATTATAAAATTGACTATATTGGCAGCTTGGTAAAAAAGTAACTGCTTTAAGAAAGGTTCAAGAATGAATACGTTTTTTTCAAAACAAGTAATGAAAATATTCCCCACCTCCCAAAAGCAAGAAAAAAATATCAGATCTTGTATCACATTTTTCCCCGTCTACCATTTCAAATGGTAACTTTTAAAAGGAAAATGCAATTAGGAGAAACATTTAAATATAGTAGAATGGACAGTACTGTATACTGTAGTGATCACCACCGGAGATTCCTTGAATTTGCTCTTTGTTTGGACTCCAACTCATTGGCTGAAATAAATCACACAGACTCTGCACGCTCCATTTTACCTCTCAGTAATTTAAGATAAAGTATTTTTGCATATTGCAGGACAGCAGTTTCGTATTTTATATACAGACTCTTAGTTGTTTTTTTCCTCCTGACTTATTTTACCTCAGGCATAAATTGAATTGAACAAACAAACAAAAAAACAAAAATTCCTTTCTTAAAATTAAGCAAGATCACAAGCCTGTCAATTCTTACTCTTAAGAGTAAATACTTGCAAACCTGAGCTTATTCAAATCTAGCTTTGATATTGTAGCTCTAACCAAGTGGATAAGGAGTATTCAAGTAAAACCTATTCAGACTTTCTACATATTTTACACTGAAAGTATTATCGTTTATTTTCAGTTTATACACTGGAATGTTTGAAAAGCACAGAGCCCAAACTTTCTTTTCTCTTGACACTGAAATTTTACTTACTCTGTCAATGTTGCAGTAGTTCACAAGCTTTAAAGCTGTAAAGTTCTTTTTGTCATAATTCACATCTTCAGTTGCTTCTGACTTCTTGATGTGTCAATTTGTTGTGATTCCCACTGCTAAATGAAAGGTTTCTGTGGTGCCTCATGAATATATAGATTTCCTTTTATCCTTCAACCCAGGCAACTGGGTGGAAGGTGAGGACTAATTCAGTGTGAAAGATCTAGACAACTAATTGCCAAGTATAATGCAAGTAGCTGTAAGAATTTTGGTTGTGTCAAGGGCTAGGACCTGATGCAGCTAACCATAGCTTTAGTGGGAGGTATTTAGTCATGATAATACTTGCTTTGCTTCTCTTATGTTGAATTTGCTTATCTAGTAATAGCAAACATGTATGGAAAGGTATAAAGTCAGCAACTGGTGTTACGTAGTGTTTTTGAAATGGTAACAAATTCTCTGATATCCAATCATGTCCTTTCAACGTACTCTCTACTTATGCGGACCCTCATCTCCTCCCTTCTCTACAAATGAACAGATAGAGAGCCCGGAAGAGTATATGGACTTCAAAATGACTGAGATTCAGAGATTCAGTCTCAGGAGGAAAGTGAAATTCACAGCTAAAGACAATTTACTGTGACCAACCTGTCCCTAGGAACCTCCAAGCACAACCAAAGGGCTCAGTGATGTCACTGTTTCTGACATTGTCAGTTGCCATGAGTTTGCATAAGCAGGCATGTCTCCTGCTGAATTAGAAATATTCCGATGAGTAAAAACTGTTTATTTGAGAAAGACTTTCAAGAGAAGATCTTTGACTGAATTTAAGGTTACTATCATGTTTTCCAGTGTCACTGTTCCTATACATGAATATACATATATACACTGTTCCTATACCTGAATAGACACTGCTTATAAATCGCAAATTCAGTAAAATGAAATTCGATCAGACATCTGGTAGGTGAAAAATATAGTGCTAGATTCCTTTTTTTTTTTCTTTCTTTCTTTTTCCTTAGAGATGTCTGTGGAGGTAACACCATTAAAACACTTAAATCAATATCACCAGCATGCTTGCCTTTGTTTGGCATGTTATTTTGAAAGGTGCTTTGAATAGCTTTAGTGAATTGCTTAATTGTTTATTGATCTCATAATTATTCCATTTGTTGTTGGTTTTTGTTTGTGTGTGTGTGTGGTTTTTTTCTTGCTTTAGAATTACTTAATCCTCTTTTAAAAGTTCTGGAAAAAGCTTACATTCATTCAGAACCTTCATCAAAGTTGTGTGCGTTGCTTAAATTCCATGTTGTCAGTGATAAGGATAGAAGTTATATAGAGGTACCTAACAGCTAATGAACCAAATAAAGGAGAAATTGTCCACATGTTCAGAATTCATTTCTCACAGTCAAGGCAGAAGATAGTTATGGCAAATTTTGCAACAGGCTATTCCCATGGGGTCACATTTTATTTATAAACTGGATGAGTCAGAGCCATAACCGTCTAGGAATTTAAAGAAAATAGTTGATACTCTATATTACAAACATACTGTATTTTTCTTTGGTTTTTTGTGGTGGGTGTTAGGTTAAGAAATGTCTGCATAAACTCCAGTTGGTGAAGAGAACAAGACGGTACTCTTTTTTTTTTGTATTTTGCTTTAGTTTGCATTGCACAAAGCTGATCTGCTTCAGACATGACTCTCTTACATCATGTACTCCCTTCCTTTATGCTTCAACTAAAAATCCCTGACAATGTTCATCAGTTTTGCAAATCCATCTGATTTGCCTTTTCCATAATAACAGAGTTGTTCCACTATTATGGTAATAGTGTATGTACAACAGTGGACCGAAGGCAGAAAGCTAAAGGACTGCTTTGAATTTTAGCATGGCAGGTTTCCCTCCACTCTCTGAGTCCATGAATGAAAATAATTGTGCTTTAATGCCAAGAAATTAGTATCCTACCACAACTCCAGAATGCTGTGAAAACATAGCATTGCATTACTGTGATTCCACTGAACAGTATCATTATGACAAAATTATCTAATGTTGTGTTGCCTTTTTGTTCATATCTGGCAGGAAACAGACTATCTCACCATAGTACATAATACGTTTTCTAAATATGGGTGAAAAACCAGAACATTCTTCTGAACAAGTATTGCCTAACTACAACAGAAGTGAATGGAAAATGCTGGCCCTAATTAGCAATACATTCTTGCATTGGAATGTGGTCAGCACATCAGTCTTCTTTAGAAGAAAGTAAGCTCGTATTACCAGATGGAATATAAATTAAATTGAACATTTCTCATCCCTCAAAAAGTTGGTGCCAAAATAGGAATTTGTATATATTTTAAAAATCCTAATCCACAATGTTTTGAAAGAGCTGACATTTAAAGAATACTATTTTTAAAAGGTAAATTTCCTTTTAAAGATTTTGCCTCATGCTACAAATAAACTTACCCAAACAGTCTAAGTTGCTAGTCCCAGTTAGTTTCATTCTTCTTGAATAAATGTGAATGAGATGTGAGTAAATGAGAAACAATTGTTATGCACCATGACTGAAAGCAAAAAGTAATGATCTGGGTTCAATTATCTTCAAAGAACAAAGATACACAGTATTAATGCCTTGGGACAAAGAATCCTTAATTTAAAATTTATGGACTTAGTATTTCCAGTTTCTTTATCACTGGTATCCCACAAGGCATAGGAATTAGCTACCACCATTGTCTGTGATATCAGAGCGTATAAACCAAAGCCCCCAAACTTCAGTTCTTTGGGTAAGACAACTAAACCTACATCTGAACACGTATACCTACATAGTTTGCCTTTGTCAAAGAATTTCAATAGCTGCAGTTTTCATGGACTTGAGCTCCTGCAACACCATTATAAAATGTTGACTCCTACCATCAAGTAAATCATGTATTTCATCAGACCTGTCTTTCAAATAAAGAAGAATTAGTGTAGTTTGGTTTTACATTTGCCTTTTCAAAGATTATGTTGCTAGATTATATGTCAGTGTACTTAAACTAGAAGGTGAATTATCACCTTGCAGTCCTGTTTTACAGGCTTTGCAAACACTTATTAATAAATAGAAGAGATAAATGTAGTTTAGCTTAACTGTGCAATTGCATTTATTGCTAGATCCAATCTAGATATACACAGTACATGTACCCTAAGTCCAATCCTGCTGTATAAAAATATTTTAGAGTGCCATACACAGAATTTACATGGTGTACTTTATCTTAATTCCTCGCCTGGATTCTTTTATAAAATCTACTTTAATTTTGCTAAGATCAGGGTATTACAGACAACATACATACTAACTGACTTGCTGTGTAACTCTCTACTTTGTACCTAGCAAAATATAACACCATTTAATATTGAATGTGCAATCAAGAAACAGCTGGGTTTCTTTTGCAGTGTCTTGGAGCTGGCCAAGAAAGTTAAATCAAAAGTCATTAAGTAATTGTTCTCATTATTCATATGGATGCATTATATCCTAACTCCAAACAGAGAGCCCTGACACATTAAAAGATCCATTTCCCCCTTTACTTCCTCATCCTCCAAAGGCATTTAATACCATTTTAATTCTTAAAAACATTTTCATTTTCTGTAATTTTTTCCATAGCTTCTGCTACTGTTCTGGGTGGTTGTATAGATAAAATGGACTGAAGGAGTTCCGGGCTCATCAAGATGCAGTAACTCAGAGATACTAATGTTAAATGGTGCCCTTTTCTTAAAAGGCAAACATTTCATGCTTGCTTCTGTATAGGGCAGTATAAGTGCAGCAAAATTTAGAATGTATTACATGTATTGTCATTGTTATATATCCTTATTTAGCTAGAAAGCTATTGCTAATTAATAATGAATGGAGCAACAATAAAAATAGCCACTTAAAATAATGTTAAACTAAATATATTTGTAAAAGCAAAAAAGTGTGTTAAAAAGAATAATTAGTTCATGATCATAAAACTTATACCCATGTGAATAACCCAGCTTGAAAATTCAAATTATTTTATTGTGCAGGACTTGACAATACAGATGGGAGTAAATTAAAAGCTGGACTGAACAGTTGTTTGGCTCCTTCAGTAAGGGAAGGAATATCCAAGAAGAATTCCAGGAAGAAAATTATGATTTATTTACCGTTCTAACTCAGAAAATGCCTTAATCCATAAGAAAAACAATTTATTCCAATCTGTTCATTTTACTAACTTACTTTTGTGTTAGGAAGCAGTGTTAAAACTTTCCTCTACTCACTTTTTTATCATCCTTACTGAAAAGAAAATATCTAGAGACTCTGCGATTTGGATACAACCTGCGGGAGTCGGGATGCTTACTGGGTCAGGACTAGATCTCTCTACCATGCAGCACTGAGCCATAGAAGAGAAATGCAAGTTGCTATAATAAGCCAAGTGCAAAATTGGATTACAAAGTCATTAGAGGGTGTAGTTGTTCAGCACCTTCTAGGCCCTTGGGAAAGGTTATTAAACAAATGAGAATGGTTTTAAAACTAAGAATTCTGGTTTTTCCAAATAGTGGTTATTAATTTTTAACTTCTAATTATTGTGCATAATATTGGATTAAAACACATATAAAATTTAATTTATGACACCTATAAAAGTAGATCCATGTAAAAGCCCTAAACTGTGCATTTTTTTTTACCTGTGTCCATTTCTGTAAGTTGGAAGATTAGATAACAAAAAGCTTTTTTTTTCTCTATTTTTCAGGACCTTTTCTTTCAAACCAGAGTGCCTAAAAAGACCCTTTAAACTACCTAAAATTGTTAAATTTCTACTCATTTAATTCTTGCAAATTTTAAGTTATTAATTGATTTTATTGTGTATTTAAAAGAAAATATTTGTGAACATGTCTGTGCAAGTGTTTTACTGCTATAACTTCATAGAATCGGGATAATATTGGTTGGCAATCATCAAGACCATTTGACACCTGAATTGGGGCTGTCACAAGCCACTGCATCAAATTAGCCTTTACTTTGTCTAGTTTAGTTGTAAAATCTTTCAAGAACAGATGGTCCACAGCCCTCTTGCTTCTGTGCTGCATCATGGAATCACAGAATCACCTTTCTAACGGAGGTTTTTTCCTAATGTCCAGTCTTAAATATTCTTGCAATTTTTGGCTGTTGCCCCTTTTTTGATCTGTCACTCCTGAAAAGAGTTCACTGTGGTCATCTTTGTAAATCCCCTTAGATGACTGTAGGCTGCCAACAGAGCAGCACCTCTTAACCTCCTCTCCACCAGACAAAACCAGCACTACTCTCTCAACCTCTTCTCCTAGTGATGTGCTCTAGACTCTGGCACTCTTGGTAGCCTTCCTCAGAGCCCTCTTCCATTTCTCCATGTCCTTCTTGTAATCTGGGGCCCAAAACTTGATGCAGTATTCAAGGTGAAGCCTCACTAATGCCAAGCAGAGAAGGACAATTAATAACTTCCCTCGATGTGCTGGCCATTGTGCTTTTAACAATCTATTATGTGGTTTGGCACTTGCAGTAACAGTAGGCAGTGCTCAATGAAATTGCTTGTGTTGACCCTGGCATCCTGTATGACCTCCAGGTTCTTTCCCTCAGGGCTGCTACTCAGCCAGATTGATCTCAGCCTGTATTGAGCCATGGTGGTTGCCAATATTTGCACTTGTTGACCTTCAAGATATTTCTGTTGACTCAGTCCCTAAATTTCTAAGAATCCTCTTCTTCCAATTGATGAAATAAGTAGTGGCATTTGCAGATATGGTTCTGGGTTTAGATTGCTTCTTTCTAGATTCAATAAATTAGAGTTCCCTATTTCACTAAAGAAAAAAATGTGTGATTTCTTAAATATGTTATTTTTTATATGTGTCTTAGTAGAATCACAAAATTTTTCTCTTTTGCGGCTGTGTGATAAAGGTAAATGTAGTCAGTATTTTGTTATTACTGTCCATTCTAATAGTAGGCATACAATCAATGGCAATTATTCTTGATACTCTTTGGCTGTTGGTAGGGGTTGTGTTTCTAGGCCTAGAGCATAGCAGTGCAAGGATCCAATTGCAGAGTGCTCTGCTACTGTGATTCTTGTTTGGCTCCTTATGTTTATTAGTGCAAGGCTAGATTTGAATCATTACTCCAGTTTTGCCGCTCACATATTTTGCTCTGAGGACTGGCTCTTGGCTGCCTGAACATGCTGCGAATTATCTGATCAAAAAAAAGAGAAAGACTACCAAATTGAGACTTATTGTAAAACAGCTTTTGTAGTGTTACATGGTCAGTAAAGAGACCAAAAAACCTTTTTCTATAATAAAATGTAGCATTTTCAGAAAAATTCCTCTTCAATCAACACGTAAGAGGCGTAATGGATCACTATGCATTATGCTCCCTATATTTACCCTAACATGAGCCTGGGTGGAGGGAATAATTTCTTATTTAACTGCCTCTGAAAAATGACCAAAGCTTTGAGGCAAGTTAGGCTAAATCATTTGTTTTTTCTGAGGTAATCATTCTCTTATCTCACAATACTTATCCCAAGAGGCAGTAAACGTTATGTGAATTACCAGAACAAGAAAAACACCACATTCTACTTGACTACAGTAGACTGCCTTATCCATTCTTTGTATCTTCAGGTAAAGCAGGGTTTATGTCTCTTAATATGAACTCTCACATTATTTCAGTCTTTGTGTACTTTCCACAAAATTCCGTCTTGTAGATGCATCAGGTTTTTTTGTTGTATTAGGCATGGAAAGTATCAGGAAAGACAACTGGCAATTCTAAAGATTTGTGTATAATATTTTCTTCAAGCTTACAGTTTTTCAGAAGTGCACTGGCTGCACTGGAAGAAACAGCAGCAAAATTTATCACACAACAGAATAGCTCATCCAGCCCAGTATGTCAGAATGTATTTTTGAAATAGTAAGTGAACGCTTCTGTTTTGGTTGCAATGTCATTAGCAGGTATGTGCTACAGCTAGATATTATTGACTGTTTCTTTCTCTCCCTTCCTCCTCAAACAGAAAAAAGGTATAGATCAGATCTGAATAAAACATCTACTAATTTCATATCAAATTCTGCGACTAGTTTAAATTTTTAAGAAACATTTCTTCACATTTATCAGAAGGAAATACAAGTATTGTGGTTGGGGTTTTTTCTGCCTGAATTTCAAAGTTTCCTTTTATTGTATTACAAAAACACAAGCCCAAACTCTAAAATCTCCTTAGAATTCGAACAAGATTAGTGTTTAGTGCAGACTAACAATACTTTGGCAGTATTATATGTGACGGTGATGTTTTTTTCCAAACTTAGTTCAGTACATATAACTTTTCAGGGATACACAGATAGATTCAATTCCAAGTACTCTGGAATTTTTCCCTCCAGAATTCCTGCTCCATGCAGGTTCCTACAACACAAAGTGTCAGTCAGTCATGAGCTTGTAGCAATATATGTCCTTTCATCTTACTGTAAACCTTTTCTATCACATCTTCTTTCCCATGTGTACACTATGCAGTTCAGTCCCAGATGTGCAAAACCCCTGCTATTTCATTCTCAAGTGTGTCTTTACTGCAGTCTGCCAATTCTTGATTTTCACCAGATTACGCAGCAATTAAGATGAATTTAGTGAAGTGTGTGAAAGAGTGAAATAGATCAGTCCAAATCATACTTTCAGACTGTCAATCAAAAAATATTGTTTTCCTGGAGTTTAAATGGGAAGGAGATCCTGAGACTTAAAAAAAAAAAAATCCTTAAATTATGCCTCACCTTTGATTATGTGTGCAGAAACAAATGCGAACAGATTTATATCCTTTAAAAGATCCTGCTCTTACACACCAAATGCTATCAAGTCGGTTAAACAACCATGTATAGATAAATATTACTGTTGCATATACCCCACCAAAAGGCAGTAGACGGCTAAATCCCCAATTAACTATTTTACTACAGAACACAAGTAAAATGCAAGCTAGGCAAACTGAATAAAAAGTGAAAATATTTTTTAATATTATTTGAAAGTAGATACTGATTTTTGTATTGAAAAAATGATAATATAAACATTACATAACAATTTCAAGAGGGATGCTGTTGGTGGAGTATTTTAATATTAGCAGATGTTGACAGAAAACACAGTGTTAGGATACTAGTGACTATTAGTGTTTTTCCTCCCTTTGCCTTTGACATTTGAAAGTGTTTGAAAAAAGTATTGAAAAAATGTGAATATGACTAAAAAAAATTCTAGAAATTCACCACACTTCGCCTTTAGCAGATTTAGAGCTTTTCAACAGAGATTTACAGATAACAGATATGTCTGGTATCTAAAATACAGTTTCCCAGTAAAGGCAAAACTATTTTGATTTTTCTGAAACAAGGAGAGATAAGTATTTATTTTCTTCTAGCATCAAAAGCTTTTGAATCCTTCTTTCTAGACTTGTGTTAGCACTAAATCTTTTTTATAAAATACCTGCAGGCTTGTAGGCTTTTCACTCACTTCAGAAGAGCCTTGGTCTACTCTTTGTGAACAAACTCTACGTGGATGTAGGGATTTGGTAAACAGTCATGACACTTAGCATTTTCTCCAGCCTAAATCTTTCTTCATCCATTCATCTGTTTTTTAATAAGGTCACTGAGATACTATTGTGACAGGCGACCTTATAAAAATCATGTGGTTACAGAAAGCTACCTTATAAAGGAAGAATGTTGAACACTGTGTCCAGATGTTGTTTAAAACAGGTTTTCAGATATAAAGAATCAAATATTAAAACATTAGGGTAAACACAGTGATTATACAAGGGAAAGGAAATGAAGTTACATCTATTTTGATAGCTCTTTTAAAAGGAAGAGGAAGGGAAAATGAAGACAAGAGAAAGAGGTGTTAAAATGTAGAGCTGCTCCAGAATGATGGAATAGAAATAATCTCAAAGACAAATAAGACAAATATAGATGTTTTAGCCTTTCGTGTGGTCCGCTTACGATTGTTTATTGCTGTCTCATGCTTTGTCTACTCTCTTTCCAAATTTTCTCACCTAACACAATTATATCTTTGTCAGTCTCATGAAATGTTTTGCTACTATTCAACTTACTACCTTCGTTTTATACTATTGTTAGTTTCTTGGAGGTTCTTTCTCCCTGTGCCATGCTAACTAAAGATTTTCTTCCTCAAGATCTATAATCTTCAGATATTTATTTAGCAGTGTTGGACTAGTCTTGTTCTCCTAAAATAAGTTTTTCTTCCATCTCTGAATATCCTGTTTGTTGATACCATTTTGATTACAAGGTTGCTAGACTTAGGGTGATATTACACCCATGATTGCATCAGAATCATGTAGGGTACATGGTGAAGATGATAGACTAGGTTAGCGTGAAGTATACTGGTAAAATTTCTTGGTCATCCCATATTGCTTTGAATCCAATATTCTTTCAGGTGCAGGAAATACATATGATCAAGGCTGTGGTGATTGACAGTGTCTCCTCCTCATAGACAATGAATTTCTTTTCAGAGGAAAAGAGCAGGGGCAAGTGACAGTTATTTGGTATCTCCCTGCCCTGAAGGCAAAAAATTGCTGAATTTGAGAGAAATTTGTATTTTTATCAATTAGCTTTAAAACATTCTGCTACACACTTTCATAGTGAGACTGCCGTTAATGCAGCATAAATGAGATTCAGTGTATCTGTATTTGGAATGGATGTTTCTTTTAAAGTTAAAAGTTTTAAAATTACTTAAAGTTTCATACCTGCTTTATTTAATTCTGGTTATTTTAAATACAAAATAATGTGAGTCACAGCATAATAAAACTTAGCAGTTCTGTAGAATTACATTTATGAAATATTTTACAGATGTTCACTAATTATGATCACGCAACTTCTTAGAAGTTGGTTAAAAATATATGATCCTTTTTTTAATGAGTGGACTGCCCTATATTTTTTAATGGTCTGTGTTGGATGTGTTGGTATATGAGTAACCAAGTTTAAATTTCTACAATGTCTGTATTTATGGAATGCTGATATAACTTCAAACTCACTGGGAGTTCAGTAACTCTGAAGTTGAGGTCGTAAGATTTCCATCACTGGGTAGCCAAAATCAAAGTTAAAAACAGCTCTTTAGTTAACATCTTTTATTAAAAATCCCAATCAACTAACCAAAACAAACAAGCAAACCACTTTGGCTATATAATTCAGCCCTTTAGACCCCTAGACTTGCAGTATAGCACCAAGCTAAGATTACAGATCTTTTCTTTATTATATTACATTTTTTATACAATCATGATTTTATGTGTTCAGATGAAGAGTATTCATTGTGAGACTAAGCTGCAGTGTTTTTTCTTGTAGCAGTATCTGCAACGTGATACTTTCCAGAAAGAAACAACAATTTCTGTCTCTGCTAAAAAATCTGATAATGTATATATTATCTATTCAGTAAATGGCAAAAGAAGGACAAAGAGTTAATATTTCGTATATTTCACAGAAAAATAAGAGAAGAAACAAAATCAGCAGTGTCTTAAACAAGTGACCCAAGAATATGTTACGTTTGCCTATTTGGAGTGTTGTGCTGTCATAAAGAGGGACCTTGAAAAGCTGGAGAAATGGGCTGACAGGAGCCTCATGAAGTTCAACATGGAGAAGTTCTGCACCTGGGGAATAAAATTTTATGCACCAGCACAGGGCTGGACGCCACTCTGCGGGCTTGAGCAGAGGGGTTGAAACAGATGACTTCCAGAGGTCCCTTCCAACCTCAGCCATTCTGTGGTATTCCAATACATTGCTCTGTGTAAGCACTGTATTAATTAAATTTCCATGGCCCAAATTTCACTGTTTTCTTTATGGAACTCACAGTGACTATTACCATGAGGTCAGGCATTTTGTGGCAGCTGATGACCATTTGGAACAGTTGAAGCCATAAGTATATTTGGTCAAATCCAGTGAAGAATAGCCAATCTAATACTCATTATCAGTGTTAGAAACTGAATTAATTGAAATTTAAAACATACTCCTTTATGATCTTCTTTTTATTTCTTTATTTCTTTTTTCTTTTTTCTTTTTTTTTTTTAATTTTAAAAATCTTTTATGTCTAACAACTTTAACCTGCTGGTGGTGTTATAAGGTTTAATTTATATACATATATGCCATGTACAAAACCAAAGAAAATAATAGAAAAGTGTGTTTTGTGTGCTCAGTATTGCAATAAGTTTATAATGAGCTATGTTCTAAAAAGCAACATTACCGCATGAAGTAGCAGGTGATAGGTAACTAACATTATATATATATATATAAAACCCAAGGTTGATAATTATGTCATTAGTGTTACAGTTGGAATTAATGCCTCTCCATCAGACCAATAACCAGTAGGTGAGAAGGGCTGTCACAGATGCCATTGTGCACACCACACTGGTTTTTGTGAACAAGATTATTATTACAGAAAAACTAAATGCTTGCTGGTTTTGGCTAGCAGACTACTTTTGTTCTTAACTTCAACGATTTTTTTTTTCAACTGGCATCAGGAGCCTTGGCCCATCACTGTATTTCTTTGGGCCTTACTTGTTTTGCCTTTATCTTACTTTATATCACAGGATCAAGAAATCCAAGAGGATATATTTTAACCAAATTTATTCTTGCATTTTTGTGTCCTTAAGATGATGGATGAGACTACTTATTTTAATTCTAAGTGGACTGTTCCTTTTATCATACCCTTCTCAGACAGGGAACAGACACTTGTAAATTCTTAAAAGCTGCCTTTAGGATGGAAGAGGGATCTTCTTTTCCCAGATTTCTCTATTCTGCTGCTGATCAAACTCCAAGTTACCCTTACATATCCAGTAGCTTAGTTATTATTGGCTGCTTGGTAGTATTTGAGTGTCATTTTAGTTTTGCTTCTTTTTTCAATTGGCATATTTCTTTGTCACGCAGCTTTACCTGTTACATAGATCCCTGTATGTTCTAATGGGAGTCACCATGAGTGCTCATGTTTAATTTTTGCATCCAGCTTCCTGTGACTATATATTCCTGGTGGGAGTAACACAGATGTCATTAACTTGCTGAAACTTGTGTTTCAATTTTTGTATTGTTTCAAACTCCATTGATTAAATTTGCCTGTTATACTAATAGTTGCTTGTATGGTATATGTGTTGAAAATGCATTTCAATTGGATGTACATGTATAGAATTGATATAGGTATTCCTATATGGATATAATATAGTTACAATATCAGAAAAGCATGATGAAATTTGGAACTTTGATCTTCTGATTTGCAGTTTGGTAGCCAGTCTACTGGAACTTCTATAAAATTGTTATTATTTTTAATACAGAGACTTAATTTATTAATTAAATTGGTTTTGACACTGTGATTCCAGTAAGTAGCTAAGGACTTGCATTTCTTTTGTGCTAAGTATACTTTCATCTACCTGATTTTAGGGAGCTTTGAGGGCTGCTAGGATTGCTTCTGAGTAAACACTTTAATTACAAATTTAATTTTGTAGACCGCTGAAAATCTTCTCTTCCCACTGAATGCTGCTGAAAGTTGCTAGGAACCTCAAAGGGTTATTGACTATCACAGCTTGCTTAGCACATGGTAATACATATGTCACTTGCAATCTCTGAGTACAACAGACTTCTGCTGCTGTCACTGTAGATTATTCTGTGTGGTTTTGGGGTTGTTTTGCTGTGCTTAGAATGTGAGTCCATCCCATAATAAAATGGTAATATTCTGTGGATGCAGATTGCTGGATGCAGCAAAAACAAGTCACTGAAAATGTGGGAGAAGGAAAGACTTTAGTTTTTTCTATAAAAGCAATAAAATGAATTAGTCCCTGAACATTTCACAGAAAACCTCTCCAGAATATCAAACCAGTCAATGACTGAGGTAGTGTGACAGTAATAATAAAATCTGAATTTTCTTACCAGCTTTTTTAGGTCCTTGTTCTTTTAAATTTTTTTTGTTGTTACATGCATTCCCACATACTCTGTATGATGCCAGCAGTGTATAGGATGCACTTACCACAAAATACTCCTATCTCCAAAGCCTCGAGGCACTGAACTGCCCTTTTGTTCCATGTAACCTATTGCAGAACTACTCACGGAATGACATGCTTTACTGCGTGTCACCTTATTGCTTTATTATTAGCCTTCATAAAGGTCAGAGGGGCCTGACTCAATTCATGAGGAAACAATGCTGTACAAAGTTGTTTTTTCTCATTTTAACTCTACTGTAGTACCTGCATATTTTTCTGAGGTCCGCAAAAGTATTTTTGACATCATGTGGAAAGCAGAGTACTGTTTTCAATTCCCATTGTGGTAATCAATGAGATGTAAAATTGCAGCACTTCCATGCTGCCTAGAGCCTCTCCTGACAAACCTCGTTTGGTTTGTCAGAATGCATAAAGCACTCATAAGACCATAGCATTAGCTCTATTTCTCTCTGATGGGAATGAGCACAGAAAGAAACGAACTCTTAAGGAGACATTTTCATTTTCTTAAATAACCCTGCCATAGCTGCAGTACAGCAAAATCTTTCTGTGTTATGCATATTTTTTTAGGATGGAAACAGGGAACATTACCTGTATGTGTGATACAAAAAAGCAATAAGCCCATGGACTAGCTCAATAATTATTTCATTTCTGAAAATATCATTCACACATAGGAAAAGTCAGTCAATCTAAGCTGTATTTTTTAGCATATTTGTGACTACTCAAGAAAGTTACGTTTGTGGCTGTGTCACTGTCTCTGATCATCTGGAACTTAAGAAAGATACAATGTAGAACTTGCAGCCTCCTTTTACAAAAACAGAGAACTCTTTCTCCTAAAGTAAAATACATTTTTTAGATATTAGCAACTTTAAAACTTTGAAAGAAGTCAGCACTCAGGAATCAATTTAATGACGAATATATAAATTCAATTGGTTCTTCCTTAGAAACTATTTTGCAGCATATATTTAGGAGGAAGAAACTATCAATGCACTATTTTTTTGAAGTATACGGAAGATCACATATGCCAAAAAAAAAAAAAAGTTTTAGCCCCAAAATATTTCCTAATGGTATCATTATAGATGGAGTGATGGGTGAGAAGCTTCTTGTCTATGTCTTTGATGAGGATAACTACAGTCATACCTTATTACCTTATCAGTTCTTTGGAGGAGTTTATAAAATGTTCTGTTCTCATTCCCTTTGCTAGTGGAGCAAACATCAGTTATGTGTAATGGCATTTCTCTTGACTACCTTAACTGATAAGCAGAGAATTGAATGGCTGTTTGTTAACGAGGTATTCTTTCACTGCACTGGTTGTTCTTTTAGCATAGAAATTAAGCAGATTGCAAGTTTCTATCTCATTTTAAATCTGGTTTCCAGAACTATATGTCCATGTTCTTTACTTTGCTTAATATTGATCTTCTAATGAATAAATACGATTAAAAAGGCATTACCATTTCCAAGCCATCACAAATTGTGTTAAACTTCTTGGCAGTGACAAAAAACAAACAAACAAACAAAAAATCCTGAATGTCATTTAAAACTGTGATTGTGTTGTAGTTTAGGGATGTGTTTCAAGTATTCCAGCTACTCTTTCAACTAGCAAGTCAGCAGCAATGAGTTTTCGGCTCATTATTGGATTGCATGATCTAGATTTAGAAAGATGCAGACTGTGGAGGTAATAACACATAACGTCTGCCAAGAGAATAGATGGAGAACTGGGTATGTTAGAGTCACTCTCTCCACATGATCGTGCCAGGAGTTCAGTTCCTTAACTCACCAGTTATGAATTCTGGGCCACAGGTTGGGGGAAATATGTCAGGGTAAATGTGAAGAATGGTCCGAAAGTAAGACATCTGAAATTCTTCCTGAGATAATTTAAGTGTTCTCTGAACCACTAAAACCAATCTTAAACGAAGATGTGTTACAAACTTTATTTTCTCTGAAGTTCCATTTCTGAACTCTGATAGCAGCAAAATTTGTTGGATTTGTGTGTTTCAGGAGTTTTTAATTGCTTGGGGACAAAAATCTTCTTCCAGAGTTGAAACTTGGCTTCATTATACTGGATCTCAGGCAAGGAATATATTTTATTTCCGGAGAGCATTTGAAGAAAGGGGCAAATCCATGGGGGTATTTTTTGGTTATAAGTTTCGCATTTATAGAGGAATTTTTATAGCAAAAATCTGATTTCTTAATACTTAATACTTCAATACCTAGCTGAAGTTTTGCTGCATATAGATCATCATTTGAATCAGAGGTTTGAATGGTTTGGAAAGTTCCATAACTTTTTGTTCCTAGACACACCCTTTTGTTCTTATTCTTTGCACTCAGGACTTTAGCAGAGTTATTGTGGATTTCCTTACATTACTGAATACAAGAGTAAAATATCGTCCAAATTTTATTTTATATAGTGTGTTCTGAACTCTGTCCCTTGGTTCTGTGTTCATTGCTGCCAGACAAGTTAAGCAGGTCTACAGCACAATTACCTGTTCCATGGAGGGATTGCCCCTTGAGTTCCTGTACAGTACAGTCCTGTACAACTGCAGTCACACAAGGCGTGATTATTTTTTCTTTCTTTTTTACTTTCCCTAATCTTGGATAAAAATGGCCTTTTGCAGGAAATGTTATGAAAGTTCAGACAGAAATTGAAAAAGTGATGAAGCTTATAGCCTATAAACATTAAAGTAATATTTATAACTACTTCATCCTTCTTGATGTATGACTAGGCAACCAAGAATAAAAAAGCAGGGTTTTTCTCTACTCTAGGTTTGACTGAGCTTGAATCTTTTCTTGGACTCTGTTCAAAGGGTATTCATGCTTTGAGCACACTGTTAAGTAGCACATGAATGCTGTTTTCTGGGGTGTATTCCAGGATACTGGTCAATATATTGTATCGAGTATCCATAGATACTTTCAGGTCTTTGAAATGCTCTGTTGAACAATGTCTAACATAGACTGTAAAGACTAGAGTTGATTTCCAGACCAGATTCAGGTTACTGACCTTGAAGGACTTGTACCTTTTATATGGTCTGGTTACAGAAGTATTAATAACAAAGGAAGGAACTGAAACCCAGTACTACCTTGTCAAAGCTATATTGCCAACATGTGCACTCCTTCTTTTCCTTCTAGCCCTAGAAGTTTTACATAGCTAGCAAACATGGCTCTGATTCAGGCCCACAAAGTCTAGCAAATAGACTTCTTTTCTGGAAGAGCTGAAGTTCAGCCCATCAAGCTGAAGCAGGAATTGAACTGAGTTTACCCTCTTTCCTTGCAAACACTCTATCTGCTAGATTATATGCAAAAGAAGAATGCTCATTTAAGCAACCAAATTTGTTCCCTAGGATGTATGGATACCCTAGATTTTTAGTAATCTTAAAAAAAAATTTCATGGATTATTACACATGCATTACAGTGGAACTAAAATGTAGACTAAATCTAAGTGTAGAATAAAAACAGGAAGAAAATATATGAGGACATTCCTGCAAGTATCACGGTTCCTCATTTGCAATCAAAAAGGGGGCATTAGTACAGCTGTTATTCACAGACAATATAAATTAATACTCCAGATGGTAAAATTCTGCTTGCAAAAGTTTCTAAAAGGCGGAACCTGCTTGCAAATTCTAAGTCTGCTATGAGACTTTATAAGGCCTACCAGCTACTGACTTTACTTGATTCCAAATTTATAATCTGAAAATGCCTATATTTTATGGCACTGCGTTTTCTGGAGACAAAAATTTACAAGTCGAGTCCATATATTTTAACGAGGGGCTGGGCAGATTGTAAATACAGTATTTTCAAAAATGTCAGCTCTGCCTTTGGTTATGTTTGTGCCATTTTCTATCAGTTTGTTTCATTATGTATGTATACATATTTCTTTTGCACGAATCTGGTTTTGGCAGTTTTGGAAAAATGAGGTCTTGAGCTAGAACTGAAAGCATTTTTCACATCATGGTAATCAGTATAACAGGGAGAAAGCAAACATCCCTGGTAGAGCTATGATAACTATTCCCTTCTTACCCTTCTGAGGGAATAGAACTAATTTTAAACTGGAGGTCATTTCCATATAATGTCCTTTTCAGAAGAAATAAAAGGATTTTGATGTCCTTTGCAGGTCCAAAGCCCCAGTTTCTTTTCCCAAGGAGGTTCAGAGACTTTTCAGGCCTGTTTCTATCTGTTAAAACTGGATCATCCATTCTGAACCACCAACGTTGTACTATATGACCTGTGTGACCAATCGTACGTAATCAGTCAATGTATATGTTTCCATTATTTTAAATTCTATTTATTTTTTGAAAATTATTGAAAATATTTTTAAAAGGGAAATAGGTTGTTATTTAATGAACAATTTTCATACAGGAAAGCAACTGATATTTTTAACTGCCTTGCTGTAGACTAGTAAACTATACTGTTGCAATAGCACTCAATGAAAATAATTTGATCTTTAATCTCTAATGGCTCTACAGTGATTGTTTTCTGGTTTGTTTTTGTTTTGTTTTCAATTTTCAATAGCAATTTCAGGATTGTTCCCTGGTTTTTTTGCAGCTAAAAGTGTATTGCACCTCCTAGTAATGCAAGCTTCAGCGATTTCTACTCCATATGTTGCAGGGAATATCAGTTATACATCAATCCCTGCTTGTCAGTCTCCGCCTTACATTCACCTCTTTTCATAAAAAATTTGTTTAGATGTAACACATGCAAATAGCTAGTGACACACTGTTGACATTCTTATCAGTGATTTTCCTCACCACACTCGTATTTTCTTACTTGCTTATTAGAAAAAGGCAACAAGCTCTGGTTTAACAAATAGTATATAAACCCCTCTTTGAAATCCAAGTCATATATACCTTTATATGATCTATGAATTCAGCATTGTGCACATTTCATAAAGAGAGAGGAGTTTTTTTGTATCACTTATGATGATGTGTTGATAGCATGGTAAATTGCTATAGATTGAAAATGAGATTTTAGTTCTGTGAGACCCAATACAGATCTTATTCCAAACCAATATCCGAGGATTTTGCTATCTGAGACTGATATTACTAAGTACAGCTTAACACTTCACTAATATTCTTCTTAAACTGTATATTATGCCACAAATTTACAAATTCAGAAAACTATATGCTTTATGCATGACTGCTGGACAATATGTGCAATGTCTTAAAAGTGAACTGTTTTGTGTGTTGCTCTATGTCAATTATTCAATCAATTTAGCAAGAATTAATATCATCATAATGACTGCATAAGTGTGTGTTTTGTAATGAGATCTACAGTTGTGGTATGAGCATCGCTACCTCTGTTGGGTGGAACTGGAATTACGTAAGGTGTTCCACACAGTAGTTTCACCAGACAAGTGAAGCTGTATTGACTTCCAGATTACAACTATCTGAGTTCTAGTTTGCCTCTTCTGTTAATTTCATAATAAGGATTTTTCCAGAAAAATTATTATCATATAATCACTGGATGGCCTAATATTCATTAAGTTAAAAATTAAGCTATCAACTGAAGTTGTATTATTCTTGATAAAGAGGGCTCCACTATTTATTTTGAGGTGGCAAAAGCATAAATATTTAGTTCATTCTCTGCATTATCTGTTGAATGCAGTTTGTCACTATGACCTTGCTTTAACACTATACATTCTTGTGAATTCCCGAGTAGACTTCCCTTTCCTGAAATTATTCTCCCAGGTATAACAATGATGTGGAGCTATGCACATATAGTATAAGAAAAATAATTATCTTCATTAGTATAACACAAATTGTATTCTTCATATACTCCTGAAGAGAATCTGTTAGCTATTTTTTTTATCTTTTTTTTTTTTAATCTTATTTTTTCCCATTGTGTAACACCAACAAGTGATGTTACCTTCTGCAACACCTTGAGGGTACAAAGAGCAGAAAATAGAGTAAATAATGGGGCAGGTCTTTTGCATTTTTAATATATTTGCATCTCTCTGTATTTGGAAACTCTGACTTGGGAAATGCATTGTGACTAGGAAGTGTCCACATGAACTAGTGAGTAGGGACAACCTATAGCTTCTTTCAAGCTGTTGGCTTCTACGTTTTGTTTTTGAGGCTGATTTTCATAAATTCACATTGAATTAATGATTGAAAACTCTAGGAACTGGGCATTAAGCAGGTAAAAGATTCCTACAGAGGTAAGATACATAGCGTATAAACCAGCAGACAAATAGTATTCTACAGAAATTAGAAATAATTCACTTGATGATAATAATTAATAATAAAAAGAATTATGATTATTATTAATTGAATTTTAGTTTTAGTTTTGAAAATAAACTCCCCCAATTTTTAGATGCTTTTGAAAAAAATTAACTTGTATCTTTCTGTAATTTAAGTAAGGCTCTAGAACTCAAAATTGCTTTCTGAGTTTTTCTGTGGCTCTTGGTCTTTTAAGACTGTCATTTTCCTTTTTTGTAGAGATAATGATCCTTGACTACTCCTTGACGATCCTGCATTTTGGTATGACAAAATTCCTTATAATTATTGCTAAGCTGGAACTATATCAGGTACCCTAGCAGGGAAGGAAAATCTAAGTCTAAACCTAAGAGTTCAGTAGAATTCAGTAGCACCCATCCTATTGCTTTGTAGACAACATGAGTTGGATTTTCACCTAAGATTCACTTTTTTCTCTCTGGCCCACTCTCTGTTTCATTTCAGCCACAGTGAATTTAGCAGTTAGTGAAGTTGGCACTAATTTATTTATTTCACTGTATTTAAAATGCTAGGCAACACTATCAAATGTTCTTCACTTCAATCTCTTTTCTTTCTGTTTGTGAATGTCACACTGTGTTTTACAAACACAGTAGGGATGAAAGCTAACACAAATGCGTATTTGTGTCTACAGCACAAAAATGTGGATTTATAGATGAACAAACCAGGTCAAATCTTTCATAGTAAAAATAAACAGCCGTTTGTCAGATGAGTATCTGGAGGGAGACTACTATTAGTAGTCAATAGGACTGATCATAAAATGCAGGAAATATTGGCAGGCAGAAATATTTTTAGTGACATTTTATGTTTATAAACATGAGCACAGAAACCCACATTAAAAAGACACTAGACCGATTTTTCACACTGTACTTTTGCTTTGAAATGAATCACTCACAGCTTTGTATTAGTTAGGTTTAATAAAACAAGTAGTCTAGAAGATTGTTTCAACACGGATTAACTCGTTTATTGATTAAATGTACAAAAAAATTTCCAGTCAATAAATAAGCATATGAGTGAATTTCTTTGCTGTAGCAGATCATCTAGAAAAGCTGAGAATATTATTTTAGAAATTAGTATTTATATCTTAACTCAACTTGTTTTGGAGAGATAGCCGTGCAGAATTACCTAATCTCCATCTGCTTAACTCAAATGCAGAAGTATAAAAATATTGGCATACCGGACATGCAACTATTATTTGGTGGTTTGTTTTGTTTGTTTGTTTTTCTTTTTTTTTTTTTTCCCCATCTGGCATTCTTGAAAGAAGAAAAATGAGAAGTGCAGTATATACAAAAATTATAGGTCTCATGCAGGAGAATAATCCTTACTCAGGATTTCATTAAGCTAAAATATCGGGAAAAAATGTAGTTACGACCTTGCAACAAATAATCAAGGTATATGGAGGTTTAGCCAATTCCTTAGTACAAAAAACTTCTATTCTGATAAGCATACAAAATAAAATAGAACTCTGAAATAGCAGAACATGTGAACAATTGAAGAGAATGATAACCAGCAAGAATGCATTTCCAAATCACCAGGAAAACATCAGTATCTAGTTTTACTGTGCGGTGAGTCAGCAGTTACTCAGAGGTGAGATTTAACTTCTTCATATTTACTGGTAATACGGTATTTGTATAAAGATATCTTTCCTTGTTTAAGAAACTGTCTGGAGTAGCATTTTCTCTCTGTACCCTCTTGGACTGTTGAAAGATTTTAGACTAAATTTGGATCAGTTACTAGCATAAGTCTGAAGTAAAATCAGTGCTCTTGAAATGAGGAGCTGATCATAAGATTAATAATATTGATTGTTTTCAGCAGATTTCTTGCAATTCTCCTTGCTGAGTTATTCAAGCAAATATTATACTTTTCTCTCAACAATAATGCATCTTTCACCTTTTTCCTACAGATGCTTCATTTTCTTCATAATGTCCTTTGTCCAAATCTTCAACATTTCATTTTGTTGTAGTCTGTATCCAGAAAACTAAGCCATCTTGCATCTCTTTTCTTTTGGGGAACAGAGGGAGACAAGAAGAGTCTTTTTGGTATACATCTTTTTTTTTTTTTTTTTTTTTTTTGTAAGCATAAGTGCACGGCACGTGAGATTTTCCAATGTAAATATAGTAGATTTATTACCAAATTATAGTCTTTGAAATTTAGGATAAGTCTGCTCGCAACTTATTTTTTCATATATCTCGAGAGACTTCATTTTCCCTAGTTTTTGCTTGTTTCCAAAGGATTTCCTTTGGTAGCTGCTTTGGTACAATTCCCATTTTATTCATTCTGTTGGAAAACTTAATATAATATTTTTTTTATAAAAATGCAAAAAACCCCTCTCTTCTGTTGAACAACTTCTTGAACTTATTAAAACCAAACTTCTTACAAAAGTGAGAAAACAGACATGTGGGTCTATGCTTCTGGTGCTCTTCATTAGGTTTATTTTCAGAAACTTTGGCTTAACATTGAAGAGCCTATGAAATCATTATCATACTTTACAAGAGAGAGAAACACCACACACTCAGTTTTTGCTTTAATAATGATACGCTGAAAAATGAACATACGTATGGGGAAACTGCTTCTCAATAAACAACTACTTAATTTTGGTTTATATTTGGAATGTACTTGTATTACAATAACTCTCAAGAGTACAAATTAAGAGATTTGCTGGGAATTGCAAACTTACATCATTGTGTAGAATGACTAGAGGTAAAGCAACTTAGGAAATTCTTTATAGTAAGTCCCTGAATAGAAAAAAGAAATCCCAGATCTCTGTTTACTCCCAGTAACTTTCTTCCTCCTGTTTAATGAATCATTTTGCACATTTCAGTTTCCATGGATGTTTTCACTGTTTGTAAGTACCTCTGAAAAATGAAGCTCTTTTAACCAGCAGGTTATTTTTAAATAATTTTCTATCATTGATGTCATTGCTTATATTTTATTTCATTTGACACCGATATGCCATCCAATATATTTTTGTTTCTTGTTACTCTATTAAGGAGAGTTTTTTGTTTGCTTGTTTGTTTGTTTTTTAAATATACTTATTTCATACTATTAAATATGGGTTAAATTAATATTGATGTCTAAGTATATGTAAATACCAAGATTTACAAATTCTTCCAGAATCCTACAAAAGTTATCACGTCACATACATCATTATCTTTATGTATATAGCTCTGTTGGTAAGATACAGAAAGTGGAAGTTAGGAGATCTGTTTTCGGGTTCATATTCTGTCACAGATACCCTGTATGTTCCTTAATAAAAAACCAAAGCTACAGATAAGAAATAAATGTAATGGAGTGATCAAGGCACATTGCTATGTCTCAATACACTATGATTTGTTATGTTTCAGGCTTCAGTTTGATCCAGAAGTAAACGGAAACTTTTCCAAATGAGTTCAGGTGTCAAAAGTAGTGACACACAAAAACAACATCCCTACCATGTGGCCACAAGCTATGAACATTTGGCATGCCTTTACCACATCATTTGCAAGAGCCTATTAGGCTCTCCAGGACACATATTTGACCATCTCTCTCTATTTTTTTTTTCTTTCTGATTGGAGGAGAGGGCTGTGTTGATCAGGGCATAAATTATTTGCAAAGTGCTTTTTGAATAGAATTGGCAAGAAAATAAGGTTTTTTTATGTGGTGTAGGGATATTTTCCATGGCATCCTCAATTTTGGACTATTAATAAAGTAAAAAAAACTCTGAGGAAACAGGCCCTTCCATGAAAAGCTGATGGCTCATTCAGGGAGACACAGTCCAGATCCAGTTTCAAACAACTTATAATAAGTAGTCCCATCCATAACTTCCAAACTGTTCTGTGATGAGTCACAGGCACAGCAGGACATGGGTTTTAAGCTCCATTACCCTCCAGTTCCAGTATGGAAACTGCTGGCGACCCAGTATAGCAGCACAAACTCTGTCTTCATGTTAAGTAAAAGCTGCAGGCTGCATATAAACAGGAGCTTTACATAAATGCCTAGTATTTCTGGGTAAAAAAGCTTATCAAAGAATCAAATCAACAGGGAGGGCAAGAAATATCAGTGCCTATTATATCAGGAGCTTTTGTCTCACAGAAAGTGGGATTTGCTTAATTCCCAAGGGATTTCAGGGTGGTAGGTATCTCTTTCAAAACCAAGGACTGTGTCCTGCACTGAGACACTGAGGTGACACGTTTGGAGTCGAGTGTTATAAAAAAGGAAAAAAACAGTTCCTTGTTTCTGCATCCTCCTTATAGAGATTCTCATAGATAAATAAATAAATGAAAACTCTCCAGAATTAGTAAAGACTAAGAAAGCTCTGTGGAGGTTGCTAGGCAGCTGAGGCCAGAGGAATAGAAAGCAGGTAGGTCTTTGAAAAGCAGAATCAGAGGCTTTTGGGCTATCTGGAGTCACCATTTACTCAGTCATCTTTTTTCATAAACAAGGGACAGCAGAATTTATTTTTCTTCAGTAAATGAGCCATGTTTTTAAAATATTTGAAATAAATGCCTGTTTGATATCTCATTCCTATTAGCATTTTCAAGCTACGCAATTATACATATTATTATTATTTCTAAAGTTTATTTATTCATTGACTGAAACAGAAATCAGGTGCAATATATCCAGTCTATAATTTGAAAATTATTTAGCAGAGTATTTAATTTTTAAACTTTTGTCCAATTTTCATTTTTACCATAATGTACATGTAGGACTCTAAACTCCAATGCTGGAAGACATATCTTGCCCTCAAGAGGTCTGTATTTCACTTTTGCTAATGACAGGGAAAGACCTAATTTCTACCAACATACCCTGTATGAAGTTTGATGAAACTACTCATTACAGAAATATAGCAGTAACATACACACCCTCCCTATTACTGCTAAGCATGCACAAACATAGACATTTCCAACAGGCAAGGTTTTCATATGCAAGATTAGGTGATAACGTTATTGACTAATTGCTGCCTTTGAAATCACTGCTTACCTTTGTGTCTCGAAGTCCTCTTATAATTAACTGTGCCTTCAGCCACTGTATTATACAAACAAGTACATTGAGGGGACGCTATAATCCTACAACTCCCCTCCCTTCTCTGATAGTGTGATGGCAGCTCTTTATCATGTTTTAGTCTACTTTAGTTGTTCTTTCCTAGTGTCTTCAAATTATGTCACTAGAAGATTTAATTGCTGTATCACAGTTTTTCAATATTTGTTTCTTTCACAGACTGGATGCTGTGGGGGGGTCCAGGCAGCTCTGTGGAGCAGTCTCCAATGGGCTAATAGGATGAGAAGGTCCAGGGGTAGTTTGGGAAATGAGGAGAAGCATCACCTCCCAAGATGGTAAACCTACCAAAAAGGTAATTCATGCTAGGATATTGCTATGCAATCAGCTTTTTGGGTTCCAGGGATATCATAGCTCTAGTGTATGGCAGAAAACTGGTAGGGAATGGGAGCACGTAGCTTTGATGCTGAGTGTTCAGAGTCTCCTGAAAATTTTTCAAGAACTACTTAGATTGCATTGAGTTTCAACTCCCTTCCTGGCTGGAAGGAGAATTTGGAGGCTATAACTTAGAGGGATTTTCTTGTCCTCTTGTGGACCATTTACAGAATACAAATCATAAGTTTACAGTAACTTTCCGAGAAAATCCTTATAGGACTTAAAATCATTATAATATCAGCTTATCAGCCATATAACAATTTAGCATAGTGTTGTTTCACAGGGAGAGTTAATGACTTTATTTTAAACTATACATAATCTTGTTTGGTTGGCTTATCTCAGTCTCACCTTCCAGGCTTAACTATTGTATTTGTGGAAACTCTCTCCCCTGAAGCCTCAACCTCGGACATTTTTGTTGCTAGTATTTCAGAAGTCCAAGAGAATATGCAAGCTAAAGAACTGTCATCCCTCAGCGTAACTTTAAAGGTTCTTCCTTCATGTTAAGAGGTAGAGCTCAGCTATGAAGTGCCAAAACATTGTTTCTCTGCTGTCCCAAAAGCTCAGCTACGTGGTGTATTTCTGAGCCCAGTTAGCTTTCAGTATGTCTGTGCTATGCATACATTTCTGAACAAACAGATTTTGTCCATCCTAAACCAATCATTTCTCATGGTACTTTATGAAATATCTGACAGGCTGACTTGCCACTTTCATTTATTAATGTGCCTTAATAGATGTAAAGTGTAAGAATATTGACAATGGAAAACCACACTGGTGGAAAATAAAATGGGATTTTTGATGCAAAAGTTTTCATAAGGATCTGTTCTCACATCTCATGAGACACCAGAAAAGCACAAAACATCGTTTAATTAAGAAAGCTTTTTTTCTTTTCTCAGGAGCATAGATGTTTTGGCTGATTGAGTACGATGACCTTTCAAATGTCTCTAGGAAACACCTTCCTCTTTGATGCTGGTGGGCTTCCTCCAACTCCCTGGCATTCATTAATCAAAACCATTCAGAGATTCTACTGCTGTAATTCACAAATTGCTTCCAGACTTCACCAGGCTTGGCAGCTGCCAGAAATCAGGTCATTCTGCGGTCATATAACATTACTGAGAGTTCTGTCTTCGTATAACCTTTAGCTGTGGTAGAGAGTCTAAAGCCTTCTCCTCTGGAAAGAATAGAAACTACTTTATTACTTAGG
Organism: Caloenas nicobarica; assembly: GCF_036013445.1. Lineage (NCBI taxonomy): Eukaryota > Metazoa > Chordata > Aves > Columbiformes > Columbidae > Caloenas > Caloenas nicobarica. Next base: position 45,603,374 of record NC_088249.1, read on the forward strand.
AGAAGTTATAAATGCAATTGTGACAGAAGAAAGGTTTGATATTGGAAAGTGAGAGTAAGCATAGCTATTGCCTCCTGGATTTATAGAAATGCTGATGGTTTTCAGTTTGTAATCCACTTTTCAAGACACAAAGTTGTTGCTAATCAATTCGGCCTAGGTTCTCCAGACCTAATTTGGTTTTCTGTTATGTAAAAGAAACTAGTTAACATGTTTTTTTGATAATGAGGGTTCAGTAGTCTTTACAAAAACATTTCATTAATTGATTTTAGGTAATTTAATGTAATCAAAAGACAAGAATAGATTGCTTATGGTTGGAAGTCATCTGAGAGCCAGAGGATCTTGCCTCAGTCCCTAGCTGTGTTTCAGGTGTCTTCTTGGGTACATTTTTCTACCTATAAAATGTGTAGGTTCTCGTGGAAATTCCGTAATGTTCCTTTCTGATGCTTTTGTGATAATCCTTTCTCAAAGAGGGAAAAGTATCTTTGCACAAGAGTTAGCAGGGCCCATTGAAAGAGCTTTAAATGAGATTTGAAGGGGGAAAGGGATAAAACCAGCCTTGCTAGAGATAAGTGTGAGGGTAGAACACCAACATTTGAGGGATGATGTGCTAGTGAGGTCCTGCAGCCCACTCCATGATGTACTGAGTACACTGGAGCACATTTGAAAAATCTTTATTCTAATGTGTGCAGCACGAGGAATAAACAAGAGGAGATAGAAGCTTTGGCCCAGTCCCAGAGCTACGGCATCATTGGCATAAACAAATCCTGGTGGGATGAGTGTGCTGCTTTGACTGAAAACAATTTATCTTTCAATGCATTTTGTTTCCTGGTATATGTGCTGGTTTGACTAAAAACAGGTTAATTTTCTTCATGCAGTTAGAAACCTTTCTTTTTCATGGCTAGCATGGTCATCATTTGGATTTAGTTTGAGAACAAGAGATAAAAGCCCAGAACGGAGTTAATGTTTTTAATTGCTCTCGTCTGAGAGCCAAGGACATTCTGACCGCTCTGCCAACAGGTGTGAGGCATTGAGGAAGGGGGCACAGATTGGGCAGACCTTGACTGACACCCAGACTGATCAATAAGAGTATCCCATCCCATTAGCTTCATGGTTCGTATTTAAGGAAAGTTGGGAACTTTCAATCTCTTGCTCTCCCGTGTTCTCTTTTCTTCGCTCTTTTTGTGTGAGCCGGGGAAGTTCTGTTTGGGACTTTCAGTTCGACCTGCCATTTCACAGGCCTCTGGGCCTTCCTCCCTTTTTCTTTTTCTGTGTCAGGGATCAGCTGTTCGGGACCAGGTGTTGCTTCCTGGGACTGACTGCTTGGTGCAGACAGAGTTCGTGAGGAATTGCATTGAGTATCTTTTATTTTATATTCTACTTCTATTTTATATATATATATAGACTAGTAGTGCATTAGGGTTTTATTAAACTGTGTTTATCTCAATCCAAGTTTCTCCCTTCCCTTTGGATTCTCTCCCCTAATTGGGGAGGGCAGTGAGAGAGCAGCTATCATGGTTATACTGCTAGCTTGGGTTGAACCACGACAGTTGTGTGACTGGTGCACCATAATGGATGGTTATAGGCTCTTCAGGAGGGATTGCCAGGGCAGGCGAGGTGGGGAGGTGGTGCTGTATGTGAGGGAGGGTTGGATTTTATGGCTCTTACAGTTGGCAATGACATGGTTGAAAGCCTCTGGGTAAGGATGAAGGGGAAAGCAAATAAAGTGGATGTTGTTGCGGAAGTCTATTATTGACCACACAGCCAGAACAATGATATTGATGCTTTATTAAGAATCACATGGGATTAAGAAATGGGATATCCCATGGGATAGGGTTCTAGAAGGTAGGGGGTTCCAAGACAGCTATATCCAATATTAGTCCAAGACTAATATTCAAACATCACTTCCTCCAAGCCCAAGACCAATGAATCTCTATGAGGAAGAAATCAAGTAAAGGGAGTAAGAGGCCAGAATGGATGAGAAACACGATCCTGTCAAAAGTCAGGTGGAAGAAGGATGTTTATATGATGTGGAAAAAGGGACAGACCACCTGAGAGGAACACAAGGAAGCTGTTAGAGTATGCAGGGGTGCAGTGAGGAAAGCCAAGCTCCGCTTGGAAGCAAATCTGGCCAGGCATGTCAAAGACACCAAGAAGGGCTTCTTCAAGTATATCAGCAGCAAAAGGAAGGTTAAGGAAAATGTAGGCCCACTGCTGAATGAGGAGGGTGTTCTGGTGACTGATGATGCACAGAAGGCAGAGTTACTAAATGCCTTCTTCGTTTCTGTCTTTACTGCTAAAACTGGACCTCAGGTATTCCAGACCCTAGAGACAGAAGAGAAAGTTGGGCAAAAAGAAGACTTTCCCTTGGTTGAGGAAGAACAGGTTAGAAATCATCTACACAAACTGGACATCCACAAATACATGGGCCCCGAAGGGTTGCATCCACGAGTGCTGAGAGACCTGGCAGATGTTATTGCTAAGCTGCTCTCCATCATATTTGAAAGATCATGGAGAACAGGAGATGTGCCTGAGGACTGGAGGAAAGCCAACGTCATTCCAGTCTTCAAAAAGGGCAAGAAGGAGGACACAGGCCAGTCAGCCTCACCTTCATCCCTGGAAAGGTGATGGAACAGCTCATTTTGGACGTCATCTCCAAGCATGTGGAGGAAAATAAGGTTATCAGGAGTAGTCAGCATGGGTACACCAAAGGGAAATCATGTTTGACCAGCCTGATAGCCTTCTATGATGGTATGACTGGCTGTGTAGATGAGGGAAGAGCAGTGGACATTGTCTACCTTGATTTCAGCAAGGCTTTTGATACCGTCTCTCACAACCTCCTCATAGGCAAGCTCAAGAAGTGTGGGCTGAATGAATGCATGGTAAGATGGAACATGAACTGGCTGGATGGCAGAGCTCAGAGGGTAGTGATCAATGGTACAAAGTCTGGTTGGAGGCCTGTAGTTAGTGGGATTCCCCAGGGGTCAGTGTTAGGTTCAGTTCTGTTTAACCTGTTCATCAGTGACTTGGATGAAGAGACTGAGTGAATCCTCAGCAAGTTTGCTGATGATACCAAACTGGGAGGAAGGGCTGACACACCAGAAGGCAGTGCTGACATTCAGCGAGATCTGGACAGGCTGGACGACTGGGCAGAGAAGAACCAAATGAAATTCAACAAGGGCAAGCGTAAGGTCCTGCACCTGGTGATGAATAATCCCAGGCACTAGTAGAGGTTAAGACTGGACCTGCTGGAAAGCAGCACTGCAGAGAAGGACTTGGAAGTTCTGGTCAACAACAGATTGACCATAAGTCAGCAATGTGCCCTTGTGGCCGAGAAGGCCCACGGTATCCTGGGGTGCATTAAGAAGAGTGTGACCAGCAGGTCGAGGGAGGTTCTCCTCCCCCTCTACTGTGCTGTGGTGAGGCCACATCTGGAGTACTGCATCCAGTTCTGGGCTCCCCAGTTTAAGAAGGACAAGGAATTACTGGAGGGAGTCCAATGGTGGGCTATGAAGATGATTAGGGGCCTAGAGCACCTTTCTTATGAAGAGAGACTGAGAGAGCTGGGTCTGTTCAGCCTGGAGAAGAGAGGGGATCTCATCAATGTTTATAAATATCTCAAAGGTGGATGTCCAGAGGATGGGACCAGACTCTTCAGTGGTGCCCAACAATAGGATGAGGGGCAACATGCACAGGCTGAAGTTAGAAGGTTCCATCTGAATATGGGGAGAAACTTATTTACTTTGAGGGTGCCAGAGCACTAGAACAGGCTGCCCAGAGAGGTTGTGGAGTCTCCTTCTCTGGAGACATTCAAGACCCACCTGGACACATTCCTGTGTTATCTGCTCTAGGGGTACCTGCTTTAGCAGGTGAGTTTGAGTAGATAATCTTCAGAGGTCCCTTCCAACCCTAACCATTCTGTGATTATTCTATAGGGAATTAAGCGATATCTCTAGATCAACTGCCCTTGTTGTTATGGGTGATTTTAACTTCCCAGACATCAACTGGGAATGCCATACAGTGGATACAAACAAGTCTAGGAAATTTCTGAAGCAAATTGAAGATGATAACTTCTTGCAGGTACTAAGGAAGCCAACTAGGAAAGAAGATCTCATAGAATTGTTGTTTTTAGACAGAAGGGACTCATGGGTGAGTGGTGATTGGTGACTGTCTTGGTCACAGTGACCATGAAGTAGTTGAGTTTCAAATCATTGGCAATAGAAGAAAAACTGCCAACAAAACTTTGACCCTGGATGTGAATGGAGCAGACTTCAGGCTACTAAAGAAACCGGTTAGTAAGGTCTGTTGGGAATCTTTTTTCTAAGGTACTAGGGCTCTCGAATTCTGGTCAGTTTTTAAGAGCCATCTCTTATGAACACAGGAGCAGGCAATTCCAAAGTGTGGGAAATCAAGCAAGCAGGGCAGAAGGCCAGCCTGACTGTGCAGGGATCGTCTTCTAGAACTTCACTAGAAAGGGAAAATGTATGAAAAAGTGCAAGGGAAAAAAAAGGGCAAGTGACATGGGAGGATGGCAGGGGTGCTGTTCGCTGCTGCAGGGGGAAAATTCATACAGTCAAAACCTGATTACAGTTTGAGCTGGCCAGCACTGTGAAGGACAACAAAAATATGTTAACAGCAAATGGAGAATCATAGATAACATTGGTCTGTTAGTTGATGAGGTCGGTCACCTCACAAATAGGGACACAAAGCAGAGACATTTAATGCCTTCTTCGCCTCTGTTTTTAACACTGATGATGGTCCTGGGACCCCTGGAGCCCCGTGTTGGAAGACTGTGACTGGAGGGAAGATAAATTCTCAGCCAACCCTGAACTTGCTGCTCTGGCTGAATGTGCATGTATCTATAAGGCCCAATGGGGTTAATCCCACGGTACTTGAAGATCTGGCCAGTGTTATCATGGGATGTCTCTCTATTATGTTTTCAACAGTCTTTGGAGTCTGGAGAGGTCCCAGTTGAATGGAAGCTGTCAAATTTTGTCCCAGTTTTCAAGATGGGTAGGAAGGAATACCCTGTAGGAAGAAATACCCAGAAATGCCCAGAAATACCCAGGCCTGTTAGTCTCACTTCAGTGCCTGGTAAAATTATGGAGGAGATTATTCTGGGAGTTATTGAAAAACACTTGAGAGACAATGCAGTCATTAGTCATAGCCAACACAGGTTCACGAGGGAAAGTCCTGTCTAACTAACTTAATTTCCTCTTATGGCAAGGTCACACATCCAGTTGACGAAGGGAAGCAAGTAGATACGGTGGTTTTGGATTGTAGCATAGCTTTTGGTGCTGTCTCACACAGTATCTCTGTGGACAAAATGTCCAGCATACAGCTAGACAAGTCCATAATATGCTGGCTGAAAAACTGTCTGGTGGGTTGGGCTCAAAGAGTAACAATAAATAGGGTCCATGCTCTTTAATGTTTTTTTAATAAATGATCTGGCTACAAGAATCAAATGTAAATTGAGTTTGCCAAGGATACTAAACTAGGAGGAGCTGTGGACTCCCTCGAGGGAAAGGAGGACTTACAGCAAGAACTAAATGGAGTAGAGAGCTAGGCAATCATGAGCCATATGAAATTTTATAAGTGCAAGTGCCAGTTTCTCCACCTGGGGTGGGGTAATCCTGGTTATATGTACAAATTGGGGGATGAGATGCTAGGGAGCAGCCCCGCAGAAAGACATGTGGGGGTTGAGTTGATGGCAAGTTGAATATGAATCATCAGTGTGCCCTGGCAGCCAAAAAAGCCAACTATGTCCTGGGGTGCATCAAGCACAGCATAGCTAGCCAGTTGAGGGAGGTGATTGTCCCAGTCTATACTGCACTGGTGTGCCCCCACCGTAAGTACTGTGTGCAGTTTTGGGTGCCTCAATATAAGAAGGACATCAAACTATTAGAGTGTGTCCAGAGGATGACCAAGATGGTGGAAGGTCTCAAGGACAAGATTTATGAGGAGTGGCTGAGGTCACTTGGCTTGTTCAGCTTGGAGAAGAGAAGGCTGAGGGGTGACCTCATTGCAGTCTACAACTTCCTCAAGAAGGGCAGTGTAGAGGGAGGTGCTGATCTCTCTTTGGTGACCAGCAACAAGACACAAGGAAATGGAATGAAGCTGTGTCAGGGCCATTTCACTGGACATTAGGGAAACTTTCTTCACTGAGAGGGTGGTTAGTCACTGGATCAGACTTGCCAGGGAAATGGTCATAGCACTAGGTCTGTCAGAATTCAAGGAGCATCTGGACAATGCTCTTAGCCATATGATTTACTTTTAGGTAGCCCGGTGAAGAGCAGGGATTTGGACTCAGTGATCCACGTGGGTCCCTTCCAGCTTGATATATTCTATGCTTCTGTGATTCTACGAATCTAAAGTCAATGTCACAGATAACGGTTTGGATTCCAGGCTTTACACTGGGAAAATAAGTTACTCTTCAGGGAAAATATGGAAAGAAACAGAAATTAGATGAGATTGCGTTGTGATATCTTCATCTGCAACACACTGAATGAAGTTTGAACTTTTCCATCCCTACAGTTAATGAAAAACCAGAAGCTTAATGGATTGATGTTTCAGTCTCTGATTCACTGCTTAAATTGTGTTTCATGTGAGCTATTGTTGGAAATGCTGTTTTGACGGAAGGAAGAGGAAGATAAGAATGCTGTTTTAATATAACTAGAAATCTGGATGGTAAAAGGTAATTTATATTTTCAGTAAGAGGCTTTCGTCTTCATTGGAGTCTAATGAGATTGATCTGATATCAGTACTAAGTATATATTCTTGAATTCTGGCCAGGTTCTGCTTCTAGTGCGAACAACAAATGTTTTACATTATTCCAGCAAATGGAGCTCTTTCTGTGCATTTCTTTGGCCGGTTAGTTTACACGTGGCTGCATTTTGCTGTTCTGAGTGATACTTTTTTTTTTGGTCTAAGATGAATTGTTCTAAATTTTATGTTCGTGGCAGTCACTGTACCCCTTCAAGGGTATTTATAGTAAAGTCATAGTAGTCAATGCTGGGTTTGGTTTTGTTTTTTCTTTTCTAGCAGCTAAGAAACCAGTTATGTTCCATGATTTATGGAAAGGTTCATAACTTTCAAATGAAGTGAAGGATATACAGCTTCAGAATGAACTATGTTCTTAAACATAATGAAAATCTCCATTTGAGAATAAGGCGTGTCCCAGAGTTTGTAACGGAACAGAAGAAATGAGATACTCAAACCAGAAGATTTTTTCACCTAATAACAATTCACATAGCTATGTTTAGAACAAAGCTTGTATTTTGAGTGGCTATAGATACTGATCTGTGTGTACGCAACTAGCACGACACAGCTGGTGATTGATAAGGCTACAGTCACAAAGGATGTGTATGCAAAACTGCGTAGGCAGTGCCCACTACTAGCAGGCAAAGCAAATGCTCAGCTAAGTAACTTTTTGTATTCTTTGTATCTATAAATGGAAACTGAGAAGCTTCTCTTCAGTCATCTTTTCTTTTTTTTTTTTTTTTTTTCCCCACCAAGAGACCTATAGGGTTTTGTCTTAGAACAAACCCTTAGACAGAGCCAAAGTCAATAACACTTAAGAGACAAATGGAGACAGTATAACTTAGCAGTAATTCCTTCAATATTTCACAAAAGACTACAGACTGTGACATGACAAGAATAGACCCCTGGATCTCTGAAATTATCTGGGAAATCAAATATGAAAGAGATGAGTTACTGGGTAGCCTTCTCTTGAATTACTCAATGCCACGTACATTGCTCTCTCCACATCTGATAACTGTATATAATACATTCGGTGTGGGATTTTTTTGAGAAGTGATGTATTCTTTTTGTTTAAACTTACTGTGCGAAATTCTCCCTTCATTCAAAACTGGTAGAAAAGTTGGCCCCTTCAGAGTGTCAGGATGCCAATGATTCAGTGTCAATTTACTTCTTTATTTTTCCCTCTTTCTAAGGTTGTTTTTTGTTCATCTGCCACTTTTTCTTTCTCTATTTTTATTTCTCCACTATTATTTAATTTCTTACTAATTGTGTTCCTCTTCCTGACTTGCCATTTCGTTACTCAAGTTCTGTTATGATAGGTGGCAGAAAACCAGTCATCTGATACTGAAGGAGAACAGTTTGAGGTATTCACTTTTTGCAAGACTGAATATTAAGGCACCTTCCTCTGAATGTTCTGGTTCTTGTACTGTTCCAGAATGCTGTCCTGCAATTTTTAACACCTGCCTTAGTGGAAATTTTGCTTTGACTAAAGCAGAATAAAACTGGTGGTAGAAAAGTTTATCTGAGTACCAAATAGTAAAATTTCTTTCCTTAATTCCCTTGACATCTTGAGGAATTGCAAAGGATTAGCTGTTGATTTGGCATCATATATTTGATAGGTAAAAAAAATTCAGCTCCAAACTTCTTTAGACCTTTTCTGACAAGAGAAACCATGTTACAGGAGAATAAAGGGGAGGGAAAGAATTCACTCTCAGGTGTATAAAGCAGATACTTTTTATTGATGTGACATTTGTACTTGTTAGAAAATTAGGTCTCTGTGAGTTGTTAATATATCAGACATCAGATGCACAGCGTCCAATATCGGATAATATTTATGGTGAAGATACTGAAATCTGTAACTAGAACTGAAGATTGCTAAATAAACAGGCTGAATTAGGCAATATGATTATTAAAAAAGCAAAGTGAAAACAACTCACATACACAAAGTGTTTGACTGCAGCTAGAACTCCCCAGGGTGTTTAAACTCTCCTCAACATAGGTGGAGATCTCAGAATCACAGAATGTTAGGGCTTGGAAGTGACCTCAAAAGATCATCTAGTCCAATCCCCCTGCCGAAGCAGGAACACCTAGATCAGGTTACACAGGAATGTGTCCAGGTGGGTTTTGAATGTCTCCAGAGAAGGAGACTCCACAACCCCCCTGGGCAGCCTGTTCCAATGTTCTGTCACCCTCAACGTGAAGAAGTTTCTTCTCATATTTAAGTGGAACCTCCTGTGTTCCAGTTTGCACCCTTTGCCCCTTGTCTTATCACTGGTTGACACTGAGAAGAGCCTGTTTCCGTCCTCGTGACACTCACCCTTTACATATTTATAAACATTAGTGAGGTTGCCCCTCAGCCTCCTGTTCTCCAAGCTAAAGAGACCCAGCTCCCTCAGCCTTTCCTCATAAGGGAGATGCTCCAGTCCCTTCATCATCTTTGTGGCCCTGCGCTGGACTCTCTCCAGCAGTTCCCTGTCTTTCTTGAACTGAGAGGCCCAGAACTGGACACAATATTCCAGATGTGGTCTCACCAGGGCAGAGGGGGAGGAGAACCTCTCTCAACCTACTAATCACCCGCCTTCTAATACACCCCAGGATGCCATTGGCCTTCTTGGCCACAAGGGCACAATGCTGGCTCATGGTCATCCTGCTGTCCACCAGGACCCCAAGATCCCTTTCTCCTACACTGCTCTCCAACAGGTCGTTCCCCAACTTGATGGAAGTTATTCTTGTGGAGCCTAATGAAGTTTGGGGAAGGGGTGGAATTCCTGACTATATGGTCTTTGAACAAGAGCACTCTGAAAGAAATTTGCTTGAGGGATGTGAATGCAACATAGTTGTAAGCATAGTTTAGAATAATATTTTACAGGGCTTTGTGTTTTCTTTTTTGCTTACAATGCTGTTTGCTTGTACTGTATAAAACCTTAAACTCAAATTTTGCTACATATATTTTTCTTTTTTACTTTTAAGCCTGTTTTGGGTTGGGGAGTAAGATGCATCACAGTGAAACAGTAGGGCTTTCTACATTGCTAGAGGTAGAATGTCAGAAGAATATGTATGCAGATAGTGCAAAAGGAGCTGCACCTTGAGACACATGCTGAGAGTGCTTCCTACTGCTATGTTTGCTAAGCATCAGTATGGAGACTGCGTCTGCCAAATAGCAGCATTCGGGAAGGAATTCCCTCTGGCAGAACTGTCCTCTATTCTTCCTGCTTAGAAGCAGATAGCAAAGAGGCAGCCCACATCACCAGGCAGACCTGGATATGCTATGCCTCTTTTGAAGATTACTTTAATCCAGTAAGTCGTTGCTCATTTCAGTAATATAGATATTTGAACTGGCTTAAAGAAAAATAAAAATTAGTTTGGAGGTAATCCCTGAGTTTTTTTCTAGAAAGCAAGTGAGCAGTACAAACAAAGCTGATTTTATACAACATAAAACATAGTAGCTAACATAGGTGAACTAAAGCTAAATTGCGAATATATTTCTAGTATACTAAAGAATTATTTTATGTTCAGCAGATAGACTATTATACATTGTCATAATATTATTTCCAATAGTATTCTAGCATTGTTATATTATGGCAGTGTCTATGATAGTTTGTGAAAAGTGCTATATGAGCATACAATAAAAGAGAGCACTGCATCATTCAGATGCTACAATGAGGGAAGCAATATCTTTATTTAATCTTCTTGATTTATAGCTATGGTTGATTGACTGATTGATTGATTGATTGATTTTTACTGGGCTGATTCCAAGAGTATTTGACCACTTCACAGTCATTAACTCCTTTAGATGCATAATGTAACAGGAGATGCCTCTCTGAACACAGTGAGCCTCTGATCAATACATACAGTACATCATAACAAAAATGTCAGCACACTGGCTAATGTATTAAACAACCAACAAGCACGGAAGTGCTCAACTTCTCTGAATATTGCACTCAGATATGTGTTCTTTTAGAAAAGCTTCATGTTTAAAGCAGTAGACACTGAAAGTGAGTAGGTCATTTGCTTCTCTTTGCAAGTCCTGCTGATCATTATTCCAATTTTAAAAAGAAGCTGAGGCACAGAGATGAAGTGTTAAGAAAGTTAGGAATTATAACTTTTTTCCTACTGTTTTTGATCTGGAAATCTGAGTCTTTTTCCCAACCAAATACACCACTTAGTCTGTTCAAATTCATTATCACATATCTTTATAGCGCTTTGACAATCCAAGATACTACAGCTGAAAATCATCCTAACGTCTAAATAGAGAAAAGCTGCTTTAGTTATGGGAGTTAAATATAGAGAGGTAGTGATGGTCCTTTCTTCACTCCTGTACACTTTCTTAAATACAAAGTAGCCCTTTTTATAGCAAGGGGTTAATAGTTAAAAAATATTGTCTAGTTGCATAAGTAGCCCTATTTAGTTTTGCTAGGAATACTAAGGTTTTGGCACTGCACAGTCTGTGTGTTTTGGGCTGTAAGCAACAGAACTTCCTATTTCTGGGCTCTTGTAAGTATATATTAAGCATTGCATCTAGTTGCTGAGTTCCACAATAATGGGTAATACTGGCAATTATCCGTTAGTGACAGATTTGAGAGCCACCATAATCCACTCCTTTACTGCAGCTAAAAGTTGAATTATAAAATTACCAGAATGAAGTGTTCTTTTAGTAGCAATGGTAATCTGATACTGAGTTGGTGGTTGTTTAAAAATGGAGTTTCAGAAAGAAAAACATATCATGGCCTAAAAAAAAAAAAAAAAAGAAAAATGAGGTTTGCACACGAAGTTGGATTCATCCATGCTAGTAATAACAAATTCAAGCCATGTATAAAGGTTAGGCATCCTGCATGGTTGCAGAGTAAAATCAATGATTATTCACTTGCTTAAATTAAAATTCTAATTAATGTGATATAGCAGTAAATACGTAGAAAGTGTATGCTGGGTTTAGGACACCATTGTTGTACTTGCCATACTCTGCTGTGTCAGAATTAGGTGATCAGGCAGTGCTAGCTAAAGAAGATCTTCTTGAATATTAATTCAAGATCAAATGATAGCTTGCACCTTTCCTTAGCTCCATGTTTGGGAAATTTGTCTTCCTCACTATTGTATTCTATAATATTCCCAAGCTTTTTTTCTTCTAGTGGTTCTGTTTCAGACAGAGTGCTACCAGAAATGTTTTTCTATTGACCTTTCCAGTGGCCCAGTTAGCAAGCTGGTAAGATTCAAATAACCACTGAAGATTGCTAAAAAAATCTGAATAAAACAGGCATGTGGCCATTTATAATAGTTGTACTTTTTTTTTTTTAATTTCTTATTTCTGTTTGATTAAAAGCACAATATGAATAATGTTTTAGAAGGTGAAAAGTGAAATCTGATTTTCAGGGGATTTAATCTGATGTGTGGAAAATGAAAACCTAACTTTATAATTAGCAGTGCTTTGCTTAAATTTACTGGCATGCATTTTCAGTTCCAGTTTACTGAATGTGTTGTTCAAATTTCTTGCTTTATGGATGTGGTGAAAGAAGAATATTAGGTGTTACTTATCTTACTTGCCAAAGTTTCAGATTTTCCAGAGCCATGTGGGAACAAAGAATTTCCTGTAGGAGAATCTAATGTGGAATTTGGTGAGAATATCAGAATTATAACTGTAAGCTAGGCTGTTTGCAGAATGTAACAACAGGATGTCTTTATTCCATCATGCTTAGAAATGACTTCCTGAATAAAAGACATAACTTTCTAGACTCTCACGAGGTATCACATTATTCATTCCTTTATTTTCAACTTAAGCACACAAAAAAATGTTGACACAAGTAGCTACAATCCAGGAACATTTAAAATATAAATTAGGGATCACTGAGATTAAAAAAATATATATATATTAACATCTTCATAACAAAGGATATAGTCTCAATTTTTAGTCTCAGAAGCAGATTTCAGTGTTTTCCACTCATGTTTTACTCCTGATCTCTGGAGCCATCATAGAGCAAACAAGAGAAACTAGAAAAAAATGAGCATATTCTGAAAACAAAGCACTTTTTAAAATATAGCCTGATCTGAAACCTCTTAATTCTGATGGGAATGTGCTCTCTGACTTCTGAGAGGGATGTCGAAGGTTTGCCTTAGTAATAAGTTGCCTGTCTATTCAGCTACATGAAGATATATATACTTGAATTTTTGTTTCTTTTGTTTTCATACTAGCTTGGACAGAAACTTCTGTAGTGTTGATTAAATTGTCTGTACATATTTTGATGATTTACACATTACTACAGATAAAAAATAAACTTCAGAAGTATTGGAAACAACTGAAATGAAGGAGAGGAAGGATTGACTTAAAATGCAGAAGAACTGTTTGTTTGCTGTAATAGTTAAGGCTTATTTGGTAAAAAAGTGTTAAATCACTTCAGAAGGAGGTTACAGAGCTATTGACATATGGTGCTCAGAATCATGCCTGCCACACAGTCATACCAAGAGTGTCACAGTTATCTCTAGTGTCCTGCAGATGAAAAGGGCAAACTTAGTCTCATTATTATACATTATGTTCTTCACTTGAAGAGGCTGTTTATTCCCTATTCATGCCTATGAATTTAGTGCATGTAAGAAATTATATTGAACAGGATACTTAGACAACTGTGTTGACCCTTATACTTTTCTATACATACCTATATTGATTATAATGAGTATTAAAATAAAACTAAATTTGTGAGAGCTGTAAAACTTATGAATGGTAAATTAATTTGGAACTTCTTAGCTTTATTATTTTATTCGTATTTTAATCATATTTTAATGCCCTATAACAATTCTAATGAAAGTGTGCATGCACAATCCATTAACACCTCTACTTTTTACTTTCTTAATTTTCTTAGACAAGCCTCGCTGAAATGGAAATTTACCATACTTCTTCACGTCCTTCTTTTCCCCTCTTCAAAATGGATGTAGTTCATATGTAAGGATTGGTATGGTAGAAATTTCTTTTTATTTCCAGTAAAATGTGGGAGGGATGGAATGGTTATACTGTATACATCTCCACAAATATTATGATGCTATCTTCAAGTGCATAATCATGTTTTAGTCATTCCTTCCCTTATATTCACCATCCATTGAGACCTTGCCTCATTCATTGCACATGATGACTTCAAAAAAAAGGAACTGCAGACAAAGAAAGTCTGGAATGGTTTCTGAGTGCTTGTCTTTGCTACTGAAAGAACTGTCTTTTTTAGACTAACAAGTTTTAGATGTAATTTATATAGATTTTTTTTCCTGTTATTATTAGGAAGTTTAAACTCTCTCAGAGAGTACTCAGAACTCCCATAAAAACAGCTGGAGATCTGTACATAGAGGGAAAGCAGACTATCAAGTTGAGCTCAGCAGTGCATTGAAAAAGGAAGGTGCTTCCCTAGACTTTTTTTTTTCTCGCAGTAGGTAGTATAAAGAGGAGGGATGGTAAGGACTAAATACTCCAGGTGCTCTGACTTGTAGCCATTCACATATTTTACACTCCTTCAGTTTCTCTTCCAAAGAAAACAGGTATGCGTTTATAATATGACTTTTGATCTGTTTTGGTTTAACTTGGTATTTTTTACATATAGTTAAAAGGAGGATTAACTTTCTATTTTTTTCCTCCCTCAACTCTGAAGATATGTTTTTGATATCCTTTGATGTAGTCTTACCTTCCTCCCTCTACATTTAATCAAAGTGTCTGTATTCACTTGGTCTTGTAGTTCTGTCCTTGCAAGCTTCAATAGCCTCATCATATTTGGAAAACACTGAAAAACATACTTCTTGGAAACAATTCTGTCAACATCTCATTGATTTCATTTGCATCAAATTATTATTTTTTTTCTCTTGTTGCTGACTCACCTCTGTCCTTCTCTACCCCATATATGTACAGTAGTTTCCTGACACTCTGTCATTCTGTCTTCCAGATTGGTTGTCTAGTTAGTAATTAGTCCTTGTCTTTGTGTCCCCTAGTTCTATTCCCACTCTGTCCTGAGGCAGTGATTCGGTAGGTTATTCTGCTGAAGTTGATTTTGTCCCTGTTGTTTGACCCAACAACTCTTTATGGGGTTGCATGATGAAACAGAGAGATTACTCATGTATTTTTAAAATATTCTGCTTTTATGGGGAGGCTTGTTATTAACTTGAGAGTTATAACCTGGTTCCCCACAGATCTGTGCAGTGAGTGGAATTATACCAACACAAACAAATGTATGTTCAGGGGATGGAAACATGTGACTGGGGACACAAGAGGCAGGAGATTCCCAAGAAAGACACAGTTGCCAGGAGAAATGGCTGTAGAACAATGGTCTATTTTCCTTGTCATCCCTTCCCAGATCTTTTACTTCAATGATTACATTTAGCTCACTTTCTGAAAGTTAAAGACCCTTTCAGCTCCTCTGTTTTTGAGTGATCTCTGCCAGTCAGTATTAACTAGTCCCTCCAGGACAGGAGAGTGAAAAACAACTGTGCTTATTGACTTCCTCATTTTGAAGGAGCTGAACTGTTTCCAGCAATTAAAGGTAATTTAAAGTTTTCTGGGAAGTGTAAAAACTGGAGTAAGTAATAATAGTTCCTCTTAATTTCCAGCCCTGCAGGGACTGAGCTGTTGCTCACTGACAGCTCTCTTTTTTTAACCTTTTTATGACCTCCCCACAGTTAGAGAAAACAGTACTAATCCAATGCCCTTCCTGGTCTCAGATGCCACCTTTCTGTAAAAAAAAAAAAAAAAAAAAAAAAAAAATTGTCATATACTCTTCCGTTATTACTCTTCTCTCTCTTTTGAAACACCATCATTCATGGGAGAAATGGAACATGTAGTATTGTTATTACTAGGCGATTTATGGCAGGAACGTGAAGCCATGCATAAGCTTGTTAAGCAGTTCAAGTTAACCAGGCACAAGAAAACAGTAGATTGAAGCTCAGGCTGTAAGATCTGAATGGAGAGAATCTCAGAGCCAAAGGTTGACAAGATGTGACATAATGATGGCACCTCCTTACCTAGTATAATATTTGCTCTTAGTTGGTCTTTGCAGTCTGTTTTACTGACAGAGAAATGTGTTTTATAAAATTATGCCAAACCAGTGTTGTATAGGAAGAGCCAGCTCCTGTTCCACTGTAAGCATTATGACTTGTCAGGGATTTTATTTTTGGTGGGGACGATATAAAGTGCAGAAAGTAAGTTGTTGAGCTGGCTTTCCAACGTAGACTTTGTGATCCTGTTACTTACAAAGCATGGGTATCCTTCCCCATCAGTGGACAAACAAGACTGCAGTTTCTCCTCTTAATTTTTTTTTCACTTTTATTACTTACACTGGCCAGCAATAGGAAAGTTTTCTTCCCTTCTCTTGCCTTGCAGTCTAATACTTTGCTAATCTACCTCAGTATGATGGCAACACACCAGAAATGACCATTACATCCAGTGCTGTACTTTTTGTTGCTAGCACAATACATCTGCTGCTGTAGAGGCTTTTTGCCTTTTTTTGTATTTGTCCCTTACTGGTGCCATGCTTTTGGCTGTTTAATGGTTACTTTGCTATTGAACTCCACAGGGGAACATATCCCCAAACATTTCTCTAACCTCATGCAGAGAAATCTAAGAGCTCTTCTTCCTGTGTTCCCAGCAGGAGCTTCCTACTTGCTTTTTATGTTTCAGCTACTACACACAAATTCTTAGTTTTGACTCCTTTGGTAAAAGCCAACCTAACGAGATATCACAGAGAGCAGCTAATGGCAGTGCAGCCTCATCCTCTTTCCTATATAATTTTTCTTATCTATTTGTGAAGTCTTTCTGCACTGTGTGATTAATTTTGCTAATCTCAGACTTTTAAATTAATCCTTAATTATTACATTTGGCTATTACTCTGAGTATTTGAGATCTGCACGGCCTTGTGCTGTCCTTACATTTTTGTCAGTGTACTTAAATATGGTGCTGTAACTTATTAATTTATGAAAAACCACTGCGAATTTACTTACACACAGATTATTCTGTAACATACTATTGTCCTGGGGAACAACTGTCTTGTTTCCTCAGACATCATGTATTTGGGGAACAGGGGGTCAAACCCACTGAGGGATACAGACCTAAAATACATGCTTAAATTCTTTCTCAGCATCTCACATCTGCTGCCAAACTTGCTTTATCTCAAATGCTCTTGCTGATATTGCTCATCACAGTAAATGATTCCCATCAGAAATTCTAAGCTGTTTCCAGTGCTGCAAGAGATCTGTCAATATCAGAGTGTGGCCTCGGTATGATAAAATAAAATTAGGTATATTCACTGATTTTTTTCAAGTTCGTAGCAAGGTAAAATTTGATACTTACATTATATGACTATGATGTGATACGAGCTGTTAAGTGGCAGTTTCAGTCATGCAGTGTTTGGCTTCAACTTTCTAGAGAATAGAAGGGATTTTTCTTCTATTTTACTGCCTGATTTCTGTCAGTTTGTTCGGTTACATAAGATGTTCAAAAAACAAATTAATTTGACAATAAATTTCCGCTATTACAATCCATATGATATGGAAGGTGTTAGATATAACTTTGAGGGAACAGAAGAAAACTCCAAGAAAATCAGACAGAAACAGGAAACCTTAGACCAAAGGCAACTCCTGCAAGACATTGTATAATACCACTTCAACACAACTCTCATCTTTGGACAACAGTTCATGTGCTGTTCCATTATATAGATAATTTTTATGAGCCCAGGAGCATTCACAGAAGTTTTGTTGTACCACTTCAAGTAATAAGAACATCTGATACCATGACAGTCTAAGTAATCTTATGTTCATTTTCAAGTTATGAGGCATTTGAGTAATCAGTGCTGTCCAAAATTCAGGCCTCTAGTTTACTGCTGCATTCCATAACTTCCTGTGTCTGAAGGCTCAGATATTTGGCATAATATATATGTTAGAAACCAAGAATGTAGTGTCCTGGGTCAGTTTGAATTAATTTTACCATATGCATTTCGTCATCTCTTGTCATATTGGCCTTTATACTCTGAGCTCATAAAGCACCTGGAGTTGTATTTAATTGACAAGTTAATCAGTAGTGCTGCTTTATTCATGACTCTCACGTGCAAAAGAGCTGGCCATGAGGAAGCTAGAGCCTTTAAGAAAAATGAGGAGAAAATAAGAGGTAATATTAAAAATACTGTCTTTTGCCTTTCTTCTTGTGGGTGAAAGAAGAAAAACTAATACGGAGACTGCTTGATTTGGTATGGGTGGCTTAATGGTAGCTTGCTTTAATATACATCTTCATAAAGCATAGGGTTCTGAAAAGGAACTATGGAGATGGTGACCAGTTATGTGGATAGTACTTCAGAGAAGCAAGTGATCAATGGTGAATATCCAGAATTGAATACAATGGGAAAGACTGCAAGTAGAAGAAAACAAGATATGCATCTATACTGTTTCTTAAAGAGCTCTGAAATAATCTAGGTTTAGACATTTTGAATTTTAAAATTTGAACTGCTTGCTTAAATGATCTGTGCAGTGTGGGTGATTCTATTACATTGCTGCAAGCATAGCTACAGCAAAAATATGTGCTGTAGATAAGTATTTAAAATTACAGTAAGGCATACAAGAAATCTGACAAGTTGTGAAAATTTGATCTGTATCACATCGTGCATGATATTCTGAGAACTATGGTAAAAGGAAACAGGACTAATCCTAATGAAACATGGCCTCTCCACTGTGCCAAACTACTATAAACTGAATCTGACTGGCTGCTGCACTGCTGACATTTTCTAATCCAATTTAATGGATTCCAGCACTTGCCCAGCCAGCTGTTGAAACCTCCCATTGATTGCAACCTATGTCATCTTTCCATCTGCCTGTTTTGCGTTTGAATTATCATCTCCTCCTCATTTTGCCTCTTCTGATCAGGTAAGTATCTAGCAAATGTCTACTATCAAAATAATCCCAATATTGCATGTAATTTCCTGTAATGATTCTGTGCCACCTCCAGTTCACATTAGGCTCTTGTCTCAGTTAATAACTAAATCATGCTTCATGTATAAAACTTATTATTTACTCTCCATTTTTTCCAGACTCCTTCTGCTCATTGATCCTCACTGAATTTTGATTCTTTACTGCACTTTCTTTTAAATCTGTGACGGTCAAAATCCCTCCTCCATGCACAAAACATACATTTTTCCTTACTATATTCCTCATAAAAGAAAGTTGAAGTCTCAGACTCCTAGTTCTTAAGAGAAATGAGATACCCAAGTTTTAATTTACCACTGTTTTATATTACACACTCCTGGATATATCACTTAATAGTCCATGCGTAAACTTAATGGTCTGTAAAATGAATACTATAACATTTAATTTACTGGATTATTGTGATCTATTAATGAATCCTTTGAAAAATCCTTTGAAGTTCTCATTTGTAAAGTGCTTTATAAATATGTAATATTCATAGCAATAAGTTAATATTTTTTTTTAGTTTCAGTCTAAAATGATACAGATTTGGGACTTCTGTTTTGGTTTATTCTCCCCACAAGTAGTGCTTAATTTTGCAGGTCATAAATAAGTTATTTCATATCTCAGTTCTACCTCTAAGTAATTATTGTTTCTTGTGCATACCTGTATCAAAGAGAATTTTCAAGAGTCATTATTCATATTGCATATGAACCACAGGGGTCTCTAATTAAAAAATAAGCCTCTTAAAAAATGCAGATTATTTTCCTTTCAACCTTATCTGCTCTTTAGAAGCATGCAGTGAAAATATGCTGTTTACAGGTGAGGCATACTTCCTGGAATGAGAGTCTTAAATGGGCCAAAACATGTGGAGGATTATTTATTAATACTGTTTGGTACCATGAAATATTTCAAAGACGGTACCAAAATCCCACTTTACTTTTTGACCTTAGCTTCATGCTTTTTGGTGGGGAAAAAAACTTCATATAATACAAGTGCTCTATGTATGCCATTGGCTCTGAAACACAACTAAATCTAGGGAAAACATGTAACAGTGCAGAATACAAAATTGTGACAGGCACTACTGAAGAACATTTAAATCCAATTGTAGTTGTAGTTTTAGACTGATGTAATCTGATTTTCAACAGGTTCCTGAATGTGAAGGCATCATTCCTGTTACTTAAATGTCGTGAGGGAAGAATTATCCATTTCAATTTCCTTTCTATTATAAAATCTATGCCAGTTTTGTATGTAACAAAAATCTAGCCTCGCAATGTAACTAAATGTCATGTATAAATAAAAACATGATTGTATTAAGTGCTTGTAAGATCAGGACCCAGGAATGGTGTGCTCCTCCTGTGTTACAGAAAAATACTCAATTTTAGTTATATCTCATTTATATTTTCAGCCTGCCTTGATTCCAAATTATTCCATTAGAAAGATCACAAGAACAAAGAAGGACAATTTAACAGTTGAAGTGGCTTTTCAGAAAATTGTACAAGTTATTGGCATCATTCACAATTTGCATGGCACCATTGTATCTAAAGTATTGTAAAATGACTAACTTTATTAAGGCTGAAATATTAGCTGTAGGAGGGGCAGCCAACTGGGGCTATAGTTCTCTACAAAATTGTTGCTTAATCATTTCTATTTATTAGTGAAGAAAGGAAGTTATTTGAATTTGAGGAATAAAATGGGGAAAATATTAATAGATTGTCAGAGAAGAAGGCTTGTAGCACTATAGTAAGAATTACTCTGCACATTTTTCTTGCTCCTTTACAAATAATGGGAATACAGCATTTGCAAACTTTAATTAAATCCTTGCTACTCCACTGACAGTCGACATTTTTAACCCTGCTGTAATGAAAAGCTCTGTAGTAGTATATCTTTTATAGAATTAAAAACTCTCTCCTAATCTCGAAAATGCAAAAAAAAAAAAAAAAAAAAAACAAACCACATCCTGTTTTCCATATTTATACTGAACTTATAGTAGTACCTCGAGCATTCAGGTGTTTACTTATGTAATAATCTAAATCACTGAGATAAGTTTATATCATGATCAAAATAATTATTAAATCACGAAGTCTAAAATTTAAAAAACATTTTGTAAAATATGAGAACAAATTTTCAAATCTAACTTTTTTCCTTTAGCTATAAAGTTTGCACTCACAAATGGCTACTTGCAGGTGTAAGGCAGGTTTATAGCAGGAATATAATTATCTATTTTTCACATGAGGTTCACATGATAGCTTCTCATGTTGTTGTTACCTTTGTTGTTGAAAGAATATATGTGATATTACAGTTTTGAATATTTTTCTCAGTTTCCTGTAATTAGGGAAGCAAACAATGAAAGAATAAGAGATTTATTTTGTTTTATCTAAGATCTGTTAAGGCTCTGATTTCTCAAAGGACTGATATAGCAACATCTGAAATGGGCACCAAAGACTGAACCTAGGCATAGGCAGCTGTTTTGAAAATTCTGGCCCTGGTTAATTCTGTGAAAGCCCATAGGGATTGAGAGACATTAGATTTACTGTAGCCTGAATCTTGATCTGTTACATTTCTTTCTTCTAATACCTCTGCATTAAACACAACTACTGTGCAAAGGAATTTTTAAATGGAAAAATGCTGTTGAAGAGATAATAGATATTTAAAAAACAGAGAGCATAAGGAAATATCACACAAGCAGCAGTTTAATTCCTAAGCCTTTTTGCTCTTTTTTTGTTATTCTCTGTAGTTAAATATTAATAGAGTCAGTGCCACTTAAGCGCAGTCATTCGTGTCATCTCACTAGCCTACACGGAATTAAAGAAGAATGAACTTCAGCTCTTTAAGTGAGCAGGAGATAAAAATGCAGCATGGCACAGAAATGATTGAATTTGCGAACAGTGTTTGTGCAATTCTTGCTAATTTACAAGGGCGATTCAGTGGCTGGGATTCCTTGGGGGGCAGTTCACTTGGCCACTGAAACACAGTCAATGTTTAAATGATTTTACTTTTTGTAAGTAAATAGATGTTTTAATAATTAATACAGTAACTGCAAATCATGCAAGGATAATTTGCTTTTTGAAAGGACAGAAAATAGTGTTCTCATTTGGCTAGATATCTTGCACTGTGTTTGTTAGAACTGTGATTGCTGGATTAAGATAAGAGCAATTGCTCACTGAGCTGGATGAACCTACTCCCTTTCTAGTAGGTAATGCATCTACTGTGGAGAAAATAAAGTGAGGTGCAAGTTAGAGATCTGAATTCTTCTCTCTACTTTGCCACTGATGTGTCTGTGTCCAAGGCATTCCACCTTTCCCTGCTTCAGTTCCCCTTGGCTAGAAACAGGAGAGACAAGGACTGCTCTCAAAAGAACATCCAAGTATTTGATTTTCAAGACACATGTTAATACCACACTTTAAGTTATATTTCTACCCTACAGGAACTCCTATTGTTTTCTTTTTCCTTTGTAACATCCCTGATATATTTCAAAATATGATTGTTAATGTTTTGCTGCAGTGCCAACATTTCAGCAGAAGAGTATAAGGGATATTGCTTTGTGCCTGTATTTGTATTCTTCCTGTGTATTTACAAAGGGGAACAGGCTGCTAGACATTTGCCATGTTAACACAATGAATACCTTCACTCACTCAGTTGTTGTAAAATCTAATAAAGCTGGAATTTTGAGGCTGGATGTCTCTTTGTGACAGGAAGGAAGGTGACATTCTGGAAAAGGCATTGAGTGGGAGCAAGAGACAAATCTGTTCTTGCCTCCTTGATTTCCTGCATGTTTCTGAAAGTCTAGCCAAAGTCAAATAAAAAATTCTTTTTAATTTTTGTGAGCAATGACATTTTTGGTAAACCATTGGATTCAGTAAAACTGCTCAGGCTTCATCATTGCTAGTTGTCGCCCTTGTGTCTATACTCTTTTTTTTTTTTTAAATTCTTGCTCTACGTAAGATAAGACATAGATGGCACATTTACAGAATACTCAAGGATTTAAATGTCTTAATCTTGCAAGCCTCTGGATGGCAAGATGTTATATAAAATGCAATTCTAAAAACCTCTAGGGAGACGTAAACCCCCAAATGGCAATCCCTTGTCATCAAAATGAGGAAAATATATTTTTGTCTTGGGCTTCTTTCTAATGAGCTCTCAAGATTTTCAACATTGCAAAAGAGGAACCTGGAATGAGTGAAGTTGGCAGTTGCCTAAAGAGCACTCCAGTCAAGTCAGAGAAAAAGCAATGCTTCCTCTGTCTCGTTTATAGATATCAAAACATTAGACAGTGAAGCCTTTAGATCTTTGTAGATTTGCCAGATTAAGCTCCTTCCTCAAATCTGTGTCCTTGACTTCATCCAGTAGACTCTGAAAACACTAGCTCTGCTAAACTTTTGGAACAGCAGGCAACTTCTGTCCCTGAATTAATGCTTCTTTTTGCTAGGTTTATATTACCTAGAGAAAGGCTGCAAGAATTTTTTGAAGTCTTTTTACATGTACCTGTTAAGATATGGTTTTGTTTTTTTGTTTGGTGGGGGGTTTTTTGTGTTGTTGTTGTTGTTGTTGTTGTTTTAACTTTAGACAGTTATTCAGTTCATTTCCTTGTAAAAATAACTCAAAACTAAATAACTGAAATGACTGCTGGGAATTGAATAGCACTGATGATTAGTGGCCTGCTGCCTCTGAAAACTGCAAGTCAGATATGAAATTTCTTTGATAACATAACTGGAATTTCATATTTTAGTTCATATACATATACATGCTTATTACTATACGTGTATGCATTCTTCCTGCCATACACGTGAACTTTCCTTGTAAACTTTTGTTGAATGTTGAAACGGTTTCAATTAAAGGAGCGATATTTTAATTTCTTTCGCTGTAACAGCCTCTGGAGCATATGAAATGACACTCAATTTGATAAGAGATTCAGATCCAGTGACTAGATATTTCCACAACGGTTGAAATTCAGAGTATGTTGGTCAAGTTTGGGGAGCTTGTAGTAAATACGTTGAACTAATCTCAGAAAGAAGTTGGTTTGAAACCAGCTGATACTTCCCATAAGGAAGAATTACCATGTTTGTGAACATGATTAAAGCTAGAGTCTCTGAGGTCTGGCTTGACTGCAAAGTCTGTGTAAAAACATAGGGTGTTACTTTTTATTCCCTCCTACTCTTGCTTCCTGTTCTATTCACCTTGAAGTGAATTTCATTAGATCATTACTTTGGAACCTACTTTTATTTAGTTCACATTTATAAAACCATAATATCTATATCAGTTTTCTGTTTAAGAGGCACGGTGTGAGATCCATCCTACTTAGAATTATGGAAATACTTTCATATGAATTATTACCAGAGATCTCTACTGTACCCTGACAGAAGATATATCCCTCTATTGGGGGTTATTGCTACATATCTGTCATAGTAATTAGAAGTTTGCAAACATTCAACCAGTTAGTGGATACATGGCAAGCTGTGCGTGAACAGCATTAGGGGCTAATTTCTTCCATTTTGGAGATGCTACTCTATCCAATAAGGGGGAAACTCTGCTGGGCTTCAGGGCAATCTACACTGCAGCAATGTACATTTAGTCACTAACCAGGAGTGACACCAGGCAGAGCCATGCCTTAGAGTTTTTATCCACATCATTAAACAACTGGAGTTTTGCCCACAAGTTAGAGCAGAAGACTGATGCCAGTGACTTTGGGTCATAGATGTATTCCTGATTTATTTCATGGTATTAACAAATCATCTTGCATCTGTCCTCACTTTTAGGGTGAATTTTGGGGTAGGATTCTTTCAGCATTACTATCATGATTTGGAATTCCAGATGTTACTGCAATATATGTAATAACTGTAATAAAAATAATGTTGCTCACCTTTGCATAAGAAACATTTGAGTGCAAAGTATGTGTTATCCTTCGTTGAATACATTAGTCTAGAATTGGTAAGACCAATCTGTTATTGTTCAGATAGATCTAAGCATATGTTACCTCTGGCTCCAACCCACATTATCAATCATAGACTGTTAAATCTGTTCTCAAATGATAGCCGCTGTCTTTATCTTGCTGTTTGAGTATGGAAAAGATTCTATTCATGTGGGTAATACAGTAGCTTCACCTCTTTCGTCTTTTCTTTTAGATGAGTCATAGACATTAGCAGATGATTTAAGTCAGCTGCTTGTTTGTATTTTCAGAATGAAGATAGGCCTTAATGAAAAATAAAATGCTACTGGCTGTAGAGTTAAGAGAGACCATAAGGCAGTTTTGCATATTCCTTGTTGCAGTTCATTGCTTTTAAACAACAGACACAAGGAGTATTTTTATAAAACACTGGAGATATATCAGATCTATATGTCTGACTTTGACTATGGAACCATGAAGAAGAGCATTTACTTAGGTAATTCAGCTTAGATTTTACAGTAACCTCATATGTGCTGAGTCAACACTGTAGGAGCTGAGCAAGCTTGGCAAAAGCAGTCATGTGAAACAGAGCTTATTGCTAAGATGCAGGCATTCCCAAACCATGGTCTTATATATCCAGGGCAATGTAAGATACACAGCCAATTCTCTCTGCTAGGCTCCTTGAAAACCTTAGCTTTAATGTAATTAAGTTACATAGTAAACTCCAGTGGCCCTGATGGCTTGAGCCACAGCTGACAGTTTCACTGTGTTTCTGCATTATGTCTCTACTTTGATTAGGCCCAGATACATTTAATTAGTAGGTTCTTTGACCAATTAGATAATGAACCCTAAAGTCACCTTCTTACTTAGATGTGCTTTGAACAACAGTTTTAATCTTAGTGACAGTTCCTCTGGAAAGAAAAGGGAAAAAACCAATGTAATTAAGATGTGAGTGCACAAAAATGCCTATGTGACTGCAGCATAAAACTAAAAATAATTTGAAATCTAAAACACAGAAGTCATAGAGTTCAGCAGATGTAAACTCTGAGATTTTCAACTGAGTTATTATTTGTTTATATCTAGGTCTGTAATGAATAGGAGAGAGATATTTGAAAGCATTTGATGTTGCATCATCTTTGCTCCCACTTCATTGATTTCTCTGGCACCAGAATTAAGGTAATTCTGAGTAGAAAGTCAATGTTGTTTAGTGCCTGTGTGGTACTGTCGTAAAATGTTCCTAAATCTCTAACGAATAGCAGTAGGTAAAAAAAAAACCAACAAACAATTTAAAAAACCCTTGACCACTTACTAGAAAACACTTATTAGAAAAATTCAGAAATGCTGGGATGGAAATAAGTGGTAGTTCCTCTTCAATCAGAAATTGCCCCAGCCTTATTAAATTAGTGGAACTGGGAACAAGGATGGATCAAGGTTTGTCTTGGCTTGTGAGATTATGAGAAGGCCACACTGTGCCATGCAATATAAATAAATACTATAAAAAAAAAAAAAGGAAGATGTAAGCTATTTTGAGGGACTGGCTTATCTCTCTGCCTTTAGGTTTTGCTCTGCTTCTATATATGTGCTCTTTAATTTCAGCTGTTTGGCAATCTAGAGGATGTTTTCCAATATTGAATCTTGGGGTATCACTAAAGATTAGTATTTAATGCAAAATAAGGTGCAGTGGCAGTTAACGTCAATTTTTTTTAATAGCTACAGTCACTAAATCAAGGATTCAAACACTGAGATCATTCCCCTCCTGGAATATAAATTTTGGCCTAATACATAAACAAGAATCAGAGAAAATATTTTGTCAGCTGTTTAAATTTAAGAGGTGGAAACTTAATCCGGAAGGAGTGGGAATGAAAAATAAGGATTTGCATGTGTGGACACCATGCACAGGTGCATATGAGTACACATGTTCATATATGTGTGTATAGCACTCTCACGTCAAATATTTCTGTTCATTGTCGTTTTTTTGTCATGAAGGTTAGCTTTAAAACATATTTTGTGGAGAAATAAATCCACTCTTCTCTATTTGTCTTCTTATTTTACTGTGTAGCATTGATAGAATGTCAGCTGTTCAACAACAGGAAAATAAATTGTTTCTGTCTACACCAGCGTTGAATAGTGTGGAATCCTATTATTTCTTAGATAGTTTGTACTACAGTAGCTAATGATGTATTGTCTGGTAGAGTTACACTGGAGACATTTGATAGAGGTTTTTTTTCAGGCTCCTAGACCACCTGTAGAATTGTTTATGATTTTTCTCTGTTACTGGAATACATCTCCACAGACTCAACAAATGTATCTACACTACTTTAATTTAGATAGATTTCTTGAGGTGTGGGTTTATTTTAAAAAAAAAAAAAACTGGATTTGTTAAAAGGAAATTATTCATATAATTAGCCGATACCAGCAACATTACAACATCCTACTCATTATGTAGATAATCCAGTTAGGACAGGGTTAATTATGTTTTCTTGACTCCACCACTATCAATTATTTAAGAGTTCTGTCTTGAACATTATTCACACTCTCTAGAATGTGTTCTCCATTTTCTTTTTGTGCTTTATTCGTGCACTTCTTTTCAGATTTAAGTCTCAAATTCATGTAGAAGTGCAAAATCAAAAAGGTAAACCTCCTCATATCTAACAAAGTCAATTATGTATTAGCTCTTTCCATTTTCTTCTCAACACACTGTCCTTTTTCTTTTCACTAGGAGGTCTCTCACTTGGGAAGATCAGTCCTTTGGAAGATATGATCAATACTTTCACTACAATGTATGATATTGCTGATATTTCTGGTGTCTGACCTCTGGCATTCTTTCTTAACAACAGGAACATATGAATGGTCTTTCCAAGTCAGGCCATAAATCCATGTAGTTCAGTGTCCTTTTCCTGTAGTAGCACAGAGTAGATAACGTAGGAAAGCATATAGGAAAATAACAAAAGCATAATAATTTAATAGTAATAATTTAATAATAATAATTTAGTTGTGCTGGGGGGTTAGACTGGATATTAGAAAATAATTCTTCGCAGAAACAGTTGTCAGGTGTTGGAACAGGCTGCCCAAGGAAGTGGTGGAGTCAACACCCCTGGAGGTGTTTAAAAGGCATTTAGATGAGGTTCTTAGGGACATGGTTTAGTGCTAGAGTTAGGTTAGGTTATGGTTGGACTTGATGATCCTGAGGGTCTCTTTCAACTGAAATGATTCTATGATTTTATGATTCTATGATGCAAGGTTATCCAGGTAACTGCTTTTGTCATGATAGATGCCTCTGTTACAATAAGAATGGTGATACTTGTTCAGTACTACCCCAGGATTGTCCATGCTGGTATTATGTTTCCAGCAGGAATTATATGAACACACCAAGGAGCTAAAGATGGTCAACCATTTGTTTCTTCCCTAGCTAGGTACTCTTCATTCTCTGCCTTTACAGCTCGGTTGAATTTCTGAGCCTGAAGTGGATTTATATTTAATAACTCTTATTGGATTGCTCTCCCAAATACTTGTCCAGCATCCACTTGTTGAACAACATGCTTTCTGAAAAATTGTTTCCTTTTATGTCCTGATAAGTTCACTTTTTACTTTCTAATGCTTGTATAGAGAGAAGCAGCAAAAACTGCTCAATTCTTATTAATTATTTCAATATCACATGTTGTTTTACAGACTTCCATTATCCTCTTGTTCTTTTACAGAATTCTAGTCCATTTTGTCATGTCCCACACAGGATCTCTTCTATGTCTTTCAAAATCTCAGCTACTGTTCTGTAAAATTTCTTCAGTTCCACTATATCCTTTCTAAAATGTGCTACAGTGTTCAAGAAGTAGGATTGCCAAGCGTTTAAAGAGGGAATGGCAATGTTTTTGTTTTCTAATAACATTTTGTTTCCCTAATAATTCCTGATGTTAATGTGCTTTTTTGATTGCTATGAAATTGTTTTCATAGAGTTATCCATTATAACTTCACAATTCTTCTCAGCACAGCTTTTCCCCTGCATTATAGAATGCATTTATCTGCATTATCCTCAACCTCCTGCAGACCATCCCATTCTTCCTACATGTGCCCATCCTATTATGCAGTAAAACTGACTAGATGCTGAAACTCATTACTGCGCAAATAAAAAATAAGAGCAAAAAAATATTAGACAGAGAATGAACTTTACAAATTCCATGTGCCCTAGGAAGTCTGAGATATTGTTTCAAGCAAACCTAAGTGAGGAAAAATAAAATAAGATTGCTGAGATGCTGAGGAAACCAACCTTCCTTCTTATATAAGCCTTGGTGCACAGATGGGCAAGAAGAAACTCTTGGAGAATCAGCTTTAGCCAGAGTTATAGACTTTCAAATGTACATACTCCAGAGCTGCTAGGCCCCTCACCCTGCATCAGGAAAAGGATGGTCTTAGATATTGTCTCTAAATGGGACTCACATGGTTTCTGGACTTCCTATTCCACTGGAAGCCCTGGCAAATCTGTCTTATTGCCAAGAATTTTGTGAAAAAAAAAAATGTATTGTAAAATTCTTGACCAGTCTTATTATTCAGCCCACTAAGCGTAAAATCAAATCTAGGAGGTGGCCATTAACTCTCAGGGAAGCCTGGCTTTATTTTATTAAAAATAGTAAGAAAGCAGAGGATATTTACACATGGACTGTAGCTGCTTCTGCAGCAAATGTCAGTCTAGAAATCTGGCGAGTTTTCATTTCAAAGTACAGAAAGCATCATGACAAACTGCAGGACAGTAACATGACACTTAAAAACAATATCTCATGATAAAATCATAAGAATTGTCAATAGCAGCACAATGACTCACCAAGACAGGTAACTCATTATCATGACCTAAATATAAAGGAAGTAGGAATGGCTGTGTTAAAGAGGGAAGATTAAGGCATCCTGAGGGAGGAAAACTACCAGCAGCTAAGTTTGAGGAGGTCTTTATAGAAACATTCGTATTTTTAAATGTTAAGCTATTTTGTTATTTTTCATGCAATAATAAAGCCTAATCACAGGAAAGGCATGAATTTTGGACTCTGTGTTGTGTGAAGAGAATCCTGGGAAACATGCCTGCTTACACAAAACTACTAAAAATAATGTAAATTATTAAAGATGACAGAATTTTTATAGCTAACGCATGTGTTCTTTGCACTCTGCATTTTCTCCATCTTGGACAATGAATATACACCAATCAGGTTTTGTTTCTGCAGTTCATGCACCAAAAAAATGCTGTTACTTGTGATGATAGCACTGCAGAAAAGAAGATAAGGTGAAAAACAGGCAAATAATCTCTTGGGTTTAAATTAAATTTTCTTTTGACAGCACATTCTTTTAATGTTCTTTAAGGGAAAATATAGGTATCTAAACAATGTGAAATTTAAATATGTGTCCAGTGGCTTTGATAATCCCATTAAGATTGACCTCACTCTTCACAATCTTTCTAATAAATAAAAATTAGTGCTTGTTTGTATGTAAGAAAAAAACATTTTTAAACTGAGATGAAAACAAGTGATTAAAAATGGTTTGCTCAAAAGAAAGGGAACTAACAGATACAAAAATAATTTTGTCAATCATTTCTATATATCAGTCAAATTTTGAATGCTTAAATCCTATTTATATGTACCATCAATAAAACACAACCTTAAAATAAATTTTGAGCATGCTATGTTCAGGCATTTGAACTTGCATTCTGGAGGTTAACTTTCTTTAGAACAATTAATAGAATATCATTTGGGAGCTGGGTATTGATTTTAATGAAATCAGCTGGCCAGGGTAAGTGTAAATTTGTTGGAATGCAAAGTAACTTAGAAAATATAGACCTGGACTTTGCCAGCTGCAGTCTTAGAGAATTTTGTTACAGTTTTCTGCAATTCTTGTGTATCATATTTTGCTGAATATTTCTGGTTCTATTTAAAGGGTATTGTCGATGCAAATAAAGTTGCAATGTATTCGCACATGCTTTATCTATATGCATATACAAACTTATTTTTAAGTTTGGTGCAGAAGGAAATACTATAGATTTATTATTGGTCTATGGTCACAAGACTTGGAATTAGATTTTCCGCAACAGCTTTAGAACATGCCTCTAATTACTCCTTTTGCAAAAGACAGCCATGCTCAGAGTTTCTCTGACTGCTTTGTTCCACATTACTCTCTGCCCACTTCTGGGGTATGAATAGCTATCCATACATGATTTTTCTCTCATATCCTGCCAAGGGAGGTCTCTACTGTGCACAGCAATGTTTTGGCAATTTAAAAGAATCCTTCCCTACAGGAAGCAATAACACTAAAAATTATTAAAACAAAACCTAAAATGTTACCTTAGACTAATGAAATTCCATCATCAGGCAACACAGAGTTGACACTTCTGTGGGACCCTTTAAAACTCAGATTAAGAAGAGAAAATTAAACTTGAAATGAGAGGAAACAAAACCAGCTCTCTTTTCCATGGCAAGAGTTGAGTACAGTATGTTGGTTATTCTCAGACAAGCTGATCTCAGACCTTAAGTCAGCATAAAGAAAAGCTAACAACATGGCTGTAGACAGCTGGCAATGTTCTCTATTGTTGGAGTGAAAAAACACAGATATTGACATGAGAATTGTAGATTGATTTTAATTTCAACTATCTGAGGAGCTTCGTTTTTCAGATTGTAATGAACTAGTGCATTCATCATCTTAAAAAATGAAATATTCGTCTGTCTTGGAGCTAGCTGATCTGTAGCTTCACTTGTATGTCCGCTTATATGCAGGGAGACAGTTAAGGAACCGCCTTACTAGCTCAACCTAGGGATTATTCTCATCCATTTCCTCATCCCTGAGAGTGGGCAGTACAGGGTGCTTCAGTGGAAAGTGTAGGATTCCTGCACAGATGGCAGTTATAAAATAACCTGTGCATAAGGGAGCTTTAAATTCATCTAATTATCTATATCAATGCAGGATTTTGTAGCTTTTTAATTCAATTCAGTAAAGTTGTGGGTTTAAATGACTTCAGATGTTAACAATACTAACGCACACACCCTGACCCCCACATTTAAATCTAGGTAAGCCTCTACCCCTGGTGGTACCTCTTAGTGATGAATAGGAGAGATCAGCTGCTTTTTTGGGAAGCACATCAGTGCTTATAGAGGTTCTTTGGTTTTAGTGAAGCACAGATGTGAGAGCACAGCACTGGGGAATTGGTTCTGTGGGCTGCATCTTTCCTGAATAAGGAGTTTTACATCTCCTATAAGGGCATTCCTCCATTACTTAACACTATATTCGACTGCACCGTACTGCAAAAAATACATTTTTATAACATTTAGCCTGAATCCTGAGGTTGGGATCTTCAGCTGCTTTTAGGATCAAGTAGAAATGAGAACTTAACTCAGTCCCTCCACACTCCAGCATTTCTCTCTCAGCTGCTCAGCTGCCTGTGAGAGTTTAGATGTAATTTTGCCTTGGGCACAGAGCCAGTCCCTGCAACACTAAGAGAAGTGATTGTTCAGGGCTGCTCTTTTACTTCTTTTCATCACTGCTGAGTGTTGTTTTACTTTCCTCATTTCAGAAAGAAACTGATCATCCAGTGTGTGGGCTGTCAGCAGCTCCCTCACTCTCATTTTTTTCTGGTACAGCCTGGCGGGGACTGCCAGCCATCCACAGTGTTTCTGCACCCTGGCTGCTCTGTCCCAGCTGCCCAGCCCCGCCTTGCCTGCAGCGCATACCCGTGAATTCCGCCCAGCAGAAACGCTATTGTGCACAGTGTGATCAGTGAGGCCACAGCTGTGGTTGGAGAGGTCGAGCAGTCTGCTGCCTGCAAGGAGAGGTTTTACCATATTCAATCAGGTCACACAACCATGAAGTCCAATATCTTACTTTAAGAAACGAGCAATACCTGATGTTTCAAATGAAGCTGAAAGCACCTAACAACATAACTGGAGAGCTGTGTGAGGCAGAAGAAGAAAGTTTATTTTACTGGCTCTGAATGCTCATGAAATGAAAGCATAGTTACTTCTATTACAGACCATAGAGCCATGAGTATCTTCTATGTCTGGAGTTGGCCTTAGGAACACATAATAGTGACAGACCGTTTTAACTGGTCTGAGAAAAAAACATGGTGAGAGCCAGAGAGGACACGTACAACTTGGACTTGGTGAAAAATATATTTTCTATCTTTTTATCTGAATTTACAGACAGGTTGGAATTGCCCTGGCCAAGCTAACAAAACTCATTTAATTACACAGTGCTCAAGCTAGCACACTGTGCTGTTAATGTTGTTTCATTAAATTTTATTGCTTATTGCAGGGCCACTGGTATGGAACATTGTGTGTTCAGATAAAGCTCCTCTGAAGCACCAATTTGTTGAAATAGTGGAACCCTGATAAGGTTCCTGCCCACTCTCAGGGATGAGGAAATGGATGAGAATAATCCCTAGGTTGAGCTAGTAAGGCGGTTCCTTAACTGTCTCCCTGCATATAAGCGGACATACAAGTGAAGCTACAGATCAGCTAGCTCCAAGACAGATGAATATTTCATTTTTTAAGATGATGAATGCACTAGTTCATTACAATCTGAAAAACGAAGCTCCTCAGATAGTTGAAATTAAAATCAATCTACAATTCTCTCTCATGTCAATATCTGTGTTTTTTCACTCCAACAATAGAGAACATTGCCAGCTGTCTACAGCCATGTTGTTAGCTTTTCTTTATGCTGACTTAAGGTCTGAGATCAGCTTGTCTGAGAATAACCAACATACTGTACTCAACTCTTGCTATGGAAAACAAATTAAGATACCTTTAATGGGTTATAAAAGCACTGTCCATCTACAACTGTTCTTAGAAACTCATAGTGATTTCCATGTTTTGCTGATTACCTGATTTTTAGTGACTGTGATAATTTTGAATGAATTGTATCTGCTTGTGATTATCATAAGACTAAAATGTTCTCTGTTAGCATCATTTGATTTTCAAGGTTTCAGAAGTACCAAAACCATAGGTGTCAGATTTTTAGATTGAATCTTTGATAATGCAGAGTTTCAGGAGGTCCTCTCAGTGCATGCTGAATCCCAGCCCCAGAAAGCTGTACATCTTTGCTATGCTGCTGGATATCTTTTCAAATAACACACTAAATCCAGAACCAATAGTATTTTGTGGACATAAGGATATCATTTGTGACATAAGAATTGCATTTTAAAAAGAAACAGGTCTTCAACAAAGAAGATTTTCCGAGTGATTCAGTCTTAGAAAAGTGAGGATGAATTTTTGGTAAGCTACACTGATCTTTGTTCTTTTGTTGGTAGACTTGTTTCTCACAGAATCACAGAATGGTTAGGATTGGAAGGGACCTCTGGAGGTCATATAGTCCGACCCACCAGCTAAAGCAGGTTCGCCTGGAGTAGATTGCACAGGAATGCGTCCAGGTGGGTTTCGAATGTCTCCAGAGAAGGAGACTCCACCACCTCTCTGGGCAGCCTGTTCTAGTGCTCTGGCACCCTCAGAGTAAAGATGCTTTTCCTCGTATTCAGATGGAACCTCCTGTGCCTCAGTCTCTGCCCGCTGCCCCTCATCCTATCATTGGGCACCACTGAAAGAAGTCTGGTCCCATCTTCTTGACATCCACCCTTGAGATATTTATAAACATTGATAAGATTCTCTCTCAGCCTTCTCTTCTCCAGGCTGAACAGACCCAGCTGTCTCAGTCTCTCCTCATAAGAAAGATGCTCCAGATCCCTAATTATCTTTGTACCTCTCCACTGGAGAGCTGTTCAGTCACAATGCTGTTCAGTCTAGAGGATGAACAAGAATTCAGAAATTTCTTCAGCCACTGTAATGAAAACATTGAGCTAGCAACTTATTTTTTTAAATGTGAATTTTTTGTTCACATAGGAATGTATATTGGGCAATTCCACAAGACGTATTTGAAAGAGATTTTGCTTGATTCTGGGCACCAGAATGGAATTCTCTCGTATTTGTGTCTGGCCCAATACAGACACCACTGATGAGGAGAATGCTTTTTTGGTTCACTGTGCAGAGATTATCTTCATTTCAGTAAAGGCAAATCTTGGGCCCTAACTTAAGAAAAGGTATTGCAGATGTTCTGCAGAGGTAAGATCTTTGAAATGTCTCCTTGGGTACACGCAGTTCCCTGCATTTGTGCGTAGCAGTAGAGCATAATTAGATTTCAAATGAATGGAACATGTGAATACCCTCGAACAAGGCTAGGCTAGAGTGAATCAGTAGGTGAGTTAATTTCCTCTTTTGAAACCTTAATTCCAGTCCTTACCTCTATTTTAAGCATGTGTGTCTGTGAAATATGTATGTTTTGCAAGTTTATACAGATAGATATTCATCTCTCAACTAACAACAGAACAGACAGTCAGGCTAACACCCTTGGCAGGATGAAATAGCATTTGTAAATGTCATTATTTGTCTGGAACCCCACATGGCAAACAAGTATCTGAGGAACTGGTCTTAGCGGCTTAAAGGCATGATTATTCTATGAAATAGAAATAACAAAGACACTCATCTTCCCATTTCATTGCCTCTCCCCAGAAGCAATTCTGTTTCATTTGCATAGCATGATATTGAGGTTGTTGAATCCTAGTCTCTCAGGACTATCTCGAAGGATGGGTAATAGTTTTAGAACTTCGTGCAAACATCCATTGCACACTATAATTCTGCACTTTCTCAGCTCTGTCATTTTTCTTATTTCTATCTGGAGTGCAGCACTAGCAAGAACATTAAAAGGGATGAGACTAAATTAGAGATAGAGGACATCACGACATGGTTCTCTGTCTAAGTTAGAAATAGGTGATCTATATATTACTTGACTGAGCCCAATATAAGAAGACTTTAAAAACTCCAGGAAAAATGCAATAACAAGCAACAAAGAGTAGCTCTGGCTCAGATCCTCAAAACTAGGTATATACCTTACTCCTACTTCAGGAATTAAGGATGTGATTATGGCAAAATATGCTGTCTTCAGTCCTTTAAGTCTCTAAGTATCTATGCTTATGTGTAATTGACCCACAAGGAAATACATACGAGTGAGATAGGATTGTGATGTAGTTTTAACAGGGATGAAAATAATAGAGATCTTATAAAAATTGAACAGGACTACATCTCTTTTCTTCTGAAAACATATGGAGTATAATGAACCTCTTGTGGAAAGTGTTTTTCTAATGATTTTACTGGGGCCAGAATTTCCTCCTCAGAACCTAATTAAAAATGATTTCTTTTAGATAGTGGTTTGAGGTTATCTTGTAGGATGGATAAAACTCTCTTGTAAGGTCTGTAGAAATTAAGTTCTTTAGATTTTTATCCTCAGGCTCTGCAAAAAGTATTTCCAGGCTTCTGAATAGTTTACTATCATCAAAACCACTGTGTACATTTCAGTGTACTGCATAACAGGATATTGTTCAGTAAATTCTATTGGTAGTGGTTTTGTAAAGGAGGAGGAGATGATGAAAAAATAGAAAAATAATAAGAAGGCAGCTTAAAAAGAATTTTTTTTTTTCCTGGCAAACCTTATACTTTTTGCATTGTATTCCTCTTTACCCCTTAAGTTATAGATATATCAGATGGTCAGTGGAATAATTAACCATAAATCAAGGATTCTACTTCATTCATAATTACAAAAGAGCATTTTTCATGTTTAGTTTGCTGGAGTGCAACCTTTTCAGTTGTTTTGTCACACCACATGAGACAATGGCACTAATGAGCCAGATAGCGTTGTAGTAATTAACTGTGATGAGATGCCCTTTTTTTTGTTTGTTTCAATCTCACTCTTTATAGAGAAAGACTATATAACTCTGTGATCTTGAGTCAGGAAGCTACTCTGCTGAGTTTCAAGATCAAATGAACTTCAGCTCAGACTGAATAATGACCCCCCCCAGCATCTTTCAACAGCAGGGTGTAAGTTTATAATCTTCAGTATCGCAGCACAAAAGTTCTTTTACACATAATAACCCCATTATTTGTGGCACAGGACTATTTTCTTCACCTAAGATTTGCCACTAGTGGCAAATGTCACACACACAATTCAGCTTTGCTGTGTGTAAACAAGTGGTAGGGTAAATAATCCCTAAACTACTTACAAAAGCCAAGTTTTAATCCTGTTTTTCCATAACATGTTCAAGTTTAAATTGTGAGGACTGATCTTTGACATTGCTCAAGTACAACACGTATCTGATACTACATGTAGGCAAGTATAGGAAAAATATAAACCTTGGAAGAGTTACTTGTTTGGACAAACCATTTTCATGTCCAGAAAACCTAGCATTTTACCCTTTAAAGTGAGTATGAATAATTTTCTTCCTACTCCAATATTTTGAGTTATACTGTGAACTATATCAAAATTGCAAATTTAGATACATTTTGGACAATAAACTTTAGGTCTTCAGTCAGCTACAGGATAATTTTTGAAGTGTAATCCCTTGGCAAAGCCTTTTTGTAGTTTTCAGATTTTGCAACCAGCTGCTTTGAGTAAAAGAAAAAATTCCATTAGTTCATACTTGTCTTTTTATGACTAAGAAAGGAATCAAACATCAAAGATTATGGGTACTGTTTTCTAATACAGTCCTGATAGTTTTACACACTTTGTTCTAACTCAGTTGAAGTGCTGTCAGGCCTCATTAAGATCAAACATTCAAGATAAATGGAAGGCTGTGATCTTCTACAGTATACATTGTTAACTTGTGTTTTAAGATGGATCTGTAACTTTAAGCAGAAAGGCGAGATTTCTGCATATTGCATAAGATAATATGATATTGGTAAAGAGTATGGCATTTGCCTGAAGGGACAAGTCACAAACAGCACTATAATAGAAACTCGTAGAAGCAATAATCTCAATTTCTCTTTTGAAATCCTCTGAATCACTTCATTGGTCAAGGATACGAGTTATCCTTGTGTGAGCTGACTGGGCAAATAGGGACGTTAAAGTGACTCATTTGATTTCTACAGTTCAAAAGTTTATTACCTCATCATGAAAATAAACCTGAGGTGGATTTAATACTACCAAGAAGACAACACAGTGGTTAGACAAAAACAAACAAACAAACAACACTTGAACTTGGGACCTTTAAGTATTGATCCTGAATTTGTTACTTGCTTACAGTATAGCTTTGGCAAGTTGTAATGCATCAGGAGAGGACTAAAAAATGGAATTCAAATACTTACACTCTGCACCTTTTAACATCTTCACTCCAGAGAGAAGACTTTCATGCATATCAAACACTGAATTCCTCATAACCATCATCCACACCTCCAAGACACCTCCCTTTGTTTATTTCTTGTGGGAGAAATCCAACAGTTATTGTATAGGACTGAGATACAAAAAGTTGTAGAGGATTTTTTTGAGCCTGTTGTTGATTAAGTTCAAACATTTGAGAAATACTGCCTTAAATATAATATTCGTAAGAATACAATAACTAATTACCAGACATATTAAAAACCAAATCTTAATTCTTGTTCATTAACAATGAACAAAGAGAGGTATGCTGTTGTTGTTTTTCTTAAGTGTAAGTCTATTAACCCTCAGTTTTCTGTGTAGTATCAGGGATCTGAGAAATTAAGTGGATGCAGTGAGATGCAGCGAACCACATCCTGTGCAAGTGAAGATAAACTGATTTATGCAAGCTGTGGATCTGGCCTGTGAATTTTATATTTGACAGTAAACACAATTACAGCACAGTCAGGACTTTCTACAGGTGTTCTTCATGCTATATGGCACTGGCTCAGCATCCATTACTGTGACTTTGTGTTGAATGACCTGATCTTCGTGCACTGAATTGAAATCGAAACTTCTCATTAAAAGAACATTCCCAGATAGCAAAATTAAGTGTGTATTCAGAAAAGAGGACTTCTTTCTCAGGGGGATGAAGAGTCAGGTCACTTTAGTTGAAGCATGAAGTCTAGATCTTTTAATTTCATTCATCTTATTGATGATTGTGCCACCGTGTAACGGGCAGAGTTGCGTGGCAAATGACCTTGATAAGGCACAAGGCCTTCACAATGCCACACCCTTGGGTAGATTTGCTAGTTTATACTCATGTATGAGAGAACGAAAGACTGAATGCCCAAACTAATCAGTAGGAAGCCCATCAAGAGTTTGTGTCCAGATATAAACCCTGTGTTCATAATATAGAGAGAGAAATTACGTGAAAGTGTTATTGTTGCAAACTGAATCAGCCATTATACCTTGCACTCTGCAAGGAAGGTACAGCAAACCTGTGTTCAGAATCCTTGAATCAATCAAGTTGTGAGAATGAGAATTTCAAGAAGAAGACAGTAGCAGCCCTACACCAACTCTCAGGTGTACTGTGTGCATTGTCTGTTCAGCAGCCACTAATGAAATTATTCCTCTCACTCCCTAGTTTGTTCTTACTTTGCCTTTCAGTAAAAATTGGGAGATAAGAAATAGCAGGGAAAAGCAATTGAACATGGTCTAATAAGTGCCATTCTCACTCTTAAGTACCGCTTGTTAAATTTCATTTTGAAAAATGAAGCTGTTTTTAGTATAAATGTGAATGATCTTGGTGAGAAGAAAAGCACCCAAACCATTAAAATAAATTTTTAAAAAAGTACGTTCTTTTTGCTCCTGTATAATTTTAAAATGACTTAGCAATTTGTACTACACAAGAAAAGAAAAATGAATTGCTGACAATTTGGACAACAGACTGCAGGTAAATGAAAATTTGAAAGGAGGATTTAGTATTCTTTAAGAACCAAAAATGAAGTTTGTATGTTCCTGGCAGACTCTTAGTTAAATCGAAAGGTGTTTTGCCATGCTACTTTTATACATTACAGAGAAACTATTAAGGCTGTTTTTCTGACTACCATATACTGCAGTCTCGCAGCTTACATTGCTGGCCTGCTTTGTGGAGCAGCAGAAAATTGCCTCCCCCCGCCCTCCACAGTTGTAAAGAATTATGATAAGAGCTTTGCTCTCTTGTTCTTGTGGTTACTCACAGAGAGGACTTTAAATCCCAGTATTTGCCACTGAACATTAATTTGTTGTTTTGGGTAAGAAAAGAAGCAGCAGTTGCTGAAGACAATCTAAACAGCAGATACTGAACGTTTATAGATCCTGCCAAATGATGACTACTGTCTTGCAGTGTTTGTCGTCACTTTCAAGAAGAGGTAAGATAATTCATGGCTAACTCTTTCCCAACTAGTCACTCATGCCCCAGCTCACTCAGGACAAATGTCAGAGACTGTCTAGCACATAATTCTGCAAATACTGATAGATTATCAGTATGCATGTTACTGTTGACTAAAAGATGTGGACTACTACTCTGCTCAAATTGGATACCTAGCTTTCTGTCTGTCCTGAAAGTGATTCATTTTATCTGCAGAACAATACAGAGAGTTGCAAGAAGCTATTTTAACAATTCCATAAAAGCAGATTTTTCTTCTAAGCCAGTCATACAGCAATGCTCTAGTGTCATTCTGACAGAAATACAGATCTCTAACATGATATAAGTGAATGAGAAATCCGCTCCACTTGGAGTCAAGCCTTCTTTCCAAAATGCACTTTCCAAAACAGTGGAGAAGTTTACCATAACGTTGTATGTCAAACTTGAGCATAGATATATACCCCATGTTTCTTAAGTTTGCATTCAATTTCAGTTAAAGATAGCAGTCTTCAGTATTTCTTGATATAACATTGTATACTGTAAAAAACCTGCTATGTTTCTCTCTACAAATAGCTAGATTTCTGTGGAAAGGAAGGTAATTCTGACATATATATGTTGTTTGTTAATGTAGGATTTAAAGCTCACAGGGAAACTTCTAGATAAAAGTCAGTATGTAATTGTAAGCTATTACCATTCATTAGTCAATGTAAAAACCTCCTAAATCCCATGTACACCAGATGTAACACTTTATAAATGTTGGAAATACGGACATCATTCATTGTGGGGTATGACTGGTTTTTTTATTTCATACCTAAAATTGCAACCCTACATGCAACCTGTATGCGACCCTTTAGGACGAGAGGACATGGCCTCAAATGGCACCAGGGAAGATTCAGGTTGGACATCAGGAAACATTTGTTCATGGACACTGTTGTGAAGCAGTGGAACAGGCTGCCCAGGGAAGTGGTGGAGTCACCATCCCTGGAGGTGTTTAATTATAGATGAGGCTCTTAGGGACATGGTTTAGTGCCAGAGTTAGGTTATGGTTGGACTCAATGATCTTAAGGGTCTCTTCCATCTGAAATGATTCTATGATATTTCATGGCACTAGGAAGAAAAAAGAGAAAAATAAGGGAGATAACTTATTATTTGGAAAAATGAAAGTTTATTTTTTTAAGAACCAAAATTAAATCCATTCCTAATGTATAATTACCATTCTTTCAGCATTTCAACCATCAGAAGAGAGATCTTTATTACAGAGTTGAAACAGAAGCATTTGTCTTATTGTTATCATTTGAGCCTATTTTATAAAAGCTGTGTTTTCATAGCAATTGGCTATCTGAATCTCCTGATATACCTCAAGAATGGATCAACCTAGTTTAGAGGGTAACGAGGATCACAAACTTCAGCTGGAATAAAAGTAATGGTTTCATTGACTTGAATGGAGCAATGCCAGTGTATCCCATTTGAGAACTGGACTAAATTTGGCCAATTTCTGTAGAATTACAGAGAAAAAATTACTTTCACGCTTCTGGAATGGAAAGAATTATAAAGAAAATATGCCACAGGAATCTACTATGTATATGACTTTTTTCCTTTTTTTTTGTTTTTTTTTTCTCTCTCCTCAGAGCCATAGAGGACCTCACATAAAAAGGAAAAAAAAAAAAAAGTTTTTTCTCTCTCATCCCCTGCCTGATAGTGGTAGCTTAGGTTTAGATCTATGGCTGCAGTATTAGAGAAAGTTCTTAAATTTGTGCATGCTCCTTATCTCTGATATCCAGCAGCTCTCCTGTCTTCCACGAAGTTCTTCTGAGATTTAGATCCCAGTCCAGAAATCAGGTCTAGTAAAGGAGATCTCTGTGCTCTGTGTGAAGAATGTGAGACATAACCCCCTGTAGTCTTCTCTGGTTCTGGCTGCTGTTATTTTCCCAAGACGTTTGAACCAAGCTTTTAAAATCATTCTTGTGGATCAAGGTCAGATGTTGACAGCCAATTACTTGGTAATAGCTGCCATTAGGCATACTTGCACGAGTGGATATAGCTAGAAATATCACGCAAATAGCAAAATATGGTCTACAATTAATTATTTAAGATTCCAGACTAAACATTCCACTATGTGATGTAGATGTGTAAGGCAGAGCAGTGCTATGGATATTTATGCAATACATTGTTGGTATTTACATGCAACATTAGCACTTAGAGTTAGCAGCCCACAACCACATGGAACTGATGTTAAATAATCTGGTAAGAGAATGTCTGATGATGCCAGAAGTTTTCACCAGCATACTTCATGGGAGGGCTGCTTCATCAATGTCCACTTGAAGTATTTACATGGCCCCTGCTAACAACTGCAGACTTAATGTACTTATCCTCATACATTATTCTGGGGTAGAAAGCATAGATAAGAATCCAGGAAAAAATTCTTAGCAGAGAGATCTGGACACATTAGCACTTTTATCATTCGACTATATTATTGATGTGCTCAGATTGGAGCAACAATTAGAATTTAAAAATTCAGAAAATATTTTCCTGATAAGAATCAAATAACTTTTTTAGAAATAGTATTGAACTGTATTTTACAAAGTGTACTAGGTATACCTATGCATGCATAAATATATGTATTTGAATGCAAGCTTCATTGGCTGCTTTGTATTTTAATACTATCTTTAATTATATGACCAGATCATATTTTTCCCATAGTAACTCTGTCTTTCAATGTACAGAATGAAAAAAAAAAAACCACAAAACCAAAACAACAACGACAAAACAACAACAAAAAAACCCAACCTACCTGAATTCAGTATTCAGGTTTTTATCAGTAATGCCCTCTTTTTTTTTTGTAACTATTCATATGACTTTCAGTGACTATACTATAGGTATTTCCCAGCATGGAACATTTCATCTGTAAAGGATTAAAATTTTACAAAGTTGTAAGAAACTGAAAACAGCCTTTCACAATGGCAGATGTTGGACATCCTTAATATTAATAATAGGTGGTAACACTGCTGCCTGTTATAAATATATTTGTATTGCTATCTGAGTCAGCATAGTAATGGAAAGCTTTATTGCAAACAGGCATATTTATATCCTTGAATAAAATCAGCTATCAAATTTATTCTGCTTTGCGCAGATAAATTTCAAATTTGTTTTGGACATGGAATTCACTCTCTTGTTATACAGTTTTGAAGTACCGGAGTAATTTCTTGGAATCTTTTAAGAATACAATGTTAATATCTGGACATTTTAAAATATTACATTACTTTTGTTTCATAGCATGCTTTCACATACATGAACTGTCTTTTTAGCTGTCTCAGTTACTACTATTCCTTTTATGTTATGTGACAGTTTTAACTAAATAAAAATTAAATTTCCCTCTCCATGAAAATTATCCTAAAAGAATGGCATCAAAGCCATAATTCTTACATCAGCAATAATCTGCAGTTGGCTCTGTATAGCAAATTCTTATTGGCATACAAGATGGAGTACGGACTCCACAGAAACCAAAGACAAAACTCCCATTAGTTTCTGTAGAAGTCAACTTTTACCCATGATTTTCTCTCATGGATCTAGTTAAAAATGGAAGTTTGTGGTGGGCTCGTGAACACAGAATACTGTATCAGCACTCCAGAGTCTGAACAGCTGAACAAGCAGGCAGTGCAGCTGCTACTGGACATTATATCCTATTGGTTAACTTGAAGCAAGTAAACAGCACTTCAGTGAAAATGATCATTTGCTAAAGAAGTGTATGCTAGCTTTCCTGGATCTGATATTAATTTCATATTGACATAATGTTACTTTGCATTTGGCCAGTGATTTCAATAAGCAGGCTATAAGCAGCATACATAGGAAGACATTCGATTGCATAAATGTATATTCATCAGTTTGAAAACCAGGTCTTTGTGAAAATATGAAGTAATCTATTATTTTCCTCTTTAAGACTTATCACAGTGTAAAGTTTCAGAGAGATTATGTCTTCTCTATCTTTATCGTTTATGATTCTTGGATTTACAGATGATTTTATTGTTATTAATTCTTCTTATTATTGTCCCCTAATAATTTTTAAGGTAGGCAGTGATGAAACTGAAAAGGGAAAACTTAAGACAATCAAGGGAGACTTCAGGGCCTTGAGATGACTGGTCAAAGGATCAGGAGCACAAGTAGTGCTCTCCTCTGTCTCACCAGTTGCAGGGTATGATGAGGAAAGATGCAGGCAGACCCACCAGATCAATAACTGGCTGCAGGACTGGTGTCACTGGCAGAATTTTGGGTTTTTTGATTATGGGTCGGCTTATGTGGCACCTGCCCTGCTAGCAACAATTACGGCACACCTGTCTCAAAAGGGGAAAAGGATCCTGGCACAGGAGTTAGAATGACTCATTGAGAGGGCTTTAAACTAGATTTGAAGGGGGAAGGGGAAGAAAGCAGGTGTGGCAGAGGCAAACCCAAGGGCAGCATGCCAGCATTTGATGGAAAGCATGCTAGGCGGGCCCTTCAGTCTGCCATCCCAGTGGAGGCAGGGGATGGAGAGCCATGCAGTAGGAGAAACATGAGGGTTATTGACGTGTTAGAAACCGTGGAAGCACTTGAGGATGGCCGCAAAGGAATTAGGGCTTTTCGCCAGAAAAAGGTGGCAGAATCAATGGCTCGGCTTACGTGCATCTGTAGGAATGCAGGCAGCATGGGCAACAAACAAGAGGAGCTAGAAGCCATTGTGCAGCAGAAAAACTACAACATAGTTGCCATCACAGAAACATGGTGGGATGACTCTCACAACTGGAGTGCTGCATTGGATGGCTACAACTCTTCAGAAGAGATAGGCAAGAAAGGAGAGGAGGTGGGGTAGCTATGTGTGTTAGGGAGTGTTTTGATTGTCTGGAGCATGATGAGGGTGGTGTGATGCCCATCTAAAAGAAGGGCCAGAAGGAGGATCTGAGGAATTACAGGCCTGTCAGTCTGGTGTCGGTGCCAGGGAAGGTCATGGAGCAGATCATCCTGAGTGCCATCACATGGCACATACAAGATAACCGAACGATCAGGCCCAGTAAGTATGGCTTTATGAAAGACAGGTCCTGCTTGACCAACCTGATCTA
Organism: Caloenas nicobarica; assembly: GCF_036013445.1. NCBI lineage: Eukaryota > Metazoa > Chordata > Aves > Columbiformes > Columbidae > Caloenas > Caloenas nicobarica. The sequence continues at coordinate 45,648,108 of NC_088249.1, forward strand.
CTTCTATGACAAGGTGACCCGCTTAGTAGATGAGGGAAAGGCTGTGGATGTTGTGTACTTAGACTTCAGTAAAGCTTTGACACCATATTTGACAGCATTCTCCTGGAGTGGCCGGGCCCAAAGAGTTGTGGTGAACGGAGCCAAAACCAGTTGGCAGCTGGTCATGAGTAGTGTTCTCCATGGCTCAGTATTGGGTCCAGTTCTTTTTACTATCTTTATCAATAATCTAGACGAGGATACTGAGTGCACCCTCAGTAAGTTTGCAGATGACATCAAATTGGGTTACAGTGTTGATCTGCTGGAGTGTAGGAAGTCTCTACAGAGGGATCTGGACCGGCTTAATTGTTGGGCTGAGGCCAATTGTATGAGGTTTAACAAGGCCAAGTGCTCGGTCCTGCATTCGTGTCACAACAACCCCACGCAACACTACAGGCTAGGGGAAGAGTGCCTGGAATGCTGCCTGGCGGAAAAGGACCTGGGGATGTTGGTTGACAGTCAGCTGAACATGAGCCAGCAGTGTGCCCAGGTGGCCAAAATGGCCAACAGCATACTGGCTTGAATCAGGAATTGTATGGCCAGCAACACTAGGGAAGTGATTGTGCCACTGTACCCAGCACTGGTGAGGCCCCACCTTGAATACTGTGTTCAGTTTTGGGCCCCTCATCATAAGAAAGACATTGAGGTGCTGGAGAGAGTGCAGAGGAGAGTGATAAAGCTCATGAGGGGCCTGGAGCACAAGTCTTATGAGGAATGGTTGAGGGAACTGGGGCTTTTTAGCCTTGAGAAAAGGAGGCTGAGGGGAGACCTTATTGCTGTTTACAATTACCTGAAAGCAGGTTGTAGCATGGAGGGTGTTGGTCTCTTCTCCCAAGTAGCAAGTGATAGGACAAGAGGAAATGGCCTCAAGTTGCACCAGGGAAGTTTCAGATTGGATACTAGGAAAAAATTCCTCACAGAAAAGGTTGTGAAGCAGTGAAACAGGCTGCCCAGGGAAGTGGTGGAGTCACCATCCCTGGAGGTGTTCAAAAGGCATATAGACAAGGTTCTTTGGGACCTGGTTTAGTGCTAGAGTTAGGTTATGGTTGAACTCACTGATCTTGAGAGTGTCTTCCATCTGAAATGATTCTATGATTTGGACAGAAAGAGAATTATATAATTCACCACTGTTTCTCTCAAACTGCTTTAGGGCCTTTGATTTTCACCAAGATACATTCCAAGCTTTCTTTGTTAATGATAACTTTTCCAGGCAAATCTACATTCAATTCTTGAATCAGTCCATGTATTCTGTGAACATATACACTATATTTTGAATGCCTCAGGAAAACACATTGGGATGGATGACATGGGGTTGTGCTACTGCCTCATTTCACCACATATAGAAACAGAATACTCCAATATTTACAAGTTAATTTAGAATTATTCTAACATTTGAATAAAATTGAAACAGGTTAAAATAAAAAATACACAATTGTGTTTGTTTACAATATTCAAATTTATAAAATCTGACTTCGTTATATTTCTTTGGTTTTGTTTCCAGTGCTGTAAAGAGAAAATGTGGTTTTTACCTGTTAAGGTTAGTGTGGAAATCACAGTATGAAGCATTTCTGTAACTCAAATGTTGTTTTATATATACGTGTATGACCCTATGATTACACTTTATACAATTATATTCAGGGGATTGATGCACTTATTATTGCAATTTAGTAATTAAAACATTAGTAATTAGCCACTTTAGAGTGAAACTGGTTTTGGAGCATACTATCTTCCAAAAGTACTGCAGTTCATGAAACATCAGTCTTTTACTATATCAAGAACAGATGTTTGTGGCAGAAGGACTGACATGTGAGAGGATATCGTTACTGCAAATGGGAAAGGTGGACTTCATGTTGTCCTGGACTGGTGCATTGATGCCAGAAGATACTTTGCCTAGTTGCATGTGAAATAGTTATGAACCTCTTAACTATTACTCTCTTCCCTTTCCTTCTTCAGCTAGTTAGGATGGTTCCCCGGATGTGAACTTTTTCAAGTGATTCACATCTTCCTAGTTGGATAGCCACAGATGATAATGAATTTGAAAAGTCACCAGTTCTATGACAGGAATTTCCTTTCATGTTGTTTTAAACTTTTTTATTTAAAAATCATTTCAGGTCTTGCCAAGACCCTGACTGACATGAGGCTTATATGAAAGCTTTCCTGTGGTCAAGGATCAGAAGATCATAGCACATATAGTGGAGAGCCTTGCTAAGAAGCAGCTTTGAGAACTGTTCACAGGGAAAAGGTGACAGTGCCCAGGAATTGCTGCCTATTCCTATTGTAGGAATTATTGAACTGGGTCCCAGATGATCCATACTTCTGGGTAGAAGAGAGAAACATTTCCCATGTGGTATCCAATGAGCTTCAAGAAGTAATAGCATAGCAAACAACCTAAATTGTAATTTCAAACTCACAATGTGTTTTTTCAAACTTGCCATCTATAGTATCAATACCTTATGGCAGATATTTAATAATTCCTACCAAACCAGAACAGCATCTGAATATAGTCCTGTAGAAGAAGGAATGAGAGAAAGAATATGCACATGAAATGACAAATTTAGGATATTTAATGCATTTCTGAAAGGTATCCAAATACTTTGATAAGAAGTTTAATACAGGAATCTATAGAATAAGACAGAACATTTTCTGATGTTTAGTCAAATTTAGTTTGAAGAGTCATGGCATGCTGATCTTCTGAACCTTCATCATCACACACTAGTACATCCATAAAGTCCACATTCTGGTAGAAATATGATTCTGAAGTTCTGTGTCCCTGTCCTGTCTCTGCTGCTGACACCTTTCATTACAGCATCTCCACTTGGACTTTTGTGGGCTGCTGTGAGCAAGATTCATCCATGCTCCACTCAGATGTAGACTCTGTCGTTGGGCTCTTAGCAACAGGCTAGAGCAGGGCTGTGAGGTGCATTAGCTTGAGGTCAACAGCAAGCTAATGGTACCTACATGACTATCATTTGGAGCAAAATTCATTGCATCTAGTCAGCATGGAGTGTGAAGCTCATGTTTGCCAATTGATTTAACCCATTATTGCCTCAGTTTCTTCAGCCATAATCTAGAATAATATTATCTACCTCCTTTCCAGAGGCTTTGAAAGGATGTTTTTATGCTTGACATCTTATTAAAGTGATCCAGTCAAGGATGGATTGTTGCCGAAACTCCCACTCTATGCAAAGGGCCCTGGGGCCCTTATGTTCATGCGACTCCCAACAACAGAAGTTACCAGGTCAAAGTTTGTTGTTCAGATCCAGGAAAATACTTGTAAGTAGTTGTTATAGTCCCCCTGAGTCATCACATAGTTTCACTCTTAATTTTATTTCACTACCTAAAACATTTTCCCACTTGTAGTATTTAAAAGTGTACAAATACTGCATGCGAGAGCACCTGTTACCTATTCATTGCCCAGCAGTGATAGATCTGGTAATAACGTGCTTGCTATTCTGGCTGTGCTGCAGTTTGGTAACACCAAGGGTTTAATTGAAATACACCCTGACCTTGGTTTTGTTCATGAGGCATAGGATGAACATAATTACTATGAATCTACTGAGGGATCTTATGGCAAAATGTCATATTACTAATTTTGACTCCTCACACCCTTTTGGAAAACAAAAACAAAATCAACAACAAATGACAAATCTCAATAAAAAACAATGTGCTGCAGTTTCATAGAAGTCCTAAAACAACTAATTTTCCAAAAAATTAACTCTCAAACCACTATCACAGTATGATAATTGCATTGCCCCTAACAGTTTCATATTCCTCCATAATTAAATAAACAGCTTGTAAATTGCAGACCACAAAATGCCTGTGTTCCACTCTTACCTTAAGGGGTTTCCATAGTTACCAAGAATAAGAAGTTTAACCGTCATTTGCCAGCCTCGAGGCTATTTGCAGCCTTAACTTTTTATCTCATGTCTTTTTTCTCTTTGTCTCTTTGTTTATTAACAGAATGAGGGAGTAATTTAGACTCATTTAGCCACTACAAATGCAATGATGCAAAATGGACTCTGGTGCTTTAGTGTGTTATTAGTTGGGTATGTTTCTCCCAGAAGGTATTTTAGAATAATGCATATTAGCAATACAGCCTGTAGTTACCAAGGTTATAAAATACTTACCAAGCACTTCTTTAATGCAACATCAAATAATTCAGACCTTAAAAAAGGAAAAAACCTTCCTTGACACAGCATTATGGCATAGAAATATTTAGGCAGATACCTATTTTAACTCGTATCCCAAAAAGCATTGGTGGAGATTTTTCATGTCTGCTTTCATCCCCCGGTCTCCTCTGTTTTACATATTACAAAATGCATTTGGAAAAAACTGCACTTGTTAAGGCAAAATTGATTTTTTTATGCCACTGAAAAGGACAATCCTCTGATTTGCTAATCTCTAAATAATCTTAAAATCTTTTAAAATTACTTCAAATTTTACCAAAGCATCTCTGTTGTTAAGTATAGAAACTACTACTGATCCGCAACTATACTGTATGTTCGAACTAAAATATTTCTGTCTTCTAGTTTGTATTAGCTACTCAGGTGAAGAGCTCAGCAAGGCTTAAAGGATGATTTGTATGGATAACAAGAATATTCAGCATCAGTATATTTAGTAGACAAATGCACATATTTTAATTTAGGAAAGGATGTTTTAGGCTTTAAAAGCTAGACTACAATTTTCTGAGTTTAGGATGAAGCTTTCTTAACAGCATGTATATACTCTAATTGCCTTTTTTTCTTTTTTTTTCCTCTTTATTGTATTAGCTACATTTGTATATGCATTCTTAGATAATGTGTGTGGCAGTTGCACTTTCCTCCCCGCCACGCCCTGAGAACCGGTGTGGCGGTTGCACTGGTAGCTGCCCATCCCCCTCTCAGAACTGGGGCCTTCAGTGGGGCAGTTAACGGCTCTTTGTGGAGACCCAGAGTCGCTGGGCAGGGCCGTCAGCAGAGGAGGGGCCAAGAGCGCCCACAGCCCAGAGAAGCCGAGAAGCTTCTCGAAGGCCCACACTCGAGGGGGCGGGGTGTAGAGAAGCCGAGAAGCTTCTGGAATGCCCACAGCGAGATCTGATCAGACTATAAATGGGGTTCCCGCCAGCAACTCCCTTTGTGTGGTCTCCTCGGAGCTGCGGGTCTGCCGTGCTGCTGGAGTCACTCCCCTTAGACGGCTTCTGTTATCGGAGTGCTAGTCTGCCTAACCTAATATTTGGGATGCCTCCATGACAATGTGGTGTTCTGATCCGGCATTTCCTACATTTATTTTTACAGTTTGTGAGTAGGGAGAAAGTTCTGGAAGGAAATGGGGCTAACGTCTTGGATTTTGTTAGCCTTGCACTTTTTCACCTTTGTATCTTTTAAAGACACAGTATTTTAATATTTAATATACTTAACCTGCAGATTTTTGCCTGCTAGTATGAAATTCTGTACTATGATGTTGAAAAGGATATTAATTTCTATAATGCTTCTGTTTAATAACATTGTCTGCTAAAAACAAAGAAATACTACGGTGATTCAAAATAATGATGCCAGTGTGACGAGTGAAAATTACATTGTTTTGGAGCAGTGCTTTAGAACATCATATAATTTTTTATTAAGGGTTGTTCTTATACTAATTTTGTTGTGGTTCACAGATCACTTCCACATGGGGATATGTAATTTTATTTTGATAATAAAAAGGGATTAAGAAAGCATCCTTTCAGTAGTTGTAGACACACTGCAGTTTAATTGTTGCTCACTGAGGTATTTCTGGCACAAGATAGTGAAACTGCTTGTCTGACTTCCCCTTATATCACAGTTGACACATGAGATGTAGTGACATGCTGCTTTAATTAAGACAATTTTGTTATCAGGACCATTATAAAATTTCTTCTGCAAAGTTGCCTGTTTCCCCCCTACGTAAATATTTGTCTAGAAAAATACAGAAGATAAAGCAAACAGAAAAGGTTCAAAGAAACTGTGTTTTATCAACTGAATTAGTGAAGTGAGAAGAGCGAAACAGGACTTGAATAACTCAAGTGATCGGTGATGAGGTAGAAAACCTTTTTACCTTTATGTAATTGGTTTGAATTGAGTCCAAGTCAATACAGAACAAAAGTTTCTAAAGTCTACATGGGGTCTCAAGAAAATGAATCCAAATTAACTTTGAAAAGAGACTAACTAAACGACATTACATTCTTTTATGGACACTCTTAATTGAAATTACAGTGGCCTTGATTCAATTTAGTCTAAATTAAATTCTAAATAAGAGTGTCCACACAAAGATTCAGTGCAATATAATTAACCCACTTAAAAGTTAATTCCAATTAAATTTCCAGAATGTATCTGAGTGGACTAGTACCAAGCTGTATTGTAGTGACTTTTATGAAAGAATTAAAGTTACTTCATCACGAATAGTTCACAGATTGTGTCTATTCATACCAATGTAAACAGTCTGAACAGACAGATAGGACTGTTTTGTCCACTTCACTCTTTGGGTTACATCAGGTGAAAGGTCAATGAAAGAGCAAAATAATTCCTGTTAATAAAAATATGTAACTCCTAAAGAAATACCCATTACATGATGTCTGATTTTTCCTACAATTTTCCTATAAAATAAGCAAATGTTATGAGTTATACTGAAGATACAAAGTGCAAATGATGCCTGGGAGTAAAAGAATATTTATAAATAAAGGGACATACCAAACTGATTCAGTTTAGAACACTGTGAAATCTCCTAATTTCCAGATAAAATGCAAATATTTTTTCCTGAACTGATATGCACTAGAATTCTCATTTTTAAGATATTTATTTCAGGTTTATTTCTGTTACTTGAAGTTAAGGAGAAAATTTTAAACCTTTTTTAAACCTTTTAAACCTTAGGAAGACATGACAGAGAAAACATGAAATAAAGCTGTTTTCTGTATAACAAAATGAAATAAAAGAAGAAGGCAGACTGGATCAAACTCATCCTTGATTGAACTCCCCTGAAATCAATGGTGATTCAGGAGGATTGAATGTGTCCAATCACATTTAGGTCTTTCAAGTCAGTGTCTTTATGATTCAGCTGAGTCTTAAAAGGCTTGCAGAAGAGAACAGCAAGTAACTGTGGCACAGCAATATCCACTCTGCCTCCTGCATTTACATGCTTCAAGGGGCCATAGAAAATCCCAGCTATACCCCAGAGCGAAACAGTGAAACATGCAAAGAGGAGAATAATTTGCATTGTGAGTGTTTTGATTTATCTGGTCTCATGAGTAATCAGTTAGCATTGCAGGGCTGCCTATCTAGCCCTCTTTGGCCTCCAATGTATTTAACTAAAAATAAAATAAAAACCAAATAGATAAAAGCTTCTGGGCCTTGAAACCTCCCAGGTCTTTAGGCATTATTGCAATGGATCCCTAAATTGTTGTTGAGACTTTTCAAGTCCTATAGCAGTGAAAACGGAAAACTGATTTTTAAGAGTAGAAGAAGAGATACACAGCTATACAGGTGTAGAGATGGCTTTTCACTGTAAAACAGTCTGTTTAAAAAAATCGGACACTTCATACAGGAGCAAATCCATGAGAAAAATAAAAAAGGTTAGGAAGAGAAATATATGAGATCTACTGTAACCCAGTTTACTAATTTTGCATGATGGTTATTGTCAATGCGCTATTAAGAACATAGAACGTATTCTTTTGTTGGTGGCAAAGACGTTCAATGGAGAAAAAGAATGGCGTTATTATGCTGTATATGGGCAGGGAAACTGTGCTTCTCTTGAACTGAAAGCTATAGTCCTCAGGGGTTCAGCCAGGTGGAAAGGAATTTCAGGACAGAAAAGGCACAGAGGGGAGTAGGGAGGGTATGGTGAGTGAATCCCTAGCAATGTAGTTCCATTAGCCCAACCCTTCACAGCCATATGGGGACATGCATCTGAGGCTGCAGGAGCATTTGCAGAGCAGATGTTGGTAGAGGATTTCTGACCCCAGTGGAGCTCTATGCCCACAGTTCAGACTCTGTTCTGGGATGAGGGTTTACCCTCTTGTGTTTCAGTATTTTGTGGAACTAAAACAGATTGTGTGCTTGTCTCCTGGTATCCACACTGAAATTCCCTTGGCTTCCTCTGCTGGCATTCTTGCCAAAAGAGGATCAGTCTCAGGCCCTGAGAGCATTCAGAGTTCCTGAAAAGAACATCAAAACAGTCACTTCTGCATAAGGTCATCCAGGGAATTAGAGTTATTTTTATTTCTGTACTCCATTCTCTCTTCCATACAGAAACTATGTTCAATATTCCAGTGCCGATACTCCTGGAGGAGACTTCCCAGCATAATTAGCTGCTTGACGCACCTAGCTCCTCTTCAAATGTTTGGAAATCCACCACTCAATTTGCAGCTGCAGAGTATCTTGTTTACTAAAAAATGCAGACAACTTTGCGAAGGGTTTTTCTCTCAAAAACCTATTTAAAATAGTGTGGTGTACAGCATACATAACTGTGCTGTATGAAGTGAAGCAAAGGTACATTTTCTGAATGCATCTACATATTTCTCAACTTGAAAAAAGGTGTAAAAAGTGATCTGAATGCTCCCCATCCTGAAATTTTCTGGTGCACGGCTGTGGAAGAGTTGTGATGATTTAGCTATGCTTTAGTTCAGATTTAACTGTAATATACTTGTGATGATTTAATATTACTGTGATAGTTTAATCACCTGATCGATATGAGATAGATTATGTCTAAATTTTCAATGCAATGATACATAGCATCACATCTCTTTTTTTTTAATGGCAGACATACAGCACTAATCAAAGTGTGTTAAATCATACTGTATCATAAACCATATACTGGGACAAAGCCATGGCCTTTGCCCTACACCACTCCACTGCTGAGACAGCTATTTGTAGGCCCACAGACTAGACAGAAAGCTGAGTATAAATTGCTAACAGCAACTCAAACTGCGAGTGATCCAGCTAAGGGTCACTGGAGCTTGGGAAAATCTCTTTGCTGCCTGCCACACCTCGTTAGGCAGATCTTTGGGAATTGTATAGGAGTTCTCTTTTGTAATCAAAGCCCACCTTTACAGTTAAATCCTTCAGAGATCAGAGTGAGTATAGTCACTTTCTCGTGGTAAAATAACAAAGAGAGATCAAAGCACAGCAGGCCGAAGTTCTAATTACAAAAAAATAGAAAAACAAGTTGTGACTTCCATTACAATGCCCATAAGGAAGACATCTTTTCATACATATTGGGCAAAGTTACCTTTCAGTAGCATAACTTCTGCATACTTCAGGCTTTCCATAAGAAAAGCTGAACTGTGCATATCTGCAGAGGTAGATTGTCATTCCCAAATAACTCTCCATATCTGTATATATATGTCTCCATGGCCATAAAGTGAATATATATTGCTGTACTAAAATGACAGATCATATATGGTTTGGTAATTAGAGCAATGTCACAGACAGACTTTAGGTCACGTTTGGAAATACCATTAACAATTACACAGCATCTGGGGAACTGACCATGCAATAAGCAAATTCTTAGCATTTTAAACTACATTTTAAATTTATACAGCAGAGGGCACTAGTGTTGTTGAATTGACGGTAGATATTTTGGTACTAGAAAAACGAAGGGAAAAAAAAAGGTTGCTTAGAAGGCAAAGAGTTGTCAACAGAGACTAAAGAAGCTGGTTGATAGCCTGCGTTCCATGCGTGGATTTATAAAGCTAAACCTTCATGTGTCTCTAGCATAACAGACAGATATTGAATAGCAAATTACTCTGGTACAGAGTTCCAGATGGGTCTTTATCTAAAGCCCAATAAAGTATTTCCATAATGTTCCTCGAGACTTCAAATGAATTTTCCACTGTGTTTTTGTATTGGCTAATTTTTTCCAGTGTATTTCCAGGATATTTATGACTTAAAATTACCCTGATGTGAAATGACTGCACCAAGACTTCCTGAACACTTAAGCTCTGAGCTGTAGAAAACCACCAGCATAAAAGGAAGGACCTTTTTAGTACATTCCTACTGCCACTAGGAATCTGACTGCAGTTTGTTAGCCTGATAGAAAGCTCACTGCTTGGAAGTGAGGACTTGCAAGGCATTGCCTAGCATAGTTTCTGCTGGTCATGGTGGCTTTTTTGAATCATCAGCTCCTCTGTGCTTTAGGAACACCAAGCCCAGTTAATGTCATCTTATGCTAAATACTTCATTTTTCTTACTGTATTACCAAAGAAGAGAAAAAAAAGTTTAGTAGTATAAATAAATCCAAAGTTAAATAAAATGGTGGCTACAAGTGCTAGGATTTGCTCTCACTGTCTGCCAGAAAACATTCCAGAGAAATGGCAATATAGATTTCTGTACTTATAAACTAAACAAGATACAGCTTAGGCACAGAAAAATGAAACACACTAACACATGTGAAAACATATTTAGAACTTTCCATCCACATCTCACAAAATGGTGATCCAGTCGTCAAAATTATGCACTCAGAGCAGCTAATAGTCAGTGACCAATCTTGTATTTGAAATTACAGAGGTCTGAATTTTGCAGAAGCCTGAGGGTTGCAGAATTCCCTAAGGGTCTTTGATAGAGGCATATGTTTCATTGAGACATTCCTAGCACAGGACAGGGGAAAAAAGTAAACATAAAAGCCACAGGTAATTTTGGCCTTCAGCACAAGGAAAAGAGCTCCTCTTTGTGACTAATTCTTTGTATGAGTCAATTACCAAAAATGGGAGGAATATAGGAAATTTATTTTAAGAAGATAAAACAAAAGAATTTTTTAAAAAAATCTTTTTGCAGCGGAGACATGGAAACATTTTGGTTTGAGTTGAACAAATTTTGCTAATCAGTCACATAACTGGATAATTTGTTGTAATTAAGTGCTGTATTCAAGTACTTTTTTTTTTTTTTACCCATGGACCATATGTGTAGTAATGGAAAGGGAAGATTTGCTGGATAAAGGAGTAGATGAAGGGAGTGGTGGGAGATACCATCACGCACAAGAAGTCAGAACAGGAGGAAAGTGCCTTGGAGTGCTCGCAGCACTGTTTGGCATCATCAGCTTTATGGGGGCTGACAAGCTACTGAAGGGAGTTTATGCATACAGTGGCTGATGTTGAGGTCACTTGCTCTTTCATGACCTTTGTTGTTTTTCCTACCCTTTCTTGTTCTACAAATCCCATCCCAGGCTGTCCAGGATACAGGAGGGAGAGCAGAAAGTAGCAAAAATAAAGGTGGATATGGCATCCTGCAAAGCTAGCCTTTAATATTATAGTTAATGGGTCTGAGATAAAACACAGGAGATTCCTGTATCTCTACAAGCCACATGCACTCCCGGTGCCACCACAGCCATACAACTATAACTGGCAGCTCTGAAGCTGGATGTAGTGGGCTGAGTTCTCATCTCAGTTCCAGTGAAGACAATAACTTTGCACCAGTGCAATGGTAAAATAATGGGTTTCATGTGTTTCTGTATCTTTTTTATTACTTGTCAATTGAATTCATTATTCAGTCCAAGTCCTCAGGGCATAAATTTTAGAAGAATTTTTTTAAAATGGGAAAGACAAGACAAATCCACTGAATTAAAAAAAACCAACTAGTGACAAACAGAAATGCTAATACAATCACATTAACTGTCAAAGAAGATGGTTAATTATTATCCAACAGCAAAATTCGTGGCTCACAGGTCTTAACTAAGGAGCCTGAAATTGATATTAGACTAACTCATGTAATTCTTTTGACCACAATGGGCAGATTCTTCTTCATGACACTGTAAGAAAGACGGGAACCAGGTCCTTTTTACCCACTTTTTGCAGATAGTTTTGCTACAGTTGGATTTTTGATGTAAAAGAACTTGAATTTTAGTGATTAGTTTGTGTCACAGAGGCACTCTAAAAATCATTAGGTAGGCAAGAAGCTCCAGAGAAAAGAGAACAAGAGGCCTCTCACTCAGCGGTACCCAGCAGAAAATAATGGCTTGCCCAGGATGGGCAAAGGCTCGCTCAAGGATATATCCAGAAGGGAAATTACTCACCAAAGAGGAGGCGAGGGCACTCAGTCCCACGAAGTCTCCTTAGGCAGCGTCCCAATTTAAGTGGAGGCCTCTGCTTACATACCTGCTGCTCCGAGAAGACCACTCAAAGGGGGTCTTCGTCAGAGGTCCCATTTTATAGCCTGGCCAGATCTGTCTGTGGTCATTACGAGCACAGTTGAGAAGCTTCCCCTTAGTTGCAGACCCTGTCTATTGATAGAGGGTCCTACCCCTCCTGCCCCACAGCCGGGAGAGGTGAACATGAGGAGTCATCATTGCTCTGGGGTGAGGGAAGATGTGACTGTCAGCACCTTGGCACCACCCTAGGTGTGTATGTGAGGACAGGCACAGTGGGGCACAAAAGGTGCTAAAGAGCCATCAGCTGCTGTATTGAAGGCGCCAGATCTCATGGGGGGATGTGCAACTGCCACAGTTTGAGAGTGTTTCTCCCTATATTGTGTTCAGCAACTCTGAAGAGATAATGATCTGCAGTAAAAAGGAAGACGTGTACAGCAGCCACTTCTCATCTGGTCTAGTACATTACCCCAAACCCATGAAGTCGATGTTCAAGAAGAGGGAAGAGACAGCAGTAAAATCTAGCACAGGGTTCTCCAGAGTCATGTGGTGGAAGTGTAAGCCACAGAGAAATTGAATTAACTTGCTCAAGGTTGCAAAACACATTAGTTTCATGAATCTTTCATAACAAGAATGATGTTTTATAAATAGCACCTACAGAGCAGATCAAACAAACAGATACATCCCAGACTTTCTAATACCCATTCACGGGTTTTTAACCATTATATTGGTTTTCTCTGCAGTAAATTATTAAAAGTGAGATGAGAACACTTGCTAGTTCTGAACCATTATAACAAGTTTTTTTTAAAATGCAGAGATTAATTCTCAAAAACACTGTCTGAATACATAATTAGGAAAAAAGTATTTCATTAAATGAATTGCTGTAAGATGCAAGTTAATATCTTTTTTCCTGTATTATTTTAAATAAAGATAGTGTGGGGGTTTTGGATTTGTTGGTTTTCGTTTGTTTGTCTTATTTTGGTGTGTGTGTGTTTGGTTTTTGCTGTTGTTTTGTTTTGTTTTTTACACAAAATGAAACCATTCAGAGCCTGGAGTGGAAAACCATTTTCTTATAATATTTTGTTTTACCGAATACATGTATTATGCATCTGAGTGCTCTAGGTTATAAATATGCTTTAAGCTTTGGGTTCAAGCTGGAACACAAGAGGTTCCACTTAAATTTGAGAAGAAACTTCTTCTCAGTGATGGTAACAGAACACTGGAACAGGCTGCCCAGGGAGGTTGTGGATTCTCCTTCTCTGGAGACATTCAAAACCCGCCTGGACACCTTCCTGTGTAACCTCACCTAGGTGTTCCTGCCCTGGCAGGAGGATTGGACTAGATGATCTTTCGAGGTCCCTTCCAATCCCTAACATTCTGTGATTCTGTGATTCTGTAAATTAGACAACTTCACTTTTGGCTGATATATAGGAAATTTCATTAATCTCTACAGTAGAGGGACCTTAAACTGAGCAGCAGATTGAAAATGAACTGAGGGCTGAGGCCTCAGTTCACAAAACGACCTCAGTTCACAAAACTACCACAAAAGAATCAGTACTAAAATTTTTAAAATGGTAATGATGATTTCTAGTGTAAAGGTCTTTTTTTCCCCCTTACAATAAGATCTACAAGGTTTTTTTAAGGTGCCAATGGAACTGCCAACCTTGAAGCTACAGAGATATTTTTCAGCATTTAAATGGCTATTCTTATTTCTGTGTTCAGCATACATTTACTAATGAGTGTTTCTCTGTTGCTGGTGCCAAACAAAAGAATTGAGGAAGAAATATCATGAAATTGGATGATGCTGTTTAATAGTAGGGAAGAAATGATGCTCAGCATGTTTCTTTTGTATTTTATTTTTTCGGTCTGAAATAGGCAAGATCTTGCCCTGACATTTACATTTCCTGCTACATTCAGTCTTAAAGACTTCTAGTTAAACTCTGATTCAGGAATCACATTTGTATAGACAAAGATTTTCACCCATACAGAACAGGAATCTCCACTTGCTCTTCATATTAACTTTTGTCTCATAATGTGTCAAGAAGGTTAACGCCTTGAATATTCTGATAATTCCTATATTACTCATTTTTGCCTTTTTAGGCCCTTATCACTTCTTTCAACTCTTCCCATGAGTTAGAACATTTATTTTAGGTATCCACTGTGGTTGAACTTGTTATCTGCCATCCAGCTACATGTGTCATACATTGGAATGAGCAGGAAAAGCTAGTGCCTGGCTTTTTCTTCTCTCATTGCCAATTACAGCTGACATACACAGCTGTACAGGAAACAAAATATTAGAATTTCTATAGCTATTTTTGTTACAGAGTTTTATGAAATTGGTAGAGTTGTCTGAAAGGACTTCAGAAGTCTTTGTTTAGAGAGCTCACTTAAATAATTGAGATTAATTTAATGTTCTCCTTCTCCTTCCTTTTTTTTATTCCAGGTTATTCAAACTCCAGAAGGACCAACACCAAATAAACTATGAATGTTGAACAAGATGATCTTACATCCACAGCAGATAATGATAGGTCCTAGGTTTAACAGGGCCCTATTTGACCCCCTGCTTGTGGTGCTGTTGGCTCTTCAGCTTCTTGTGGTGGCTGGTCTAGTGAGGGCTCAAACTTGCCCTTCTGTTTGCTCCTGCAGCAACCAGTTCAGTAAAGTGATTTGCGTACGGAAAAATCTGAGAGACGTGCCAGACGGCATCTCCACCAACACCCGGTTACTCAATCTCCATGAGAACCAGATCCAAATCATTAAAGTTAATAGCTTCAAACATCTGAGGCACCTAGAAATCCTGCAGCTCAGTAGGAATCACATCAGAACAATTGAAATAGGGGCTTTCAATGGTCTAGCCAACCTCAACACTTTGGAGCTCTTTGACAATCGTCTGACCACTATCCCAAATGGGGCTTTTGTATATCTGTCAAAACTGAAGGAACTGTGGTTGAGAAACAACCCCATTGAGAGCATCCCTTCTTATGCTTTTAACAGAATCCCTTCTCTCCGGAGGTTGGATCTGGGGGAACTGAAAAGGCTTTCATACATCTCAGAAGGTGCCTTTGAAGGTCTGTCCAACTTGAGGTATTTGAACCTTGCCATGTGCAATCTTCGAGAGATTCCAAACCTCACCCCACTTGTAAAACTGGATGAGTTAGATCTTTCTGGGAATCACTTGACTGCCATACGGCCAGGTTCTTTCCAAGGGTTAATGCATCTTCAGAAATTGTGGATGATACAGTCCCAGATCCAAGTGATAGAAAGGAATGCTTTTGATAACCTTCAGTCACTTGTAGAGATCAATCTGGCACACAACAATCTAACACTACTGCCTCATGACCTGTTCACACCACTCCGCCTAGAAAGGATCCACTTGCATCACAATCCTTGGAACTGCAACTGTGATATCCTTTGGCTCAGCTGGTGGATTAAAGACAAGGCACCCTCCAACACTGCATGCTGTGCCCGTTGCCACACACCTCCCAGTTTAAAGGGAAGGTACATTGGTGAGCTGGACCTGAATTACTTCACGTGTTATGCTCCAGTCATAGTGGAGCCACCAGCAGACCTCAACGTCACAGAAGGCATGGCAGCAGAGATGAAATGCCGAGCATCAACCTCCTTGACCTCCGTGTCTTGGATTACTCCAAATGGATCTGTTATGACACATGGGGCATATAGAGTTCGGATTGCTGTGCTCAGTGATGGCACATTAAATTTTACAAAGGTAACTGTGCAAGACACAGGTTTGTATACATGCATGGTTAGTAACTCTGTTGGTAATACCACAGCTTCTGCCACACTGAATGTGACTGCCTTGGATAACCCTGGTTACACGTACTTTTCAACTGTCACAGTAGAGACTGTGGAACCTTCTCAGGATGAGGCACAGACCACAGAGCAGGTTGGGCCCACACCAGTTACCAACTGGGAGACCACTAACATGACAACCTCACTCACTCCACAGAGCACAAGATCAACAGAAAAAACGTTCACCATTCCTGTGACGGACGCAAATAATGGGATCCCAGGAATAGATGAGGTTATGAAGACTACCAAAATCATAATTGGTTGTTTTGTGGCTATCACTCTCATGGCTGCTGTGATGCTGGTAATTTTCTACAAAATGAGGAAACAGCATCACCGGCAGAACCATCATGCTCCAACACGGACTGTAGAGATCATTAATGTGGATGATGAGCTTACAGGTGACACACCTTTAGAGAGTCACTTGCCCATGCCAGCAATAGAGCATGAGCACCTAAATCACTACAACTCTTATAAGTCTCCTTTCAACCACACAACAACAGTTAACACAATAAATTCAATACACAGTTCAGTGCATGAACCGTTATTGATCCGAATGAACTCAAAAGACAATGTACAAGAGACTCAAATCTAAAACATTTATGACATTATGGGGTGGGGGTGGGGACAACAAAAGATGGTTTATAAAACAAATGATACAAATGACTGGGCTAAATCTACTGTTTCAAAAAAATGTCTTTACAAAGAAAAAGAAATTTATTTATTAAAAATTCTATTGTGATCTAAAGCAGACAAAATTATGTGTATTCCTCGACCTGGTTTTGCTGCACCTGTTTACCCTCCTTGTTCCATTTTATTTCCCCAACCCACCCTGATTCCCATTTGCCATATTTTTCATAGGAGATCTTGATTCTCTAAAAGAACTGGTCTAGGAAATTTTGTAAGAGTTCTGTTACACTTTGGGAATTTTTATGGTGAATTCTAGAGGTGAGATTTGGTCTATTTTCTCACTTTTTCTCTTTTTTTTTCTTTTGTTTTCTCATGCCCTTTTTGAAATTATTCAACAGGGAATGGCATACTAACAGCAATTTTGCAAGTGAAAGAAAAAAAAAAAAGCAGAACTTTTTTTCCCATGTAATGATTTGCTCTGTATTTATCGAAAGCACTGTTCTGTGAAAAAATGGAAGGATTTTTAAAAAAAAAAAAAAACAAAACCCAAACAAAACAAAAAATTAATTTACTTGTGAAAAACTATAAATCCCATATCTTTTAAACAATTCTAGAACCAGAATTTGTAGTTGAAACATTAAACAAAGACTATAAATAAAATATTGGGGTTTTTTCTGTACTTGGATATAGCTCATTTTTAGTGTGGCTTTAAACATCAGAAGTTTGTTAAAATTCTTATGATATTCTGTGGTGATGGTCCAAACCACAATCACTTTAAAGAGAATAATTAAGCAATTATGGATCATTACTGAAGAATAGAATAGTTTTCATTGTATTTTGTGTAAGCAGCATACTAGTAAAAAAAGGGTGGTTTAAATTTTAATGCAAATTTAACATCATTCCTTCTAATGCTGTTTTTAATTATGTCTATTATATTGCAAGATGTATTTCACAATGCAGAAAAAGTTTTGCAAGGAGTTTCAGTTACTACTGAATTTATTAGACAAAGCTAAAAAGTTTGTTATGTTCTTTTTTGTTTGTTTGCTTGTTTTGGTTTTTATAACTGTCATTAAGAAAACGCATCTTTATTTCAAAGCTAGTTGTTTCCAGTTCAGTTGTTCTGGTGCTCCTAGACATAAATATGAAATATACTTAGCTATCTATCATCAGAGCTGTATTGCTACGTGCAAAATGAAATCAAACTGCTGTTAACAGAGTAACTCACAGGAAGAAGTCTGAGGGTTTTCGTTTAAAAAAATAGAAACATCAAAATCAGATAAATCAGAGGTTACTATGATTTGTATGACAATTAGAGTGCCTGTAGAGTAACCAGTTACATTAGTTTAAAGTCAAACTCATTTACCAACAGGAAATGTACACCCTTTTCCTTTCTGTTTATATATGTTCTCTGGATTTAACATATTGGTATAGGAATGGTGTATACCTTGTAGGCTGAAAGCTAAAAGGAAGGTTTGCATAAGAAAATCAGCTTCAGGACACTGTGTTCTTCCAAGTAGAAATTCTGCCAAGTTAAACTACTTTGTACATTGGCAACTGAAGAGAAACATTTTAAGACAATTTAAGTTTGGAAAAAAGAACCATATATATATAATCTCAGAATGTCTTTTCACCTATTTTATTCCTTAACCGCCCTTACTGTGAGTTTTCAGGGTCCTGTGCTAGGTAAATAATGTTCTTAGTTCTTATCAAAATCTCTTTGGAGCTTTCTAGTATGTAATAGCACACAGACTGAAGAACCTACTGAACGGTATGCTTCTATTCTGTAAATTTAAGAAGGAATTTATGCTAGGTTGAGGGGATAGATATCTCTTGTTGTATCACAAATGAGAAGAATGCACCTCAAGAGAGAGAAGCAGCAATGTGTTTTATTGGGGTAAAATAATAATTTGACAGAGCTCAATAAATTGGGTGGAAATTAACAAAGTTTAACAGTGGTTTACCAAGGTTCAATAAGCTTGATGGCAAGGTTCACCTGACTAATTACTGCATGGAACATACAAAGGAAAACTGAGTTAGAATCAAGTTATTATGGAATGATTCACACAGAAACCAGAGATGCAAAAGGGGAAGGAAGACTCTCCTGTTGAGCCATGAGTTTCAGAGTGGACCCCCTTGCTTTCTAAACTCTTACAGAGCCTAGATGCAGCTAGGTCTAAACTTAGTCTCAGACTCAGACAGCTTTTTATGTCTAATGATTCAAAGGTTATGAAATCACATATTAAAGTTACCATACTATAGGGCTATGCATGATATTGGTTGCTTATCAAAGATCTGCCATTGGTAAAAGATCTCTCTGCCTTGAGGAGGAACTCTGAGAGGTATCCTAGCTCAAGGGGAGATCACCTCCATGCAGCCAACGCTGCCTAGCAGGGAGAGCTCAAAGGCAGCTCACTTAGGCTGCTGTATTTATGGAATAAAATGGTTGGCTCATAGTCAAATCACATGCTATGGAAAGGTAGGCATGAGGCTCCTTGTACCCACAATTCTTTTTGTTCCTTGATAAATGAGTCTTGGAAACTCCACCCACGATTCATGTGATAATTGCATGATTGATCCATATGCACTGATGCTCACTGTGTCACTCTGCTCCTTCGTGGGTTTGCAGGGAACAAGGAGTTCTTGGCCTGGCTACAGCTCAAACCTTTCCTTCCTTTGAAGCCTGTACCAAACTACTGCTAGTGCAGTTAAGGAGTCGACTGCACCTGTCACATGTAGGATGCACAGTTTTCAAGGTTGCAAGTTAATATTGTAGTAAGAAGCCCTGATTTAAAAGAGGACACAGTGGAGATAGATGATGATGTATCACACTCTGCAAAGAGTCTGATAAGTATAATACAGAATAAACCCAAAGCTCTGTAATAATCTCAAAGAAACCTTTGGCAAGACATTATCCTTTGATGTACTACATGAAAAATAATATCTACGCTGAGGGAATTTTAATAGAGAACAAAGATGGACCTGAATGTAAAATGTCAAAGTTGTGATTCCTAGCTTTGCCTATTTCTTCAAAGTGCATTAAAGCATTTTAATGTTGATTTCTTTCAAGCAGTGTGATAGAGTCTGTATAGAAACATCACAATGACACATTCCTACTTGTACTTTTCACATCTGGCTAGTAACATTGTGTCCATGACTAATGCTTATCTGAAAATTGAAAAAAATTTTTCGTGGAAACCTAAATCTGGGCCATCTGTAATCAACAGGTTTATGTTAAAAATTATAGCTACTCTCTAACCAGTATTTGTGAAAGCACTTATGACCACCATGCTTTTATAAACAGGCAGTTTTTACTTACTGCTAAGCATTGCATGTAGGCAGCCTTTAAGGCAAAAAAAAAGATACAGCTATTGCCAAGTGGGAGATCGGGTAAGTGACAAGCTTTACTCCTCTTTGGAGTAATTCAAAATAATATCAGTTATTGTTTTAAACAATATATACATTCTTAATGAGTGTTAATCAGGTTTTGTTGGCTAATCAAAAAAATAGATATACCTGCTTGCTCATAATAAGGATAAAGACAAAGTGTTCTGGTGTGTTTGCTTGTGTGCATATATACGCGCTATGTGGAAACCATATTACTTACAATTTGCCCAACATCTACCCTATCCTTCTTGGAATCACGGAGATTGTTTCTGACTCCTTCCTGCTCCTATACTTTTGCAGATTAATTAAATACCAGAGTTAGAGAACATCACAGTTTAAATTACAAACTGAGCTCTGCAATAAAATGAGAGGGTTGCTGTGATCTCTTGTTTTGGTGCTCAAATCACATACTAAGGCAGCCTATTACTGGTCCAGAGACTACAATGTCAAGAATGAAGCCTGGGTCTCCTGTATGACAGAGCGTAACTGATAGACAGTTCTAATGAAATTTCTCTTGCAGATGACCACATTGCAGATGTTGTGTGATGTTAGGAAAAAAAAGAAGTGCAAAAAAAAATTTATTTTGATTATCAGCTATCGCATTGTAGTGGGCTCATGAGAAAGGATGAATTATTTTTCAGGTCATTTGATGGAGTTTGAAGATGTTTGCCAGTTATTCTGTTCAAATACAAAGTGCAAATCATCTTCTTTCTAGAATTGTCATCAAATCATACAAATCTTGCCCATATGCAGAAATAACATGTGAAAGCAAAGTGAGTTCCATTCAATTCACCACACAAGATGGACATTTTCTTTTACTTTGAATGGGGCTAAATGTCTGAAAATTATTACAGTAATTGTATTTTTTGCAAAAATATTCTAATGCATTAAAAATTATAGGTAATGGTTTCAAGATTCTCTGTCACCACTGATGGCATTATAGGTTAATCACAGCATTAGAGAAAAGATAACTAAATTAATATTGTACTTCGTTGTACTAGCTTCATAGTTTTGTGAAAATATTTCATAACAACCATTATAAGCTTTTATATGTCAATGATGAGAATGTAAAATCTTTTCAACAACCCATTTGCCCTTCCCTGAAGTTTATATTCCAGTTTTTACATCAGCTATGTATAGCATATTTTTAATTTTCACTTTTTTTCTAAGTCCAGGCACTGAAGGTCAAGGAAACATTAGGAGCTACCTTGCAGTTTCATACCAAAAGAACTAAATGAAGAAATAATTTATCCTTATCTTCAAGATACAATAAGAAGAGCTAGAGTTCAGTGTCTGGGTTCCATTTTTTCTTAGTAGAACTATTTAATGCTTCCTTTTCTCATTTGTGTAGGTGTTGCAAAAAAAAATCTCATTTCAAACTTACATTTGAAATTCAATCTACAGTTAGTCTGAGGGTAGTGGTGGACATTTTGTTATGGAGGTGGTATTATAAAGGACACGGTTTAATGGTTGGAGTCAATGATCTTAAAGGTCTTTTCCAATCAAAACGATTCTATAATTCTGTATATTAGTATTGTAATAGGCTATTACCCACAGTCATCACTACAGAAACAGCAAGAATTCATAAGCTGGGAGCGATGGGCTTGAGGAGACTCTGCAAAATCTACTCGGTAAATCTGCAATTTCTGTCGGCCCTGCAGCTTCACTCTGTAGTGGCGCGCCATGGAAACACTGTGTTTATGTGTAGTTTGCTGCTGGAAGAGCATGGCAGGGCAGAAGAGCTTTAGGTTGGGAATGACTTCAGTGACTGCTCCCAATTTAAAAGCATAGATGCAGAAATAATCAGGGTATAATAGCTCAGCTTCAGGCATGCAGGAAACCTTATTAAAACATAGAAGAAATTAGAACACTATTGAACTTGAAAGTAACAGCAAGATGTAATAAGCAAGAAGTGGCAGTCATATATGCCAGATAATCTTTACATCTTTACTAACAACACAATTTGCAAACTTAAAAATTGGAGTTACTTTTCAATATGTCATTTGGCTTGTGAAAATATTCTGCCTGCCCTATCCATAGTTTTCTGTTTTCTTCTTAATTTTTGGAGTACATATATGATGTAATCTGGTATTTCAACTCTGGAACAGTTTCCCAGATAAAGCATACAAGGGAATTCTCTTCTAAGCCATCCAAACTCCACCCATTGGAGGTTCATGTTAATTCTCTCTGAGTTTTTTTTCAATCTAGTTGAAATGGCTTCTGCAGTGAAAGATTCCTTAATTTCTTTTATCATCTACTACAATAGCAATATATGATTAATATCCTAGTTTGGAGAAGATGGTTCTGCATGGATTATATTTTCATCAAGTTTAAAATATAAACTGCAATTGTATTTTGTTTTAGTAAAAATAATCTAATTCTGTTGACTTGAAAAATACTTCTGTTCCTTTCACAGTAGCTCAGTTGAATGCATCAAGTTATGGGAAAAAAAAAAAAAGAAAAAAAAAGAGAAACTACATCTTGGAATGCTATGCATGCAGACATGTGTCTGTCAATGTGTATTATTTAAAAACTGGTTCTACAGGTGAGATTAATGCAATAAAAGAAGAAATGTATAAAAAAGAGAAAAATAGAATAAGTGAGCTGAGAGAGAATCTAGTAAAATGGAAATAGACTTTGTGGACCACAGAATTAATCAAACCTCTATGAATAATTTAATTCTGTAACATGTAATTCAATATGATTTAATTTAAAAGGACTGTTAGTAGTCTAAGCAAAGAGGTGAAAGTCTGTGTTCTGGTTTTGACAGTACCTGCATGATATCAGGCTGGTCTTCCTTTTCCCTGTCCTCTTTCGCTTGCCACTTCTGTCTAGCTATTTAACTGTCATTTTCTGAGACTGTATTCTGGAGGCACCCGTATCTCCAGCCTGCCTCAGGACAGAATTCCAATAGGCCATGGGACAGAAGACAGGTCCATGTTGTGTTAATAAGTAGAGCCTCTGCAGATCTGGGTACTAGGTGTTTTAAGTTCATTAACTCCTAAAAAACTGGTTGCTATTTGATACTGCAAGGCAGCTTTATAAATCATTTATATGACTTTTTTTAAAAAAAATATTGTATATAATATTAAGGTTGTCGATCCCCTACAATGTGTTAACTATCTTTCAGGTTGAAATAGTCTTTTTGTCTTTTTGTTTTGTTTTGTTTTTCTTTTCCTGTTGCAACATTTTTTTCTTTATGATGAATTATTTGATCAAATTTTAAAGAGTTGGAGAAAAAAATTTCAATGCCTTTGGACATTCAGACTATAAGAGGATTCCTAATTGTATAAAATTACACTTTTTAGAAACAGACAATGCTACCAGATTCTTAGAAAGCAAATGCCTAAACAAACTGTGTTTCCTCCTATTTTTTTTTCTTTTGGTTAAAAACAATTTATCTGTTTGACTTGGCAAAGTCAAGACCTTATCAGACTAAATAAAGCAGAGGCACTGACAAGTTCCATGGCTTTCGCTAAGACTTCCGTGACAGAGATTCTTTTCTTCTACTATATTTTTTTAAAATAAATTCTACTGCCTATGTCTGCAGTGTTTCCATCAGGATGCATATGAGTCATTTTCATTGGAAATATTGTCTTCCTTTCTTTCTGCCTGGAGAAACATTGGCTCTGGGTGTTTATCTTTTCAATTCATTGCTGATTTCTGACACACCTGTGGGGAACGAATCAATTCTGTACTGAAAGGGAAGCTTTGGCCCACCTAACACAACAATGAAATAATAAAGGGCTGAACGAGGCAAGGAAGAATAAAATAAAATAAAATAAAATAAAATAAAATAAAATAAAATAAAGTGGTAATGTAGAGAGGAGTCCTGAGAAGATAACTGAGCATTACAAGAGGAGGAAAAAAAATTACAAAGAAGAAAGAAGTTGAAAAGAAGTGAGAAGCTATTCTTTCCTTTCTTTCCCTTCTTTTCTTCTCATTTAATGCATTTTGTTTCCTGGTATATGTGCTGGTTTGACTGAATATGGACTAATTTTCTTCATGCAGTTAGAAACCTTTCTTTTACATAGCTAGCATGCTCATTATTTGGACTTAGTTTGAGAACAAGCAGATAACACCCCAACACAGAACTAGTGTTTTTAATTGCTCTGACCTGAGAGCCAAGGACATTCTGAGCGCTCTGCCCACAGGTGTGAGGCATCCAGGAAGGGGGGCAGAGATGGGGTAGAGCTTGACTGATGTCCAGGTTGATCAATAAGAGTATTCCATCCCATTAGCATCATGCTAATTATTTAAGGAGAGTTGGGAGTTGGGACCTTCCAATTGGCTCTTCTGCTATCTCTTCTCTTTGCTCTTTTTTGTTGGAGCCAGAGGAGTTTTTGGTGCAGGACGTTTATTTTTGATTTTTTACCTTTTTGCAGAGGCCTCTGAGCCTTTCTGCCTTTTTCCTCTTTTCTCTCTCTGGGATTGGCTTTGGGACCAGGTGTGGCTTGCTGGGACTGGTTGCTTAGTATGGACAGAGTTTCGTGAGGAATTGCCTTGAGTATCTTTTATTTCTATTTTTTATATATATTTACTAGTAGTGTATTAGTGTTCTGTTATTTTATTAAACTGTGTTTATCTCAATCCAAGTTTGTCCCTTCCCTTTGGATTCTCTCCCTTATTGGGGGGGGGAGGGTGGTGGGGAGGGGGCGAGTGAGCGGCTATTGTGGTTGTATTGCTAGTTCAGGTTAAACCACCATAGCATAGCTGGATAATATTTGGACACACTGATGAATGTATTGTAAATAGATCACATCAGAAACTGTCTGAGGGATTATTTTAAATGTCATAAAAGAAGCAGTCTCTAGACTTGTGTGTGTCAAACCACTCTCAGAGGACTGAATAAGATGCTTAGATATTATACTAAGACACTAAGAAATTTCTGTAGCAAGAAATTTAAGTTGGAATTCTGAAAAAAACTATTCATACTTTACAAGTAGAAAATAGCTTCCCAAGAGAAAAGTAAAAAATTTCCCTTCTGGAAACAGCCAATTGGCAATTTCTGCATATAAATACAATTTTAACATTAATCTCTGCTGATTTTAAAATTTGTCCCTTAAAATTAATCTGAAAGAAGCACTAAAATGCATCAAATGGACAAGGATGGTAGTAGTGAAATGTCTAATCTAGTAGAACTTTACATTTCTATCCACTGTGATTATTTTCAGTAATACACTATTTTCTAAATTAGGAACTAAGAAGAAGATTATTTGCGCATTTTCTCCTGCTTTCTCCCCTCAAGTGGGGTTAACATTTTTGGCTGGCTAATACAACTGGTATTAGAATTTAGAAAAAAATAAAGATACTTTGTGAAACACAGAGTAATTTTCTATGGCTTTTATTATGTTTCAGATTGGAAGCTTTTTTCCTTGTCTCTATTTACAATTTCAGCTTTTTTCTGTACCTTCAGTTTTCACTCAACATATTTTCTCAAAAGCTGAGTCTTTTTTAATTACATATTTTCTCCATGATACACAGTTGGTGGACCTAAGTCTGCATTCCCCTGCTATATATCCTCCCTAACTTCATGGCAGTATCTGCTCCCATTCATCAAATAGCATTATTTGATTATATCACTCTTTGTGTCTAATTGAGAGTCAGTCTGTAAAATCATTTGGAATTTTTCCTCCACACAAAAACAAAGTTTTGCTATTAAATGCAAGTGTGGAAGAGTATGACTGTCCAGCATGTGTTTCAAGGCTTAACAGCAAAACACTGTGAATTCAAACTTTTCAGGCTTCTGCGGCAGTCAGCAGAACAGCCAGACTGGTGTGAGGTAAATGATCTCTTGTGTATATCTTAACATGGGGAGACATTATCTCTGAACAGGAGAAGAATACTCTATATCATCTAAAGTTCGTTTGATAACCTTAGCAGAAAAGAAGCTGATTTTTTTAGTAAACTGTTTTCTTATTTAAAATTTCTGAAACATATTGGTGGTTTAGATTTCTGCAACCGTATTTCATGCATGGCTGACCACATGCTGTGCCACAAGACTGGTATTCAGTCAACATCACTGAAGGACTGAATCAGCCTGTTCTTAAATGGATTTTCTTTCTGCTAACCACAGTTAATTATGAAACCTTGTTTAAATGACTGCTAAGTACCGACAGCACAGTTATGGAAGCACATTACTAGGAATGGTGCCAAAATTTTACAGCTGTGCAAATTCATGGCATCTGATCCATTGGTAGTCATCTGTTGCTTTAGTTTAATTTCGAAGTTGTGATCTGACATATGCTGCTGTAATGGTTCAGTATGGGAAATTGTTGTGTTCTTTTAAAATGTTATTTAAGTTCTAAGAGAATTGTTGGGCTGAGAACTGAGTTCTTCACATTGCTTTACTGCAACAGTGTTGCCGGTTTGACTTCAAGGGCACACCAGATGTGTATGAGAAGTGTTCAGTTTCTGTATCTGCTCCCTTGCAACCAGTCTTCTGTGAAAAATGCTAGTTCTGTACAAGAACATTTACTCTAAGATACAAACTCTATCAGACACATTGCAATAGAACACAGGATATTCATCACGGGGTAGTATAATAGCTCTTCCTCCAGATTTTGGCCTTGTGGTTAGCTTTCTGTGTCTTCATTCAAGGTTCCATCAAGTGCTCTATTGTAGTGCAACTGCGAAGTGTTTGATAGCTAAGAGCCTGTCTTTGGAGTGTAAGTTATGGAAAAGTAAATGAGTTGCCACTACATTTCTGTTGGTCAGATACGAACTGCTGTCTGTCCATCCCTTACAGAAACTTCCAATCATCATATTTCTCTGCAATCTTAACTGATAAAATTAATTATTTTTATTCAATTTATTTTGTTTGTTTGTTTGTTTATAAGGAATGGCAGAAATAATGGCAAGAAGAAAGAATTTGGTGATTTTTCTTCCAGGACATGCAAGAATTCAGATAATGTTTGTGTAAAGAGCCCATGAAAAAAGATATTAGAAGAAATATATGTCAAGACACAAAAGATTAAAAACAAGTATAAATTCCATTCTTTCTTCTATTGTATACATAGACACATATAGATATATGTATAGATATATATGTATAGATATATCCATAGACTGACTTGTGGCTCTGATGCTTTTCAGCAGGCCTGCTCTGGAAAGCAGTTGAGATGCAGCGCACTTCTTGTTGGGTAGCTAGCCGCTCACTGGCAGTGGGGGAAAGTTAGACATGAAAAGCTTTCGTAGAAGGGAAAAGTTCTGGTGTGGATAGGGCCTAGCTGTCCCTGAGGTAAGAGTTGACCCTATGCATATAATGCAGTGAGTTTGGAGGATCTGGTGTACAGCAGGAAACTATGTTTCCTTATGTATTAATGGGTGAAAGGTAAGATTCTCCAACAGGCAATTCAGTGTTCTGTTTTCAGGAAGATTGATTCAACTAAAGGACAGAAAGCCCATACGGAAAGGAAACAACACATTAAAGAACTAGGATTTAGCTGTAAACAGGGTGGATATTGTTGCTGGTAGGGGTAAGGAGAAATTGCTGTCGTTTACTGCTTCACCAAATCTTTATAGGAGGGTCTTTCAGGCAGTTTACAAGCACTTTTTCACAGTCCCACTCCTCATCATCTGTTAGAGGAGGGAAGTTACAATAAAAGGTCTCTGAGTTGTTTCTTCCTAAAGCGAGAGTGTGATGAGTGCCTGGGGCAGGGCGAGTTCCCACTGCCAGGGCAAGGGTTAATCTCCAGGAAGCAGCTGGGCATGTTCAAGGAGGGAAGGCTCTTGCAGCCCATGGATGGGAAAAGCCCAATAAGACCCTGCAGGGATGTAGGTAGCACTGAGCTTCACTCTTCTGTGATGGCAAAATAAATTTGCTAGTAACTCAGACATGCTGCAAAGTTTGCAGTCAGCAGTGAGTTGACTGAAGGGCACAGTGAACAAGGGGAAGGAGATTGGTTTATAAATAATTCTAGTTGCAATTCTGTTTGCTTTCATCTGTTTAGAAAACTGATTATTTTGATGTATATACATATGTTTAAAAGTCTCAGGTCTTTATGTTTAAAAGAATTTTTTATCATCTTTGATCTCAGTGTGGAGAGTGGTCTTACATTCATCTCAAAGTTCAGGCTACCTTTGGTTCCCATTAGTGAAGCATGAAATCTGTTTTATAATGGAGCAGTCTGGGACAATTACATTGTGTCATAGGTAGAAAGTAATCGTTCTTCTTTTCTCCTTTACTGTGTGATTGCTGTACTTACTTCCTTATGGGCCCTAGTATATATGATATGTGTCCAACAATGTATGATAATTGTTGCATTAACATCAATGTTTTTTTCTAAGAAATAGTTGGAAGGCTTAATATCCAAGCCTGTGTCTTTATTCTTGGCACTAAATCTCCAAGATTTCATAATTTATGAATCATGTGATCAAAAATGTAGTTTTACTGTTTATTTATTATTCTATTTTACTTTTCAAGGCTGAATATAACTCTTTGAAAACCTAGTCTCTAACTCCTTTAATCGAGGTTGAATATATTTCTATAATAAATAACAGCAATATGCTATAGAAACAGTATTTTTAAAATTCAGTGCTGTTTTGTCAATTAATACAGAATACAGAAGCAAACCAAATATTTCCTACCTCTAGTATTCAAATGTAAAGATGTACTCTTTCACCAAATTTAGCAATCCAAACATTGCTGCATTCTTCCACTTTATGAGAAATGAAGAGCAGAGCTAACAAGAAACTATGATTTTTTTACAATATGGAACAGTTAAGAATAAATGAGCAGTATAAACACTGAAGAGTATGTGTGACTATGAAGAGTATAAGTATTTAAAAATCTTAGAAATGTTTCATTTCATAAAAAATAATTATTAGGACGTAGAGTCACTGAGTAAATCTCACATAACCAGCATAGCTGAAGTCTTCAAATGTATTTCTTTGCTTGGCATTTAACCTTGTCACATGGCTACTACTAGCAAATAGTTCTAATGTCAAGGAAGCATAATGAGGCAAACTTATGTATGAAAATAATAGAATATATTATTATTTCTGCCTAACTTATGATAAAAATCTGATGTGGATACCACTGGATAATTTGACCTTTTGTCTTCTAATATTGGCACAGTTGTTCATTTCCTGGGGAAAGCAAACAAACTGAGGGATAGTGATGTTCTCTGAGGTGCCACAAGTTTTTCTGGCTCTCAAAATCATTTTCCCAAGTCAAAGTATAAATGTTTCAGCACAATCTCATCACAGAGAATACATTTGGAACAGATAAAAAGTCACTATCAAAGTATTTGCATCAGTGTTCTGAGAAATGGATTGTATGGTTAAAAAATACTTCAACCCCCCACTCCCAATAATACTCTAGATAAACAACAAAAAAACCCACAAACAAAAACCGTAAAAGCAAGTATGGTTTTGTTGTCATTGTCTGTGTGAGTTAAGACAGAAACGATAATGATGAAGTTCTGTGAGGAAGAACAGGACTTACATTCACACTGTTTCTTTTTAAGGAGAAATGAAAAATTCCCTGTGGTTTTATGAAGCGTATGAGGGAACTTTATTTTCATTATAGTTACACATTTGGAGGACCTGGAGGAGGTTGCTGACTTAGAGTATTCTGATATAATTATTTTTTTAATGAACAAAGCCTTAAAATGAAAAAACATCCCAGTCCATGAGGGACACTAAGCAGTTGTCAGAGGTCTATGGTTACTGAACTGTTAGAAAAGGAGCCTTCATTACAACTGTAAAATGTGAGGAGAGAGCCTTAGCTTGGAGCCAGCTACACAGATTAGATTATAAAAGAGCTTGAGAACAAGTCATGCAGTTAGTATGATGCAAAGGAGAGAGTTGTCACTGTGCTGCAGGCAGTGGGCATACTAGGGTAGGTGATCCCATTAAGCAACAGTCTGTTGTAACCATCCTGATTATGCTGATTTATTACTTGGTGCTGGACAGTGTATTTATACTTTAACAGAATCGCAGTTTTGATGTACATGATACCTAACAATACCAAAGCTGTTCAGTGCCTGTTTGGGATCCTGTTCTTTTGTTTCAGTGGTTGTTGCCCAGTCCTGCGATGCAGGGTCACATTGGTTTTGCCTTCTGTCCATTTGTCTCATCAGAATTGGGGTCCCCTGACCAAGGCTCCTAGTACTGGTAATGATGACTAAGTGGATGTGAAGACAGACAGAGAGATAACCAGAGAGATGAACAGACAGATAGATGGTGTTTTGATTTTCCTTTTCTTCGTGCTTAGAGCCACATGTGGTGTTCATGAGGTCAAATGAAGCTCTGCATGTCCTGAGAGAGAAACCATGCCAGGTGGGGAATATTGAGGGGGCAGATCCTCTGGCTAAGGGAGGAAGAAGAGGAAGGTCCTGGAATGGAGGGCACATCTTAGGAAGCTAGAAAATATGGTTCTCCACAGAGCGAAGGCCTGCAGGAGAACAGATTTGATGGTCCAAAGGAAATTAGTGAAGGAAAAGGAAGACATCTTCACCTTCCTCCTTTCTCTTATAGGTCCTATGTTCTGAAAAACTCAATAGAATTGTGCCACCTGATATTATAGTGATACTTCGTTTAAAATAGTCCAGATTCAAATTTTGTCACCTGTTACTGCTACAGCTGGCTCTGGCTTAAATACTTTTAAGAAGACTAGGTCAAGTCTGAGCCAAAGAACCTTAAATACTTAGTAGCTGAAGATGCGGATTCTAACTTGATGGCTGGTATATGTGACGTAAATCAATTTCATTTGGACTCAGTGCCTCAGGCCTGGCCGTGAAGTCTACATAAATAAGTTTTATGCTATGAAGAACATGCTCTTCTTCATATAACTATTATCCAGCCTTCTCCAACTGCTTTCTTGTCTGTAAGGTTTTTTAACTGCTTCTCGTACTTCTCACAGTATCATAGTAAATTAAGAAAAAGTCTGCAGCTTGAGGTCTTATATTTAGAACAACAAAAAAAAAGCTTGTGTATGTGTAATGGAGATAGAAAAGTTGGCGGGGGGGAAGAGAGAAGCAAAACTCTGAAGTTTCCTGAAATTCCTAGAATTTCCTTTAGGATTTTTTCCTGCTATTATATTCAGAGAGCAGACAAGATGCTTGCAAAAAAATCAGTGTAGTATACCTTCCCCTCTCACCCCCATCTCCAAGTAATATTAGTTTTGCAAGATGATTTTGCCTTAAAAAGCTATACTTACTCAGGGTTATGCTGTTAGGTTTTTTGAAATCAGAATCTGGCTGCTCAGGCAACTATGATCACATTTTAAATTGATTATTCTTCTGTGGGGGGTGACCATTTTATTGCCTGAAATAACACAATTATGTTGCATTCCTCAATGCAATGGCTGTCACAAAGAGTAGATAAAGAAATAGATTGAACTTGTTTTAAATACATTTTGGGTGATAATTATTTAAGGATAAAAACAGGAATTGTGAGGCAGTACCTAAGAGACTTGAAATCTCACTTCTGAATAAATAGTCAGCACTTAGAATGCATTCAGTATTCTAAGATTATTAACCCTCTTTTATGCTCTAGGCCATATATTCTAGAAGCAATTAAATTGCATCCATTTGCCAATGAATCAAGCTAGTTGCAATGTAGAAGAAAGAGCGTAGTTCACCCATCAGAGAATGTTTGTAACAAAAAGGAGTTGAATTGTGCTGTAACTGAATTGTGCTGCAAAGAGCTGCATTCACCTCTGGTTGAAATCCAGTAAATTAACTCCGTACATTTACTAGAATACATAATCGCGCTATACCTTCTCTTGTGTAAAGGATGTACAATGACTTCCAGTAATAAAGCCAGGATGACTTTCTTGTGCAGATAGCAAGATGTAAGAACTGTATTAGCTATGCATGCCTTGGATATTGAAAATGTGTCTCCCTAATCTTTGTAAGAGTGTTGAATTTACTTTTCCTGCCAGTGCTGCAAGGAGTTTGCAATTAGAGTTTGAAGGAGAGTAGTGCCAGACTAGGTCTGTGATGAAGTGTGTTGGGCAATTCCACAGGTGTTGCTTAGTCTACAAGGAGGGTTTCAAATGTTCAGCTTGGTCTTAATGGCATATAATAAATTTTACTGAGGGGTGTGAGGGTGGATTTTTCAAAGCTAAAAATTTAAATTTCTACCCTTTGCAGAAAATAGGGTGCAGCTTGGTTTCCAATACTTCAGTTTATTAATTTTAAAATATTCCCTACTAATAAGGAATTACAGAAGAGGAAGAGTGTGGTTCCATGCAGCATACACCTTTGATCTGCAACAAAGCTTTGGTTTTTTTCAGTTACCAACTTTTTTTTTCCCCCTGCATCCCGCTCTGTTTATACATATATGTATACATCATGTCTGTTTATACATATATATGGTTATATGTTTATTTTTGCCCCTATACATCTTTAGTTTCCTGAAGCTAATATAGGCTGAAAAGTTTATGATTAAGTTGCCTAAATTAGAAAGTTCACTGCAGAGCACAGTTTCTGATATGTACATGCGAACATATAAGGATATGACATATTTAATAGGAAAGCAACATAACATTGAGAAGCAGCAACCAAATGCAACAGGAAACAACCAAACAGAGCAAAGACCTGCTAGGACTGCTGCATTCAGATGGTTAGTATGGGCAGACTGTTAACCTAACTTTGAAAAGGGGCTAGGACAAAAAAATGCTCAAGCAAAGACTGAATTCCTAAATGGTATCCAGTTTCTTAACTCCATTGTCTGAAGTATGAAGTTAGGATCTGGGAGATGATAGGCAGAATCATAGAGAAGGTGATGAGATCCAACAACATGAAATCATGTCAGTGGTCCCACTTCTTCCAAGAAGTAAGCAGTCAAAACACAGAGAGGTATAAAAGGCACACAGAAGTCAAGGATCTCCAGAGAAGTGAGGTACCTTGTATATAGCTCATTAAAACTGGAACAGTGCGTCTAAAAATATTAATTTTTGTTTATTATAATGTATTAGGTAACTTATTAGGAAGTTTGGCTTCATAATGAAGATAAATTAAGAGGTGATTTTAATTGCCAATGTAAATTTGCCTCTCAGAACACTGAAATTTACAGACTTTTCTCAAAATATGTTTGTTTTCAGTTGTCAGTTTGTGAGTAAAATTATTAATATTAGAGCTTTCTAATGAAGAGCACTAACATGAAGAGCACTTACACAGATTAAGTTTATTGTCATATATGGTTTTTTGATTTGAGATTGATGATTGAGCCTTTTGAGGAAGGGGCTGAGTGTGAGTATGTAGATGTGTGTGAGAAATTTCATTCATAACTGTCTTCAGTGAAACGGAATATAGTCTTATCAACATTGATCTCTCTCATATATGGTATGTGTACTGGGGAATAGTTTCCACTTAATAAGCTTCTAAAGCTCTTGGGCAAATCAATAGGCCTTTATCACTAAGTGAGCTCAAACTTTGAATTGTAAATGAAAAAAAACAAAACCACAAACAAACAAACGAAAAAAGAAAACCAAAATCAAAACAACAACAACAAAACCAACAACAAAACCAACCAAACAAAAAAATCCACCGTTTGGGCTTATTTATTTATTTGTTCTTTTTTAAAAACATAGTCTTGGGAGATAGCAAGTATCTTCAAATATCATTAGAGAAGCAATGAAATAGATGTAGTATTTATCTATCTTAATGCCTTTATGAGAGAGCTGAATCATGTTGAGGGATGTGCTAACACTTACATGTATCATAAAGGAAGACATTAAGCCCCATGTGAGATTCATCCCATCTTGACTCTTTTAGAGCTTATCGGGAATTTTTAGTGTTACGCTTGTTTTGCTTATTTTTTATTTGTTTTGGTTTAATTTCTTTGTTGTCAATGGAATTTAATTTTTCTTACAGGCATATGAAAGGCATATGAAATCGTCTTCTCAGGGTATTTACTTTTGTTAGTGCATTCTGCTATTATTTAAAGGCACTTCCACAGAGCTCCAAATAACTATCCAACTTTGAGCAATCCATTGAACTGTTTTCAAGCTCTTCCTATCAGAAGTCATTAAATCAAATCCTACTATTTTATTCTACACAAATCTAGTAGTAAATGGCTTCAGTTTAAAGGAACATGTTTTTCGGACCCAACCCTTAATGTGAAATGGAAAACATTGTCTCTCACATAAATATATTTTCAGAGATCACATAAATATATTTTCAGAAATGTAGCTGATTAGGTACCTTATCTAGCTATGGTAGGTACAGTTTTCTGTTGACTATTGTAGGCTCTGACCATTTTGTAGATTTTGTAATTTTATTAAATACCATGCCAATAAAATGCCTCTCTCTCTTACTCTTGGAGGCAATTTCTGTTCTCTAAAAAATATATTATCATTTAAGAGCCATGACTTTCATCAGTATTTTATAAGAAATTTACCCTTTAACTGTCTTACAATATATAATGGTGAATTTTGCCTCCAGAATACATCTAAGTACGTAGACATATCAATGTTCATGCATCACATGTGATGTATGGTTTAAATACAATAATTACTACTTTCACTCCAGGAATCTTTTAAGGGGAATAACACAGGGATGGTGGTCAAAGAGATGCAGGCTTTTTTTTTTTTTTTTTCCAGCTGATCTAAATGAAAAACTGTGTAATATTCAGTGTCTTTCTCATCATATGTTTTGGAAGAACCTGGGATGGGGCTTAAATTCATTTGCATTACTTCATGGATCTTCTGGAAACAAGAGTCAGTGACATATTATTTGGATCAGTTTTTCTTCAATTAAAGGAAAAGCTTCAATGGAAACTCAAACTATGATGAAGTCACCATGTTGACACAGTGCTTCTCAAAACTTCTTGACAGGTTTCTGAAATTTCTGCACTGGAGTTAGAAACACCTGTGCTGGTGTGAGTCCCAAACACCAGAGCACTGTGTGGCCTAAATAAATCATACTTTCCATATTTACATTGCTTTTCACATTGCCACTTGTGCAAAACCTTTCACTGGGGATCGTTGAAGTTTTGTTTGGTACTTGGTGGTTTGTCTGTGCTGAAGCCAGACAGACAGTACCAGGTGATGATCTAATCTGCATACAAAGAAGCAGCAGGCACTTACATTTCAGCACAATAAATTTCTAAATGTTATACTGTTGCTCTCTTATATTTTGCAGGTGATAAAGATTTCTGTGTGCAAAATGTCTGAGTTGAATATGTCTAGTGACCTCACAGGAGCTACACTACTTGAGGATCTAATCCAAATATATTATATGCGATGCTAGATAAATTACCATCCATTCTTTGTCCATTGTAAATTTTCATTTTAAATTTTGCTCTGTTTTTCTTTTTCTGTGAAATAATGAAGCAGATAATGGAGTACCATCAAAAGCTGGATAGGCATTCTGCAATTATACACCTCCAGAGTAAGAGAGCTCTGCATCATGATCCCCTTGGCAACTGCAATCATCCAAACAGTGCATAGTTTATATCATTCCCAGACCAGAATCTGCTACTCAGGGTCATATCTGAAGCACAGAGAAACAATTTGAATGACAGTCCGGGATGGGAGATACCAGAAAATATAGACGGTTTTGTTTGTTTTCTTAGGTAAATGAAGAATTCTGTTCCCGATTTTAATTTAAACACATTGCAGACATGCTATGCCATTTGTAAAACACAGTAAGTTAATTATTAGGTTCATCTGCTAAATTATGTGTGATCAGATTTCTGGGGTTTGAAAATGTTTGCTGCTGTCAGTTGTGCAGGAATTTACGTTATTTTAGCGGCTTCAACAGCTAGAAGGCAAACATATAATTCTGAACATGGGACTTACACAGCACTTACAAATTGTTTGGCATCATTACTATCTCCATGGTACAAACAATATAGAGGACTCAGAAGGAGCATATTCATATTCTCTCTCTTTTTTTTTTTTTTTTCCTGGTTCCTGATTCTGCCGCCTTTTGAGTCCAGGTTTGTGGATTGGAAGAATTGTGTCACTGTTGGTCTTCTCAGCGAGCAGAGAAAAAATTCTAATGGAGTAAATGGGAATTTCTTACAAAGGGATGTGATCATTTAGTGATGAAGTGATGAGATGTAATGAAAGCCAGGTGACTAAGTGTACAGTGTTATGTTAGCACACCTCTTAAAAATTCTGGGATTTGCAGGCAGCTGTCTAATTTGCACCATCATATGATTTGTTAATGTACCTCTGGGAGAGAGCACGGGGTAACCTTGGGCTATAAGTCTTTTAGAAATGTATCTTTTTAAGGAAATGCCTGAAGAAGAGCATGGAAAACTGGGACAGAGACAAGGGTCTCCAGGCTTTCAAATGCTGCAAATCAGAAAGTTCATGGAAAGTGCTTTAGTAAGAAAGTCAGAAATCAGTTTTGAAGAAAGTACTTCTTTGCAAAGGAAGATGATGGTCAACATACTGCATGTCTAGTTTCTCCAGTGAGTAAATTAAGTGGTATAAAACATCCCTTTCTGGAACTATAGAAAGGGTGGTAGAGAGATTAATAAACTTTGACATTGACATTGTAACCCTTTGTGGCTGTATCATGAAGGCAAAAATATGCTGTGGGAGATTGATGTCCTTAAACACATGTACATATTTTCTCTTTTCTGACAGGTGCTGCTGAATCTTTCTAGAAGTGAAAAAATACATATACAAACATTATTTCTGTATTGTCACAATACTTGGAGGTATTCTTAAATGAAGTTTGATGAATGTATATACACAAACATATGTACTTACCTGTGTTCTGCTACTATACCTGAAGTTTTAAAGCATGTTTGATATATCAGCTATTGAAGAGCACATTGTTCATAATGGCCTCTTTAAATTTTGAGAAGCTACATAATGTTCAGATAGGAGATAATACAGTTTTTTAGCAGATGGCAGCATTTGATATGCCTGTGGAATATACGGAAAAGGCACCATGGCTCTGTTCTGACAAAAAGGCTTTGGTTCTTTGGACAGCAATGCACATGCACATGTACACACACCCTTGAGATGTCATTTTGCCATCAACTAATGAATTCTGATTTCTGTATTTGCTAGTTAACAAATTACAGAAGTTCATGCCCAAACCTGAAAGCCAGTTTTAGGCTGGTTTACAAAATCCTGGTTACCTAGCAACAAGTAGAAAGGATGTGGAGGAGCAGGCAGGCTCTGAGTCAATACATGGCAGCAGTAGTGTCAGTTCAGCAAACCAGGCTTTAGATAGCTTACTGTATTTATACAGATAGCTCTGCAAAATGAATATGCTTACTGAAATGCAGTAACTGTGGGTGTTTCATGGTCTGACACTAGCATCTCCTTACATGAACTCCCCAGAGTGGCTGCTTCTATGCCCAATGTATTCTCAGATCTTTAGAAGAAGAATAAAATATCAGCAGGAGAGTGGAAAAGCAGAACAGAACAAAACATTTGACTGGGTATTAATTAGCTCTTATCAAATATGCAAGGATCTGTTTTTTCATATCTTTTAAAGATAGTGTGTTGTAGAGAGAAAGAAAAAACCTTTTATAGTTTATGTCTGCACTAGAAATACTAAATATTTTTCCCAAGGACTTCAGTATGCTTTCATCCATTCAGACATTTATGACTTCTGGGTCTGAAAGGGAAAAAAAGAAAACAACAAAACCAAAACCAAACAAACTAGTAATTCCATGGTTACTTATAAAATAAATTCTGATGTTAATATGTCGAATATCCAACAAAATTATTTTCTTATGAGTCTTCGAGCCTACCCATTAGAAAGAGGAAAAGGTTATGGCACTCTTTGAAAAAGAAATTATGTTAAATTTTCCTGTTCATAAATTTGTTCTGTACATGTAGGATAATAATGTTTCTTTTTAACATCTGCTTTTCAGATGTCCCTTGTAAATGCTTCAGGACAGGGGTTCTTCCTTATTGTAGTTGTAGAGATCCCTAGCACCAGAGGACCCTATTCTCAGTTAAGTAAAAGTTTAAAATAATTGATTTGAGCACTAGGAAGAATGTAATTATTTTAATTTGAAAATAAAATCCTAATTTTCTTTAAAAATATACTCTTGTGTGTTTAAATGGCAAATACAACGTACTTGGAGTTCTAATTCTGAAAAACTCATTAATTCACTGCCATGGGTCAGAGATGTTCCTCAGGAGAATTAGGGTTTAATTCAAAGAAAAAACTGAGCCAGTATAGCCATTATCTGTAGTCAGGAAAAAGATAATTTCTCCATTGATCTTTGCATGCTCCAAAGGGACAGTGGGGTGATTTGCTTTTGTTTGTCTCTTTGTTTGGTTGGTTTTCTATAAACAAGGAAACAAAGGAAGATTTCGGTATGAAGTTCTTTGATTACAGGTGTGTCTTTCTAGGGAAATTCTTTAGTCTGATGTCTACAAAGTTGTATCAGGATGACTTATGCTCCTATTCATAAGAGTAGCTGTATTATAAGCATCTTTGTCATAGGACAGTTTGACCCAGCAGAGAGCTGGTAAGGCACTAGTGTGACAGTGTTATCAGTGGAAGATGAGCATGCATGCAAAACACTTGAAACAATGGCCGAGTACAGTGCCTGTCCCAGGTGATGCAGCTGCTGCCTGAAATATGGTCCTGACTTGCTTTGCTTTACTATAAACGCAAGATATAACTTGTTATTAGTCTTTCACAGTAGTGAAAAAGTGACCAGCATCTTCACATGCTAGAGGTACTATCTTTGAATCTTTGCTTTCCTTAGGACCTCAGCCCTACCTGTCTTTTTCCTCTTTTCCCATATATTAGACAGTATGAGAGAAATTTCTCTTCTCCACTGCAACTAATGGACCCTACCATTTAAACCATTACAACTTCTTCAGTATGAAATATTTGATGGCTATTATAAATTATTTAATGAGATGTCATAAACTAAAGATACAAGTGATCCCTTCTAGTCCTTCTCTTTACCATCCTCCTTAGCCTACTGCTGTAAAACATTAAAAGTCTTCTTTGTTATGTGTTAATTAGTATTAATGGGGTTAATCTTTGCAAAATAGAGAAGAAAGCAAACAGGATGCTGGGACTGCATTAGCAAGGGCATCACTAGCAGAGACAAAGATGTTACCATGCCACTCTACTCAGCAGTCATCAGGCCACACCTGGAATGCTGTGCTCAGTTTTGGTCCCCACTGTACAAAAGATGTGGATAGACTGGATAAGGTCCAGAAAAGCGCCACAAAGATGACCAAGGACTGGGAAGCCTGCCGAATGAGGAAATGCTAAGAGAACTGAATTTGTTCAGCCTGAGAAAAGAAGTCTTAGGGGAGACCTTGTCGCCATGGTCTAGTATTTAAGGGGTGGCTACAAAGAAGATGGAGACTCCCTTTTTCAAAGGAGTCACATGGAAAAGAGAAGGGGCAATGTGTACAAGTTACTCCTGGGGAGATTCTGACAGAACATAAGAGGTAAATTTTTCATGATGAGAACAATCAGCCATTGGAATAATCTACCCAGGGAAGTGGTGGATTCCCCAACATTGGGCAATTTTAAGATTCAGCTGGACAGGGTGTTCCAGAGGTCCCTTCCGACCTGGTATTCTATGATTCTCTGATTATCTTGCTTTAGTGAGACATTCAAGGGAGAACTTAATTAAACAAAGGCAAAAAAATATAGAAATATAGAAAGACTTGTATACTGATTCAACCTCTTTTCCTGTTCCATAGTTGCACATGCAGATATTGGACTGCATTGTTCATCGTCAGAAACAGGTCCTAAAACCAAAGCTACACTGTCCCTGCAGCCCAGCAAGGACACATACATTGAAGAGAACTCTGATGATTTATTTCATTTTGCTATCTTCATCATTTCTTAAAATCTATAAGGTGACATTTTTCTCACAAAATTCAAAGGAAGATAACATAGAGAAGAGAAGGTGCATTTTTTGTGTGAATTATTCAACTAGTCTACTAGATAAATATAATAGAAGGCCTAGAAAAGTTTATCCTTTCAAAAGTGAAAATATGATTTTATTGAATGCAAGTAATTACAGAATAGGATTTGTTGCCCAATATAGATATATTTGCTGGAGATATATAGCATGTCCACAAAGGGGGAAGTAGTGATTGTAGAGTATTCCCTAGTCAAACTTTCCACACAGGCTTGTGCCTCTTTTTGGACCTTTTCATGTCCAGTCTTCACAGTCTCAGTGCTCACTACCTGTTGGTTTGAATTATCTGTCATCTTCGCATCATTAATATCTGCATTCTCTTTTCTAAGATCTGTAGCTTTTGGTGACTGGAATATAAAAGAGTATTTCTGTAGAAGTTTCACACTGTAGTCAAGCTGATTGGATTTTTTTCCTCAATGATTGTATGAAAACTCCAAGTATAGATCATCTTTTTCTGAAATAATTTAATCGCAGTAGCTGTTTGGGAAGCTAATAGAAGCTATGTGCATGGTTTAAAAGGAATAGTACTGTTAAACTATTCTCTAATGTGCTGTTATTTGTTCAGTAAGCTATTCAGGGTCAGCACAAGGTTTCTAACTCCTTCTGTTGAGCTAGGACTTCAGCACCCAGCCTGGAAGACATCTTTGGGAACAACCTCAACCTATTTTTGTCAATTGTCAATGGCTTCCCATTGTTACGGGAAAAGCCTTCAGTTTGGTACTGATCCTCTACTTATTCTGGACTTTCATAAATATGATTAAGGTCCCTTGTTTCTTGAAAGCTAGGAGATTTAAAAGCTCCATGTTAGCTTAAAATTTAACCAGGAAGATATCTTAAAAAATATATATTTTAATAACCTTGAACAGCACTCGGTGTTTGATGACTTAAGAGATCAAATCCAAAAATAATTTCTCATGATGCATAACAGTACCTCAAATAAAATAGAAAGCAATAACAGTTAAAAAAATCTTCCAACCATTATATGTGATAATGATCCAGGCATTCACAATTGATTACTTCAAAAATGGCAAGTTCTGTTGCTTTTACTAGTGCCTTCATGTAAAATCGCTGTATTTTTTTCTTCTTTTCCTGTGAAATTTCTGGATATAGAAAGATAAATATTAATCTGGATATACCAGTTCAATATGAACTCTTATTTTGTATTTGTTAAGATTTTGAGCAAAAATACTGGTGATATATATGAATGTCTATGGTTTTCATGCAGAAGAGTTCTGGAGAATTGATTGAATTACAAAAGTAGTCCTGGTTTCTCTCGCAGCCACTACCTTGACCCATATGCAATTCTTATGATACCTCTTTTGTGGACTATTTCCTTGCTTCCAAGCAAAATGCAGATACTTTTATGTCAAATTCTTAAAAACACTGCCTATTGATTTAAAAGAAGAAAATTCTAGATGTTTATATATGATAGACTTATGTGCAAGAGCACAGAAAGAAATAAAATTAACTGCTGGGGTTTTTTATATTGAGAAGCTAAAAAGTCCAGGGACAGCATGTACAGAAGGAATATATAATATGTATGTACATAACTGGTTCCACAAAGTCAGAAAATAACTTCTGCTATAACAAATATAGGAAACAACTTCCATTTTGAAAATGCAGCATGAGAAAAAAAGGTTATAATACACAATTCACATTTATACCAAGAACAGGGCAATCTTAGTGTGAAGAGAACTTCAAATCCATCTCTAAGTTATAGTATACTAGACGCTGAAGGACATACTTGGAAATGAGTCCTTGCATTTTTTAAGATTCTATTGAATACCAACATTCAGAAAGTTAAATTTGAAGCTAATAATTTTTGTATCAAGTAGAAAGATGCTGAACATTGTTTTCTGTTTTTTTCTTAAGTATTGATCAGATTTTTCCCCTGAATTTGATGTTACCGATCTAATAAATTCACAAAATATTTCTCAATGTGCATATTCAGAGATACAATTATCAGGGAACTTTTGAATTAATGATAAACAAGCAGCTGCATTTAGCGCCCACCCTCCAACCAACAGAAAAACCCTCTAAAAGGTATTTTGCCCTTGGAGAATAATTTGCATCCTGTGCTCATTTTGATCAGATGCTGGATACCTTTTGAATATATTTCCTACAACAAACAATTGGCTGTTTGCTTAGAATATTTTTACAAAACCAATAGGCAAGTAGGACTTCTCAGACCATTGTAGAAACAGCCGTACCATTTAACCTAGTAGCCTCTCTTGACAGGGCTAATAGTAGTTGCCTGGGAGAAACAAAATATTGAAAAACAGAAAATAATGGTAGCATAGAAAAATACTTTCCCCAGTCTAACATTCTAAGCTGCTTGGAATCATAGAATCATTTTGCTTGGAAGAGAGGTCATCAAGTCTAACCATAACCTAACTCTAGCACTAAACCATGTCCCTAAGAACCTTGTCTATGTGCCTTTTAAACACTTCCAGGGATAGTGACTCAACCACTTCCCTGGGCAGCCTGAAATGTTTCCTAATGTACAAACTGAACCTTCCCTGGCACAACTTGAGGCCATTTCCTCTCATCACTTGCTACTCGGAAGAAGAGACTGATGCCTTTCGCGCTACAATCTTCTTTCAGATACTTGTAGAGAGAGAGATAAGGTCTCCCTTCAGCCTCCTTTTCTCAAGGCTAAACAGCCACAGCTCTCTCAGCCACTCCTCATGAGACTTGTTCTCCAGATGCCTCACCAGCCTTGTTGCCCTTCTCTGAACTCTCTTCAGCACCTCAGTGTCTTTCTTGTAGTGAGGGGACCAAAACTAAATACAGTATTTGAGGTGGGGCCTCACCAGTGCCGAGTACAAGGGGATGTTCACTTCTCTAGTCCTGCTGGCCACACTATTCTTGATGCATGCCAGGATGCTGTTGGACTTTTTGTCAGCTTAGGCATCCCAGCATCAGAGGTTGCAACTGCATTGTGTTAATTATCGTTGATGGGACTTACTTCTGTGAAACTCTGTAACAGCTTTCTAAACACATTTGGATTTTGCACCAGACTGTGGCAATGTGTACCGTAATTTAATCACGTATAGTGTGGAAAAGTACATCAGTTTATTTTATACCTGTTGCTTAATAATTTGATTTAATGCCTCCTAGTTTTTGTCTTATGTGGAAAAGATGAATAAACATGCTGATTTTTCCTTATCATGCCATTCATGATTTCACTAATTTTTCATATATCTTCTTCATTGACCCTTCTCCAAATTTTTTCCTTTTCAATCAG
Source organism: Caloenas nicobarica (assembly GCF_036013445.1). NCBI lineage: Eukaryota > Metazoa > Chordata > Aves > Columbiformes > Columbidae > Caloenas > Caloenas nicobarica. Next base: position 45,691,111 of record NC_088249.1, read on the forward strand.
TGCCATACTTCAGATCATCATTGCTTCCTTGTCTTCTCTAGGAATTTTTCTAGGAACTGTTCTAGATCTCCAGTATTCTTAAGATGGGGCAATCAAAAAAAGAAAATACTATTCCAGGTACAAATCTAACATGGATTCATATAGTGGAACAATGACGCTTCCAGATTTCTCTGTGTATTTCCTAGTAACTTTGAACACGTCTGCCTTTCTGATTGCTGTTGAGCTGCATGCTTTGATCTGATGATTTCAAAGAACTGTGAATGATGACATTAAGATTTTTCTCCTGAACAGAAGCAGATCCTTTGGAGTCTGCTACTGTGTATATTTAGAGTAGTTCCTTCCCCATGTGGATTACTTTTCATACTACTGCTAGTTCTTCTGTGCATATTCATAATTTGGGCCAACTAGCAATTAATATTGGTTTCTATAAAGTGGCTGTGTGATCCCAAGAAGATGTGTGCATTAAACCCCAGGAACTCATTTTATGTAGGCTGCTGAACAGATATTAGATGGAAATGACTCCTGTTCTCTGTTCACCTGGGCTAATTTCAAACCAGTGTCACAGAACTGAAATGTTCTGTACCTTGTTACAAGTTACTGGAGTTTATCCAGTCAAATCTATTTGTGATTCAAAATGTATTTATCTTGAAAGATGTTCTCTGCTTTCTATAGAGCTGAAAACAAGTAAGAGATTTATACATTTTTTCCACCTGAGTTCTAAAGGAATATTAATATTAGTAATAATGTCATCAATCCTGCTGTCAAGAAACAAATCTATTTGCTATTTACAGATAGCAAAGCATCAATTGAAACTGTACTCATCTCTCACCACGACTTCATGTATACAAGTAGCATTAAAATAAAGCCTAATTTGATGTTCCATGAATGAAACCCTGTCGGCAACTGTCTGAGTGCCCTGGGTGTTATTCAAGCCTGTGAGCACAGCAAGGAGACATAAGTCTTTGGAATGATTTTTACTCTCTGAATGAGGCAAAGAAGCACTATCTGACCTGAATTTATGATGAGTGTTACTTATCAATGTTTGCATTAATTTTTGGAGACTAAACAAACCTACAAGAGGAGCACACAATCATGTTCCCAAAGGTGTGTTGGCATGTTCTGCCACTTTATATTATGTGCAGTCAGGCTGCACTGTTTTAATTATAAAAAATAAGATCAAAAGGCTTTAAAAATATATAAATCCAAAGGATTCATAAATTCAAAGCTCTGTCTCAGAATAATATACTGCTACTGTTTAACATGTAAGTACCTCTTAAAATGCATTATGCATTTGCTCCTTTATCTGCTTTTAAAGCGCCCATGTCAGAATTTTGAAGTGCCTCTGCACTAAGTATCATTCTCCAGAGTACTGATTTCACCCTGTAACAAAAGAACTCTACAGTGTGCTCCTTGATGTCAAATTACCTACCTTTCTTGTGTTAATCATTATAGTAACAAAACATTTCACAGCATTTAAATAGTGTCTGTGTAAAGGAAGCATTATCTTCTTCCACTTCACAAATATTAATCTGAAGCAGTGTAAAATATCAAGAAACATGACCATGGCCCCCTACAGCTGCTGTGACGAAGCCCAAGGCTTCTGAAGTAGCCACCCTGGGACAATTGAAGTTGAACTTGATGTGAGTTCTGCTGGTAGCTTAAATCAGAACTGAGAATGAGATCAGAACTGGTAACTGATAATATAGATAAATGGTAAAGAATCACAGATTAGTTTGGGTTGGAAGAGGCCTTCAAAGGCCATCTAGTCCAAGCCCACCTACAATGAGGAGGGACATCTTCAACTAGATCAGGTTTCTCAGAACACTGTCCAGCTTGGCCCTGAACACTTCCAGGAATGAAGAATCCACAATATCTCTGGGCAACCTGTTCCAATGCCTCACCACACTCATGGTGAAGAATCTCTGCCTTATGTCTAATCTAAATCTACTCCCTTTCAATTTAGGGGCATTACCCCTCATCCTATCACTACATGCCCTTGTTAAAAGTCCCTCTCCAGCTTTCTTGTAGGCCTCTTTTAGGTACTAGAATGTTGCTATAAGGTCTTCCTGGAGCCTTCTCTTCTCCTGCTCGAACAACCCAAACTCTTAGTCTGTGTTCATATGAGAGGTCCTCCAGCCTTCTGATCATCTTCGTGGCCCTCCTCTGGACTCGCTCCAACATGTCTATGTCCTTCTTATGCTGGAAGCCCCAGAGGTGAATGCAGTACTCTAGGTGGAGTCTCACGAGAGTAGAGTGGAGGGGAGAATCACTTCCCTCAACCTGCTGGCCGCACTTCTTTTGATGCAGCCCAGGACATGGTTGGCTTTTTGGGCTGCAAGTGCACATTGCAGCTCATGTTGAGCTTCTCATCCACCAACACCCCCAAATCCTTCTCTTCAGGACTGCTCTCAGTCCATTCTTTCCCCAGCCTGTATTTGTGCTTGAGATTGCCCCAACTCATGTGCAAGACCTTGTATCTGGCTTTGTTGAACTTAATGAGGTTCGCACAGGCCCACGTCTCACACCTGTCAAAGTCTCTCTGGATGGCATCCTTTCTCTCTAGTAGGTCAACTGCACCACACAGCTTGGTGTCATCAGCAAACTTGCTAAGGGTGAACCAAATCTCACTGTCCATGTTGCCAACAAAGGTGTTAAACAGTTCTGGTTCCAATACTGACCCTTAAGGAATGCCACTCATCACTGGTCACATAGAATCATTGACCGGAACTCTTTAAGTGCAACCATCCATCCATCAAACCAATGTCTCTCCAATTTAGAGACAAGGTTGTTGCATGGGACAGTGTCAAATGCTTTGCATGAGTCCAGCTCAAGCAAGTAGTTCTGTTTTGCAAACACTTCTGTGAGTGATCAGTCATCTGGGGCCAGATGGGATACAGCCAAGGGTGCTGAGGGAGCTAGTGGAGGTGATCACTAAGCCACTTTCCATTATCTACCAGCAATCCTGGCTAACTGGAGAGGTCCCAGTTGACTGGAAGTTGGCTGATGTGACGCCCATCTACAAGAAGGGCCAGAAGGACAATCCAGGGAACTACAGACCTGTCAGTCTGACCTCGATGCTGGGCAATATCATGGAGCAGATGATCTTGAGTAACATCACACAGCACATACAAGAGAACCATATGATCAGGCCCAGTCAACATGGGTTTTTGAAAGGCAGGTCCTGTTTGACAACCTGATCTCCTTCTACAGCAAGGTGACCCAACTAGTAGATGAAGGAAAGGCTGTGGATGTTGTGTACTTAGACTTTAGTAAGGCCTCTGACACTGTATCCTGCAGCATTCTTCTCCTGGAGAAGCTGATAGCACATGGCCTGGATGGTTGTACTCTGCAATGGATAAAGAACTGTCTGGAGGTCCAGGGCCTAAAGAGTTGTGGTGAACGGAGCCAAATCCAGCTGGTGGCTGGTCACGAGTGGTGTTCCTCAGGGCTCAGTATTGGGGCCAGTTCTGTTTAATCTCTTTATGAGCAATCTAGATGAGGGACTGAGTGCGGCCTTAGTAAGTTTGCAGATGACACCAAATTGAGTGGGAGTGTTGATCTGCTGGAGGGTAGGATGGCCATACAGAGACCATATTGACTGGACCAGCTGGATCATTGGGCTGAGGCCAATTGTATGAGGTTTAACAAGGCCAAGTGCCGGGTCCTGCACTTGGGTCATAACAACCCCAGGCTCAGGGAAGAGTGCCTGGAAAGCTGCCTGGCAGAGAAGGATCTAGAGGTGTTGATTGACAGCTGGCTGAATATGAGCCAGCAGTGTGCTCAGGTGGCCAAAAAGGCCACCAGCATCCTGGCTTGTGTCAGGAATAGTGTGGCCAGTAGAACTAGAGAAGTGATTGTGCCATTGTACTTGGCGCTGGTGAGGCCTCACCTTGAATATTGTGTTCAATTTTGGGCCCCTCATCATAAGAAGGACATTGAGGTGCTAGAGAGGGTGCAGAGGGGGGTGATAAAGCTGGTGAGGGGTCTGGAGCACAAGTCTTATGAGGAATGGTTGAGGGAACTGGGTCTGCTTAGCCTTGAGAAAGGAGGCTGAGGGGAGACCATATCACTATCTACAACTACCTGAAAGCAGGTTGTAGCATGGAGGGTGTTGGTCTCTTCTCCCAAGTAGCAAGTGATAGGACAAGAGGAAATGGCCTCAAGTCGTGCCAGAGGAGGTTTAGATTGGATATTAGGAAAAAATTCTTCCTGGAAAGGGTTGTCAGGCATTGGAACAGGCTGCCCAGGGAAGTGGTGGAGTCATCACCCCTGGAGGTGTTTAAAAGGCATTTAGATGAGGTTCTTAGGGACATGGTTTAGTGCTAGAGTTAGGTTAGGTTATGGTTGGACTTGACAATCCTGAGGGTCTCTTCCAACTGAAGTCATTCTGTGATTCTTCTATGATTCTATCCTTTTTGTTATGAATGGTTTCTGTAAAGCTCAAAGGCTTCCTTGGCTGTATTCAGAGATTCTGCTCTTTAGGAATTGGACTTGTATTCTAATCTTCATAATCTTTGATAAAGATTCTCTTTCCCTTTCTTTTCTTTCACAACTTTTCAATTTCAATAGAGTTCATATTATCTACTCTCAACATGACCACTTATATTAATGGGGTTTATTATACCAACTATAGTGTACGCTTGCAAATTGTTTTAGGATATTCTTACTCAAGGAAGGAAGAAGTCATTAGGTAACAGCTATCTAGAAATGGGAAAAGGTAAAATGTAGATTTAAAATAAGGCCACCGTATTTTCTTTTATAGCTTCAGGATTATCTGTTTGTTATCAACCATTCCCAAAGTACATGCATCACACTAAGATAAATGGGAAGTATGGTGAATTAGTTCATTCCAAACCTTTTATGTAGTAAGTGCTTCATAATTCATAGGAAAAAGTAGAATAAAGTGCTCATAGTCTAATACTTTTGACAAGGGGTGCCGGAACCTTTTTTCTTGTTAATGTTTTCATCAGATTTGTGATGAATAAATTGGCCCATTTTTAAATGTGCAGGCTTCACTGTAGTGATAGAGTTAGAGACAGTGGTACGGTGTGGAACAGAAGGACCCACATGGCAGCAGCAACAACTGGAGACATAGGATGGAGACCTGCATTCTGAACAAATCCTGCCAGCTTATTCTGTTCATTGTTCTCCAAGAGTCTGTTAACCTAATTGAGCTTTAGATTTTACTGTAATTTCTCTGTCTATCTATGAGGGAAAGAAACCTTGGAGAAAATGCTGGAATTCCTTTTATGGCTGGCATCTTTCAGTCAGTCTTGAGAGTTACCACAGGGATGCCAACAGTGATAACTTGAAGTAGAATTGGAAGTGTGCCAACTCATTCTGTGTTAGCACAATGGTTTAAAGTAGTTTGGTTTTGCCAGCACTGTCAAAAATATATTTGCCTTTAGCTGCTTGAGCCCACTAATAATCAGTGTCCCTCTACTCAAGCTTCATGTGATGGGAGACTGCTTAATATTTTGCACTGTGTTTTCTGGCATTCATCAGAGGTTGTTCTTAATAGGTGTTAAAAGTAGTAGACTGTGACTACTAGTTTCACTACTCAGTTATGTTTTAATTACTGTAGATGCATCAGTCTCATTTTGCAAATCTTTTCTCCTGCAAAAGCATGTCCTCAAAGGTATGTACTGAGTTCTATAGGTATATAATTCTAAAATAGATCTCAAGTGCCCATAAGTTGTTCTGGACAGACAATGTCTATCTGAAATGCAGTTTTATAGACAGGCAAACATATTTGGGAGGTGACATGAGATGGAGAGTAAGTCATAGATTCATAGAATAGTTTGAGATGGAACGGATCTTAAAGATCACCTAGTTCCAACCCTCCTGCCATGGGCAGGGACATCTTCCACTGGACCAGATTGCTCAAAGCCCCATCTAACCTGTCCTTGAACACTTCCAGGAATGGAGCATCCACAACTTCTCTGGGCAGCCTGTTCCAGTGTCTTACCACCATCACGCATGCGTTCTTAGTTCAAGACAAAATAGGGTAAAAAAAAGATTATGGTGAGTTCCTCTATGTCATGGATACAGACGTGTGTGTGTATAAACACACACTATAAGTATGCACACACAAAAATATGTATGTATGAATCTATACATAAGACAGTCTCTCCTGAAATGACAACCATTATATGAAAAAGTTAGAAAATTCCCATGTTCCTCTGTTATATAATCTTTTAATAAATTAGGTATAGTGTAGTTAAAACTACAATCTATTTGTGTAGCTAGACATAAAAAATGCTGGCATAGTCACAATTAACCTTAATTTCACCTCAGCTTTAAATTAAGTAAATGCTTTGTAAGGCAAAGCCTGTCTCCTGGCTTGCCTGCTTTATGGCTCCCTAGGAAGGTCTGTTTTCTTCTGCAAATCTAAGGCAAAGGATATAGATCATGAACTGTTTTGAGTCAGTGGTATCATTAATAAATTCAAATGTCATGAGTGTTTCTGCAATACATATGGCAGATGCTTTAATGGATATTGGAGCCAATCATCAAAGTCTCACTGGGGCTTATGCTGTGGAGACTAGACATCAAGTTTTCCTATGCAGCTCATTGAAGTCATTCTTGTTTGCCCATTAACCCCTATGACATTACAATATTAAAACTGTCCCAAGAACAACATGTATTTTTCAGCATGTCATGCTATTTTGGAGTATGTGCTTGTCTTTCTAAGGTGTCCTAATACATTGTGTTTTGAAACTACAGGCAAGATGGGAACAATTCTTTTTGGAAACCAAGGGATTTATATCATTAAAACCCAATGGCATGCTTGACATTTTAAAGAAGATATAATTCCTGCTCAGGAGTGATTCGGGTTTTGTTATCTAAGTCCTGAGCCACTGCAGGTATGATTGACTCAGATATTAGGACCTGCTGTTGACACTCTCATGGGCAGAGCAGCCCTGCAGGGGGATCTAGACAAATTATAGAACTGGGCAATCACCAACTGTATGAAGTTTAACAAGGGCAAGTGCCAGATTTTGCACCTGGGACACGGCAACCCTGGCTGTATATACAGGTTGGGGAATGAGAGGCTAGAAACCGACTCTGCGGATAGAGAGCTTGGGGTTCTGGTCAACGGCAAGTTGAACGTGAGCCAACAGTGTGCCATGGCAGCCAAGAGGGCCAACCGTATCCTGGGATGCATCAAGTATGGTATTGCCAGCTTGGCGAGGGAGGTGATTGTCCCACTCTGCTCTGCACTGGTGCGGCCTCACCTGGAGCACTGTGTGCAGTTCTGGGTGCCACAGGATAAAAATGATATAAAGCTACTGAATAGTGTCCAGAAGAGGGCCATGAAGTTGGTGAGGGGTTTAGAGGGGAAGCCGTGGGAGGAGCAGCTGAAGTCACTAGGTCCGTTCAGCCTGGAGAAAAGGAGACTGAGAGGAGACCTCATTGTGGTCTACAGCTTCCTCACAAGGGCAGGAGGAGCAGCAGGCACTGATCTCTTCTCTCTGGTCCAATGATAGGACCCGAGGAAATGGCAGGAAGATGTGCCAGGGGAGATTTAGACTGGATATTAGGAAAAGGTTCTTCACCTAGAAGGTAGTGGAGTACTGGAACAGGCTCCCCAGGGAGGTAGTCACAGCCCCAAGACTGACAGTATTCAAGAAGCATTTGGACAATGCCCTCAGACACATGGTATACCTAACACTGTAGCTAACAGAAGTGCTGAAACCATACTGAAAAAAGCAATATCATAAAATATTAAAAAAAAATCATAAAGCAAATAACACTTTAAGTTTTGTTCGAGGTTGGACACAGCATGCTGTGCCAAATTTGCTAAGCATGCATTGTTTTCTCAGACAGCGACGATTACACAATTTGATTTAGGTACATTATTGTTCTACTGAAAGAAGCTGCTTAATGGTTTCATATATTATGTAACATGTTTAAACACATGTTAATACAGCTTCAGACCTATTACTTTTTTAATCATAGTGAGATTAGATTGTTCCACAAAGTGTATTGCAACATGGGGAAAAGCAGTTAGAAAAGACTGTAACCTGTCAGGGTGGAGCAGCTATTGAAAAATCACATATGATTACAAAATGTAACAGGCAAAATAGTTTCAGACCTAGGAGAGAAGTATCAACCAGTGTACAAAACACTAATAAGAGCACATCCAAAGCAAGAGTCCATGGCTGCTAAATTCAAAGAAGAGCAGGTAGAGACAAGAGCGAATAAAATGATCAAGAAAATAGAGATCTCATTTTATGGACTGGAAGAGCATGATGTTTAATCTAATAAAACTAAGGCTAAGAGGAGAGATGATTGATCACTATGAATGTCTCAGATGATATCATCAGAGATGAAGAAAGCTATTTGAGCTTAAGGACAATTTCAGCACTAGAATAAATAGAGATAAACTGGCTAGGAGTAACCTTAGTCTATAAGGAAGTTGGAATGAGGCTTTCTCACATTTGAAAGGAGAAGCAGAGAAAACAATATAGCTGATTTTGAGATAAAGCTTAAATTATTTATGAATGGGAAGCCACAAGGAAGTCACCTGTCAAAGAAGAAGACCAAGTTAAATGACCTGACACAGACCTTCAGTTTTCCATCTTCATACTTCGGAGGATAAGGACAGTCTTGAGCTACAGAGAACTTTACAGAACTTTCCTTGTAAATATGTTTTTTTCCATAAACTTTTGTACCAGATTGCTTACAGCCTCACAGATCAGTAAAGGATTTATTCAGAATTCACAAAGATTCTGAAAGGTATGTATAAGCTGAAAAATAATCTGATTGAACTTAAATGCCATGTATTTTGACAATAAATGATAGATGACATCAAACTTTTTAGAAGGCTAAATATTTCCATCTCATTATAAAGAATTTTAATTCAACTGTGTACTGTCCATAATACTCATCTGCAACTTTCAGCAAAGGTAATTAAATATGTAATAATAAAAAGAGAGTGATTAATATCTTCTTAGCATCTCAGCTGTATATGTAAATTACATCAAAATATTAAATAGGGAATGATGGCGGCAAATGTAAAGGATTCTGTTGTTAATAACAGCTTTGTAAATTTGATGCTGACTTCTTCAAAGTTGATCTTTGCTTATACTAGCATAGTCAAGAACAAAGAGTGTTTCAGAGTCACTTACTTAATTGTAATACATCTTAGATCAGTGAAAAATTAATTATGTAAAAGTTCATTGAATTAAACTGCATTAAGTAATCAGGATTGTACTAGTATAGATTGATTCAGATCTAGATTGGAGTTCAGCTCAACTGATTTTTTACTACTGATTTCAAAAAGTTACAGTTTTCTTTAATTTTCTTTATAATTGTTAGTCAAAAGCACGTTTTTTCTGGATATACCTTTTTTTTTTTAAATTATCTGAAAAATCTACATCTTAAACCAAAATTCTTGAAAAACAAGCTGTGTAACAGCTCTGGTTGGAGAGATCCTTCCTCACCTTTACCTCGCTTTTTACTGTGGATAGTTAAATTACATTCCCTGTTTCTTCCTCTTTTCATTTTTACTATTCTACTTGTAAAGGGAGAAAACTGCAATTCCTTAAGCCTTCTAAAACTATCTAAACAATGTTTTGTCCTCTCTCAGCATATAATTGCATATGTGCATGTCTATGTGTATTTCTAACTCATTGCAAAAACTAATGTTCAGAGACATTGATGGCTAATATTATTCAGAGGGAAGTCTGAAGTGAAAGCTGCTGCTTGCCACTGTTAGATATCAATGTGAATGTAAATTCCAATGAGTTGCTCACATACAGGGATGTGAGTAAATAGAACTGTAAGTTGATGTAACTTAGTTCACTTTTTTGTTCCGAAACTAGAAGAGGAAAATATATCTCTAGCAGAAAAAGAAAAAAGTTACCTTAATCTTTCTATAAATAAAGCAATAAAAATATCAAACCAGTATTGAAGCATTTGATATCTTTAATGCCAGTCAAGAGTTTAACACTGTTTTGCTTTAGAACTATTAATTATACTTGATTTAAAAAAAAAATAGAAAAAGAAAAAAAAAATGTAAAACTAATGGTTTCAAGAGGTCTGAAAGCATCTAGTTTCAGTATTAAAATAATTATGACAATAGGCTAGAAATTGGAGAAAAATGTGGCTTTGAGGTTACTCTTCCTGCAATAGTAGATCATATATTTTATCCAGAATTCTCGTCCTTCTTTCACAGACAGAAGCTCAGCTGGCCACCCAGGAGTGGCTCAATCTGTCCACTGACTGCTTCTTGCAGTTTCATCCACTTCCTCACAGCAATATCAGCAACTCTAGAACTAAGGAGGAAACATTACACTTTAAAAAAAAGAAAAACACTTGTAGGACATGAAAAGGCTAAATGATCCCTGGTTTTCTTTATCAATTTCTAAGGATTTCAAGTTGTTTTTTTTTAAAAAAATCAATTTATTTTAGCAGGACCCTTCTATTTTCATGTTCTCCCTAAAGAAAAAGGAAAAAAAAAAGTCACAGAAAGCAGTAGGCATCTAAGAAAAATGTCTAAAGTTTCACTTTCGGTTTTGTAAATGAGCTTCTGTATCTATAAATTTTACATAAGTTAAGAGTTATTAATTAATTTTATTATTACCTGATGTTAAACAACTTTTTTAATGTAATGAATTTACATTAGAAATTTCTATTGTTCACAATGGAGTACTGACGTGGAAGTCACTATTCAGGGCAGACTGTTTTCTAAAGTGAACAGTATTTTTCAGTTTCCTATTTCAGAAGTTATAGAAGAGATAAACGGACATTTCAGAACTCTGAAATTCAGGTGCTGTCAAAATTATGCGGCATCCAGAAATCAACCTATTAATAGTCATTGCTTATTATAGACAGTTAAGCCAAAAATTTAATTTAAAAAGTGTGCTTCTCATTGGAAGACAGCATAGGTGCTTATTTGTGAGAAGGTCATTAACAAGATACATCTTTAGTCAAAACTTTAAAAAGAATATTGCACTGAATTAGAAAAAAAACTAATTAAGAAGAGTCAAGCCTGAATCCATCTCTCTTGCTTCAGTAACCTGATATCATTACTTTTGTATATCTTTTCCCCTTCCAAAAGCTATTTAAAGTGCCTATTATTTGAAATTTACCTAATTTCAATGTCTGTGTTTGCAGCAAGCATATGTGTCTCACAAAGTATAGGAAAAATAGAACTACAGAAAATAAAAATTATATTTTATGGAATAGTTCTAGCCATTCTGTTCCTGTTTTACTTGTACATAGTCTCAAATTCTCTTCCATTGTTATTTAAAGTGAATGTGAATTTTTTTTTTTTTCATTTCAGGTAAAAAGAAACAAAGATTTTTTTTTTCCCTGTGATGAATCAGACCCAAGGTCTATTTGTTTGAGTGCATGTGTAGGTGTGCATAATGTCAAAAGAATCCAATAATGTCTAATATCTAATATGTCAGATAAAGCTGTAAAATATCCACATCCATTCTTGTCCTTGTTTTTAGTAACTGGAGATTTGCTAAATCAGAGATTATCTTGAAGTTTATTATTCCTTCCAAATATTTAAGAATTAATTCTTATAATTCAGGATAACTTCGACTTTCTTAAAAATCTTCAGCATGTCTTACATTCTTGGCTTCAGAGCTTGTCCTGGTTTTGTTAAAAACAAGACTAGTTTCTCTTTTAGTGAATTTTCCTTTCAGCTAAGTTCTTCTAAGTAACTGCACTTTTCTGAATATAGCTGCATGTTTTTTCAGAGACTGTCTGCTCTGGAGCTGATAATGGCAGCAATGGTGTGCAGAAGAGGCCCAGATTTATACTTATTGCTATGGCAGCCAAGGTTACTGATGGATTTTGCACATCCCGTAAGTGAGAGGGACGTATTTGCAGTGAGGAGCAGACAGAACAGGGGACTAAAATTGACCGAGTATTCCATCCCATCCACGTCATACACCCTATAAAAGTGGGAGATCATGAGGGTCTTGCTCTCTTCAACCATGGCCGGCATCTGAGGAGGACCCTGCCCGTCATGCCTGCGATCCGAGGCCTGGCTCCAGACCCTGCATCCCTGAATCCAGTTCTGATTTACTGTGGAGTCCAGCCCAGGACTTCCGGGTGCCTGCCCTGCAGCTGCTGGAGCCACGCCAGCTCCACCACAGACAGCACTGCACTGCCCTGGGAAATTCAAGATTGGTTTTGTATATTTTGTATTATTTTCTCTATTTATTAGTAGCATTAGTAAACCATTTTCAACTTTTCCAACTTGCAAGTCTCTCTCCCTTTTCCTCATATGACCTTTCCTTAGTGTGGAGGGCGGGAGGGGTTAACAGAGAGCATCTGCCATGGTTTATTGTCACCCTGCAGTAAACGGTGACAGAGCTTCACATTGGCAATGAGTACCACAGCTTAATCCTGTAGTAGTGAAATAAGAAAAAACATTTTAAAAAAATCATATTATTTTCAGTCTTATTTGAAGGCTTCAAGACATTTCTACAACTTCAATTTCCCATTTTCTGCAGTGATAAGGATATGTCACCATTTGCCAAACTTTACTATGGGTGAATGGTGGAAAGAGCTACTTTCCATTTACTTAGGTAAATATGCATATGTGCATAAAAATTATTCCCTTTAATTCTATAGTAAAGTAAAAAGCAAATTAATTATGATATTAGTCCATTTAAGTATTCTTTCATTGTGCTAACTTTGCCAATACATACTGTATTCTATGGCTGTCAAAGGGATACTGCAAATTACTGGATTTAGTAGTAGTACTTGCAGGACAGAGCTACTTGTTTGTTCCTCTATCTAGAAGTATTATTATCACTATGTATAATTTCTGAAAATTTTATCACATTCTGATTCTCTAATGGCTTTTTAAAAAAATCTGTCATTATCGGTGTGAAGAAAATGTATTTATGGTATTAGGACTTACAGTATGAGATGAAAATGTAAACCACAGCAGAAACAAAGAAGAAGAACCATCTAAATTTTTGTGTGTTTTTCAGTCTGTGATCACTTTTGTGACATGAGTCAATGGACTTGATTCAACAGCGGATAATAATACTATAAACTGCTTCAAAGTAATTTCAGGTTTTTAATGGATGAAAAAATGACAATTTGTAATTTTTAAGTTTATCTAAGTCATATTTTATTTTCTGTTCTACTGAAAACAGTAATGTTGCAACATTATTACTATTTACTATGAGAGAAAGGTGTTTTTACTGCTGCATAGAGATAATACCTACACAATACTTTCTGAAAGAGGCCAACTGCAGAGTGCTAGACACTCAGCTGAAGTTATACAACATTCAACAGAGATATAAGGCAATATGAAAAAATCTGTTAGGTGTTAACAATAGGGAAGTGACATTATTGTTTGTATGCTTCCAAAATGCACAGCATAGACAAGGCACTTGTGAATCTGTGTTTCGGTATTGCTGTTTTCCCTGGCCTGCCCATTAGCGCATTGGTCCCAACAGCAGACAAATTCTAGTCCATTATCAAATAGCTATCGAACTATTTTATAATAAATACTGGTCAAAGTAAGAAGTTCAGAGCTTCCTATTTCCATGTGAGAGTTCCCTGTTTCTCAGATGTAGGCCCACGGATTAGTTAGCTTTCATTTGCTGAGTCTCAGTTGGACAGTGAAATTTTAATTACCTCATTCTTCCTTGGAACAGCTTCAGTAGGAGGGAACAAAAGAGCCTGATGACCACTTGTTGTTTGGGAGAGTGCTAGCGAGGCTAAAAAGTGCATGAGAAAATATTCTCAGAAAACATTTTACCAGATGATCATATTCCAGTGTCCTGGCTCTGTTGACCATTCTAACATGGGTAAGTCTGGGGACCTCAGTGATGAGAAGTTAAAGATTGAAGGATTGTGGGTGCTTCTAGACAACAGACCTTTAATGTTGAGACAGAAAGGCAAGCAACTTCACATTTTGAGTGTGCCAATATGTCACAGCTATTAGATACCTCGAATGGAAAACATTTGGGTTTTTCGGTGTTCACTCCTGTACCTGACTTCAGTCTGTGTGCATATCACAACATATGTGAAGTGACCTACTTACCTTCTATCCTACTGTAAACTTTTCTTTTTCAGATCCATTAAACCCAATTTTTGTTTATCTTATTATAGGTCTGGGCACTTCGAAAGTATCTAGTATGCTGGTAACCACTAGGACGTTTGCATGGTTGGTATGTTATACTTACTTCTTCCTCTTTGATCTGCAGGGTTAGATTTCTGTTAGGATCTTCAAAATTCAGTACTTTTCACATTTTTTCTGGATACAGATTAAACCAATTTTTAGTCTCATCTATTTGTGATGTTTCCAGTTGCAGTTCATCCTAGCTTTGGAGCTCCCATACCCATGTTAATTTGCTATGCTGCCAAATGTATATCTCCTTTAAATCCAGGTTTACAAGTCATTTATTAAAATAAGTCCCAATTACCTGAGTTTCTAATTTGCCTTTCAGTGAAGCACCCCTGGATGCAGAGTATTAAAGGTTCTATTGAAGTTTAGCCTGATTAACTGATTAATAGATTGTGCTTTTTACTGGATCTTCTTATATATGTGAGCATAATTATATTCTATCACTTTCAGGGAAAAATGGAGTAATTCAGGCAGAGAAATGCTTTTGTCTTGCTATTTAACTAATTAATGTTGTGTGAAAAGGCCAGATTGACAATTCTGTAGAATCAAGTTCTCTTTATTATAACACTATTAATCATTGAACTGCCTCCATTCCTGATTCCCATAACTCCCTTTTGCTTATCAAGCTTAAGCAGAATTATTTTAGAAGGATCAGGTTACTGTAGAATGCTGAATTGTCTTGAATTTAGTTGTTCTAATTCATGCACCTAACATTCTTATTTTCTAGCTCTTTTTGTTCTTCCCAATATCCTTTGATTTCTACAGTCTTGAGTATCTCTTTAGGAACCATAATTTGTTTCCTTATCCCATTTACTTTTTCTCTAGAGCAGGTCTTTCCTGTGGTATTTGGATATTATTTCACTTTCTGCAGTATCTCTGAAGGCTTCAAGTCTCGACACTTTTGTAAACTAGCAGTGGTCTTCAAGTGCAGGAAGGTACTATTCAACCCTTGCAGTGTATATAATATATAAAAGACCATGATGGCTCTACCTTCCTTGTAGAAAAGGAGGCTAAAAATATCTCCTAACATGCATTTGTTGAATCTGTTGCATTCACTTGCATATCTGGTGTAGGGTTTCCTGGAATCTTCCAAAATCTATACACAAATAATCTGGGGGCTGATATGGATATTTTGTGTATTGCTAGTTATAACTATTTGTAGAGGTGACAGATTTGTGTGTCAATATTCCTACAATCCATTTTCCCTGTAAATAGATTTCTACTTGTAGAGCACCTGCAAGAAAAAAAGTAATATTACTTTCATCTATTTCAGATGAACAAGAAAAAAATATTTCAAGCTGGGATGAAAATTACAGTTGCTTTACAGAAAGAAACATATCAGTTCATATACAGTAGTATTTGAAATAAAGAAGACCAAAAGAAATAAGTCAGTCATTACCATAAGTAATGAAGGCAGACTGGATTTGATAGGAAAGGCCTCATTGCCAGTACAGCAGCAAGTAAATGTATAGCAAGCAACAAGTGCCACAAAGCCTGTAAGAAAAAGACAGGCCAATTCCTTCTAATGGAAAATGCTGAAGTGCTCTTCTATCTTATTTCCTGACATGAGCTGCAGTGTTGTCCATGTTGTTTTATCTCTGGCTTCTGAAAGTATTTAAAACTAGACATTTCTACATGTTGTAGCATACCTTCACTTTTTTTGTATTCGACACCTAACACTGGATTTTGTTGTTGGCTTGAAATGCTTCCTTAAATTTTATTTCTGTGCTTTTGAGACATGTTGCTGATGCACATCGGTCCTTCACCTCCTTCCTTCCTTCCTTCCTTCCTTCCTTCCTTCCTTCCTTCCTTCCTTCCTTCCTTCCTTCCTTCCTTCCTTCCTCCCTTCCTCCCTTCCTTCCTCCCTTCCTTCCTCCCTTCCTTCCTTCCTTCCTTCCTTCCTTCCTTCATTCCTTCCTTCCTTCCTTCCTTCCTCCCTCCCTTCCTCCCTTCCTCCCTTCCTTCCTTCCTCTCTCGCTCTCTCTCTTTTCTTTCTCTTTTCCTCTCTCTCGCTCTCTCTCTTTCTTTCTTTCCTAGGACTTTCTTCAACAAAAATGCACATAAATAGAGCTGGTATTAGCATTAAGGTTTTACAAAGAGTTTCACTACTGCTGGAGACGTATACAGCATCCCATCCCAGTTTACAAGGATCTTTCTGTTCTTCAGTCATTATTTTTACTCTGGTTAGTCTCAGATCCTGAAGTTTGTGTTTGTTTACTCTGGCTGCAGTTTGAAGGGGCTACAGATGATAGAGTCAAGTGTCAGTATAGTAGCATTTCCCTGCTCTGTGCTCCTTGCCTGAGACTTCCCTTAAACAGTCTGGACAGGTATGATTTTTTTCATTACAATAGACAGAGCAACTCATAGGACAAAGGGTATTCACATTCTAAAACATTCAATTTGGAAAATGACCTTTGGGTCTTGTTGCTTCTCTACTGATTGAAGTTTTTGCTGACTGACTGCTTCATAAGGAAGCTTTGCCAAGTCAATACAATATTGATGCCAACTTGAGTTTAGAAGTACACACTTAAAAAATAAAATAAGTTCAACTGAGTCTATGCAACAAAACAATGCTTTTTCTAGTGACAAAAATAAATATATTTACTAGCTTTAAAATTTTTCATTGATGAGCTGCATTGTTGCACTGTAGAGCCTGTAGCATTTGCAGCCAGCATGAATAAATCTCTACTGTATGGTGCAAAATAACTCTTACCAAGAAAACAAGCCTATGCCCTCTGTTTCCTTGAGCGAAATATTTTGAGTTAATTGAACAAGCAGCAAGGTTTTACCCTAAATAGTGTCTTCTTCTAAACTGGTATTTTTCAACCATGACGTTTCAGTCCTGGAAATGCCTTCACAGCAGAAGATTGTGAAAGAGGATTCTTTGGCTGTTACTGTGATTCACTGCAGTCCTAAGCCTTTGTGTATTTGCAGTTTCAGAATGCACAATCCTTCACCTGTCCTGTATATCGCGAATGGTATTAATTCTTATCTGTAGTTCTCTTAGTTCTCTACTATTTCAACATAGCATTTTCATCTTAGCTTGGAACAGTTTCTAAAATAACTTTCCTGTACTTGTTGGGCATCTTTGTCAGAACACCTCAGTCAGAATCTTCTGTATTCCCTGGATCTGGATCTCTTGTGCAGAAATACAGAGACATTGCAAAATTTCTATGGTGCTTTTGAAATATGCAAAAGTGTGAAATAAAATATGACAAACTTTAGTCCTGAGCTGAGATTTAAAAGTGCACTTCCTTGAAATTCTTGTTGTTGTTGTTGGTCAGTGCTACATCAAATCAACTCTTTCTCTTCATAGTGTGTATCTCAATGTTGTATGGTTCTGGATGGAGAGTTACTATTTTTTTTAACTCAGGGTTGTCAAACTGGTATGTCAGCCCCATAGTTTTAAACAGTTTTGAAATAAAATGGGACATGATAAGTAATGTTTATAAAGAAAAGCCCCAATACTTTGAGTCTAAAATGTTCTCTCACACTCTCTTTTCTTTTTTCCCCCCTAAGAAGATTAAATCAGTTCTGTACAGCTCTGGTTATAATGATCTGATTCCTGGTGCTACTGTGATTAAACTGGGTGCATTAAAGCAAGCAATGATAAATTAAAAGCACAGTAGAAATCTTGGTGGATGTGAACAGATGAGTAATCTTAATTAAAAACAAAATATGCCCACTATTCTGTGCTATAAATGGACTTTAATATTATGAATTGAAGAGATAAAAACTTGATGTGTGTTGCAGTGCCACATTAGAGAGAAGTTTTTAACAAGTGTACCGAGTAAAGCCTTTTTTTATATTATTAAGGACAAAGACAAGCTTTTAAGATGACTCAGTAGCATTTCTTTGCATGTGCAAAAAGAGATGCAACAGCAAGCTTTCTGTTGAACATTCAGATTTTCATAATTCTTTTAGAAAATGCCTTGTAAGTACTTTTCTTTAAAGTGGTGACACAGCATATTCCCATTTATTTTACTTCCCAGTACTCCCCAGACTAAACAACGTAATGGGTACTGGTTTGGAATCCATAAAAATTGGCAAAAATCTGAAGCTGCAAAGTAATTACTTAAAGCCCAAAGAGTCTAAGAAAAGTCTGTTTCTTTCAGTTTAATGGTTCCACATGATCGACATGTATGACAGGACTCTATACAAATTATATGGATACAATTGGCTTTTGTGAGGACTGGTTTTTTTTATTCAGAAATAGCACTTGCTATTATCTTTCCTCACTAGTAATGTTTCTTATGAAATTACATTACCTCTCAGTAGTAACCGAAGAACAGGCTGTATGGGTTGAACACAAAACCACATTTGAGCCTATTGAACTTTCTGATCTCTATCAAATTTCAAGAGCTTGTTACATACGATGCCAATTGTGAGCAAACTCTTAGATAATACTTTTGAGACTTTCCTTTTTGTGATCCCACAGTCAAAAAAGAAATAACAAAATCTCTCTCTTCCCAGAATATAAGTATTTCAGAGCATTCAGACCTCTAGGAAACAGTCTAAGGTGTAATTTGCACTTCTACCACATGTAATATTGTTTACCTGAAACTAAGTGATAGTTGTAAGAGCAAAAAGCCCCCCAAACTTCTGCCATGAAAATGACGAATGAAAATGAGAAGAATAGTTCCAGTGCTCGTCTCTGTAACCTGTTACTATAATTAGAGTGCCATATAGCAATGAATCAACCCAGACAATTAACTGAACAAAGAATAACCATGTCACCTCTGAGTTCTGACAGCTAGTGCTGTGTTTGCCAACATGCCCTGTTGTACTGAATTTAGTTACACTGAAATAACCTGCATGTATTGTATTTGTATTAGAAGATTTCTTTTTGCTTTAAGGAAGCACTGCTCTTCACGCAGTTCAGCAATCTGAGCGCTGAAGGTTACAGGGACAGAGAACTCCATAAGTTGGAGAATATGAGCTAATAACTTCGTTCTACTTTACACCTCTGACCCTCATCTTAACAATTATTCACATACGAGTTACTGCCAAATTCCTGCTATGTCTGCTTTATGCAACATTTCCACTGGTCCTAAACAGTACAGGATCTGACACAGCAACCTTATGAGCTCATATATCACATTTATAAGCACCTCTAGAGACAGCTAATGCAGAGACACAGCTAATGCAGAAAGATATTCCTTGGACTGTGAAGTCTGAGGGCCTGTAGCCTTGAATTGGAAGTTGAAAACAAGATATGTTCTGACTCTTGCTCATGTTTTGCTTATGCCAGCCCAATTTTACTGAAGCATAATTTATTTGCTTCTTTCCTACATAGCAACAGAATAAATCTATGAGTTAATCTTGAGAAAGTATGTAGAAATGGGTAAGTATCCTTCTTTAGAGTCACTAATGCTGGAATTAGCTTTTCTGGTTGGTGCAAGGAAGGCCAAGTGTGTTAATCCTCACATTCAATACATGGTGTGAATCTTATATATCATTTCCATCTTCCCGTACCAGAGGTAACATTATGAGAGGACAGGGCTTGGGGTAGTGCTTATGATAAGTTTGTTTTTCAGTTAGGTAAATTATGTCACTGTGTCCAGTGTCTGCCTTTTATAAATCTAAAGTTAATACATATCTGCTACTCTTCAAGATTAGATGAATATTAATTAAAACCTTAAACTATGTTATTCTTTTTCTTCTGTTACATCTATAGATTTTACACCTTTTTTACAAAATAATTTTACTGTCTGCAAAATGAGTGAATTCGAATGAGTGAATTCCTACACAATCAAATTCAAAGCTAACTCAGTATTTAGTAAAGATAAATGCATTTGCAATACATTTGACTAGACTCTCAGTAAAGCAGCTCTCAGGCCTACTCTCTCCTAGGGATTTTTTGGAGTCCAAGGGTGAAATATACCTCCACTCTCAGCGCAGTACATGGAGAGAATTAAGTGCCTCTGTAGATACCAATACTCTAAGCAAGATGCCTCATAACCCTTTGACCTCTTTTTGTTTGACAAAATTTTGTTACTCTCTTAGCCTAATGGGGCTTAAGTCATTCTTCTAGAAGAAAATCTTAATCACTAGGTTGTAGATCTGAAGACTGTTCTTGAACTTAGTCCAGAAAAAGTTTGCTGGCCCTGACTCAAGTGGCATGGATCATCTTGTCTACATTCTTAAACTTTCTTGTTTTGCCCAAAACGATATTTCTGAATGCAAAATGCTGACTAGGAATGGGCCCTAAGACATTTTCTGAGGTGGACTTGACCTGTGCCAGTGAGGTCAAACATTTTCTCAGGCATCAGGGGAGAGCATTTGCTAACAGTTGAGTAGATGTGACCTTTCTAGACTCAGGTGTGAGCTCCTTAGCTTGGAGCCTTTTCTGCATGCTCTGAACTGGAACTTGAAAAGTTCTAAACATAAAGACAACTAAAGAGGTGGCTGATTTACTGCAGGTTAAGAATGCACATCTGAATGTTTTAACTGATATGGGCCTAGGAGTTTATTAAATGCCCAACCAATATGCCATTTGCCCATAAGTTTACAAGTTATAATGGCAATAGCAGAGTCCTTCTGTCTTTTGTAATATTTACTGGTAGATGTTTGCATGCCTTTGGTGCTGTCCTCTTAATGAAAAATTGACAAGGATAATATAGCCTGGCAGGGATTTAACACTGAACATTCAACACTTTCAATTGATTTCCAGAGATAATTGTTAACATAAAGTTGAGGAATTCATAATTTGTATTTGGATTTTCTACTTTGCTTTCTTTTTTCATTTGTGTTGTCTTTAGTGGACAGCTTCAATCCAGTAACCTGGTATGAGGCTGTCAGGCATCCTTACTGGATTTATCAAAGACAACAGCACAAATAAAGAACATTCAGACTGATATTCTTTAAGGTTATATAACTTAAACAAATTCACACTGGCACTTTATTGACAATATCTCTCCTTACCTTGTATTACCCTCCTTTTTTACGCTTACCTCAGAGCTAATTATCACCCTTTAACCTGCAGTGACTCTGATATATCTCTGTTCTTCAGCTATTAGTTGTGCACACTGAAGCAGATGGTTCACAGAATTTGGGACTGTGGTGGAACTGGAAAAGGATAAATAGGGTTTTCTTTCCTACTTTTTTTTAGCTAACACTGCCACCCTGTGAATTCATGTCCTTCTTCCTAAATAGATATACGCATGTCCATTTGGAAATGACACTCTCTGTGTTTTTGTTTCTTGGCACTGAAAATAATGAGCTGAAATTTTAGTCAGCCTTTTATTTCGCACATACTGCATTATTTCATTTTGTGTTCCCTAACATGACTTAGAAAAAAAGTAAATTTAAGAAATACAAACTATTCAGCATCAGATTATGTATATGAAAATGGTGACATAACTAATGGCTCACTAATCATAAGCTTCCAAGAAGGCTGACTAATATATCTCGAAATAGATTTGATTTGATCAGCTATTGCAAATTACATCCCTTTCAAGGACCTAGGTTTAGAAGTTTGTTCTCATATCAATATAATGCATTTGCATCACTAAAAAGTTTTCCATCTTAGTATTAGCAGTTCCTCAAATTAAGGAAACATTTCTTACACATAAAGAACTTAATCTTTAAAGTAAGCCATCTAACTGCAATTCGGTTGTTCTGTGTAGCTCACACTAAAAGCTTATAGCTGCCTGTTATGCAACCAAAGCTGTAAGACACAGTTGGAGTGTTATGGGTTTTTCAGAAACACTGGAATAGGATCCATTATCATATCTGTCGAGCCATAGTGTGAGTGAAAAATGTAAGCTGTGCCTCCTAGCTTATTGTAACAAGGGAGTCCTAGAAGGGCATCTTTGTGGCTGTCAATGCAGTGCAAATGTACCTCTGGGGTAGTTAAATTCTTCTTATAACTCTCCAGCATTTTGTGTGACATCATTGCAGGAAAGACTGAATCCACATTTGGTTGAATGTTTTCTCAGGTTCTAGTGGAAATCAGTGGCAGAGGTAATCAGTAGCTTTGCACACTAAGGGTGGTTAATCGTGTGAAGATGTAAAAACAGCTACCAGAGGCATATGGGGTTTTTCAATATGTTCCAAAGATTGCAGATCAAATGTCTTCAGTTTGTAAGTAGAAGAATATTTGAGGAAGAAAGGGTCTGTTGTTCTTTTGATTTACTTCTTTTGTAATCATAGTTGGGTATTTTTCTTGAGCCTTAAAGCTATAAACATATATATAGATACAAACATATATAAACTTGTGGTCTGCTAGTCATACTGAAGTTTTGTCTTTCACACTCATTTGCCATAAATATTTGGTAGCCAAATTCTGTTTCCATGGTGTCTGTGCGGATCTAGTTATTTTTCTGGAAGCAAGATGAACTCACATATGTTGTCCCATATAGCCTACAGTAATACTGATGCGGAGTATTAAGAATGGAATGTTTCAACTGCTGTTACTCATGTCACTCTTCTTGTTCATTGGGAAAAAGGCTGTAATCTCCAAACAGCCAAACAAATACTTTTCTCCATAGTTAAAATTCACATGAAAATAGAGGCAAAATAATATTTCTCTAGTAGAATGAATATTTAATTAATCTAAGGTATAAATTCTAAAACCTTCAATAGTGATCTTGAAAAGTCAGGCAATGTAGTACTGAATGCATAGCTGCAAACCTTCTTCTAAATGTCTTTTTGTTAATAAAGTCAAAATTCACACTGAAATGTTTCTCTTCTGAGCCCCTGAAACAGTAAAGTGTTCACTGAGTTTCCACATCTATTAACCTATCAAAACAATCTAGCGATCTATTAAAACAATTTAGCAATCTATTAAAACAAAGATTGTAAACACAGCCTTACGTGAAAGTTTACAACGAAGCACAGAGGGCATTGTCGAGCCACTTACCAGGTTTCATTTAAGAAGGCAAACTGGCAAAAACAAAGAGAAAGCCCACATTTCTGCAGTGTTCTAAAAGCAAAACTTGTCTTAGTAATTTTGGCTTTATTTAACCTGTAACACACTGTGATAAGTTTATTAAGATACAGAGTATGGCCATTCAGCTTTCTTCATTTAAAATACAGCCTAGAGTAGGTGAAATAAGTTACGTAGAAAAATACAGGCATCTCTGGAATACCTCTAATGAACTTCAGTAATGGAGAAGTGACTCAGAATGTATGTAGATAATTAACCAATTGAAGTTCTGCAAACAACAAGTAATTGGTGAATAATTTGTTTCCACAGACATTTTTACTATCCTGGTATCTGCATTATTTCATTCTTATCTTTTTATTAAACAGAAAATTATCTTTAAACATTGGATTATCCTCAGTATGATCTTGGCTATTAAGTTACTGGAGAGAGAAGAGAAAGGTACCATTTATAAAGTATTATTTTTAGTGATTGTCCATGTTTCTCCTTTTAATTGTAAATTGCAGTTCTTTCTAGTTCCTTATGATGGCTTGTCCTGGTTTTGTTAAAAACAAGGCCAGTTCCCTTTTAATGATTTTTCCTTTCAGCTAAGTTCTTCTAGGTGGCTGTACTTTTCTGAGTTTTTGCCTGCATATTTTTCCTCAGATGCTGTACTCGGTGCTGATAAGAAGACCAACGGAATGCTGAAGAAGCTCATGTTTAGATTTATTACTATGGTAGCCAAGAAAGACTGATAAGATTTCCCACGTTCTGTTGTGAGAGGGGCATGTTTGAGGAGGGGTGGACAGAACAGGTGACTAAAACTGACCAACTGAGTATTCCATCCCATAATCATCATACCCCCTATATAAGAGGGTGATCATGAGGGCTGGCTCTCTTTGACCATGGCCGGCATCTAGAGAAGACCTTGTCGATCTGCCTGAGATCTGGAAGGCCTCAGGCTCTGCATCCCGTTTCCGGTTTGCTGTGAAGTCCCACCCATGACTTCCGGGTGCCTGCCCTACAGCTACTGGAGCCGCGCCAGCTCTGCCCACCCAGCTCCGTTGCTGCTGGAGTGACACCAATTCCATATCAGGCATTCAAAACTGGTTTTGTATGTTTTGTATATTTTGTATATATTTTCTATTTATTAGTAGCATTAATAAAACACTTTAAAACCTTCTAACTTGAAGTCTAATTCTCTCTTCCTTCCTCCTCATCTTCCTTATCATCTTTCTGATCTATATGAGAGGGTGGAGGGAGGGTAAAGGGGGTAACAGAGAGTGTCTGCCACAGTTTATTGTCACCTTGCTTTAAACCTTGACAGATTTAATTGGTGGCCTGTACGGGCCTGTCAAGGTTTAAAGCAAGGCGACAATAAACCGTGGCATGGCTGTACCATCAGGATGCCATAGCGGTTGACATAAGGACAGCCTCTTTATTTTTCTGACACTAAATGTACCACTAGTATTGATGCTCATAAGTAAGGGACTATGGTAAATTCATCAGCAAGGCCAATAAGGAAATTGTGTAGAGCTTCATAGGATCAAAAAAACCAGGTAGGAAATATTATAGATTAGGATCTGAAATGTTTTATGGAACTTGCACTTGTGCATGTTGCGGGCTGTTTAAAGGTAACCTGTAAAATAGGATCATATTTCCTTCCCTCATACACAGTAGAATTTTTTTCTTCTTCAGTCCTATAAAATGTCTTTAACTTTTGTCCTCCTCTGCAGAAAAGCTGAAATCATCATTCTTTCCCTTCCCTTTGTATTTGGTACCTGTGCATTTACGATTACTGTTCCATAGTAGATTCATTGTCTACCAGTTACAGTGTGTCTTCTTCTGCATTCCATCATTCACACATACATTTTCTTGTCTTCTTTCCTATCTGACTGGTTTTTAAATAGGCCAAGAACTAGTCTTGGTGATTTGAAAAAATACATGTAGTCAGTGCCTCTGGTCAAATTAATTCGATGGTTTTTTCCCAAGGTTAATGCCAATTGAATTTTTTCTCCTTAGGAATTATTTTAATGACTCTGTCGCTTGGTAATCCATGGTCCTTGAAAGCAAACCAAAGTACATAGCACTAACTCAGCAATCAGTCAACTGGAATACACAAAAAAGAACACACGGCCTAATAACATTTGCATTGATTGGATGTGAATTTCAGTTATTACAATCCAAATGTCTAGAAGGACTGGGAATTTGGTGATTATTTATGTGTGTTTCTGTTTAAGAGAGAAATTAAGATAGTGTGGTTCTTTATTGACAATGGGTACGTATAGTAAGCTTCTCTAATTTTTTCTCCAGGGGTGTTTTAAAATCCCCTTATCTTTGCAGAATAAGTACAGTTCCATTAGAATCACATAATAGTTTGGGTTGGAAGGGACCTGTAAAGGTCATCTAGTCCAACCCCTCTGCAATGAGCAGGGACATCTTCAACTAGATCAGGTGGCTCAGAGCCCCATCCAGCCTGGCCTTTAGAATGGGACAGTAGAAATTGCCTGCTAATTTGATGAAGGCAAACAATTCTCTACTTTTATATTATGAAGAACTGTGAGATCCTGTCGTCTCTGACAACTTATATAACCTGACTGCCATTTACTGATGGGAAGAGCTTGCGCTATTTCACTTCTTATCCTCTCCAAATGACATCAGTTGACAGACTTGGTATTAAAAAATAATGGTTTTTTAACCATTATACAAAATTTCTTTTTAGCCACAGAAATCCAATTAAACTCACACAATGATTTCTTCCAACACAAAAATGTATGTAGTCAGAGATGACACCAGTTAAACAAAGGGTATGTTTAAATTAATCAAAATTTGAAAAGATCTTGTTGGATCAAGGCCTGACCTGTCAGAATTTGACCATCAGTGTTGTGCTTGGCAGTAAGAAGAGCAGTGATTTCTGTTTGTGTGGTTTGTGATTAATTTGTTATGGGCTATTGCAAATACATGCTTCTTTTTGCGGGTGTCATGAGAGGTATATATCTTCTCTGGCAATGATGGCTAGCAGCATTCTGTGCTCCTGGAAACCATTTTCTATTCTGATCCATGTTACTGCAACATCATACTGTAATGTACACACTGTCTATACCTTAATAATTATTCAGTAAGTTTTCTCTCTTTACAGTTTTTGAGGCTTTTTTTTTCCTTCACAAACTGTTTCCGTAATTTGATAAGGAATGTTTAAGAGGCAGCATTTTTTATTTAGAGCAGACATTGATTGGGAAATTATGATTAAAAAAATGCTAGAGTTGATGACTTAGTAATCTAGACACCACTTTTCCCAGGAGGTCATGTTGTCAAGGGGTCCTTTTTACAGATTACTGCTGCTACAGAGGGCAGGATGTTAGAACTGTATTATCACCAAAGACATTTGCAGCTAACATTTTAAATGGGGATATTGCATCAGGACTAGTCTCCGTACCTTGGGCATGAACACACCCCTTGTAATATTACTTAGCTAAAAGAGGTGATAGAATTCAGCGCTGAGCAAGTAGGCAATCAACAGAGGTTCCATCATCATCCTGTGGAAAATGATTAGTTATAAATTTAATAGGGTTGGCAAATTTGTATTTGACTTAATTGCCATATGAGTACATTGAGAATTAATATACCATATGTAAATGGATAGACAAAAAGAAAAGGGCATACTGTGTCATTATTTAAGTCTTTATGATTAAGTTTATGTACCTGGCAAGGTACATAAAAAAATAATTGTTGTGCCCATTTATTGTCATAGTCAACAGTTTATGAAATCATAGAATCATAGAATACCAGATTGGAAGAGACCATAAGGCTCACCTGGTCCAAACTTTCTTGGCAAAAGCTCCGTCTAGACAAGGTTGCCCAGCACCCCATCCAGCTGAATCTTAAAAGCATCCAATCTTGGGGAATCCACCACTTCCCTGGAGAGATTATTCTAATGGCTGATTATTCTCATAATGAAAAATTTCCCTCTTGTGTCCCATGAATATCCAGTGCTCAGGATGATTTGATTCGTTCATTGAATTCTCTTCTGCTCTGGTTGAAAACTGCTGTTCTGATTTCATAAACTTTACAAGATAGAGTGCAACCACTAAGCAAGTGTGACAGGAGAACCTGGAAGCAACGCTTTTTATGCTTTTAGTATTGAGTTGTGTAGGTAGCATAGCAAGAAAAAAAAAAGGATAATTATAACTGGTAGTCTTGAAACTACATATGGCTTCAGGACAACAGAGAAAAAAGGGGAGTCTTGGGCTTGTAGTACTGGGCAAGCCCAGTAAGAGGTCCATTGTGACATGGGAACACAGCAAAACATTGTTTAAGCCATATCAAAAAGGAGTGACACAATATTACTGCCCAGGGCCTTCTTTTTAACCAGCTACAGTTTCATATTGAAGTGCTTTATTGAGATAGAAGACACTGAAACAAAATGCAAAAGTGAAAGATTAAAGATTTAGTACAAATTTTCAATACAGAGAGATTATATGACGTGGAGCCATAATTCATCAGTGAAATATTTCGGGTGACTGCAATCCAAAGCCTGAGAAGTTACTCATTTATGAGTACATTTTTAATAAATCTGACATTAATGAAGCTTGATAATGTGATGATGAGAATGCTAGCATCAGTGGTAATGGTCTAGTTCAGTGGATGAAAACAAAGTCAGGTGATAAGTGCATGAAAACAAAGTCTGGTGACATTTTATGAAAAAGTCCTTTTTCTGAGTGAGGCTAAAATAAGATGATTGGCTCCCTAAGGACATATTTGTTATGTTTAGAAAAACAAACAAACAAACAAACAAACCACCTATGTCATCATAGCGGACTTCAATTTGAGAGGCTTGCTATTAATAGAAAGTTTACCTATAGTTAAATATCACTAGAATATCTCTAAATTATAATTATACCTTCATCAGTTAAAAGAAGCTGCCCAAGGCACAGGAAAATTTTGTATTAGCTATGTTTTCATTACAAAAGATAACTATGTACTAAATAATATGGAGCAAAAGTACTGAAGAGGAAAGTGTAAATGGTTTTTGGGAATATAATAAGACCACTTTACTATATAAAAGGAAAAAGTTGACGAAGCTTATATTCCTTAAACTGTATATTGGTTAAGAGTAGAAATGGAAAAAAATTCATAACAAATCAAGAGAAAAAATGAAAATTATAGCATTGAATATGGTAGAAAATAACTATATTATAGAAAATGGATAAAGGAAAAAAAAATACCTCAGAGTTATTTTTGAGAAAGTAGTTAAGAATAAAGAATTTTCACAGTATTACTAGTATAATACAATACTACTGATATATAGCACTGCATGGAAATAGAAAAATGACAGTAATAACATACAGAAAGCTAAAATATTCAATAGCTATACCTATTTTGTATTTGGAAGGAAGGTATGTCAGAATCAACCCTAGCAGAAACTAGATGCCTGCTTCTGGACATAGTAACTGAAAAGTTAGAAGGTAGTGTCCATAATGATTAACAGAAAAGAGACATGGTCAAAAAATTTGTGATTGCCATACTGTGGCATTGCCCACTGTGAAGTGAGAAGCTAGATATCCTGTTTTGGAAGATTCTGGGTTTGCTTGAAGAAGACAGCAAGATCAATGTTACATTTCCATAAGGTATTATATTTTGCCTGACAATGTTTTGATTTAGAGAGAAAAATAACACAAAATCAATGTATCACACATTAAATAGCAAGGTAGTAAGTCTGATAAAAACACCACAAACTGAGTTACTGTATTTCTAGAGAATATACAAAGTAATTACTCCTTGGTCTATGTGCTATTTAATACCCGTGGCTTGGAAGAGGCACACCAAAACACAGCTGATAAAATTTGAAGATGATACAGAAGTTTGTGAAATAATAATGAGAAAAACAGGTCCCTAATATAAAACCATCTGGATCCTTGGTAACCTGGCATAAGTAAATGAAGTATTTTATTATTATCAAATACAACTGAATTCATAAAGAACAGGAATGTGAGAAGTGTTTTCCAGGCAGGAGACACTAAACTGAGACTCCTTAGGACAAAGCAGAACACAAAAGGACTTCCGCGATACCAGTATCTTTAGATGAAGTAAGAAAAAGAAGTTTATATTTGTATGTGTCACTGCCATGACTGCTATTGGAATACTTTATCCAGTTCTCGTGGTCACAACCTGCAAGTTATTTCACTACTGGTTAGGAAATGTTCTTTTGCGGACTGATGTCTTGAAGTGTGCTAATTCTGGTCTAGGATTTCCTATTTATTTCTTAGTCTGTTTTCTCAGCCATTATATTCCTGCATCAGAGACCAAAAATGACTATTATGCAAACAGTGATGAGAACAATGATCATATGGTTAAAATGTGGTAGTGTGAACAGGTTGGCATTTACAGAAATCATTTGTTGCAATCACTAATTTTACTCTTTTTTATTGTAGTTTGCTCCCTATATTTGAGCATGGCACTTCTCTAAGTAATACAAGTGTGTCTGAAGGGTATGCATTTCTCCTAGATTAGCCTGTTAACCAGGAAATTTGTCATTTCTTAAATTTCTAGTGAGAAGTAAATAAGAACATAATAAATGGTTTATTAGATGAGACTAAAGGTCTATCTAGGCCATTGTTCTTCCTCCAACAGTGCCAACAACAGATTTTGCTTAGGGATAAAAAAATCTATATAGTATACATACTAGAAGTAAAATAGTAACATGCATGTTAGGTCCCCTGACTGCCTCCAAACTTGTAGCTGTGCTGCTCTTGCCACACAAACAGAAGTAGGGAGGAAAGGTAGAGCCATCCCTGACATCAGCTGCAGTTACTATCTCAGCTTCTTTTTGCTGCAGCAAAGGCAGGGAGCTGTGCTGCAGAGCGAGGGTTCTGGAGCTGGTAGCTGAGCACCACCTCTTGCCTCTACAGCCCTGTCCTGTTTCTTCCCCTCGGAGCAAGTTTGACTGGGTCTTTTCCTGCCTGACTTCCATCAGTGCTGCACGAGGCTGCCAGAAAAAGAGGTGGGCTGATTGGCCAACAGGAAAGCAAAACCAAAGTGGGGAAAGAGGAAGAAAGAAACCAAGGAAGGGAAAAAAAGAATGATATGAAAAGAGAGAAAAGCCCTTCCCACACATTTTTTCCCATGGCCTCCCCCTTCCCTCACACTTTGGTCACCCCTCCCAGCTCTCCTCCTGCTCTGTCTTTACCACAAAAAGAAATTTCACAATTTCCTCAAATTTTTTAACTTGTTGGAAAACTGAATTTTTGCCTTTAGTCCTGTTGCCATTTTTGAGCTATCTTTGTTTTGTTATGAATGTAAACAGAAACTGACTGATGCTTAAAACAGTAAACTGTGTATTAAAATAACAAGATATTATACATTGATAAATAAAAATAAAACCCAAAAGTGAGCCCACTATATGTTGTTTTGATGTATTATTCCATTGCGGTGTGCCCTATAAAGGGGAGGCAAGCTTCTTCCAAATGAAGCATGATTGACTAAAATGTAGAAGTGGGGAGCAAAACAAACATAACAGAAATCCACCTGAGACATCCACAATTGTGTAATTGAGTAGTTATTTTCCTCTCCAATATTTAAAATAGAACAAAGCATTTCTTTCTTCAGGTTACATGACATAATCAACTATTTCTTAGTAACAAAGCCAAGAGGTTACTAACTAAGATTTGAGTTGAACAGGATAATATCACATCAAGATGCAATCTACTGTTGAATGAAAATTGGGTAGTAGTGACTAGTGCTGGACAAATATAGAAGAGAAGTATTTGGGAACATTCATTCTCACTTTAAACAATGAATTCACTTTACAAACCTCTCTTTAATTTCATGGTCATTTCTGTAAGCCAAATTTAACATTCTACAAGTATGCACATGAGCTTGTATTTACTTTTGAATCACTTGCAGATTCATTTTTCATGAATCTTGCCAGACCACAGTACAATTTATCATGGTAGAGAAAAAAACATCTTGAGATATTACGGCCATTGTTTATTGGTTCCATACTACTTTAAAAACCTTTCAGGCCTGTGCTAAAATGCCTATTTGTTTGGAGTCCCATTTCTGTGATTCACCACCATGAACTTCTGTATCTGTGACTAAAATGTAGCATCACTTTTGGTGTGCACATGATGAGCAGTTACAGAATTTTTTAACTCTGGAAAGTGTTAAGAAGCTCCTTTTTATTTATCTGAAATAAAAGTCAAAGCAATTGGAAAGAATTGTCTAACAATTAATGACTTTCTAACACACGAAGAAACGGTAGCTCTAGAGGGTGAAGTGTAAAGAATATAGGTTTAGACTGGAAATGAGGTCTATATTTTCTAACTGTTGCAGTATAAGGATGTAAACTTGTGTTCTTCACTCAAGGCCTGATATTTCATGCCTTGTGCAGGAATTATTGGATGAGCCTCATTGGCTTTGTGGTAAGTGACATATCAGAAGATATGAGCCTTCTGATCATAGAAACAGTGAAACTGGGAACAGTTATCTAATCCATCAAAAACTCACAAGTCATTTAGACTACTCATATGTGCAAAGCCAAGGCTTCAGTGTTTTGCTTTTTTCTTCCTCAGGCTCAAGTGTTCTTAATTTCAAAACAGCGGTCTCAGTCTTGGCTCAAGAGCAGTGATCACATTTTCCTGAGCTGGCAACAGGGTTTGTTCATTTCTGTGTTTGAATGATAGTACAAGCTACACATAACACAGGAGAACTGGTGAGCCAAGTGAACATGATGTTATTTTTAACTTGCGGAATAATGTTCACACAGTAGGACAAAAAAGTGAAACACACAGAAGTTGCAGAAAATGCTTATCAAATAGGTAGTAGAGAGGAAAATTTCTTTTGTTTGTCAAAGCTTGCTTGGTCTTTTAGGCTGCTTCATTTCTGATGTTGAAGAGAATCTCTCTTCAAAGATACTTAAGACAGGAATAAACTTTCCAACATCTAAGAACTGGAAAGAACAGTGTATAATGAGGAAATATTTGTGTTGCTCATCAAATCAAAGAGAATTTGAAAGTATTAATAAAAAAGGCACCCTGGGTAGTTAAACCTGTATTAGTACCACAGAGATGACAGAAAACACGTTTCCAACTCATTTGAACGTATTAGAAAGGATAATCTCTATAACAGGAGGAGATTCTGACTAAACTTTTACATCTTTTTCCTTTGCCTTTTTCAGGGTCATAAGAATGTGGTTTTCTCTCTCAAATTGCAATGCATATATGAAAATACAATACTTCTTATACTGAGGGTAGACCTAAAAGTCTTGCCTATAGAGAATGTTTTTCATGACAACATATAACATTTTTAATTACCATAAAGCAAGAGAAATAATGTTGCTACTGGATCAATGTAAGATATTGACATTGATCATATTTCAGCTGAGCTTTATGATCCAGTAAAAAATTTAAGCAAGTATTTTATTTATGTCATATACAGTGTTACATTAACTGCAGTGGAATATACTTACTATACTTGAACATTATTGTGTGCTTAACTGTGTTACTGGATAAATGCCCATTTCCAGGTCACTGGTAATGAACATTTCTTCTTCAGACCTCTTGAAAGTGTCACTGATGATCCTCATATAGGCTCTAACTCTCCTACGGGGTTAATGGGTGAATTTTTGTATTTTCACAATGGCTACAAATGCAGGATGGAGGTCACAAATCCTGGTAAGCAGATCTAAAAAACACACACACATTGAGCAACATAAAAATTTTGATGAATTTGCCTTATTTTTGTCATCTTAGAAAACATCTATAAAATTCTAAGCACAAGGGTTTTTTTTCCTCTGAAACAAAGAATAAATTTGGGAAAGACAATAAGACAGTATTCCTATTTTTATACAGGATTTGTCAATCCAGCTTCAGCCTGCTGACTTCTAATTCACTAATGTGGACTTCACTGCAAAATAACAAAGCAGGTAATGGTACCTATCCTGTAAAAATGACATTGGAATGACTTGTTAACTAAATTTCCTAGAAGGTGTTCCCGCACATTAGTATTTACTTCATAATTCTTCTTTACAAGCCTAATTTTTCTATGTAACATAAATGTCCAAGTATAAATCTGTCAGTAATTTTCTGTCTTACATAAAATATGACCACAAGAATTTTCATTTCTTCCTAGTCTTCAGCTTCCTTATTGAGGACTTAATTGTGACAACCAGAACAAAACTAGTTAACGTCTACTTTTGGACATGCCTACTGTATGAAGCAATGACCTACACTAGTTCTTTATCTTCCGTATGTTTCAAAGTAGCTTGTTCTCAGGTTATATTTATTTTTGTTTGTTTCTTTGTCTTTCATATCCCTAGAATATATAATTTTGTATTGTTTTCTGACTTCTGCTTTGTCTTCTTAAAATGCATTTCCACTTTGACCTGAACCACAGTGACTTAGGTGTAACAAACCTTCATTTCCAAATGTAGTAGTACCACAAAATTGGTCTTCGTATTTCAAAGAGCCAAATATTCTCCTTTTGTCCTGATTCTGGGATGAACTCTTAGCAGCTTGTAGCCTTTTTCTCTGTCCGCTGAGATGATTTCTTACTAATTTTTGCTCTCCGTAGAATATAAAACTTACATACATTTTTCTGCATTCATAACTGTAATTCCTTGTGGTTGATAGCATTGGGAATTATATCATTCAACAAAAGAAGATCAGAACAGTTACAAAATCTGGGACTTAGGTCAGGTTGGACAGGGTTCTGAGCAATCTGATCTAGTTGAAGATGTTCCTGTTCATTGCAGGAGGGTTGGACTAAATGACCTTTGAAGGTACCTTCCAACCCAAAATATTTTACGAGTCTATAATATGATTCTATGACCTAACTGCTGATTCAAAAAAAAAAAAAAAAAGAAAAAAAAAGAAAAAAAAAAAAAGAAGAAAAAAAGATAAAGCAGAGCTATCAAATAGAGCTTTTTTAAGAAGAGAAGAAACCCCATCCCCCTGCAACCTCAGAGTGCTTACGCCCAGTGACAAAATGATCATCCAGCTACATTTCCCAGAATGTGTATGACTCTGTTTCTAGCCCTTCCCCTTCCTCCTTCTCTCCCTTCTTGTCATATATCGATGGGTTCCATGTTCTGTATCTGAATGTTAATGAATTACCAAAAATGTAATTAAGGGTACATATTTATACTTCAGAGTTTAAATGTGAGCAGTTTCCAGCTCATAAGTATGAACAGTTTAGCAACAAATTCAAGTCCATTTTTTCTGTCTTGTCATAGGAATGTTTTTCCTTATGATGAATCTTTGTAAATCTTATCTACAAATGTAGAAATAGATGAGACTATCCTCTAGATCAGCTCAATTAGTTGTGAATAGACCTGATAAGAAAGAACAAAGAAATAATGGAAATTATTTCACCCTATTTGGTTTTCTTAGCATTTCAGAGGTGGCAACTCAGATTCAGCTTCACTCTTTTTTCATATGTGCTTGATGTGACCTTGTGCTGTAGATCACCCATGCATTGTACAGCATGCCAAAATATCATTTGATTTCAAGGGTGCTAAAGTTCAATTTTTTGTGAGGTTTTTCATAGTTTTAATGTCTATCTGTAAAAAACATATATAAACCTGGAGCTTTGCTTTAGTGAGAATAAAATGCTTCTATATGTTCTCTTGAAAATCAATGTCACTCTCTTGCCCTCCTTTCTTCTAACAATTTTATTACCAACTCTATAAACCTTTAATCTTTTTTTTAAGTCTGGATTGTGGACTTACTGATATCTCATGGGAATGACTGCTGCAAGTGGACTTGAAATTGTTTATGATCTTGTTATGTGTTTTATTTTTATTGCTTACAACACTCAAAGCAATTAAAGATCTTGAAAGCTGCCTAATATAATACTATTTTATAACGTAATTGTTCTTCAGAAACAGAAAAAAACAGTTTAATTATTTTTGTTTATTGATATTCTACCAGCAATTTTTCTTTCAGAAACTGCGTGTCTTTT
Source organism: Caloenas nicobarica (assembly GCF_036013445.1). NCBI lineage: Eukaryota > Metazoa > Chordata > Aves > Columbiformes > Columbidae > Caloenas > Caloenas nicobarica. Next base: position 45,726,048 of record NC_088249.1, read on the forward strand.
AAGCAATGATGTCAGTCATACACATTGTTGAATTAAATGTGTCTTCCTACCAGAGTTATTTTATACTTCCTCATCAGGAATACTATTTTATATTCCTGTCGTCAAATTTTGTAAATCACTGTTCTGTGAAATCTGTATTTCTGTAAAATCACTATTCTTGAATAACTTAGGTGTCATTAAAAATAATCAATGACCCAGATAACTGAAATTTCATGCTTCAGTAATAATTCATTTCAAGGTTTTTAAACTATTAGTATTTGAAACCTTAAGACTTCTGTCATGTTGGGTAAGTCTTTGTAGAGGGCATCTCCAGGTCTATCTCAGCCAACAATAATGCACTTCGGAATATTTTGTGAGGAAGAACATCCTCAAATCTCATCTCAGTCAATAATAATCCCCTTGGGTCTGGACCCCAGAATGTAGCAGGCTATATCATTGCTGCTTCAGTCCCCAAAACCTCTCACATGAAGTTCAAACAACCATGAGTTTCTCCACACAGGACAAAGAGTAGATTTTGAAGGCATTGAATTGCCAGGACAGCACCTGTTTTCGCTTTTATGACACATATCTATACAAGAGGCACAAGAGTTTTTGCTTCTTTCAGGTGTATGTTGATGGCTATATGAGATGACAAATATGAGTATTTCATTTTATAGAGATATGAAAATGTTTGAGAAACAAAAAAGATAATAAAAGAGACAAGGTGAATATCTAAACCCAAAATTGAAATCTATGATAGGACATTAACAGATACAAAACACTATCTTGTGTACTTCTTGCCTTAACAAGGCAAACAGCCACTGACATCAAACTATTTTAACAACAAATCACGCTAGCATTGATCACATGTATCCCATTCCACTTTTACTTTTAACTTTTTCCAGAAAAAAAAATGTATCTCTTTCTCATGTTTACTGATGTTTTGGTTCTGTATCTGAAGCAAGACAAAATGAATTCCTGAATGTTTTAAAGGAAAGAATTCTCACCTCATACAAATTGGAGGGGCAGGATCAATAAATATTTTTGCCACTTACCACTATACTTGGGCAAAGTAGAATAATATCACTTCGGAAAAGTGATTGATGATATTCGTAGTTTCTTTTTCCTCACATGAAATATGTACATGCTCATTCCATATGATAAAATAAATGGTAAATAATCTTTTGAAAGAAAGTTTTGCTGCAAATAGCCAAAGGAAAATCAATCAGTCCTTAACTCTAGAGAAGAGCAAAGTATAATTCTGTGCAGCCTGAGAAAACACTAGAATCAATGTGATTCAGAAGTTTACAGGGAATACTAAGTAGTGATGTCTGTCTGCCTGAAACCATCACTATTACCCATGAGTGGAATTCAGTTCTTTGCTTTGTACTAGCACTTTGTACAAGGAGGACCTTCTTCCTAACATAACAGAAAGCTTTGTGCTGTTCCAATACAGCATACCGTGGCTGAAGTTCACAGCAATTCACCCACAGACAATTTTGAAAGAAAACTTTTCATCATGTGAACAGAGTACTTATTCAGGAAGAGGTAGGTAAGTTTTCATATTTGAAGTCATCTCAGAAATCAGAAAGAAAGCCTTTCCCCTCTGTGCAGTTCTGAACAGCTAGAAAGTGGTATAATCCACTGTTGAAGGCATGACATTACTATTAATATGTGCATTTGCATAATATGTACTTTATGCTAAATGTCATCCTGAAACTGTGATCATGAGCAGATTTGCTATCCATACAAGTTTCAAGCCTGTGGAAACAATCCTTGCTCTTTGCAAGCCATCCAGGTCTTCTAGACTGTGATGGACCTGGTATGCATCTTGTTAGGCCTTAAACAGCTGTTTTTGCAATCCTGTAGAACCAACTAGTTCTGGATCACTTGTCTGATTATTTGGTGTTATGTTACATATTTAATATTGATATCAAAGATGAGACCTTCATTTCCCTGCTAGACCTCTTTGTCGTTACCAGCTGTCCTATTAAAAGATCCTGGGAAAACCTACATCTAGCACCCTTGAGTTAGGAAGAGACTTATTCTGTTAAGGCTTCTAAGGAAGAAAACATCTCAGCCACTGAAACAGTGTATAACCACATGTAAGTAACACCCTCCCTTATATTGTTATTTGTTAATGCTTCTGTTTCTTATACAGTAGGTGAAAACCATGTAGACAAATTCCAATCTTTCACTTATTTCTGCTCACACAAGTAGAATGGGTGCTTGTGTTAAATAATAGTTACGTAAAAGTGATCCATTTGGCTTGTAAATGAGAAAAAGAAAGTTGTTTAATTGTAATAAAAGTCCAGCTGTGGAAAAAAAAAAACCAATTGTCAAACAGCACAGGGATTATGTTATACTTAGATATTCACTGATGCAGGAGACAGAATAACAGTCTTCCAGCAAAGTATACTGCTCCATTGGCTACAGTCATTTCCACATTCTCCTGGGCTCAATGAATATTTAAATATTTTTCAGAAAGTGGAATAATTTAAATGGAAGTGGCACATCTTAATAAGCATAAAGGCTTATGTATCAGTCTGCTAACATTCTGACCTACTTAAGCATTTAGGAAGCAGCAGTATCACTGTCTTTATATAGGTATAGCTTAGATTTCTAGCTCCAGTAAAAAGGTATGACCATGAGTACTAAGTGGCAGAAGGTACCTCAGTGGTTGAGAAAGCTAGGCAAAGCACTGTCCTTCTTGTTGTCATTCTGTGCTAGGGAACTGTCCTTGTGACTTCCTGCCTTGCATAAATCTTTTTTTTTTTTTTTCCCCCAATTAAGTTACTCCATGCATTTTATGGGAATCCTGAGGGCCCACCTTGGAAGTGTGAATACCCCACAGGGCAGGGCAGGTAAGAAATAGGAAATGAAAGTAATCTATGATTTAGTTTGAAGAATAGAAATATGATAGGAAAATCCTTTTGAGCTTGAAATGTCCTTCCACGAGTGCATAATGCACACCTAAGCACACCACAAAATTGTCATCTGAAGAAAAAAATGTAAACAATGTGAAAAATGCTTACACAGACTCTCATCAGAAGATAAATCAATTAAAGGTCTGCCCACAATATTGTGCACATTGTTAACGAATCAATTATAAACAGTAGGGGCCTATTCTTCTCTCAAGGTACAGATGCAATTCCTGCTAATTCTAAATCATTTTTCAAATCTTAACTCATTTACATATCTAAAGCAAAGAGAAAATCACATTAAGTGTGAGTCTTACAGGTAATCAATTTCTTTCCTTTTTCTGTTCCTTTGATTCAGAAAAGTACTGAGTATCTTCTGTCATACTGGGCATGAATTATATTTAACACCAATGGAAATTCACTGTAGTCCAGGAAGATAACTAATGCACGTTACATTTGTCATACTATACATGAGATTGTTTTTTTCATTATTATTATTTGCGTCTCCATAATGGTTTACAATAGACAAAACCAAGTGGTGGATACTGAAAAGGAGTTATACTGATAGCTCAAGTAGGAGCTAGCTAAATAGTCATAGTGAATATTCAACTTGAATTGAGCATTTATTTGGCTCTTCTTCAAGAACATGCTTATTCACTAGTTTCAGCTAATGTAGCAATTTAGGCTTGTACAAAAGGAATACAAATTTAAGGTATAAGTTATTTCCATAGCAAGCTGTTTCACAGCTCTTCCACATGTCTGGAAGAATCAAATTGTAAGTAGGTGGACATTCAGATCATCTGTTACCTGGAATCTAGATGTGTAACATATGTTCTTCTCTAGAAATGCTATTTAAATGTTAAAGATTGTGGGCTCTTTCCTGCATCTTCTCCTAGATGGTTGCTGTAGTATGGTTGCTGACTGTACAGATAGCTGAGTATTTTTAATAAAACAAATTTTTTTACACAGATGCTTTTGGTCATCTGTGAACATAAGAGCTGATATACTGGACAACCTTTCATCAGGATGTATGAGAATTAAAGCTTCCTTGCACAAATATGCATGAATAGGTCTTAATAAGAAGGAATGTGGTTGAACCAGATAGCAATTCAGTACTAAATAAATATTCTTAGACCCTGTTTTGCACTGTTCAACCAACTTTAGTAATCTTATGTAAACCAATTTCACCATCAAAGTTATCTGCCACACTCTCATGTATTCATCATGCTGAATATACTTCTTGATCTATTTCACTGCACATAACTTAATGGGTCTAGAGTTGTACTTGGTGCTCCCAAATCACAATGAACCCTGAAGAAGATGCAAGACATTTTTTAAAATCTTGCAGTCTTTCCAGAAAATCACAATAACTGATAATAGCTGTCTGATTCATTATTTATGAAAGTCTACATTAGAGGCAGTGAAGAAAATGTCATAAAAATATTCTTTTGTTAGGCCTTGTTTGTGTTTCTAAAGATGAGAAAGACCAGGAGGGGCACAGAGAGGGAGAAACACATACAAGCAAACGATAAAACATGCAGTCAGTTTAACTATATTTGCATGTTAGTATTTCCTACCAACCTGAGAGGAGGCTATAGACCCTAAATCAGGGATGTCAAACTCATTATCACCAGGGGCCACATCAGCCTTGAGATTGCCTTCAAAGGGCCGAATGTAATTTTTTGGACTGTATAAATGTAACTACTCCTGCCCTGAATGTTCAGTTCATAAGCTTATACTGGAATAAACATGCAAAATATTTTTTTCTCACAATTAAACCAGGCATTAAATTCTCAATGTTTAATTTTCCTGTTCGGAACTATAATTTCCTTAATGTTACCTGCATGGTTCATTTTTATCTCATATACACTTTTACTGAGTTTAGATAAAATCTGTTTATCCAATTTGTTTAACTGCTCAAAGAGCTGAAGCTTGATAGCACATGTTAATTACATTCTCTTTCACAATAATCTCCATTACCTACTTTCTATTTAATTTTAGAACATTTAAACTCATTTAGAAAGAGAGTTTCCTTTAATCTTTTATACTCAAATGGCCATCACTTGTACGTTACGGCTGTAAAGACTGCATTGGCTTCACAGGACATTGGATCAAAACCTTAATTCCTTTACGGTGATATGTAATTCCTGGTAAAAGTTTATATGTATACTAAACTTCAAAGCATTTTGTAATGAAAGAGTTTTGTGATATATGACTACTTGTTAAGGGAATACTGTCAATATGAATGTAAAATACTAGGTTTCAAGCCTTTACATATTATACTAGTAAGTTTTTTGAAATATAATGTTCCTATTAATTTTGAAAGAATGTGCCTGCAAACAAGTTTGGTTTTGATTCCACAATCAAACAAGAAATGCTTATTTAACGGAGACCTGACATCTGAGATGCAAGTAGATACACATCCAACAGAAGCTGAAACTACTGAAATATTTCAGGATTGGGTATGAGCTGTGTAAGATTGTTATTCTAAAGTTCTTTATATATTCATAAAGCTTAAATTAGAGTCTAAAGTAATTGGATTTTTTCCCATTTCAATCATCATTTAAAAGCCAGGCCAAATTCTCATCTCAGGCTACTCCAATTTAGTAACTTTATAATCTAGTGGAGTAAATGAGAAATGGGATTTTATTCCTGTGATTTATGGTAGCATAGACCATACAGGAGAAAATTAGGTCTCTGGATTCATGAAACTAAAACCGCTGATAGTAGAATCATTTTATATGCTCTCGTGGGGTACAACAGAACTGGGATCTTTCCTAATCAGGAGATACAAGCATGCTTGCATCATTTACAAAGTAGAGTTTTCTTTTCAATTGATAGTTATCTGTCAATAAAATCTGCTTGAAATATTAACTATTCTTGAGTAAGATCAGGTGAAAGGGAGATTGGACAGTGGGGATAGTAGGGAGATAATATCATAAAAAATATTGCATGGTAGATCTTCTGAGCAAATGAGGACATTTAAAACATAAGTATTTCCCAAGATAGAGGAATAAGTTTTATTGGTAGAAAATATAAATAACAAAACAGAGTCAAATGTTTTCATTATTGGAGACTAGCATAGTGGGGAATGTATGCCTCAAATGATTTCCACTGGCAGAGCCAGCTTGAAAAGTCTTACAATCAAGGTGATATACTTACATGTATAATTACAAACGTGAAACTAAAATGGGTTGAAAACGTTGTACAGTCTGAGCCTATTTGTATAATGGATCAGAATATAAAATCATGGCATGCTGATAAGAAAAATTACAATCTGGAAACTGGATTATATTTATTTGTGGATGAAATAGTCATTGGATGCAATTCAAATCTAGAATTTCTCTTTTAGTTTCCTGCCTAACAGTACTCTACTTTATATAATCTTTGTGAGATTTTTAAGTATTGTAATATATATATGTATGTGTTTATGAATATGTGCATATCGAGATGAATGCAGTCTTCTTGACACATACATATGAAAATACTGAAATTTGTTCTGCAAGAGTTAACCTTACATAGAGGGTTACATTTGACTAGTCTACTTTGTTGAAGCTATCCACCTTTTGTTTAAACAGAATGGATGCTGTACTTCCATACATTGTTTTGAAAAACAGAGTTCAGAGGAGGGCGACGAGGCTGGTGAGGGTTCTGGAGCACAAGTCTTATAAGGAACAGCTGAGGGAAGTGGGGCTGTTTAGCCTGGAGAAAAGGAGGCTAAGGGGAGACTTTATCACTGTCTAAAACTACCTGAAAGGAGGTTGTAGCATGGAGGATGTTGGTCTCCCAAGTAGCAAGTGACAGGATGAGAGGAAATGGCCTCAAGTTGCACCACGAAAGGTTCAGATTGGATATTAGGAAACACTTCTTCATGGAAACGGTTGTCAAGCAGTGGAACAGGCTGCCCAGGGAAGTGATTGAGTCACCATCCCCGGAGGTATTTAAAAGGCATTTAGATGAGGCCCTTAGGGACATGGTTTAGTGCTAGATTTAGATTATGGTTGGATTTGATGATCTTAAGGGTCTCTTCCAAGCAAAATGATTCTATGATTCTATGGAATCCTTTTCCATTTCATTCACATGAGCCGAATAAAATTCCAGACAAGGTTTCAAAATACAGTTTTATATGGAGATAAAGATTTCGGTTCACTTAGATCCTAACCTAGACTCCAAAAAAAGACATAGCCAAGTTTTTGCCTTGACTTGAAGTGTATTATGTGCTTTAATACTTACAATTCTAGCACTTCAAACAGCATAAAGAATTCTATAAACAGCACCAGGGTGTACAACAAGGGATAAATCATTAAAAAGCAGAAAGCTTCCAATACATAAAATTGATGATGTTACACTGTATATATGCTTCATGTTTCTACATAAACATGGGCCATGACTTCTCATGCACACTGTGTAGCTCAAGGGATTCTAAAGTGCCATTGGAAACACCGAGTAACACTGCAACATTTTAAAATATTAATTAGGATTTATATGTAAGTCTTTAGGAGGCAATATAGTCATGATGTGTCTTGCATTTTGTGTGACTAGCCCAATCAGTCTTATATTCTTCATAGGGAAGTGTATTAACTAAGAAGGAGAGCATCTTGCATAAACTTTCATGGTTAGAACATCTGCAAATGAAATAAAGTATGTGAGCTGGATACTGTTCAGTCTAAGGAAACAAACTTATTTCCCACTCTTTGGATGAGTATCCTACACACAAGGTAATAATTTCCAGCAGACTCTTCTCTGTCAGCAGTATTATGAACTATGACCTGACTGCTATTATGCATTCTGTGTATGTATACTACTATTTCACAGAGCAGTGGACTTGTGCATTCTCAAGATATCCTGATTGTCACAGGTGTTCAGCAGGTCTGAAATATAAGTCTCTACTATGGTGTTTAGCTAAGACTGAGACCTTCAACTTTGAGTAACTATATCCAAAACATAAATGAGGACTTCTAACATGTGTACAATTTTATAGAAATTTGCATGCATTGGACATTTAAATAGATGTTCGATCTTTACGAGGCTTCCAGAACGTAGCTTGTCAACAAGTTCATCCTCCCATACATCTTGTGTGGTAGGTTTGTTAGCTAGTAAATATTTTTATTTGCTCTTATAAGTAGGAAAACTGACAGGAGAAAATGAAGTCACTTTTGTTTTCATTTTTGGGAATGCCCTGACAACAGAAAACATCTTAAGTTTATGTAAGAATATTGGATGCATAGCTTAAGAAAGAATGAGCCTACCGAAAAATTGTCAAGAGCTACCCACTTTCAATCATTCCTTCTTTCTTAATTATGTAACAAATGACAGAAAACAAACAAACAAACCAAAACAAAACAACACCCAAACTTCCAATGTAGTATTAAAGGACAATATGGTACTAAAAAAATAGAAGATAAAACGTATTCAGCTTTGTCATCTTTGCCTTAACCAGTATAGTTTCTGAAGGAAACTCATAGAGAATAGCAGAGCTGGAAATGCACTGTAGTGGAATCAAATCAATAACTCTGAGATACTTCAAGCTTGTTTTAAATATTACACTCTGCTGTCCCTGGACTTGGGCTATTGATTATAAAAATTGCTGTCAAGCCTTCTTTTTTGCATAATTATATCCTATATATATTTTTTTTTATATATATGTTTTAATATATATAATGACCCTGGAGAATTTAACAATTGGATGAATATACTGTTGAATATTAAAAGGCTTAAGTTTGATGCTGGGCTTTCCCACTTTTTCAGGTAATTCTTGTTTTCATAAACATAAATGTATTTTGGAAATCTATATGTGATATCATAAATTAACTGTAGTCTTTTCAAATAAGAGCAGGTGAGGTACGGATATTTTTGGATACCCAAAAAATTTAATAAATATGTATGCAACAGACCATCAACTTAAATATTTTATTTCTTTCTTTTAATTTTATCTAAGGAATTGCATCGAAATATAAGAGGAAAAGGCTGATCAATTTTACTAGCGTGAGGCTTGATCCTCTGAGTTGCTGAGTATCCTTCATTTTCATGGAATGGAGCTAAGACGGCTTAGTATTTCACAGATTTTTGCACTGAGTGGTTAGATAAATAGCTTTTTAGGAAACAGATATATTTGCAGAATTTTATCTTTACCTGAGATGCTGCTCAACCATAGAGATAAAGCTTAAAACTCTGCAAAATGTAGATAAATCTACTGAAAGCATTAAGATGTACATACAGGTTTACATTCTCTCCGCCACCTTCCCTTGGAATATGAAACAGTGTAATTGCCTTCTATGATTAAATGTTCCTATTAATTGGTTAAAGTGAATTGAGTGGTGGTAAGAAATTGTTTGGTTTGCATTTATTTGGAATAAACTACGATCTGCGAACTGTCCGTTCTGCAAAAATTAAGAGAAACATAAACAGTACATAAATATTCATATGAAGACATTTAGATGCTACATACTTTAATTACTAGTGGACTAAAACATGGACAGTCTGTGACCCATGAATGGTAAGAGAAGTATTTCTCTTACCTAGCGTTGTGTGACAGGGTTTGCAACCCAACGCTGTCATTTGTTGTGGTTTTCACTGTTGCAGGATTTTATTAACAGTCCAAAACCTGGTGAAAGGTATGGTAAGAAATGACCTTTTCAAGATACTTCCGTGTTTTGTGAATACATTAATTTCTGGGTCTTGGAGTCCTGTACAGTCACAGCGTGGATTCTCTGATTGAAAGAGCAAAACACAGCATCATAGAATCATTTAGGTTGGAAAAGACCATTAATATCATTGACTCCAACTGTAAACCTAACACTGCCAAGGTCACCACTAAACCATATCCCTACGCGCCACGTATACGTGTCTTTTAAATACCTCCATGGATGGTTATTCAACCACTTCTCTGGGCAGCCTGTTCCAATACTTAACAACTCCTTTGGTGAAGAAATGATTCCCAACATCCAACCTAATCCTCCCCTGGAGGAACCTGAGGTTGTTTCCTCTTGTCCTATCACTTGTTACTTGGGAAAAGAGACTGACACCAACCTCACTGCAATCTGCACAGCCTTTCCGTCATCTACTAAGCAGATCACCTTGTCATAGAAGGAAACCAGTTTAGTCAAGAAGGACATGCCTTTTATAAATCCATGCCTGATCACACGGTTGTCTTGTACGTGCCATGTGATGGCACTCGGGATGATCTGCTCCATAACCTTCCTCAGCACCAAGGTCAGACTGACAGGCCTCTGGTTCCCCAGATCCTCCTTCTAGCCCTTCTTGTAAGTTGGTGTAAATGATGACAATGACGTTCCATTTTCTCCAGGCTCTTTTTAATCCTTTGAATCTGCATACTTCACCGATTTACAAACTATAGACCTGATCTTTCTGTCCTTGCAAAAGAGAGAGCTTTTGTTTTCTACTGCAACAGACCTTTTGTTTTTATCCTTGATGAGCCATAATATATCAAATTTTCATACTTTAGGCAGTCACTGGTAATGTATTTAATGTTTGTAATGAACCATGGTCATTTGGCGGCTAACGTATGGCAAAAGAGGCAAGAGTTTTTAAAGTCATTTAAAAAAAAGGCAGACATATTTGATGTGATATGGAATATGCACAAAGGGCAGAAGATTTGAAGAAGGGGATGCATCATATAATTGTGCAATTTGCTACATTAATATTACCAACATGCAGGCAGTAGATATCTGTTCATATAACAAAAGCTGGTAAAGTGCAGTATTTGTTAAATTTAGCTAGACAACTGAAGTCTAAAAGCTAATGTTTAAGTGCTATGTAAATATAACCAGAATAAATTGGACCTAAGGGTCACAGATGCTTATGCAATCCTGATACCGTACAATGCAAATAAATTAGGTCAAGGTTTCAAGCAAAAGAGCATTCCTTATCTTATGATATGCTAATAAATCCTCCATAGAAGCTCTGAACTGCAAAACCAACTAAATTTAGGCTCACAGCTTTTTTTCTAGAAAAGACTTCTGCATGGCCTATTTAGGTCCTTTTTATTCTGTGGTTTATTCTCTGGTTACAGGGAAATACAGCAGGAGGGAGACTAGAAAGGACAAGAAGAAGACCATCCCATGTGTGTCAAATTGCATTTATAATAGGTCAGAACTGAACAACAGCTACCCTCAGTATGCTCCAAATAGACTGATGACCTATGACTCATTTAATTCCTTTGCTATATGAATAAAGGGAAGGCTGAATCCACTGAGTACATATTTGCAGAACAATAGTATAACTGCTGAGCATATAGTATAACTTCTGTAAGTGGTAAGCTTTGTTTTAGTGTCAAATTAAGCTTGAAGAAACCCAGTGTTTCAACAAAGTTAATCTGAGAGCTTTGAAAGACTTAAATCTATGCTGACCTACTTGTCAAAAAATTATACTGGAATTCACAATTTTGTATTTTAATATACAAAAAAGGGAAGAAAACAAATTGTTAGTGATGTTTATTAATAACTAAGGTAATTACCACTTTCTTCAATAAACTCATAATAATTTTATTTGAACAAACAAACAAACAAACCGTACTTTATGCAGTAAATACTTTACAAACAATAATGGCAACGAGGTCTTTCTGATATGCTTACCAGAAGCACCTGGAAACATTTAGCCATGGTGAGAAGTTTGTGCTGAAAAAGCATTGCAGTTGCTTGGGACTTCACTATATTGCACTGCTGATCTGTTCTCAGCTGCCAGTGCAATTTCAGAGTGTACCTTGGAACTTGTGGTGGAGCTGGAAAAAATACATCTGAATTTCTTATGGCCTAGGTGAGGAACTTGCAGAAAGAAATACACTTTAAAAGTGTTCTTATCACATATGAGTATTATTTCCACCAGATCTTGCCACTGACACAATCCTGGAAGACAACAATGAGTCAAAGACCTGGGAACAGGTAAAAGAAGTTTTATGAGTTGTCGCTTGCCTGAAGGGTAAAACTCCATTTGGTCTTAAGAATACGCTGGTGTAGCTTGTAGAAACATAATTCTTCAAAAAATTTTATTATTATAAATGAGACAATTTAGAAATTTAGAAAATGTGATGACCAAGGCTGAAGCAATAAAAAATTACTATAATTTTGTCAGACATCGTCCATTTAGATCTCTTGATTTGTATTTTTCTGGAAACCTGGTAATACAACAACTCGGTAAATTTCCAATACAATATAAATCTTCCTTTCAGTGAAGTAAACAACTAACAGTTTGTTTGGAGGGGGGGGATATTTTTTTAAGTTGTTTCTTATTTTAAAGTTCATGTATTTTGTCTGCAAGGACTACTTCAAGACATGGAAACAGCAAAATGTTTTCAATAGCTGCTTGTTACCAGTTGTGAAAGAGAAATAACCGATTGTCTGTTCATATATTTTCAAGTCAGAAATGAAACTGCTTTAGAGACATGAATTACTGTCTAATGGCTTGAAAATTGACAGTGAATATGAAGCTGTTAATTGTACTTCTAACTTTAGGCCATACCACTCTTTGTATAGCATGGAGAAAGGAAAATGAATGTTTTCAACTACCTGAATGTCCAGTTCACCTGTTGTACAACAGAAAAAAGCACAGTACATGTAATTATGACTCAACTGTCGTGGCTGCATAGATAACATTCTCAATCACTTTTAATCAGTCTAAAAGTTATTTCACAAGCTCCTAAAAATGTTTTTTGATATAATTTTAAACTAAACCAATCTAACCGTACATTAATTATACTTAATGATACACTTAACCATAGAATGCATTCATTGAAGGTTACATTTCAAAAAGCAACATATAGTAAATTCTTTATTATTATATTAGTTTTTAAAATAGTAATGCTAAACAAAGTAAATCAATCTTTTCCAGTGTTATATGCCTGAATTGAATGTTGAACTTCATACATTTTTCAGGGAAAAAACAAAAAAATAGAAGTATTTTTTCAGGGACACTATGTTTTATTCAGAGATTAAATTTTGATAGAAATGGGGTGAGTTATTTGCATAAAGGACTGTTTAATAATCTGTAAATCTTCTTCAGGAGTTCTGTGTTATGGAAAGTCCAATATCTTATAATCCAACACAGGTTGTCTCAGTTTCTTGGAATTCATCAAATACATTACTTTCTACCTTAAAATAAAGGCAACAATACAAATATATATATTGTTTGTATGTAATCAGATTTGGACAAGCGATAGAAAATTAGCATGTTTTGGTTTTCAGTCACTTGAATTTCACATTAGGTTCATTTTGGTTACAAATGTAAAAAAAGTGATTTTTAATAAAACACTCGTGGGGTCCCGGTCCAATTTTGGGCTTGGGATGGTTTCGAAATGATCCCAAGAGTGAGATTAAGACACAAACGAGGTTGAATGCCACCAACCAGGCCAATTTATTCAGTCCATCAATTATGTAGAATGTAGCAAGAGAGAGTAATGAAATTCAGGAGGCAAATTAAGCAAGTATTTGAGAAGATAAGCAAGAGATGAACAAGACATAGACGCCACCTGGATGCAACACTTATTGTCGCCAGGACTGGCAGCTCTGAGGTCTCATGTCCCAGTAGTGCTGGCAGCTCTCTGGTCTCAGGTCCTGCCGGTCTCAGGTTTCAGGTGGGTGGCCACACCAGGGTCTTTTTTTGTGCAGTTTTGATTGTAGTTGGTGGTGGGCATTACCTGGACAAACTGCTTGCCTGGTCCCAGATGTTGGTGGATGATATTGCTTGAGCTTCTCCTGAGCTTACACAAGCTTTAAGCATGTTTTGAATTTTAGCATCTGACAGTGATCACACATTTTCTGCCTTAATTCACTGTAGTTAAGCATTTACAGCAAGTCCAACAAGCAAACACTGTGAGTAAGCATTTTCCTGTCTGGTTCCCCAGGACAAGCAGGCCTTGAGACAATAAATCATATTATTTCAGGAAGCAAGCTTTGAGAATTTCACACCACCTTAGCCTCCCGCACTGATATTGTGTACTAAGAACCACTGTCTCTCGCAACACTTGAATTGACTTGATATATAATAATTAAATTGAATTGAATTCTATTTGAATGTTTGAGGATACTTGGCAGGAAAATAATTATATGGTGTCAAGAGGTGTTTCTCTGCAATAAATTTAAAAGTAAATTTTATCTTGTTTTTCATTACATTATTTTCTATCTCCATCTAAGAGAGGGAGTCTTAATTCTAATGACAGAACAGAAGCAGAACTGAATCTTTGGCTGAAGGTAGCAGTTATCTTCCTTTCTCAGGACATCTTTTAAAAGTATAATCTGTCCCTAAGAGCCTTTTCATACTGTCCTTTATTGTAACTTCCTGTTTTCTATTGGTTACCATCCTCACTGCACTGCCCAAACTGAGGTAAAACACTATTAATTTTGAGTAATTCTATATTCAGTTTCTTTTCTTATATCCCCATCTACCAGTGTTTGTATCTCCATGTTATTGTAACATTTCATGCACTTTACTGAGATGTGATAAAATATTTGCTCAAGATTAGGTGGTTAAAGAATAATGATCTTATTAATTGTTCTTCTTAAAAAGAACTTGCATGAGATTCTAAATGTAAGGGCTGCATTTTTCTTGAAAGAAAAATCCATAATCCTGCTTGAAAACTTCACAAGTTTAAATTTACAATTAAATAGAGCTTTATTCAAAATAAATATAAAGACTGACTACTGTAAATACTACAACCACCTAATTGCAAAACTGCTCTGCCTCTCTAGTTCTTGGAAAAGGCTATGGATCAATGTCATCATGACTCAGTATACTTGTCGACATGACAAGCAGGTCCCGTTCATATTTCAGATTTCCTGAACAGCCACAGTATTGTCACTTGATAGGATAGGAACAAGAAAGACTTGTGGCAGTGTAATGTAAAGAATCATGTCAGGTTTTTTATTTGATTTTGCTCTTTAGAACTCAGAACTAGAATTCCTCTGGCTTAACCTAAAGTATAGTCTAGACAGAAGGCATCTTGATGGTGTTTATTGATGGCATATTGAAATACAGCAGTGGTTTTATTGATCATTCTTTGCTGGGTCTCCAGTCTGTCATCTGTGCTGCTGTGCCCTAAAGAAATGCCACTGAGGCTACAGTGGAGCACAATCAGCCTTTTGCAGCCAGAGCACCAGAGTTGCATTTTTCTGAGCATACAGGGTCATGGCTGAAAAGTAGATGGGTTTTCTTTTGTGACCTTTTAGTCTTATTGAAGTATTCACAGTAGCCTTACAATCTTCTTCAGTACCCAGAATGTTCTCAGTGCTGCAACAGTCTTATTGATTTACAAACATACATATTGTTTGCAGCTGTGTACCTTTAAGGGTATTGGTTTGCGAAATACATCTACATTCACTCTACAAATGCGAACACGTCAGCAATAAGCATTAGAATAATTTGTCATTTTGGACTGTGTCCTCAGCATCATTCATATGACACATTCAGTCTGAAAGCCATCCTAGCAGAAAGCACTGTACGTAGAAATCAAAAGTTGTCTTTATAAGATTCCAGTCTAATCACTAAAAGAAAGGAGGAAGAAGAGAAGGGAAAAAAAATGAATATGTTAAATACATGTATTTTTGTAAACCAGTGAAGCAAAGTAATATATTTCTGTAAGACAATTGCAAAGAAAGAGAAGTGCAAACAAGGAGAAAAACCTCATACAGAAAAAAAATCACCTAGCAGTGGTGCTAACTGCAGCTATGATATCTTCAGGTTGAGTTCTCATTTAATTTAAATATTTGAATCATACTTATACTAAATTAGTGTTAATTTCATTGATCTGATGACATCAAAATTAACAGTTTCATTACAAAAAACCACTAAAGATGCACAGTAAAGACTTCTCAGTGGTCCTTTTATTTATCAAGGAAGAAAGGTGTGATTTTTGGACACTAAACTGAAAGATACTTGGAAATTTATTGATTGGTATGTTCCTCTACACTCAAAATTGTGAAAATTACAACTATTTTCCACTACCTACAAAGTTTTCAGGTCTTCTGGTTTGAGTCTCAACTGAGTGAGAAAATATGTCTATCCTGCTACTGAAAATGAAATATTCCTGCACAATACAATTGTGTATTTGAGAATGAATTTTCTACAAAAGCACTCAAACAGTGCAGTCAACATGGCAGAGATATAACATAGGACTTTAAAACAATGTCTTTCATCCCACTTTCAGTGTTTCCAATGAAGTTAGCTGTTAAAGGCCTGTCGGAAAACACTATGTTAAGTAGTGCGTTGCCACTTCTTTACATTGCTTGGTACAGACTGAAAAACTATTTCATTCCTATTAAATACGATTACTAAAGAGTCCACTTTCCAAAACAGGCATTCTATTTCAATTGCTTGTTCACCCATTGATGGTTGAATTCAACACAATGACAGTTTTACTTGAAGTAAGAAAGGGCTGAAACTGTTAAGACAGACACAGCCATATACAGGAGGGACTAATATACAGCCTCAGTTTTGATACTTTGCAAAGCATCTTTTCAGAGTTTTTGTTTTGTACGTATAGGTATTGACATTGTCATAGTTTGTTGCTTATTAAAGGATTAGTTTAGTATATTTCATTACATCTTTTGAAAAGAGGCATACAAAGTTCATGTAAATGACAAAGGCAGTGCTTTTTCTGGGCACCCAGGAGCGTATGCTTGTTTAAATCGTCATATGACTTCGACCAGTGAGGAAAAACTGTATGTCAGGATTGAGTAGTGGAGTTAAGGACTAGATTATCAAGAGTATTGCGGGGTATCATGAAGTTTTTATTTTCGAAGAGCTTTGTATGGAAAGTTAATAATTTTGACATTTTCAGGCCAATAAAGATTGCCTGAACAGTTCCTCTCAAGTAAGCACTAAATTCAGTCTCACATACATGTATGAAAACATGGTTTAACCTGAACAAAGAGACTTAAAACACTGACATTCGAAGCAGAGCCTTTGCTGATGTGATGGATAATGTTTTCACCAGCTCAAAACTTATTTTGCACTGTTATTGTAATCCTTTTTTAATCCTGAAAGGTCAACTGTCAGGAAGAGATGAAATTTTTAATATTTTTTCCCTCCCCTCAGGCTTTTAGTTAGTAAGAAATGATGATGAATTTCAGTAACAGGTGCTATTTCGAATCTCTCACAAGACTGGAAGCATGCATATAGTGTCCTCAAGTACATGTATAGAAAGGTCTTGCCAAGAGTAAGGAATGAGTTTAAATAAGGAATGTCAAAGACAAGTCTACTCTAATATGTAATCTTGCATAGGAATCATTGGACCACAGAAATCAGACTAAAATTTTCACTTCTTCTCACAGAATTACAGTATAGATACTCAGTTTGAGTGTGGACTTAAATATATAATATTTTTCTCTGTATTTGAGTTTCTGTAGTCATATTCCAACACACAGGGCCTTTGATACAAGTCAGCTGTCATTTAGCATTCAAATTACCGGCAAGACTAGGCAGCAAGAATTTATCCTACTTTTGTTGAAATCAATGGCAATCTCATTGCATGTAATGACTCTGGATCAAGATCCTGATTTGCTGTGAGCACATATTGCTGTACTGACCATTATATCTAGTGGGCTTCTCTATCTGTTCCTCATCTGTTGTTGCTTGTCTGTATGAGAAAGTGAGAGGTGCTGTCAAATGGTAAGATATTAAATTAAACTAATGCAGTTTAATGCAGTGATGCATGAATAGTCCATTTGCTCTGTGGTAAAAAAAAAATAAACCCCACAACATTAAAATACATTTTATGATTATTTTATGTTGCCTGGGAAATAGTTGCAGCTAAATTTGAGTAGTCACTTGCAGTCCAAGAAGAGGATAGTCACTAATAGGGTATAATAAAGGTATATAATTGATGAACTTTTCTGTGGTGACAAAGAATTTGGTGGTAAGCTTTCAGACAGAGAGAGGCTATATCTTTTTTATACATATACAGCTGCTGTCACAAATGTCTCTAATCCCTAGAGACATCTTTTCCCACTGCAGCACTATATGTAATAAACATCATAATAGTTGCATTTGCCAGTGTGTAAGTGATGATCACGGAAAGCAGTTCTATTCTGCTCTCTTCTATTTCTCTTAGTACAGCAGCTAGGAAAAACAATGAATGTACAAGTCAATTTATAAAACCTAATTTATTCTGCAATGAAATACGGAAAATGTAATGAAAAGCATTAATTATTCATTCATCCATATACCCTAATCATTTTAATATGGCCTTTTTTTTATACATAAGGAATAAAATGTGAACCTGAGCTTCCATTCCTTAATAATTTGTACTATCTTTAACTTCAATGTAAACAAGTGTTAAACTTTCTGAACAATTAAGCAGTATTTTTCATTGGTAGAAATGCTGGTACAAGCTACCATCAGACCTTAAATATCCATTTTGAGCCCTCTTTTTAATTTGTGCCCTTTAAGCATGAGTCATTCTTGGCAGGACCAGTCAGACATTCATGTGCACACAAATGGTATTCTGTTTTGACTGGCTATGCTTCAGTAAATGATTTATATATTAACAAAGAGTCAACGACAGCCTGATTTTGGATCTGGAGCCCTGGATTGAATCCATTGCAGACTCTGGCATTGATGACTCTTGATTGCTAATGTTCACAATGGCAGCATTGGCAGGATACTAAACAAAAACTTATTTCTGTCTTCTGAATTTCTGTCTTCAACAGCTCATTGTTTTTCTACTGGCCCCTAAATGTAGCAGATGAGAAGACAGAAATGGGTTGAAGTCTAAGTCAAATGACGTGAAAAATCTTTCTATATACTTACTATATAGTTAAAAGTGCAAAACTTACCATTATTCTTGGAACTCGCAGAAGACCAATACACTGTTTACATTCCAATTAAATTCTAACTTAGGGATTTAAGTGAGTTATAATAAGTAGTTCATAGTCTTTACACTGCCTATCTACACAGACATGAATTTCACTTAGAGATAGATGATTCCCTGGAAAATAAGAACTATCTATGCAAGGACCACAAGACAGTTGTGAAGGGACTTTTTGGATTATCGGTTATCTGCTGCATAGGATACTTCATGTTATCAAAAAGTAGAACAGTTATGTAACATCTTTGATAGCAGCTGTAGTTCCTTGTTATTGTTTCACTAGAGTCTGATCTAAATCATGCGTAGTCAGTGCATAAATGTTCAGGTTTTCTTTATGAGTTTTCTTGGCAATACATTGTAAACGTTGATGTTCAAACAGTAAGAACAAGAAATATATGATATTTCAGAAAACAATAATAATCTCTGATACCTCAAAAACTACATCTATGAAAGTATTTCACAACATTAAGTATTCTATCACCTACTTTTCAGTACATACTCATAATAACGAAACCATATGCGTTGTGGTCGATCACTAAGCATAAGAATCACCAAAATTCTAGTCACTAGCAGATGTAAATACCAACAGGAATCTTGTTTCTTAAATATTTGTCTCTCTCTGGGATATAGGATTTAATTCTGGTTTGCAAGTCAGCTGCTAATTCCACTAACGAACTCTTGTATTGAGATTCTTTTTTATGGAAGACAGCAGAAGCTGTGTGGGTGGAATACTCATGTGTAGGCAAGAAACCCATATTCTGCTGTCTCTTTCTCTGAAAGTATTTGAACTTCCAGCTTTCAGGAGTCAGTTGCAACTATAAGTTCTAAGAAAATCTGAAGCAAAAAATGTTTTTAAAGATTAT
The DNA here is from genome assembly GCF_036013445.1 of Caloenas nicobarica. Taxonomy (NCBI): domain Eukaryota; kingdom Metazoa; phylum Chordata; class Aves; order Columbiformes; family Columbidae; genus Caloenas; species Caloenas nicobarica. Next base: position 45,745,628 of record NC_088249.1, read on the forward strand.
ATACCCTGCATGTATTATTTATGTATTATTTTAATGGCAAGAACCCTTGGATGGGGGGTACAAATTCCCAAGCAACTAATACAAAAGAGCAAGCAATTATATTGAACTTGGATTTCACTTTTTAAGAGCCCATGATTCTTGTAAAATATAGAATCAGACATCTTTCCTTGTGCCATTCTTATTCAATGAGCTGATAAATAGTATTAATTTCTCTAACTGGGAGAGCAGTGGACGTGTGCTTTACCTTGGAGGAACTTGGAAGTTTACAAATTTGGAGCAATCACCTGAGCCGTAAATCAGTGACTTCAAGCAAGCAAAGCAATGGAACATAGATCTACCCTGTTTCTCCGAAAATAAGACCTACTCCAAAAATAAGCCCTAGCATGATTTTTCAGGTTGCTTGAAATAAAAGCCCTACTCCAAAAATAAGCCCTAGTTACAGTTCATTTAACAAGTCAATTTAAATAGTGTCCAGGCAACTATACACGTAAAATGTAGTAAGTTTTGGAGAAAATGAATATAAGACTCTGTCTTATTTTCAGGGAAACAGGGTATGTCCTGAGTAAACCCTTTTCCTGTGCTAGATTTAATAAATAAATAAATAAAATCCTTTTGGTGCAAAGATCAATCTATCAGATGCTACACCTTGGTGCAGCTATATGTCATGGAGATATGTTTCTTTGTTTTGGTATTCTAGTCCTACAACTGTCTCCATTATCTACATAAATGGTGAGATTCTCCCTGATACATAGGTAGTTCATTTGCTGAGAGAAGTTGAAGAGCTAATGTACATTTGAGCACTTTCCCTATATTTAGAACAGGTTTTTAAACCAAAATTTAACCTAAATCCGAAGAAGACATACAACATAGATACAACTTGTTTTCACCACTCAATTCCAAACAACAGTGTGCAGCTATATGCTTCGGCCACAGATGGTACTGGAGCCTCTGGAAAGGCCTGTAAGAGCTAGGTCTGAAGAAGAAGAGGAATCATGCAAAAGGTTACCCAAAAACAGGTCCAAAATGATTCTGCACGAGCCTAGAATGTCAACTAAGGAGTTTCAATGCTAGAAATGAAGGAATGGCTGTAGTGTGCATAGGAATCCTGTACAAATAGCCCAATGGTAGTGAAGATTTAAGTCACTAAGTTCCCATGACAGAGCTCTTTACCAGATCAAGCTTGGATATGGAGGAAATGTCATCTAACCTAATAACCATTATATCTCCAAGAGGCATACATGAAGAGATCAACAATACAGAAGTCCCTGACTACAGGGGAAGAAAGACACACTACTTTAACTTGCTCTGGTAAATAACAATTTTCTGCCATCGCTGAACAGTTAGTAGGGTAGTTCCATTATTTAGATGTCCTACAATATGAGAGAAGATTGCAGAGACATACATGGGCTGTCTCAACATTCTCTCAGTTTCAGTAACTGTTACATGAAAGCTCGGTGACATGAGCTTTTGCTTTTGAAATTTCCCATATCAATTGATTGTCATTCTTATAAGGACACTGAATTGTTCCTTGGCACTGACCAGAAGACTTGTGTACAAAATTTTACAGGAATATCAAGAAATAGTACTTTTTGCAAATGAAAACATCATACTGTGACAACCTTGAAGCACCCCCCCGCCCCATATTTGCAAACCAAAGGACTCATTAACAGTGTATGTTATGACTTAAACATCTGTTTTTTGCAACTTTGGACAGGAAAAGATAGGTGGCTGTGGAGGCAGACAATCTATCTTTTCTCTTTCAAGGTTTCTGTGAAATGAAGGCATACATTTTTAAGATAAAGACAATTAACAGTGTTACTGTCAAGGCCTCAGTCCTAATTGGGATGATGAAGGTGGGTCATCTAGTGGACAATCAACTGCTAGGAGAAATCACGAACCACCAACTACCCCTAACAGACAAAACAACTCACTTCTGGTCAGCACTGCGACCATCCCTCTAATTTTTTGACCACTGACTCATTTCTGGCTTGATTAGCATGAAGAATGAGCAGAGGAAAGAGATGAGCCACCTCTCTCCTATCTCACGTGCAAATGGACTGGGTTATAAAACTTCCTCCCTTTGGACACTTTGACGTCTGTCTGTTTTGTGTTTTTGTGTGTGTGCATGTGCGCGTGCGTGCTGCGTGGCATTAACAAAGTTTTGCACCCACCACCAAGAACAAAGGAGTGGTGAGATCTTACCTTTCTTCTGATATCTTAACCTATCTCTCTCCTTTTCATCTCTCTTTCTCTTTCTCTCTAACTTCATTCTGGGCACATAAGAGTAATATCTTGTGGGTTTTGTTGTTAAAGTCTTGTTAAGTTTTATGATATAATTACCAACTTTTGCCAAGCCACTATTAGCTGTAATCCCACTGAGTGGTGTCTAGTAAATTTGTGATTTAATTGAACCTCCTGGGTGATTGTTGTCACTTTGTGTTACCGCACAGAGTATTCCAAAAGTTAACCTTTGCCCTCACCCCAGCTGAGTTGGGACAGGACACATACCTACACAATTTTTTCCAAACGTGGATTAAAAATGCTTCATCAGAGCTCTCTGAAAATGCAAATTTTGATTAGAGCACTATGAACTGAAAACATATTTCTCAGAAAGTGATTTCATCAGTTCACCTGACCTTGCACTCCAAAGTTGATTTCGAAATTTCAGCAGGCCTCCAGCTTTCTCAGCTATGTTGTGGATCTGCCATGCATGCCTGGCCCAGGGCTGGCCATTCTGGACAGACCATTCAGGACTTTCCATCTGTCTCAGCCCTGCAATTGGTCAGTATACTACTCACAGAAAATGGTAGCTTTGATGTTCCAGGTACTAGGACAGCTCAATCAGATATTAAAACAGGATTCCTTCAGCTGACTTGGCAAAAAAATAGAAAAAAAAATCCCTTTAAAATACTATTTGGGCATTTCAAGCCTGTTCTTTTAAAAGCATTACTCATATCTATTTTAAAGGGAGAAATGGTGCAACAGAGATGTTGTTTGCCAAATGTCATCCTAACAGCCATTGGCAGAGGACTTAGTATTATATTTGTGAAGCAAAGTGTTTTGTTTTGTAAGTTGGATATCTTAATAGAAGCTATCTCAGATACAACTATTTACACTCTTCACTAAGTATAAATGCTGCAAAACTTAGTCTTCAGCCTCTGGATTAAATTATCAAATGGAAATAACCAAGATATAAGAAAAATGTAAAGTTATCCTTCTCATTATTATTCGTATCTTCTCCTCACAGAGGTGGTAGAACCCTCAGGAAGTGTAGGTATCTGTAGCTACTGTAAAAATAGACCATTTTTGTCTCCAGTTTGGACAGCTGTGAAGTTTTAGTAGATAATATGGCTATACTGATTGACATAGGTTAGTTTTTAGGATCACATCATCAATGTGTTATATAAGTTAAAATAGGACAGTACAGGGTGTTTGAAAAAGATGGATCCAATCTCACCAGCATAGTGATGTCAAATTGGGCCCATCTCTTTGAAACACCCTGTATAGTCCTTACCTACTTCTGTTTTGGAAAACAGAGCATGTAACCTACTTGTTTTTTAATCATTTGTGATTTTCTCCATTGCAGAAAAAAGGTTTTCTTTGCCACTGTTAGCTTTTTCACTTCCTCTTGTTAGTATTTCCAGATTCATATATTGTTTTAGCACTAGCTCAGAAGACTTAAAAACTGAAGCAAACTTTGAATTAATCTGGTAAATGTACGAAAAAAAGTATGGAAAAGAGGTCACATTGCCTGCAACAGAACTGCTTTGTAGTAAATCAATTTTATAACTTTTTATTCCAGTCAGCTCAATACTATAGCTGAACCACCACTGAAATGAAAAAAGCTTGGTCATAAATTTGCAAAAGAATTTCAGCATTTTCAGGGTGAAAATTACTGCAATGTACCATGGCAAACAGATGTTTATCTCAGTCTGAGGCTGAAGAAAGTAACAAAACTCTAACCACAAATAGCAAGAATTCTCAAGGTGTAAATTTTTTTTTTTTTTTAATTCTTCCAGCAAGGGTAACAGAAAGGACTACTGAAGTTCTGCAATTTTCAACCTTGGCAAAAATTTGAAAATTTAAACCACATTAAGCAGGGCTTTTCTGGTAGAATAATCAGTCAATTTACATGAGGCTAGTACTCACTCAGAGCCTCAAAGGCTGGACTTTATTGGTATTTGACTGCAACACCCACAAGAAAAATCAAGGACACAATACCAATTATCTAGTCAGTGGGTTTGTTGAATTAATGGCCTGACATAAAGCTAAAAAGCTTCAGAGTTTGTGTTCTACTCTAAATGCTACTGACTGATTCCTTTTAAAAGCAAAGGGTGTTGACCAGGTTGTAGTACTGTTTATTGTTGTGTAGGAACAAAGCACTCCCTCTGCATCCTGCATGTTCCCTTAATATTGTGGATTATATAAACAAGTAGCAGAGGATACAATAATTGCTTCAGAAGGATTAAAATCTATTTGGCAGACAGGTTGTGACAAGCAGAGGAAAAGACCAAGTAAGTATGTTCTGTGAGCTGAAGTAGCAATCTTTTGTGCTTTGTTGTTGTTTATTTGTTTGGTTGGTTTTTTTCCCCTGTCCCACCCCCCACACACCTTTTCAGCCTAGTAGTGAAATGAGTGCCTGACAGCAGAGGAAGCTTTTTAACAAGTTAGCAGTTTTCGTGGGGGGAATTCCTTCCTTTCATGGAAGGAATTATGGAGGTGTTTAAGTAACCATTAGAATTCTCCTACAAGGTTATTTATATATTTTGAAAAGGTAAAAGACTTAGCCCCAGTGTTATACATAGCTAAACTTTGCAGCTTTGCCTGGTTATCATGATTTTCTACATGTTTTGTCCTAAAATGTACTTTAAAGCAGTTAAAGGAATTACTGTTTTCCACCTTACATCAGCTTTTATTTCACTTGATGGCAAATTGAATCTTGAATGATCAGGAATCTTTGAGGGTGAAATGTATGCCAATGTAAAATAGAATAAGACTCTGAAACTGCCTCAGAAGATCAAAACCCAATGATTTATAAACTGAACAGCAACAGAAGTCTTCAGAAATTTTTACTGAGCTTTAGGCATTCATGACAAGAAATCAAAAACAGTTTACAAAATCAAGTACAGAATTCTGTATTGGTTTTTACCTTCCCACCATTCTCAAAGATTACCAATTCAACGTATTTCATGCAGTTCAATGGAAATGCATTCACTTAGCTGACCTTGAATCAGCTTTTTGATTTTTTAATTCGGGGGGGGTGGGGTGTATTTTTAATTTTTAAAAGGAACAGAGAGGAACTAAAGTGGATATCACTGAGGTGTCTTAATAGTATGGAAAAATATGTAGATTCTATGTTTGGTGTTTCAGGTTGAGGAGTTTTCTTTAAAGGTAATACAAATCTAGAGCCGTGATGCCAACCAAAACAAAGTACACAGCATTTCTTAGATTTCTCCTCTGAAATGTCTAGTCATTACGTGAGTTGTTCTTATTATAAACAGATATTTCTATGAGTCTTTCTTTCATAGTTTAACAGCCTCCTTCTAAAAACTTTTATTCACACATTTTTTTAACAAGAAGAGTTCAAGTATTTGCAAACAGAAAATTTATTTGTGCAAAGTATCTGTGTAGATCACCTTATCCGGAAAGCAAAAGTCATCTTCAAATCAAACAGGGAAAACATACAGTTATTAACACTTGGTAATGCCGCTCATGTGCCACACAGGAAAGTATGATGGCTTCTGTGGTTCCTGTGTAATGCACCATGCAACTCTGCTCAGTTTTACTCAGTTTTCTGTTTGGAAATACACTCTGACAGAGTGTATTTGTGCAATTTCAGTGCAAAAGGAAAAGAAGTAGGATTATTGTGTGCCTTTAAGGATAAGTGCATCTCCACAAAGAGTTGATTTTGCTATTTCCAAACATGAAAGTCCTGGGAAAATACCTCCTGGCAACTACAGGTATTTGCAGCTTAAGCTGGAATAGGTCTAGTCAATCCCCAGTCTTCTGTAGTTCTTCAAAGACACAAATCCTTACATGAGTACCTCTGAAAAACACCTAAACAATTCAGTAGTTCATCTCTTAACTAGAAGAGACTTCCCAAGAAGCCTGTTTCTGTTAAAGTAAAAGCTTAAAGTTAAGTTAAATTCCAGCTTGAATTGAAGTATGATACATATAGCAAGCAATCGATAAAGTAAGATTTCCAAGCAAATTATTACCTTTGTACACCTTGTCAGAGACTTTGCTTTTTGCTTTTATCTTCTAGGGGATTCTTGAATGTTTTGTAAGATGTGTCCATTTCTCTGCATTTTGCCTTTGTTATTCTTATGTAATAAGAATGTCACAAGCTTCAAGATATTAATTGAGCCCTACTTCTCCAAAAGTTTGAATGAAATTCAGTGAGTACGCAGTTTTCAGTGAATAAAAGTACTGAAATAAGTGGCTTTCCATCTTATGGTAAAAGGTCTCATAAGCAATAAAATTTCCACTAACCTAAGTTAGCAGGAGTTCAGTTCCCATTTGCACTTACACAGTTACAGTAAGAAGTATATGTAGCTTTGTTATAAGGCACATTGAAGAGGGAGAAATTATGTCCATTTCTGGGACACAGACTTTGAAGTTGCTTTCTTACTCTTATTTCTCTTAGAAAAGTGAAGGCATGAATAGCGACATGACAAACTTCATACATTGGAATTTGATGATTTTTATGTTGCCATCTCTTAAATCCACAGTAACTTGTTAATTCCCATCTAAATTTTCCCAAGATATTTCCTATGCAATTTCCTCAAGTCTTGCTACTCTTCCATTCTTGTCCAGTGCTGTATGGACACAGCTCTTAGACAAGAACTGTTTTATTCACGGAAAGAACTAAATAAAGATTTGGATTAAACTATTTCAAAATTTTATAGAATACTCACTATAACCGTAAGCTGATTTTCTAGATCATGGTTATAGTGAGTATTCTATAAAACTCTCAGATTTTTTTCAGTCATGACGTAAATTAGTGAAACTTTGACAAGCATCTTCATTCGGGAGGGAGAGAGAGAGAATCATAACGTTGTAGAAGAAGAGTACTCTGTTGTCGTGTTGTTGGGTTCAAGGCTGGCTGAACATCAGCTTGCGCCTGGTGGGGGTGTTCATGAAGGGCAGCCCGGGGCAGCCGCTCTACGGCTCCAGCAACGGCGTCGTGCAGATCCTGCGCCTGCACAGCGTGGAGGATTACCGTGCCCACGACGTCCTGCAGGACCCCAACCTCCGCCAAGGAATAAAAAACTACTCCAACTGTCCTGCCATCCCACAGGTATACCTCAATGGTGAATTTGTTGGTGGCTGTGACATACTGCTCCAGATGCATCAGAATGGCGATCTTGTAGAAGAGCTGAAGAATTTAGGAATCCGTTCAGCGCTTCTGGATGGAGAAAAAAAACAAGACAAAAAGTAAAATGAGCAAAAAAGATGCTGTGAGAAGAATAAAGCAAATCTTCGATAAGAACTTGTTACCAGTAAACCTTATGTACTTTAGCTCAAAGAAGGCATCTTTTTGAACTGACACCAAGATTTATCTGTGAATGCCTATTAGCTCATGGTAAACGTAGTGATCTTGGTATTTTGATTTACAGATATTGTGAAAATTTGACTATAATCACTGCACTGTAAAGCATACATTTGTGGAAACTGTGTTTAAAAAAAAAGTTCACTTCAAAAAGCATTCGCTTCTTGATTGAGGTGGGAGTAAACCAAAAGAACTAATAATATTTTATGTATTTTGAGTGTGTGTTTCTCTGTTCTTGGCTACACAAATCTGTGCAATCAGCATTTGCATTCCCTTGCTTCTCTTGAAAAAGTGCTAAGTGACAGTGCATCAATTTTGCTGTATAACTCCTGGTGATAAGACTTCCTGAGAGCCTGTAAAACTTCTGTAATCACATATGATATAGAAGAAAAATAATCTTCAAATGATCTAGAAGAAAAAATATTATATGAGAGTGCATGAAATATACTTTTATTCCAGAGAGTGAAAATAAACAGACTTTTACAAATAAATGTATAATGGTCATTGTTATTTTATAACATTCTGATGGCTTTTGAAAGATTGCAAAGAATTGTGCCTAAAGATTTTATAAAACCTTTTTTACCTCTTGCAAAGCAGCTTTCCCTTCCTGCTCATATACTTTGTGTATTGCACTTCTGACAGTGATAAAATGTTGTAATTGTTTTAGGCTTCAGTATTCTAGCTTGAAATAGTATGGGAGAATACTTCAGTTACTACTGTAATCTTGTATAATTTACTAGTTACTAAGTTGTCTTTTTATATTTGCTGTGTTTCCAAGTATTTTCTCCTGGCTGCTGTGAGGAATATGGTTTTCAAATACGGGATTAACAGATGAAATGTTTCATGTAAATGAGGTTCCTAGGGACATAGTTTAGAGGTGGACTTGACAGTGTGGTAGGTTAATGGCTGGACTCGCTGATCTTAAAGGTCTTTTTCAACCGAAACAGTTCTATGATTCTATTATTCTACTTGACTCATCTTGTTGTTGATATAAAACTAAGGCCTAGGTTGATAAAGACTGAATGGTTTGCCCCCTGCTCTTGCATGGCTATAATAAAATTGTGTAAAAATTAATCAAATGCAGAGGAAACACTAGGAATAACTGAAAGTCTCAAATGCCTTATGGAAAAATGCACTGAATGGCTCATATTCAACAAATTCATAAGTGATTGCCTTTTTATTGAGACTAGAATTGTACTGAAAATGAACAGCAGTTGTCAACACATAAGGTCTAGTGCAATCTTAGTGTTTTCCACAATGGAAAATGTGAGTGGAGGGAAAAAAGATTGACTACATATATTGGAGCCTGATAATTCTTAAGTCTTAGATATTCTTCAAACTTTAGGCACTAAAAGACCAGTAAAATCAATACAAGGATTTATCTAACTCTGGTAAGGAACATAACACACTGTGGAAATGCCTGGACAATAGAGAGGACCACACAGGGCTGTTACAGGTTTTATTCTTTTCTTCAGTTATAAATAGACTTCATTGATGCTCCATCATTTTTAATTGACATTTCTGGATCTTACGGATGCTTGGAGTCCTGAGCCCTTTGAGTTCCAGAGGATACAGATAGGTTTGTTTCAGTCAGGCACAGTACTCTGATTCAGTGGGAAAAAAAAAAAGTTGAACATTTTAGAATGTATTTAGGATAGAACTTAGCAACTATCTAATTGACTTAGTGGAGTCTTGAAAGAATTTTCTGTTATTCTTTCTTACTATATACCTCATGAATTATTAAACAAAAAAATAAAATTGCATTATTTTACCTCAATTAGCTAAAAAAACAAACCCAAAAACCAACCAAACAAAAAACCCCACCAAAACCAAAAACCAAACAAGTAATGTTGTATATTCAGATTTTAAACAATTTAATTTTACCCAGTTTTTAAATACCTATACAGAGGTTGGGCTGGAATACCTGTGTTTTTCAAATGTATGTTTCTATGCTAGCAATGGTGCATTGCTAGCATAAATCTACAAGCAGTGGGAACGAACTAAGAAATTCCTGTTGCACTGAGACATTTTCAAAAGAGCAGGTACAGAATTCCCTGAGTAAATACGTGCTGAAACATTAAGGTCAATGATAATCATTGCCTTTTACACTGTAGAAGCTAAAGTTAAGGAATCACATGAGTTCAGCAGAGCAAAAATTTTTTTCTCTTCTTTTGTCAGGATATTACCTTTTTGCAAATTTGGCCTTCATACTATTTGAAAGAAGATAGCAATTTGAATCCTACTAGTGCATGGGTAATACAAACAAATCTGTGGACTTGTAACTTCACTTGTTTCTTCTTCCACTAGACAAAATGCCAGGTGTTTGATCAGGAGTAGATATCTATTTTTCACAGAAAATAAGCTAATGTTGGAGGATGGGTTTGGATGGTTTTGGTCATGTCAAAAACATGAAGAAGATTGTTAATCTCGAATTGTCAGACAGAAAATAAATAGAAAAATAGAAAAGGTGGTTTGGTTTTGATTGACCGATTTATTATTTTATTTGTTTGTTTTTAATGTAACTGTCACATCCTGCCCAGAGGTATGAGTTGGAGGGAGAGGTGATTCAAGGCCGTAAAAAAAAAGCAACACCTTTTGTTTTGCAGCTTTGCCCAATTTATAGATGACCTTACTTGGGTCTAATTAGCGAATAGCTTAACAGAGAAGGGATTTACATAAAGGAGTTCGCGGCACATATAGGGTTGTGAGTGGTGTTATTACACCACTCAGCAGGAGAGGCAAAGAAATAGGGATATAGGAAGCAAATTGAGAAGGAGAGAAGGACGAGAACAAAGAGAAAGGAAGGAAGAAAAGGTGAGGGATCCCGCCCCCATTACGGCTCCGCAGCGTGGACGATGGGACTTGTAGTCCGAGTCCAGTGATGTATGGCCTCCAGCGTCCCGCAGCGAGGATGCTGGGGTTTGTAGTTCGGGAGCGCAGCGTCCTCCGGTGCCTGGCCCAGTTCCCGCGGCGAGGCTGGTGGGCGAAGGGTCCTCAGGGTGGTGGGTTCCCTGCCAGTGCTGGTTTAGGTGAGCTTTTTATAGCCCTCTGGGTCGCTTGCTTGCGTAAGTTTTCTTTTGTCTTTTGCAGAGGTGTTATTGCAAAAAGAAAAGTCTAGGGGGGCTGACTGCGAAAGTTTGACGAGCCTTGGGCCACCTTGAAGGGTCGCAGCTTTTCCCTTTGTGACATGCTGGGCGTATCAGAAGGCGGAGCTATGTGCTTTCTGGCACGTCCCCCACATCCTGTATCAGCCAGCCGACTTTGTCTGTGACTGTTAGCTTCTCATTGGTAGGTAAATCGCAATTCACCTTATACTGAATGTACCATCTCCTGCGGCTGGATGAACTGTTTTTGCCACAATGTTTGAGCCATTATCCTTATCAGTCTCTGTCAATAACATGTATTTATTTATAAGAGTTTTGAAAAACTCAGAGGAAAGAGACTATACTTTTAGCTGGAATATTTCTGAGCCTGAGTGAACAGAAACGAGTGTCTACTTTTGATAACTGTGCAGATATTAGATTGAATATTAAAGAGGTTTGGCAGTTACAGTATAAGCTGAAGCACTTGCCATTTCTGGACAAACTGTGTCATTCTTAGTGGAAAGCCAGCTAGTAAATGCTCCAACATTTTGTCTGCTGTGTTTCTTCTTTGGTAAAACAGAAGATGAAGAATGAATGAACCGAACTGGGAATTCTTTAAACTACTTATTTTCAAGAGATGAGTTTCCAATTTAGCTTTAAATGTGCTGTTATTTAGTAGAATACCAGTGCTCAGCAGGAGGCTGATTTGTCAGTGGGTTGCTGTATATATAACAAAATGCTGGATAAATCACAGATAGTAGAAAAAAAAAAACCTGCTCTGGTCATTACAAAGCCTCTGAGTATGTGTTCAAGCAGTAAATCAGTCTGCAGTATCTCAGTTTCAAAACAACCAATAGTCTGTATGATATAATACAATACACTGTTTGTATGACTTAGGATAGACAACATTGTATTCCTGAAGAAGCTACATGATTGTGACTGGTGAAATTACTGCCTATTTTTCATTTAGGTAGTGCATATCTTAATCATCAGAGTACTTGTGGTTGTTTGAAGGCACTGTCTCCCTTCTGTGGATTAAAGTTGGCATGGAGATGGCAAATAACTTGGTGCAGCTAGGACTGCAGCTTGAGCCTTTTCTTACTGGTGTCAGATGGAAAAATTCAATTGACATTGGTACCTGGAGAACCAGGCTGCGAGTCTGGAAAAGCTGATAGCTCTCACCACCAGACCACCTCCATTGACAAAAGGGATCTCAGCTTAATTTCTCATCCTATTAGTTTTTTGCACACCTACAAAGCAGCAATTACAGCCAGTCTTAGGTGGATTATCATATTTATGGTTTTTAAAGTGCAACATCTTTGTGATCTGATTGTTTGCACATTAGGGAGAGAATTACGGTTTTGTTATTATGCTTTCCGTCTGTATTGGCTTAGTTCCATGCCTCTGGTATGAGAAAACATTCACTCAAGTGCCTGGCACAAAGAATTTCTCTAGAGCAACAAATGATTGATCTATATGAAATAACTAGACATGTTCTAGTTTAATGAGAACTATGTGTGAAATCCACATATGCCATTAACATTTGTTAGAGACATTCATTTATTTGACATTGGAAAGAATGTGTTTTACTACAACTGCTTCATCTTTTTAAATTACATTTTGCATGTTTACCAGAGTTATTTGAAGAAGTATAAACTAATTTTGATTTTATTTGTAGTCATTTGGACGGTATTTTCTTTCTGTCCTGTGGAATATGATGGGTCAAAATTCTGCCTCATGAACAAGCTTACTTCAAGGCTCTTAAGTAACTTAGAATAATTTCATGTTTACTGTCACCTGCTTGCTTTTATTTAATTTTTGTTCCTCCGTCTTTCTTGTGCTACAAGATTCAGAGTTATTTACACTTCTGTAGCTAGGCTCTCAAAGTGCTGATCAAACGTTAATAAAGTTTCACACTGGAGGCACTCAGGAGCATTTTGATCACCTTCTTTATGGAACACACAGATTCATCAAACCCAAGAATTTTCCATTTAGAAAACATTCTCACACAGTTCTGAAGAAGATAGACCACACGTATTTCAACAGGAATTCCACATATTTTGGAAATAGCTTTTCCTTTGCATGATAATAATTTAAAATTGAAGCTAAATTAGGCATTTTAAAAGCATAAAAATTAAAAACTTAGATTTATGAGATTTGAATTGATCAGATGTTTAGTACCCAAATATTTGCAAAATTAAAGTTCAGTGTCCCTTTGAGATCAAGGAAGGAAATGCAAAATAATATACTTACCAGGGAAATTGAAGCACATGAATAAATCACTGAACTACGTTGCATTGCATACCAAGTCCTGACAAATATGCCAAAAAAGAAGACAGTTTGAATAATCTAATGTATGCCTAACGTATAATTAGTAAAATCTCAGGTCACTTACAGATATCATTGTTCTTCTGTCTATCCACAGGAACATACCTCTTTGGAGAATAAGCAAAATCAGACCATCCCAAGAACAGCATTCACTTTTCTGCTTTCTTCCTGCTATACTAGCCTGTAGATGATGTTGTCTCCCACAAAGTAACGCTTTTAATTTATTTTAGGCTAAGAATGTGAGAATCACTGATTTCCATTGCTAAATTAAGGTTCAGGGAGATTTAACTTTAATGAGTTGACTTGCTAACCCTGTAGATCTTTTTTTCTAACTAATTTATATGTATTAACACAGTTAATTCTTATTGTACAGTGTATTGTACAGTGTGACAATGTACTGTTTCAGAAGCGGCATATATAAGCACATAAACAAAGGCTGATTTAACGTGTATGTGCATTTGCATCATTCTCTATATAAGCCATATGTCATACAGGTGGCATATACATGAGAAATTTAAGGCAGCAGTCAAAAGAAAAAAGAAAAAAAAAACAAGACCAAACAAACAAAAACAAAGCAACAACAAAAAACAAAACCAAACAACCAAAAACCAAAACCAACAACAACAACTAAACAACCAACAAACCAAAACACTTTGAGCTTGTTTTTGTCAGGGTTTTAATTTGAAATTGATCTGACCTGATAAGGTTTATAGACAGATGACATCGATGTTAAATGATGAGGAAGGAACCAATACACAGTAATTAGTCCCATAGCTCCATTCTAAGCCCTGGATAGGAAGCTCCATTCTGCAGGGTCCTGGGGGTCTGTGGAAAGATACTGGAGGCTCTCAGCTCTCTACTGGAAGATGTACACAGTCTGTGCTTCATAGAAGCACTCAGCATCTTCAAGGATGAAGCCCATCAAGATCAGTAAGCACACTGATCGACGAGCAGTCTGATCTAAGGTTTTAATTAAATTTCTGGTCCCCAGAACCAGGAAGTTCATCAGTAAGAACCACTGTCATTTGGTACAATAGGATTATAGAATCAAAGACTCATAGAATGAACTGAGTTAGAAGGGACCCAAAGGGATCACCGAGTCCAACTCCTGTCCCTGCACAGGACAACCCCACAGTTCACACCATGTGTCTGAGGGTGTCGTCTAGTCTCTTCTTGAATACTGCCAAGCTTGGGGCCATGACTACCTCCCTGGGGACCCTGTTCCAGCGCTCCACGACCCTCTGGGTGAAGAACCTTTTCCTAATGTCCAACCTGAACCTCCCTTGGCACATCTTCCTTCCATTCCCTTGGGTTCTGTCATTGGTTGCCAGAGAGAAGAGACTGGCACCTACCCTTCCTCCTCCCCTTGTGAGGAAGCTGTAGACTGCAGTGAGTCTCCTCTTCTCCAGGCTGAACAAACCAAGTGACTTTAGCCTCTCATCATATGGCTTCCTCACCAAACCCTTCAACAACTCTGTGTCCCTCTTCTGGACACTCTCCAGTAGCTGCATCTCTTTTCTATAGTGTGATGCGCAGAACTGCATGCAGTACTCCAGGTGAGGCCGCACCAGTGCAGAGCAGAGCAGAGCAGGACAATCACCTCCCTCGCCCGACTGGCAAGGCACCCCGGAACATGATTGGTCCTCTTGGCTGCCAGGGCACACTGTTGGCTCGTGTTCAACTTGCTGTGGACCAGAACTCCCAGGTCCCTCTCTGCAGAGCTGCTTTCCAGCATCTTGTCCCCCAGTCAGTATGTACAGCCATGGTTGCCATGACCCAGGTGCAAAATCCGGCACTTGCCCTTGTTGAACTTCATGTGGCTGGTGATTGCCTAGTTCTCCAATCTGTCCAGATCCCTCTGCAGGGCCACTCTGCCCTCGAGAGTGTCAAGAGCACCTCACAATTTTGTGTCATCAGTGAACTTACTTAGTATTCCCTGAAGTCCTTCATCCAAGTCATTTATGAAGACATTGAAGATTGCTGGCCCTAAGATGGATCCCTACGGAACACTTCTCGTGACTGGCTGCCAGGCTGAGATAACCCCATTTATTATAACCATTTGAGCCCAGCCCAACAGCCAGTTGCTAACCTACTGTATTGTGTGTTTATCCAGCTGCGTGCTGGCCATCTTGTCCAGGAGGATATTGTGAGAGACAGTATTGAAGGCTTTACTGAAATCCAAAAACGTCACATCGACAGGCTTCCCTTGGTCAACTAAATGGGTAACCTTGTCGTAGAAAGAAATTAAGTTTGTTAAGCAGGACTTTCCCCTCATGAACCCATGCTGGCTGGGGCCAATGACTGTGTTGTCATTCAGATGTTTTTTGATAAATCCCAGAATAATCTTCTCTATAATTTTGCCAGGCACAGATGTGAGGCTGACAGGCCTGTAGTTTCCAGCGTCATCCCTGTTGCCCTTCTCATTGATTGAGACAACATTTGCCAGCTTCCAGTCATCTGGGACCTCTCCAGATTCCCAGGAGCATTGAAAAATCATGGAGAGAGGTCTCACTATGACACCAGCCAGCTCTTTAAGTACCCTTGGATGAATCTCTTCAGGCCCCATCGACTTGTAGGAGTCTAGCTGGAGTAGCAAATCCCGCACAAGTTTCAGATTGACTGGGAGTTTATTGTTCATGCAGTCATGGTTTTCTAGCCCAAGGTTATGGGCGGCTCCAAGTCCATCTTGGGTGTTGAAGACCAAGGTGAAGAAAGCATTAAACATCTTGACTGTGTCTATGTTCCTGTTAATAAGGTGATCATGCTTATCAAGTAATGGGCTAATGTTATTTCTAGTTTGCTTTTTACCATTAATATATTTTTAAAAACCTTTTTTATTGTCCTTCACAGTACTGGCCAGCTTCAATTCTAATTGAGTTTTGGCCGCACGAGTTTCCTCCCTACAGTGGTGAGCAGCATCCCTGTAGTCCTCCCATGGTGCCTGGCCTTGCTTCCACTGAGCTGGTCTTGGTGTCGGTTTTCCTCCCATTAGCATAGATTTTGAACCTGACTGCTTTGTGATCGCTGTGTCCAAGGGATCCCCCAGTCGCCACTTCTCCCATGAGACCCTCTCTGTTAGTGAGTAGCAAATCTAGGAAGGCACCTTTCCTAGTCGGTTCCCTTAGTACCAGTACCAAGAAGTTATCATCCAGGTGCTTTAGGAATCTTCTGAACCTGTTGGTGCCAGCTGTGTGATATTCCCAGTTGGCAACTGGCAAGTTGAAGTCCCCCATAAGGACAAAGGCAGATGACTTAGACGCTTCCCTTATTTCCTTAAAGAACAACTCATCAATGTCCTCATGCTGGCTGGGTGGCCTATAGTAATCTCCCACGATGACATCTGCTTTATTCGTCTGACCCTTAGTCCTTACTCAGAGGCTCTCAACTTTGCCATCACCAACTGCCAGCTCCATGCATTCCAGTCCCTCTGCTACTTACAATGCTACCCCCCTGCCTCTCCTACCCTGCCTGTCCCTTCTGAATAGCCTGTAGCCATCCATCATAGGACACCAGTTGCAGGACTCGTCCCACCAGGTTTCACTAATGCCAATTATGTCATATCCCTGGGACTGGGCCAAGGCTTCTAGTTCATCTTGCTTTTTCTTCATGCTGCGCGCGTTAGTGTAGAAGCACTTCAAGTGTTGTTGATTGTGCCCTTCACCTCGTGGTGCAGTCTGCGGAATCTCACTGTCATGCATCTCCTCAAGCTTTGGTGTGTCATCCCGCTGCCCATCACTGACAGGCCTGGTACTGCTATTGCCTATCCAGTTCCAGGGCCTTTTACCTATAGTGTACAGGCACCTGTTAAGGTGGGGCAGGCTGAGGGTGTGTTTGCCTGCCACCCTGAGCAGCAATCCATTTCCATTCTTCCCCATCTTCTGGGTCTACCGTTTCAGCCTGGTGGTGAGAGGGTAGGGGGTCCCTTGTATCTGGTGCCGTGATTGGCTTCTGCTCCTGCCTCAGGGATGGTAGAGTGTGAGTCCACCAGTCAATCTCCTTTTCTGACTCCCTGATGCTCCTCTACCTGGACACCTCCTCCTGAAGCTCTGTCACCAGGCTGAGGAGCTCCTTCACTTGGGTACATCGCCCACAAGTGATCTCACTGCTGCTCTCAGTTCCTGAGCAGCAGCTCAGGCACACTCTGCAGCCCTGGACCTGGACAGCTGCATCTCCCCTCTGAAGCTCAGCTTGGGTGGCTGCATCAGTTCTTGGAGCCAGAGGGACTGTGATAGACGCAGAAGGCACAGCTCTTCACTGGGTGGATACCATGCTTCCTGCTGTTCTTAGCTCCTTGCTAGCAGGTCATAGCCTCATAGCCTTCATTTGAAGTGACAAGGTCCTCTCTCTTTGCCCTTCTCAGTTGCCCTTCCACGTGAACGGCCACACTAACAGCCTCACCTCTGTTTCCTGTGCTCCTGGTCACCTGCGCTCCCTAGGAGCCATTTAAATCTCCTGGCAATGCCCCTGCCGCATCAGCCTCTTGTGTGAGGTCAGCCACTTTCCAGGCGGAATCTCTGCCGCTCCATGGATTTGCCTGGCTCCAGGTCTGCCCCTCTTGTCTCTGTGATCTGTGCTCTGCAGCAGAACTTACCACAACTGCCACTGTGCTCCTCGCTCACTCATCGCTGACTCAAGAGTGCTGTCATGTTTACCACTGGCATTTCTTATTACTTTCTCATTTAGAAATGACCTTCAGCATTTAGTTGATTTTTCTCAGCAATTAAATGCATAGGATTAAATAATTGGGCTTATCTACCTCAGTGTTATAAGCTTCATTCACTGATAATATTGTGTGGGGTCAAACTTACAGTGGGGAACTGTATATTCTGAATATTATATTCAAGTAATGTTAGAGGCACACATATAGGTTTTGCCTGTGCTGACCGTGATTTGGACAGTTCTCTTAAAGCCACAGATTTTTGCAAAAGTTAGTGTTAACTTGCTGCTATTCCTCTTTCTTGGGGGTTTACCACTCTACACTGTCTCTGTTGTGCTAACAAAACGAAGGTAATATTCACAAGACAGCTCAGCAATGGCAGGCTGTTATCAAAGGCGTGCAAATGTCTCCTTTCTTGCTGAAGCAGTGTCAATTTATGCAAACAGTTCAACAGACAGGATGCACAAAATAAAGTTGTTGGACTCCTGTGGCTGACAAATTTATCTAGAAATGAGGAAGATTTTGCTTCTAACAACTACTCAACAAAGTTTTGCAAAAAATCAGTTTTACATGGATGCGAAATATAGAATCAAGCCTGGGAATGAGGGCTAAAAATCAGTACTTGATTGTCTTTCCTCTGCTTTTCCCTCAGCCTGTACTGTATGCTCCAAATATCAAGAAGTATTTTCATGTATCTTTGAATCGTTTCAGCTTTAGGAGGTAATGGTTCGGGGAAGAATGTCAGATGGTTTCTGTTTTCAAAGTGGTCATTGCTTGGTTTTTACTCAACTAGTTCTAAATATGTCTCCTTTCAGTATTCTGTAGCTTTTTCATTTTGTTTTGAGATGTCTTGCATAATGTAGGGAGAAGTATATGTCTAACATATCTTTCTGTGCTCCACTTCAAAGAAAAATGAGAGTAGTGTGAGCAGGAGTGAGAAATACTCAAAAGCTACCAGGACCTACCTTTACCTTACTAGGTTCTTTATATCTTGCCTAAAGACAAACAAACAAAAAAATCTGTGTCATGCTGAGAACTGAATTCCTTTTCAGATCTTTTTTCCTCAGGTTCATGTCTATTCTTCCTAATGAAGTACTGACCTAGCATAACTTAATTTATGAAATCTGATGAGACCACAATCTTTATGAAACAAGTTCAGGTTAATTTACTTTTTATGTTATTGTAAAATTGTCAAGCAATAGTCAATATATGATTTTGTAATTTTAAACTATGCACTGAAACATATAAGAGTAACATATAAGAGGTGTTCCATACAGAAGAGCAAAATATTTATGGCCCATCTGTATGCCTAGGATGTGTAGCCTTTACTTGTCTTTCCTGGAAACATGGGAATTCTAGCAGCGCTAACGTGTGCCCATCACACATGTACAACTTTAGAAATGTCTTTGAGTTTCCAGCTTCTGAATACATTGAATTTTATGACAAACTTGCACCCCTGCAGTTTTTTAAGTTTACAGAACTGACGACAATAACACGGCACTCAAAAATCTGCTGCATGGAAATTGAAAGGTGAAAACTGTGATGTACTAAAGTCTATCTACACATCGGGTTTTTTCATCCACTGAGCATGCAAATAGTCTAGTACCATCCAAAGATATTGTTGCTGCAAAAGAGATATTCTAGCATATTGCTATTGCTATGTAGAAAGGCGACTTATACTTTTGAGACTTTTTTTTAATATATAAAATATTGCAACTACTGTGTTTATGAGCACATAAATATTCTCTGGTGTTCAATATTTTATATTTACTGTAGTCTAGATCCAAGAGAATTCTAGACCAGAGAAGAGCAGCAAAATGCTTGATTATAAATAAACCACTTAAAACCAAAAGAATTTCTGGCTTTTCTTCCTGTGCAGTTTCCATGGAATTTTCATGGCAGTTTGCTAGAGAGTGTGATTTGGTTTTATGACTCTTTTAAAGTAGTAGTTTAAAGTTTAAAATAACTCCATTTAAATATTGGGAGTAGTTTTATACTTGCAAAGAAAAGAAATGGTTGGGAGATTTTATGGTCTACAGCTGAAATGGAAACTCTGATTCCAAGTTCTGTTTGCAAAGAAGCAGAAAAATTGCAGTCTTTAATGACTGAAGTCTTTTCAATATTCAAAGACTATAAAGGGAAAGAATGCTAGAAAGACTCTCTGTACCTCACAGATCTGTAGTTCCAAAGGACAGATTTTGTTTTTCAGATCAGACTACAGATAGCCTGAATTACTAGCTGTGGTCCCACTTAGTCTCTCCTGAAACTTTTTACTTTTTAGATAAATCTCCACAGAAGTAACAAGCTGGACTAGCTCATAACTTATCAGTTTTTGAGAAGACTACAACAATATGGGTGTTATGAAACTGGCTTTTGCCTGTGCTGCAAGCTGAAAGCATAGTAAGCATGAAAACATATACCTGCCTGCCTATGTTTTAGCTACAGTAACACTTATCACACTCATGGCTCCAAAGTTTTCATGTAAGAATGGATGTCTGTCAATAAAACACTCTCAAGGCAGATACGCTACAGTACCTGGACGTGAAAAAATACTTGTATACAACTTGCAGTATAAGCCGGCATTAAGCTGTCTCTTATTTCCTGTCTTCGCTGGTAGGTCCTGAAAACTCTAGTTCTTCCTGTTGGTTTGGACTCTTATTTGTGTTCTTCCTGATGTCATCTTGTTTATATGGAAAACAGTTCCGGTACAAAGCCAAAGCTACAGGCTTAGATATAAGAAAAATGCATACAACGAGAAGAGTTTCATGTCAGACACAAAGAAAGGTTCCTGAATTAAGTGCATCAATCTCTAATGAGGCTAGAATTGCTAAAAATAAAGCAAAGAGGTGAAAAGATTCAAATAAGAATTACAGCCCTTCATGAAGCTCAGTGAAACTGCTGAAAAAATGAAGTATGTCATTCTCTCTTGTTAATATCTGTGCAATGAAAACTCTAGTATTGTTTCATAGCCAAGAAGAAAGAACTGGCCAGTTATCAAACTGATACACAGAAGTTTGGAAAACACTGTGCTGCCAGAAAGATTCTACGTTTTAAGATATCAACTGCATATGAGTATTAAAAAAGAGGAAGAATTGTTGAAATGTGTTTCATAATTTTGAGACCATTAATGTGGAGGACTCCTAATTCAAGACTAGATCATGGTTGAAAATCTGCAACCTAGATAAGGATTTATGGAAGTTACTGTCTCAAAATAGCAATACAAATTTTCCAAGCTGATGGAATATTTTGGATGGCAAATTGAACAATCTTACAGTGGAATTGCTTAACAAATTGGTAATTTTTCCTGTTTATTAAGATATTCCCTTAAGCAACTTTGAAATGTTACAAAAGGTCAGAAAAGCAAAGGAGTCAATATAGTTTGGAGGCAGATTAATCAGATCGAGTTTTGGTGTCTCCCTTAGGATAAGATGAATTGGTTTTTAGATTACATTGACTGTATTCAGTCTGCATTGACTACAGCGAAAGACTGGAAAACTGTCTTGGAGAGAAGGACTTACACTGTAACCATCAAGACTGGCTGAAATTAACCACATCTTTTGAAATTCAACACATAAAGAAAGGTAGTAAAAGGAGAATACAGTACTTGAATACAGGCTGAACTTCCTAGAAGCGTGGGGAGCAATGGAAAAGGTACAACCAAGATTTTTGTCTCTTCAGGAAGCCTAAACAATGTCCTGCTTTTGTACAAAGTTGGTATGCATGTCAGAAGGAAAAACATTTTACAACATTTAGAGAAAAGGAAATATCCAGAAGAGAAGAATACACAAGGAGAAGAGCAACAGGAATTATTGTCAGGAATGTGTAAATACTAGGAATTGTTCAAGAGGCAGCTCGTGAGTGGAATTTGACCTCTGACTGAGCAGGACATATGAGTAAGGCAGTAGTACATGAGACAAAATGCTAATTATGCAAGTTAAAATAATGAGGAAAAAATAGAAATTGAACATAGACAAAGAGAGCTGATTATGTACTGGGCAAATTATTTTTTACTATATTATGCAAACTGGGTGTTTAAGTAAAGTTACCTTGAACGAGTTTGTTACTGGTTTAGAAAATAGGAGATGTAAGCTGAAGTTGACATGTCAGATGATGTATCCTTTTTGAGAGAGAGATAATGATGAAGAGCTTGAGCCCATGAAAATATATTTTATAAATTAACTAGCGAAGCTAATGAAACAACTAAAGCAAACCCAAGAATGTGTGTTTGCTCTGTATTATAATCCCACAGAAACAGCATTATTAAAGAATATAGTTGCAGGTCATGTCTCAGATATAAGAACTCTGGCAAGCCAACTGTAATCATGGTAGACAATCAAGCATAATTTGATTTTGTGCATTTACATGTTTTTTTGAAGAGTGTAAATATAGGCACAATACTGTAAGCCCAGGGTATCCATAGTCTAAGAGTCTCATAGAAAATAATTTCATAATTATTAAAAATTTGGGGACTAATTGGCACAACAAATTTATGTAGCAATGTTCTTGAGCCTGGCGTTGTCACTGGCTAAATTATTTGACAGGAAGTTTAAAAGGAGACTGACTGTGTAACCACCAAAAGTAATAAACAAGGATTCTTTAAATTCTTACGAATAGTAGAAAAAGTTCAAAGAGAAAATATAATGTGGTAAAACACAACGTGTCACCCTTTGCAGCAGCAAGATAAATTGTTTGCAGGATGAAAAACAGTGAAAGCGTCAAAAGGTTTGTGTGAAATTATGCGTTGCTTCTGGAAGATGACTACTAATTGAGAAACAACCTAGAAAGTATCTGAATCATCTTCTACAGCAGGAAGAGGGGGGTGGGGGAGCGGGGGGGGAGGAATGAGGCCTCAAATGCTTAAACTAAACAGGAGAAGTCTGTAAATTCAAAAGCACAAAGTAAAAACAAACTAGCAGGCCAGTGCAAAACCTGAGTGAAACAGAATGCTTATCCCATGAGTCGAATCAGAGACCAGTTGAAACACTGGTTGTGAATTATGTATTACAAATACTTTTCCTTTAGAAAATAAAGGTTGCAAAGTACCCATCATTACAAGGCTTTGAACAAAATGTTACATCATCTGAACTGTTATGAGTGAGACTAATGATATGAACAGCTTGAGTTCAAATGTCCCTTACACAAACTTGAAACATTTGTAAGTCTACCTGTTTTACTAGAGACTCACTGTAAATATAAGAGCACATTGAATACACATTAATCACAATCTGTGAATACTGCCTGACATCTGCTTCTTGTCTTCTTCCCACTCCTCACTGATTATTTTCCTTTCTGGAACATATTTAACAATTTCTCACATCCAGTTTCTATTCTTGTTATTGAAATTCTTTCCAAACATTCACTTTTTCTTCAATTCCAGCAAATATAGTCCTAACATCTTCTCTGCCATATTGTTTTCACAGAGGATAAAAAGGTAAGTCAAAGAAGCATAAAACAATTTGATATATTCACTTTCTTTCCTGTTACATCCATCTTTTTATGTCTGTTCTTTCTTGTAATATCTTATAAGCAGAAAGACTGTCTTTACATTCATAACTCCTTAGATAATGCTCATATCATCGTTGTCACCTGAAAACAAAAAAAAAAGAGAGAGAAAATTTAAGTTAATGACTTGGAGGTACATTTTACAGATTTTGCTCCAAAAGGCCTTATTCTTCACTCAGTTACCCACATAGGGCACCAGTGCAATGGTCCCACTTGTCAACAGAATTAATTGCAGGTTTAAATGGTGTGGGTGAAGGAAGATACAAATCTGGAGAAAATTAGGAAACTGATGAGCTGTTAGTGAAAATCCTATCTGGCTGTTATCTGCTTAGCTGCTTTCAGGCATCATTAGCACTGTGTGCTGGCACATGCTCAAGGAGGGCAGGAGGAAACACAACCCACCAACAGGGAGGATCACAGACTGTTTAACATCTCACTTTCCAAGTAAGGTGTAGTTCTCGTCCCCATGTTTGGATACAAGTCCTGGTTCTTGTGCTGATCCTTAAACTAACACTGGTGGTAGCTCTGATATAAATGGATACACGAAACCTCTAGGACAGGGGTGTCAAACTAATTTGCACTGGGGGCCACATCAGTCTCCCGATTCCCTTCAAAGGGCCAAATGTAACTGCTCCTACATTTAATGTAATTTTAGGACTGTATAAATGTAGGAGCAGTTACATTTGGCCCTTTGAAGGGAACCAGGAGGCTGAAGTGGCCCCTGGTGCAAAAAATTGCATTCGGTACTTTGATGGGAACCGGGAGGCTGATGTGGCCCCCAGTGCAAATGAGTTTGACACCGCTGTCCTAGGAGGTACTGGGGGTATTCAGTAAACCACTGAGTTTGACCTTCCAACAACAGAAGCTATAGGGCCTTTATAGTTTTTTTTTCTGTGAATTGGAAACTGAAGTGGACATGGAGCAGAATTCATACCCAGAAACACATACACAGTTGCCATTTTTTTTGTGTATTCTTCTCTCTTCCATTGTGTGACATTCCTAAGTTAGGCCATCAGTCCCAGAAATCTGAATTCTTGAAACAAGTTCTCACTTAAGGTAAAATAAATTTCTTTGATATTTCTTGTGAAATTACTAGTCTGCTCTCAGAAGCCATCACAGAGCGGCTACATATCGTGATACCAGCTTTTTTTAAAAAAAATCTCCATTCTGCAGAATGTGTTAGGTAGAGCATAAGTTATTAGCACATGTACGTGAAAACATAAACACATACTACTTCATTCTTGTTTTGATGAGCAGAAGATGGGAAAAGAATAAAAAAAAGAATTCACAACGGAGATGTGAGTTTTGGGTTAAAGCTTTGCAAATTTCAGGATGCAGCAATGCTCTTGTATAGCCATATTCCTTGTGCAGTCCTCAGCTGCCACTTACCCTTCTGTAAGTCACTAACATTTTAAAGTCAGAGTAAGAATGCCACTTTCCACTAAAGTGAAAAGCAGCTTTTCATATGTTTGTTTTGTAGTCCTTTCCAAGACTTTTATTTACATGATTTTACTATTGAAATCTCAGGATTCCTTCTTTTCAAACGAAATAATGACATTTTGTTGACTCATGTTTTGGGTGACGAGTTAGAAACACAATAAAGGAGCATGAATTGAGAAAAGTACTGATCAACTCTCCAGAAGTCCATCATCTGTAAGACTAGACTCTTGCTCAAACATTGAGGAAGATAAGTTACAAATAGGGTTATTTTTTGTTGCAGTTGTTCTCTACTGTTCTTGGTACGTTGTTCGCTTACGGATTATATATCAGTGTACTTTTTGTAATTACTGGCAAATAAATAGTGACATACATTTGTGAAAAAATATAAATCACCCCATTTTTTCATTGTTGCTGGCTTGAAAAACAGCCCAAACTACCAAAAATGTACACTAGTAATAAGCAAATGATAGATACTTTCATTCTATATAGTTATATATAAAACCAAGAAATTAAAAGGAAACTTTTTGTATATGACATGATAAACCAAACTGGGTGAAGTACCAAAATGTGTGCTGTGACGTACAGAGAGCTGAGAAAAGCATGCTGAAAACGTGTGAAAAAAAAATGCTCAGAATAAAATTCTAATATTTTCTAATAGAAAAACTTCAGATCTGAAATTGATGCTTTTTTTCTACAAAAGCTGAGGTTTGGTTTTCTGTACTGATCCCCTGTATAAATGATCATTCATCTCAAAAATGGTAATAGGACAAAATCCAAACATGCAAACAACTGAGGGAGAAAAAGCTGTAGAAAGAAAAGTCCCACCTGAGCTCTGGAAAGAAGATCTAGACATGATTATTGGACTAATTTCTCCTTTCCTAAGTAAGAAGCAGCAACAGAAGAAGAAGAAAAAAAAAAGTAAGTTCACTATTTATTTCTTCTTTTTTCTAGAAGTGTTGATTTTTTTAAAGAGGAATATTTACTGATTCATACAGCATATAGAGCAGAAACGCCCTCAACTTCTGCATTGTAAAAACATCAGCACTTTTTCAGCATGAGGAGACAGAAAGCTTGACTAAAAATACATAAAAGCACATTTGGAATAAGGGGGAAAACAACCTAAAAATGTTACTTGGATGAGCATAACCTATTTAGGCATTGTAAAACTGCTGCCAGATTATGTGGTCCCATATTTTCAGGGCTCTTACAAGGTCATCCATTAAGCCTGCTTTCTTTTCAAAATGGCTCATACCAACTGTATTTAGCAGAATTATTGTTTAGATGCACATATCTACTTCTAGCTCTTCAGTTCACTTCATCACCTTGATTATAACCCTCCTATTAAGTGAGTGAAGCATCTATGGTGATTGAAATTACCAGTCTGGGAATAGAGTCAAACTCTGAGTAAACGTTTGATTTCACTTGAGTGACATCATGCTGAATGGCACCGTCAGTTTTTTAATCCTTTCCTTACAGAGTAAGAAGAGTAGGGACTTACGTGTGTGAGCACATAGAGACTGGGATCAGTTTTCAATATTGATGGCCTGCATTATATGAATAGGTTAATACAGGTATATGGATTTTCTCACACTCCTTTTTTCCTTCATCTTAATACCAACAGGCACCCAGGTTTACAACTATCACTGATCTAGTGATGTAGAGGAAAACCACTATATTGATTGTGTTTGATTTTTTCAATACAAAATAAGTCAATTGTCAAGCCACACCAGAGCTGGTATCACTTCTAATCTCCCACTACTTTATAGTGAGCTACGTAAACCTCCTGGGCTGCAAAATCTTCAAAATACCTCTAGGATATCCAGAATTATGCAGGACAAGAAAAGCTAAGGATTCTGGCAATTCAGATCAGGAAGTCGTAGAAAGCCAGGTGAATTTCTATGAGGGAGAAGAATTCTGGAAGCTCTGAGACTGTGTTTCTTAGTTGGAGGAGCAGGAGCAGTAGGGGCCTTGAAAGCACCTGGTCAGACATTCACATGCAGAAACATGTATGTACTACTGGAAGCTCCCAGAAACTAAGAGCAATGTTCCTTGGCTATTTCCCAGCAGGAAGGCTATTGCTGTTACAGACGGTCTAGTCCCTGGCACCCCTCTTTATGTTACTGTCGCAGAAGATGGTAGAATCCCATGCTTCTTAGAAGTCTATCATATGAGACCAGGCCTGAAACCACGAAGATTTAAAGTAGTTTTCAGAAGCAGATCATCAGACATGAAGTATTTGTTATCGAATTTTACTGTGTATTAAAATAATTTCTGATTTTAAAAAATAATGTTGTATTACAAAAATTGTAACAGCTACCTTCTTGTCAGCCAATGCTTCCACTGGGTGCTATGTACAAACACTCTAGAAAGCAGGAGTGCGAATGAATCATGATACAAAGAGGCAAAACTAGATCAATATACCAGTTTTCTTCTCATTAGTTAATCTCTTTATTAGGATGATACCACATTTTTTGGGGGGGGAAAAAAAAAGGGCAACAAACCAGATTGTCCTGTGTCAAAGAGCTGGAAAGACTTCTCATCATTAAGAATAGTGAAACTATATAATTGATTAACCCCACATTGTTGTAATCTGGCACTAAACTGAGAGAAAAGAAATGCAAGCATAAGAAAGAGTAAAAGCTGCTTGTTTTCCTCAGGGCATTTCTTTTTTTATGAGTGTGAAAATGCAGAATTTCCTTAACTAGGAAGTGAAAATAAGGAAAGGTGTCAAAATCATGATAGATACGTACATTTCATCATTCTAGCACTTAACAGTTCCTGTCTTACAGTAATAAGATCAATTGTAGAGACATGCTTTCAATCTTCACAATGTCCCAAGTAACAAAGACCCTGAGGTATTGCTGGGAGATTGCCAGCTCCTCAGGAGAAATATTGTTTTGCAGAATAGATGGGTCAAGCCGCCTTTATGACAGGTGGTGACATATTCAGAAAGTGAGAGAAACTTCAAGAATTTACAAAGGCTTGCAAGTGATATTGTAGAGCTTGCACTTTTTTTTTCTTTTTTCCCCCAAAAATGTTCAGTCAGAAGTCACAAGTTTCACTGAGCCTATTTCACTGAACCTTCCAAACCCAAGCCCCCCAGCTTCTTTCTTGGGAGTATGTGAATCAGAGAGTCCCTTCATAAAAGCTAGGGTTTTGTTCGATCTCAAGGCAATAAGTTTTCCCACTATGAAGTCAGAGTAGGATTCCATTGTGCATAGAATACAGTCTGGAGAGAAAGGTCCTTCACAAGGCCTGAACTATATCAATTCAAAGCACTTGTGCTTTTTTCTGATTTATTGTGGAAGTAACAGTATCTTAGAGAGTACAGAAACCAGTCTCCTTTATTGCCTTCAGGTAAAATGTGAGGAAGAAGGGGACCATAAACAAACAAACAAACAGACTAACAAATACCAAAATCTGCTTTAGGCTTTTGCCTCTAGCAACCCAGTACTAAATGCAAAAATGGCAATTATGATTAGCCATGATGAATTTCTGAAACTTAAACTTAAAAAGACCCAAACCAAAACCTTAAAACCAAACCCACAAAACCTGAACTATTCTCCAGAGCAGGTAAGTCACAGAATCACAGAGTCACAGAATCACAGAATGGTTAGGGTTGGAAGAGACCTCTGAAGATCATCTAGTCCAACCCACCTGTTAAAGCAGGTACACCTAGAGTAGATTGCACAGGAATGTGTCCAGGTGGGTCTTGAATGTCTGCAGAGAAGGAGATTCCACAACCTCTCTGGGCAGACTGTTCCAGTGCTCTGTAATCCTCAAATTAAAGTAATTTTTCCTCATATTCAGATGGAACCTGTGCCCATTGCCCCTTATCCTATCATTGGGCACCACTGAAAGGAGTCTGGTCCCATCCTCTTGACATCCACCCTTCAGATATTTATGAACATTTATGACATCTCCTCTTGGCCTTCTCTTCTCCAGGCTGAACAGACCCAGAGAATAATCCTATTAGGTAGCATACTGTAAGATTTAAATCTGTACACATTTTAGGGTTAAAAAGGAGGAAAAAGCTGAAGCAAGGCATGAAGAAGTAGAAGTGGTGCACACTGACCCCTCTCTGTGAGTAGTATACACTCTTACAAAAGCAGTAATATTTGGGACAGAATTTTATATCCCCAGGAGCTTTTGAGACTATGGAATCAAATAAAGTTTCCCTGACAAGTTTCTGGGTGGCCAATATTTTTTGCTAAAGGTATGGGCTCGAAGTTTCATGCCTGAGTGTCCCGATACAAACAGAAAGATGAAAGGAAACAATTAGAACTGAAGCAAGAGACAGTTGAGGTGATCAAGAAATTTTCAGTGGAAATGTTATCTTAATGGTGCAATCCTGGCTTATGGAGCTGTACAGTAATGTTAAGTGGCAAACCATGATGGCTGAACCCACTTCTGATTGTCAATTACCAACAAATTTGTCAGTAACAACAGGTATTCAGTCTGACACTGTCAGTAGCATGACTGCTGTTTTTGTGGGAAGTGTGCTTATGCGTCCTAATCCACAAGTTTATCCCCTGTCCTTCCCAGACAGGTGAATTTCAATAAGGGGTCAGGGGACCTTCTTCACTGACAAAGTCCTGTGCACCTCTAATCTCCAACAGTTTTTTCTGCTCTTGCTGGATATATAACTATAAATGCCAAAGTATGTATAAACTTTAAAAATTGATTGCACTTATATTTCTCTCTCAGAAGTATTACGAGTCTTGGAGTGATTTGTAGAATATTGTTCTGCAACTATTAAATAAAATCAGTAGAGCAGGTCAAGAGATTACTTGCTGTATCTACAATTCAAAAGCTGAAGGGAGGTATTCCAAAGCACATGTACAAACAAATGGCAATAAACAGCAAGGCAGCTATATTTTGGATTATGATTGTTGATAATTGATATACTCTCCCAGAACACACTTTTCCCCATTTGATATGTTGTCTTCAGTTCACTTATACCCTGCTCTGTGAAAATCCTGAAAGTGGAAGATGGATGAGTCAAAATCCATCCACGGAGTTACTTTTTGAAGCCTGCTTAGCTGATATTCAGCTTCCACTGACAAAGGAAACTCTAAAACTGTATCGTTTCATGCCAAATCATTAACATAAGGGATTCTTACCAGTGGCAAATTTCCTGATATCTCATTTTAATTGTGGCACCTGTTAAGGATTTTAAAAAAAAAAAAAAAAAATCAAAATGTCTCTGAATGCTGTTGGATAGATATTTTCAAGATTCAACTGGTATGAATATTTACTGGAAATATTGATAATCCCCGTGGAGCAGTAATTAAAATATACTAATATATCTTTCTTAATTTTTAACTTAAAATGTCACCTTGTTACACATATCTTGGTCCACACATCTTCCTTATCATTCCTCTAAAAGCAATTTCAAATTCTTTCTCTTCTTTTGAATGTGCCATAAGTCAAGTAAACTTTATTTGTATTTTCTTAGATGATTAAATGTGTAGAATGAGTAGCACAAAGGAAAAAGCATATGAGGTTGCCAAAACCTATCAGGCTTTGATATTTTAAAACAATTATGTCTGCAAAAAAACCCACATAAGACCATGTGTATGTCTATTCATTGGCAAAAGCTGAAAACTATGAGTGAAATTCTTTGATGAGATTTTATGGGAAGAGAGGGCATGGAGGAAAATGAGAGACAGGGTTGTGGAGAAAGTCTGTTATTTGAAAAGGTGAAAGTATACCAGGTCTAAAATATTTAGAAATATGACATCACTTTTTCCCGACTTGAACTTTGGACAGCATATTGACATTAAATCAATTTGGCAATATGAAAAGGCTTCACTTAAGAAAAGATCTGTGAACTCTAAACTGAGATTGAAGCCTCCCTAGGCCCAATCTTCCTTTATTCTCAATAGCAACAATGTCAGAAAGACACCCAAGATCAAAATCCCAGGAGGGAGTAATTTTTTTTCCTTTGAAAATTTCTGTGCTTATGAAGACATAGTCTGGGTTTCTGCCTTTGGAATAATAACTAAGCTTTCTTTAGGAGGAGGGCAGAGAGTGAGTGTGCCAGGAAACAGGAATGAGTCTCTTTAGTCACAGAATTTGTTCTCAGTTGCGATGATGTGTGAACTTGAGGCAACTTATCAGCTTTGGTCAAACTGAGAGAGAGGAGCCGCATTCTCAGTCTCACAGCAAACATCTGACAAGTAGAAATAGTTTATGAATAATAGCTAATACAGAATACTCAGCTCTCTTATTTCATCTCCCTCCTGGTGTTATAAATCCACACTGGCATGAATATCGTATTTTATTTGCTAAGCCCCCTGAGGAGGGGAAATGAATAAAAATGAGTATTTGAAGAAAAGGATCAATTTGAGATCTGCATTAAATATTTCGTATTCACTATGTGATGGATAGACTGCCTCTTTCTTGCCACTTAGAAGTTATTTAATGGTCCAGCTGAAATGACTTCCATAATGAAGGAATACATGAAAACAAATACTGCAAAGAACCGTTGCACTGTCTATTTATCTGACTTACAGGAGTAAATGTATTATAGGGAAAGATGAGGAGGAGGATGCTACTGAAACATTGACAGTAGGAGTAAGAAGTAAAGCAAGACTATCAATAGATTCTTAAGAAAACAATGACAGTGGAATAGGCAGCAGTAACATGCCCTTAACATGTACTATTCTTTTTTCCCCAGGAGTTTTAAATACTTAAAGATTTTGAAAACTTGAACTGCTGATCATTCATGCCTTGCCTTATAAAAGCAAGCTCAAATATAAGCTCAATTAATTGAATTAAAACCAAGGAATTTTTCATATGTTTTCCTAAAGAAACTGCAGGTTTATTTTGTCCAGGGCACTTTTTCACCTTCACAGCTAAGGTCCAGTTCTACATGACCTTCATCTACTTTAGTGGAGTTACTGTAGTCATACTAGGGGAGAGATCTCAAAAAAGAGAAAGAAATTAAAATTATGAGACATCTAGAAGGAAAAAACTTCTAACTGCAAGAAAGAGGAATTAGGTCTTCACTCATGTTCCTGTAGGAAATATGTGAAATTCCCTGGGAAGTATCCAGGAAAATGCAATTACCTCAAAAATTATTTATCAAACAAAATACTCAGTCTCCTACTTGGAAAAAGTAATGGTAAAATATAAATTAAAGAATGAAAATGTATGAAATAATAAATAAATAGTTTTCAACTTTCCCTTCAGTAAGGGAAGCTCAAGGAAAGAAAGAATGACAGAATGGTGACAAACTACCCAGAACTTCAATGACAAAAATAAAACTTAGTCAGAATGAAATAGTGTAAACCGATATTATAGGTTAATATAGAAATCTATTCCCACTCAAATGTTCTAAACCTACAGGTGTGAAAGACAATGAATGCACTGGCACTAGGGAAAGGTATAACTTCCTCAAGTAATGGCAGGAAAATAAGGAAGACCCACAAAACAGGCAAGTAGAGAAGGCAAGGATTTATTGAAGCTGGGAAGGCAGAAGGCAGAGAGGAGAAGCATGAGTTGCTCATTAACCACCAGCTTCCCAGCCCTGTGGGTACAAAGGGCAACTGGCCCCTTACCAGGCAGCTCTACATGGGATGATTCAGTGGCATTCCCAGGACTGAGTGATCCAGGAGCACACACCCACCCTGTACACAAATGTTGCTGAATGTCCCTGTCATGTCACATGGCAAGGAAGGAGGATCAGTCCTGACTTGTGTTTTAGTCCGTGGTGATAAGAACAACGGAAACTAAAATAAATACAGGTTATAATTTCTGAGAGCTGAAAGTGATAATGGAACAGAAAATGGAATAGGCAACCCAAATGCCATCTTCCACATCTATTTGTTTAATTTTGGAACAGCTGGACTGAGAAAGCCCTTTAAAGATTTTGTAATGTGTCTTTAAGAAACAAGTGGCAAGAGTTGGAAAGTATTTCCAGTCTATTTCCTCTAGGATGTGATCAGTTCAGTCCCTTCCACTAGGCATCCAAGACAGAGGACAAGGATCAAGATCACATTATTCTGAGAGGGTCATTGTAATTCTTTCCAGTACATTAGGCACAAAATATTATTTTTGCAGACAACTGCATAATTGGAGAATGTCACTGGTGAGTTCACTAATTAATGTAAAACCAAACCTATACTTTATTAATACTATACAGGCTGTAGAGTTCCTCTTTAAGCAGATGTAGAAGAAGACCTGTAATCTTTTTATAGCTATGATAAAATTTTCAGTGTGAGGTTTTACTGCCCTAGATAAGATGCATACGGATGGAAAAAAACAGAGAATGAAGTACCTTTGCCATTCCTATTGGAGAATTTCCTGCCAGAGGTAAATATTCACACAGTGGTGGCCAGGTTACTGAATATGATAAAACTGTTGTCCTGATCAGTTTGCAGAAGATGCAGTAACTCACCCACCCCCATCTCCATTACAGTCTTCATCTCCCATTTCAACTTCAGTGGCCAAGACCATGCTTAGACACTGATATGGTCTATCCTGTATAGCCTGCCTTAGCAAATCTGTGTTAAGCATGAGCTGCAGATAATTTTTTTGCCTAACACACAACCTTGAAAGATTGCACTAGGAATAATGTTTTAGAACCACTATTATTTAGATATAAAAAAATATTTATTAGCTAAAGAAATACTTGTAAATTGTTTTGAAAATAAAATACATAAAATTACGGCTTGTTTACAGATGGCAATTTAAAATTAATTTAAAAAATCACATTAATGGACACCCTACCAGTGCAGAAGCCCTAGCAGACAGAAATGTATATTAAATGGGGAAAAATAAAACTTTATCTTAAAAAGAGAAGACACAGTGCTTAGTTGTTATGGTATCTGGGTAGTCATGTCAATCAGTGAGTTATGAACTTCTCCTCATCTGCCCAGGTCATATACTATATGTTATATGGTGCTTATGAAATTATGCATATCAGCTCCAAAAACATTTTTTTGTGCTTAACATGATTTCCATGGTTATCAAAGGAATTAATAGTGATTTAGTACTTATTTTAAGGATCGATACCTTCAATAGAGCTGAAAAAAGACGACTTGAGTATTAATTGCATATATTCCTGATCTGTAACTTTTTGACGCTATTTCCATTGTTTTTTATTCTGTTGAGTTTGACAACATTTTTTTCTTCAGTTCTATCCCTGCTAGTGCTTTCATTTGACTGATGTCAATGTATCTTTTGCTTCAGTAATGTATATCTGTACTGAAATGATACATTTTGGGGCGGGTTTGCATAATTATTTTTAAGATGCGCAGAACTCGGGTTTGGTAAATACTTCAATGAAGCTAATCAGACATCAAGATGTCCTGTCCTTTCCTCTAGCATCCTGACTGGTATCTGTGATTTCTGTATTTCTTTGACACTTATTATTTTTCTTTCAAAGCTGACAAACTCAAAATTCATCACAGTGTACAACACATTCAAATCACTTTTTTGGGGATCACTGGGAAGGATATTACATTAGTTTTACGACTAAAAGAAAAGCAGATTTCAACTATTTTGCAGGAATATGTTTCAATGGACATGGATGTGTAGCGACTGTCAATCCCTTTGGAGTTCAAATTTGAATGATGTTTATACTTGCATGACTTGCTGAACTGTGCCACAAAACCTTATATGGAGTTATTCTAGCAATTCAGTAGTAGATAAACTACTACATCTGTTATATTGGGCTGTTTGTTTCTATGCTGTTTCCCTTCAGTTCTCAACTAGGTGTTGGTATTCGTCTTCTGTCTTTGAACTTATGCTCTTATTTTAAGCCCCATGGAGCAGGAGCAACATTTATTATGTGTTTATATGAATTAAATTGAATCAGGTCTTACAATGTGATCTTGTGGGCACCACTACATTTTAGAAATATTATAAGGAATTAGAAAAAATAGTAATAATAATAAATAACCCGACTGATTAAATGTAATTCTACTCTAAGATTGGATGATGAACATTTTATAAGTTGATTGTGGCATTTCCTGAAGAAATAACAGATGCCATGTGCATATGCAGATGTGTGCATTTGAGTACTACAAAGTGAAGTGAGAAAAAACCATTCCCAAAAGCTCACTCAGAGAAATATCCTTTGCACAAATACTCATAGGTAAAGACATAAACAGTAAGCAAGCAGATTTAAGAGTATGAATTTTTATTTCTTAAATCTTTACATACCTTCTGTATTACTGTATGGTATCTGAAAACCTGTCTCTCTCATACCTGTCACGTGGTGCTTGAATACCAAGAAGAATATTGTGCACTTACAAAGTATATTTTTCTCAGATATCTTGAAAAGCTTTACAGACATTAAAGTACTGGATCTCTAAGATGCTGCATGAGACAGAGAATCATTGTTATTTCAATTAGCCTACATATTTAACTTGTACAGTTTTCACAGAAAATCTGTATCATATTAACACTAGAATCTAATGATGTAAAGCATCAGTTCTAAACCTCTCTTTAGTAAAATGTAAGTTCTACATTACTATTATTAACACTATTGTTGCTTTTAATCACAATTTATGTAACGGAGAATGTGAAGCAAATTAATGCATGAACACTAACTTTAGGAATGAGACCTGTTCTTTGGTCACTGCCCTGTATTGATTCTTAACATGTTATATAGCTGCATGTTTTCGTACAGCTTCTTTTTTTTTGTTGTTTTACTGTTAATATCAAGTAGGCTTTGTGCATACAAATTCTGTCGTACTACATTTTCATTTAAAGATGGAAGTAGAAAGCTCAGAATGGTACTGAGAAAAAAAGAACTTGAGTGTTGTTGTATTAAGAAATCAATATGATTATCTTGTTTTTTATATCGAAGATGGAAAACATAGAATGACTTTCAATCATTAAAATGGTGGCAGTGAAAGAATATCAAATAGCACCTGCTTATCATCAGACTTTTCTCCTGCCTTTTAATTTCTTTATGGTCTTTCTCTTTTCTACATTTAAAATAGTTTGCTTTCCTTATTGAGTTTAATTCTACCTGCAGAGATCTGTCATGCTAGCAGTAAGCAATGCATCTGCTCATGAATGTAATAATGTATCAGAAAGCTTTCTTTTAGGACTGAGGCCTGACATACTGATATTTTGAAAAGAGCAGGATCTGGCACAATATGTGGTTCAACCTTCTGAACCTGACCCATGCAATAAGCTTCCACCGAGGGCAGTTATATAGTTCTGAGGGCTATTGTATACCACCTTCTATTTCCTAAAATTGCAAGTCTTATATTTATCATTTGTTATCCCATTCTGTTAAATCAAACAGGAGTCTAAAGGCTTCAAGTGACCTCACCATGCTGTGAAAGCGAAAAGTACTATTACTCAGTGAATGTAACATGTGCTTGCTAATGATAGCTAAATTTAAATACACTTTCCTTGTTTGAATACCAGCCTTAATTCCCTGACACAGCTTGAAATCAATTAAATTCATTAACTTCAGAACATTAATTTGCACTTTACTGCAGACTTCTTCTGATATGAGAGAAACCTGGATTCATCCTCACTAGGTAATATCCCAGTGGTAACAGTCTTGGGCTTGTGGGACACCTTGTGCCCTGACTGATTTGCTGTGTTTTAGGGTTTATTGATGTTTCCTTCCTTTTCATTTTCAAACCCGAATGCTCAAAGGTCTTGACCTGCAACACCTACACCCTTGGCTTTTAAGGGGCTTAAGGACTGGGGACTTAACTAAGGTTTGAAAATCACTTCAGGTGGGACACACAGCAAGACACCAGCTGAAGCAGGTCTAGGCTGTGGAACACACCTTGGCATGGCAGCTAATGTCTGTGCTCCTCCACCCATCCGCACAGGTTGGATAACAAGTACAAAGTTTTGTCAAGGTAGCATGACTTTTCCTGGCTACTATAGTCCAAGTAGCAATATATGCAGCAGCTCGTAAAGGTGTGCACACTGACAACCTCTTTAATAAAAAAGCCGTGTTGCATAACCACAATTGAGCATCTTGAGACTGTTTGCTAACAATTACTTTTACTCTTTCCAATATTTTTTTTCTTCCTGCTGCTATCCACCACCTTTTTTTCTTTGTTTGCCTCCTGAGACAGTTTATGACAGTGTAATCCATGTCACATTAAAAAAAAAAAATCACAGAATAGATGAATCAATTGCTTTGTATCTTATTTTTGTGTTGTCCTAGAACATTGATTATGCATGTGCAAAGAATACAGGAGCACAAATTTGGAGATTACTGTAATAAAATTTCAGTCCATTCCAGAAAGTCTGCATTTTGTTTTGTCTGCTGTAGGCAGATAGATGTGCATAGGACATCTGTCAAAAGGGTGTCGCAAAGCTTAAAGAGTTAATGTTTTTGTAGTGAGTGGAAGAAGAGTTACATTTTATAATAATCTTATGAGGAAATCAAGTGCTATTACTATTTTTAATGCTTTAATCTCAGAAAGATAGAATAACGGTTTCCAAACTTGAGAATTATTTGTTCTTTAACCATTACTTTAGCAGTTTAAGGACTAGAGACTGGAATACCCACTGTGTCTTTTCCTTTCATAGCTGTTGACGAGGTTTAGTCAGCATTGTTTGAGCCAGTGCACTATGACCCCTTAGTGATGACTGCTGAAGCATCATCAGTGAGTGCTAGATATACTTCTCTGAAGGCAGCTACATGCGTTATTTCTAATTTGGTAGGTCAGCCTCTGGTTTTTGTATGTCGGGGAGCATATAGATAGGTGTTTAAACATCCACTCTTGTTTTTACTGATGAGAGACATCAACAGGCTTGAACCCCTGGCTGTAGCCAAAATGTTATTTGATAAGAAAAATTGCACTAGTTGGCTTTAGGCTTCTTCCAGAAGCTTCATCCTGAAGCTTTACTTGTTTCCATCTAGCCTCGATTCAGTTTCCATCAGGTTCCCAGAATGCCTACGGTTTTGCACAGTACAGTTTTTATAGCTTCAAAGGACTTAAGGGTTATCAGTATGCAGGGTCTTCCTATTTCTATCTTCTTTCATCTGACAACTGTCTATAATGTAATCTTGAAAGAGATGCCATCACACACAGTATTGTGATCCTGTGACACCTATTGATTCCCTGTTACCAGTTAAGATAGCCTTGAAATAGCTTTGAGTACTACAGCTCTGCAACCCTGCATTATGCAGCAAAGAACCTCACCTTCAGATTACAGGCCAGATTAGGATCACAGCCATTGCATTTATAAATCCAAAAAATAAGTTCCAATATATTTTATGTTTATTGTAATTGTAAAACAGCATAATTAAGATCAGAAATATAGTTTTGGCTAATTGCTTTAAAATATTTTCATGGTTTGAGGTCTGTCTCCACTTTATATTCAGAAATTGTGCTACAATCTACTTACAGGTTGTGCTGGTTTGACTGAAAATGAGTTAATTTTCCTTCATGCAGTTAGAAACCTTTCTTTTTCGTAGCTAGCCTGGTCACTGTTTGAATTTAGCTTGAGAACAAGAAGATAACAGCCTGGGACAAAGTTAATGTCTGGGACCCAAAGTCTCTGAGCTGTCTGCCCACAAGTCTGAGTAAGCTGGGAAGGGGGACATAGATGGGACAGACCTTGACTGACATTCAGATGGATCAATAAGAATATTCCATGCCATTAGCATCATGCTACATATTTAAGGAGAGTCGGGATCTTCCGACTAGGTTCAGAGCAGGCGTGGAGTTAGGACAGAGACCCGAGTAGTTCTGTTTGGAAGTTTCTTTAGTTCAGCCTTTTGCCATCCTGCCATTTTGCAGAGACCTCTGGGCCTTTCTGCCTTTCTCTCTCTCTCTCTCTCTCTTATTTTATATTCTATTTCTATTTTTAATATATTTTTATTAGTAGTAGTATATCAATGTTATTTTTTTACTTTATTAAACTGTGTTTATCTCAACCCATGAGTTTCTCCCTTCCTTTTCACTTCTCTCCCCTATTTGGGGATAGGAGTTTGGGGGGCTACTGAGCGAGTGGCTATCGTGGTTATATTGCTAGCTCAGGTTCAACCACAACACAGGCACATTAA
The DNA here is from genome assembly GCF_036013445.1 of Caloenas nicobarica. Classification (NCBI taxonomy): domain Eukaryota; kingdom Metazoa; phylum Chordata; class Aves; order Columbiformes; family Columbidae; genus Caloenas; species Caloenas nicobarica. Next base: position 45,784,198 of record NC_088249.1, read on the forward strand.
TTTGTTTTAGAGACATGGTAATCATTAACCAAATCCAACAACTGTTATTCACCAGAGCAATTATTTGCATGAAAGTGATTTGGTAAAGATGGTGAATGATACCTGACTGTATTTGTATCGAGCAGATATTTGATGCAAAAGAGTTTGTAACACTAAACTCAAATGTACAACTAGATGAAAAACATTTTCCTAAAAGTACTCGGTAGTTTGAATGCAGCTGTTCAGATGAGCCATGTGACACTTTGTGCAAATTCATGTATGTCCTTAAAATTCTTCAGAATAGTCATATTTTAAAGGGTCTTTATGGGCAATAGTTAATTTCAAATAATTACTGTATTTTTGCAGAGGTGTACTTATGTAGCCTAACAGGATATATCTCCATGTATATGCATATATAGAGATACAAAACTTAAGCAAGGTTAGGGGACAGTATTAGCAAACTATACTCCTCACTATTTATTAGTGTTTTTCCTGTTTAATATATAATCATAATATAATATACAAAACAAGTGATGCACAAAGCAATTGCTCACAACCCGCAAGACCAATAGCCCATCAGTTCCCAAGCAGCAGTATTTGCCCCCTGGTGAACTCCAGTTTATATACTGAGCATGACATCATATGGTAAAGAATATTATTTTGGCCAGCTTAGGTCAGCTCTCCTGGCTTTGCACCTTCCCAGATTCTTGTGCACCTGCAGCCTTCTCGCTGAAGGGTCCTTGACTTGGTATAAACATTACTTGGCAACAAACAAAACAAAACAGTACATTATCAACATTCTTATACTAAATCCAAAACACAGCACTATGCCAGCTACTAGGAAGAGAATAAATGCTGTCTCAGACAAAACCAGGACATATGGTCTTTAAAATAACAACTTACTCTCTTATGAAATCCATATAAATTTATGGTCTATTAAGGGAAACAAATACATACAGTCAATTTTACATCTCAGTCAAGTAGGGTGCTTCCAGGATAATCTTGAGGTACATATTAAATGGAGTAATTATAAAAACTATTTAAACTATTTTTTTTAAGTTTTATTTTCTATATGTTTATATTTTCACGACAAGAGAAAAATCACATAAAACCATGAATTTATGTAATTTTTGTTTGTGTTTTTTTTCCTCAAAGTAAATAATGCTAAAATGTAATTTTAAATAAAGAAAATCCACAATTAATGGCCAAATATTCTACTGAAAGTAAGTGTCATTTGCCAAGCAAACATATAGTAGCTGAAGAAAAATCTCAGTCTCTTAAATAACCATTTTAGCATTTGGGGTTTCATTCCACCTAGATGGTGACCTATTTCAACCCTACTTAGTTTTTAATATCTCATGAAAACACTGCCTGGGGTTGTATGACTGAAAACACAGTGAACAGCCAAGCCGGACCATGATTTACGATTAAAATTATGCTTAATGGAAACAATCAAGTACAGATGAACTAGATCAGAAAAAGAAAATGAACGGATCAGCCTTTAGTCACTCCATAAAGTGACGCTTCTAGCTGCTTGCCACGCTCTGGGCTTGTAAGTGAGTTTCTGACTTACTTACCTCAGTGTTTAATTGCAGCACAAGATAATATTCCAAAATCCATATTTATTGCCTTACTCTGAAAATAGTCCTACCCATTTCCATTAGATTGTACTTATGGTAGGAAATCATGTATCAGAAAACTTTATCATTATTATGGTACACATATCAGAAACTACTATATTGCATATTTTTGAGATAGCCTTCCTGTTAGTTCATCAGAAATTTTACTGTAACTCCCTTGTCTTCCCTTTTCATAGAATTATTTTTAAGGTAATATCTTAAAGTTAGTACCAGTACCAGTACCAGTTAACACTATGTGTTACTAGGTAGAGTTGGGCATTATTGTCCACTTGAATTTAGGATTCCAGTGTTGTCCAGAATAGATAGCTATGATTTAGTCCATAACAGCATTATGTTGCAGGCAGTGACTTTGCTGGAAGAGGTTCAGGGGAGGTTTTGGGCAGGGGTCGCTTGGAAATCTAGGGTTGTTTGTGCAGCTATCTTAATGGCCCACTCTGTGTCTCCTGTGCACAACGTAAGTGCAGGCAATGACTTCTTTTTACACAATCAGTTAAAAAAAGTTATTTGCCTCAGAGACTTTGAAAGCAGAAAAGAGGAAAGAAAAACAAACAAACAACAAAAAACAAAGGGACATTATTTCTTATAAATGAATTCATAGGAAAGATGAATCATTTCACATCAATATTCTTTAACCATTCCTGGCTTTATGTGACTCATCAAGGTCTTCCCTATCAGCACCTTCCTTTCACAATATTGGAAGAGAGAAGGGGTGAAAATAAAGCAAACAAACAAAAAGGCTTCATACTAGCTTGAGGCTCAAGTAAATGTATTTTAAAACTGTGCTCAACCACTCTGATATGAGCAATGTGCTGTAAAGAAGTTGGCAAAATTCAGCTGGAGAAATTAAATCTTGTTTGCATGGCAAACATTTAATAACTTTTTGCTGTGTTAATGGAAATGATTAATTCAGATCTGACTGTAGGATGTCTGTAACCAAGAAAGGCATATTTAGGAAGTGTCTTTTTGTCTCTAAGGCAGAAGAATATGTCCTGACTGCAAAGAAGTAGAACTGCAGACCACAGTGACATAAATATTCTGTATTTTTTTCATACATAATAAACCCTGAAGGTGGAAAAAAAAAAGTTCTTCCAGCTTGTGTGGTTGACACCTTTCGTTTTAGAACAGATAAATTTCCCAATACAGCATCACTGCAAAAGTCATATTCTAAACACTGGGGGGATGCAGCAAAGTGTCAAAAACTCAAAAAAAAATCTGTGAAGTATTTCACTAACCAGGTTTCTGACACTTTATCACAATGCTACTGTGTTGCAGGCAATTAACTTTCACAGAATCACAGAATGGTTAGGGTTGGAAGGGACATCTGGAGATCATCTAGTCCAACCCACCTGCTAAAGCAGGTACATGTAGAGTAGATTGCACAGGAATGTGTCTAGGTGGGTCTTGAATGTCTCCAGAGAAGGAGATTCCACAACCTCTCTGGACAGCCTGTTCCAGTGCTGTGTCACCCTCAGAGTAAAGAAGTTTCTCCTCATATTCAGATGGAACCTCATATGCTTCAGCCTGTGCACGTTGCCCCCCATGCTATCATTGGGCACCACTGAAAGGAATCTGGTCCCATCCTCTTGACATCCACCCTTCAGATATTTGTGAACATTTATGAGATTCCCTCTCAGCCTTCTCCTCTCCAGGATGAGCAGACCCAGCTCTTTCAGTCTCTCTTCATAAGAAAGGTCCTCTAGGCCCCTAATCATCTTCGTAGCCCACTGCTGGACTCCTTCCAGTAATTCCTTAATCCTTCTTAAAGTGGGAGCCCAGAACTGGATGCAGTACTCCAGATGAGACCTCACCACAGCACAGTAGAGCGGGAGGAGAACCTCCCTCAACCTGCTGGTCACACTCTTCTTAATGCACCCCAGGATACCGTTGGCCTTCTTGGCCACAAAGGCACATTGTTGATTCATGGTCAACCTGTTGTCGACCAGAACTCCCAAGTCCTTCTCTGCAGTACTGCTTTCCAGCAGGTCTGCCCCTAACCTGTACTGGTGCCTGGGGTTATTCCTCCCCAGATGCAGGACCCTACACTTGCCCTTGTTAAACTTCATCAGTTTGTCCACTTAAATGTGTATTGACAAGAGATATATGCTATGGAGGGCTTATACCTGCAGTGGGATAGCTTCAGATCTTTGTCCTGGAGATGGCTTCTGTGCTTCGGGGGGGTTCATGGAATGAAATGCACAAGGGAAGTTCTTCAGAGCTGCAGATAAGCCAGTTAATTGCTCTGCTCTGTTTCTGAGATCTTTCAAAGCACAAAAAGGGTTGCTAGGCACTTGAAGTCTTCCTCAGATTCCTTACTGCAATTTTGTGCTGGGAAATTTGAAGAATCCTGAGGATTTTCTACATGTACATTTAACAGTTTCTCTTGAATGATTTAATAAAGTCAACACAATTACTTCAGTTGGCCTGTGGACAAAACATTTAATTTCAGAACCTAGCTGAAGAGAGAACTTGTGTATTAATAGTTGCCTGAAGATGTGGTCTGTGGATTCTGATCATTCTTTCTACTCATGAATTACACAAATAGGTGTGGTATTTATATTTGAAATTTTGCTGAATGCTTGCAATAGTTTACACAAATATTTTATTAATCAAATGAAAGTGCTCCTGAAAAACTTCATGACACAAATTGTCCATCAGTTGATCAGGCGAGCTTACAGACAAGTAATTCTCTGGCCCAAAATGGCATGCTTTCAGCTAAGATGAGACTGGTAATTGGAGAAGGTTTCCTCTTTCTTAGAAGAAATATGACTTTCATACAGCAAACAATAACCTGGTCTGTCTGTCAGCATAGCAGTGAATGTAGATCATTGCCATTTGACAAAGCTTCCTATCACCATGTACTAACTCTGATTTGATGTGGCAAATGTTCTAAATTGTAGCAGAACTTACAATTACTGTATCTGACAAAAGAGAAAAAATAGGAATCAGGAACCATAATCAGTTTTGATAGTTGTATGCTAGCTGTTTTCAGGTTGGTGGCAGTCAGTTACATGTGTAATATTCTCTGCCTGGTTTGTAGTGGTAGCTGTGATGTACAGATAAAAGGGGAAAAAAAATAAAAGACAAGAAGACAAAAACAAAACAAACCACAAACAAACAAAACCAACACAAACCCAAAACCTGCTCAACAAACTTTAAACTAAGTGTCTTTTATTTTCTTTCTATTAGAGTTGTGGAAGTCTGGAAAAGCACCTTAGTGTGTTTGTTATCTTTTCTTATATAAATAAATACCTTAATTAATTTAATTAAATGGAGCTCATAAAACCTACCAGCGGCTTAATTAGAATCAATAGAGAAATTAAGAATGATTAAAAATGAGGCCAATGTGAAAATAAATTACAAGGAAGACACTCCAGAAAATAGAAACAAACATCCCTACAATAATCCAGATTTTAGGTTGAGTTTATCTAATGGCAATCCTAAAAAAAACATGCAGGTGGTAAGATCACATTTAACTTCCCCCTGAGGTTGAAGTTTGAGGCTCATAATGGTGATGTGGGCCAACTCTGCAACAATGAGCAATATCTGTGCTGAGCTTTTGGATACATATTTAAACAAATATAAATATAGATTTTTCACTCTTGATGTATTCCTTGGAAAGGAAAACACTGTGACAAGGATTTTTTAGAGTCTTTATTTAGTACAGAGAGTTTCCCTGCAATCTGTACCTAAATTCAGATCCAGATCCTCAGTAGAAAGGAGGGCTCCATTGTCCATATTGAAGCAAAGCCCTTCAACAAAAGTTCTGTAGCATTTATTTTCAAATGTACTATTTAATTAAGTAAGAAAGTGAAATTTAGGACTCCAGAACGTTGTGGTTTAAATTGGCAGTCAGCTAAACACCACACAGCCGTTCAATTGCTCCCCACCCCAAGTGGGATGGGGGAGAGTATTGGGGAAAAAAGAGGTAAAACTTGTGGAATTAGATAAAGACAGTGTAATAGGACATGAAAGGAAAGGAAAATAATAATAAAGATAAAAAAATATAAAAAACCAGTGATGCACAATGCAATTACTCACCACCTGCCAACTGATGCCCATCCTGTCCCAAAGCAGCAGCTCTCTAGCCAGCTTTCTCCCTAGTTTAGATACTGAACATGACATCATATAGTATGGAATACTCCTTTGGTCAGTTGGGGTCAGCTGTCCCAGCAATGTCACCTTCCAAATTCTTGTGCATGCCCGGCCTGGTAAGGCCATGTGAGAAGCAGAAAAGGCCTTGATTGTGTAAGTGCTTCTCAGCAGTGACTGAAACATCAGTGTGTTATCAACATTGTTCTCATCCTAAATCCAAAACACAGCACTATATCAGCTACTAGGGAGAAAATTAACTCTATCCCAGCTGAAACCAGGACAAAGTGTTTCACTGTCTGCCAGTGGGAAGCCAATTTATTTTCTGTGAGTTGTTGTTCACGTGGAATTTAATGGATTATTTCAAAAAATTGCTTTAGGAGCTGAAGTTATTATACCTGGTTGATTATTTCTGGTCCTCCAATGTGATTTGCAGCCTATAGAGTTCTGTCAGCATAACTGTTTGTGGGTCTGTATCATAAAGCAGATTTACTAAATTATCCAAGTTTAACAAAAAATCCTCCAGATCTGTGTTTGTTTAATTCTGATCACAATTTCCATCACGTGGTTTATAATAAGGCTCTGAAAACTGTTGTATCAAAACAGCTGAAGGGGCAACAAAGTGCTACTGGGATAGGAGTAAACAGCTGGTTTAAGATTACTGGGAATTTGTAAAGTTGACTTGGCTATCAAAAATGTATTTAGTAAATATACACCAGCCTCTTTCAAAGTCACTGGAAAAGCTTTCACTGTCTTACACTCATGTTTCGTTAGGTGACAGGCTGCCACTTGTAATGTTAAATTTTGTGTATTATTACTGAAAAGAATTCAGCACTTTCTGGAAGTTAAAAAAAAAAAAAAAAGCATGATGTTTCACTTTTCCTACATGCAGATACATTTTGAGCTGATTAATGCCATTTTTGAAAATCAAAGACTTGATTTGATTAGAGCTTTCAGTGTCTCTGAAACACAAACAGTTCTGTGAGTAAATTATTACTCTTGAATGTGAATTTTTGCAGCAATGTTTTTCCTCCAGCCAGACCTGCAGGGAAGAAGAACTGCCAAATTGTTACATTGCATCAGAACATCATCACATTTGGAAATAATATTACAAAATAATGCTATTTCAGAAGTCATGGAAATCCCTTAATCTTTGCTATGAGGTTTGAGCTCATTTTTCTTAAAATGGGATTCCTGAAAGTACTAGGACTTAGGCAACAGGAGGATTAGCAGAGAACAACATTGCTGGATAGATCTTTGTGTCATCTAGGGCAGGGGAGTGTAAAAAGCAGAATGAAGGAAGGAAACACAGGCTAGACATGGAATGGAGGGACAGCAGACACACTGCTGAAGCTGGCAGCAAGTGGCCAATAAAATGTCATCATTTGGCATCAATGCCCTGAAGTTTTTTTTATCAGTGCTCTGGAAGGCCAAACTGCCAAGCTGTGATGCAGTATTTTTTCAGTTAAAACTAATACTAAGATGCATCTGTGATGCTATAAAAGAACATTGAGATCTGATGACATTGATGACAAAAGAAACATATGGATAAAATGGTTGAGTTTCCATTTTCCAGAGTTAGCCAAGAAGAGATTCTTAAGCATCTTTCTCATTAGGCAGCATAGAAGGCACTCTAGATAATACTCTTAGTAGAAATCAGTTAGGCAAGGAAAATAATTCAAGAAAGTATTTTTTATTATTATTTCTGTCTCAGTTAGTTGCTTCATTGTACAAATAACTTGAATTTCAGGTCTGAATTAAAGCAAGATCTCAAAGCAGAATTGATCCGAAACTGCTATATGCTGTAAAGCAGAAACCAAAAATCGTGTAATTTTCATTCTGACTGATAAATCCCTTTAGATTGCCCAAAGCTCAGGGCAAAATGAGTGATTTGGCACACAGTATACATCTAGTTTGCTTGTTCAGACCAGGGCTGAGATTGGGTTTGTGCCTGAATTTACCACCCATTTGCACAGTCAATGCACTAATCCTGTCCCCTTGCGCTTCTTGCTTCTGTAAAGCTTGAGTCAGTCAAAGGCTGGGACATGGGTGCAGGAGTAATAGCTCTGGTCTTTGCAGGAGTCATACTGTGTTGATGCACCCCTATTAAGACTGTTGACAGACATCCTCTCTTCTGTTCTGCTCCAAAATAAAGTCAAACAGGTCAGGTTAAACTACAGGTAAAGAGAAGTGAGAAAGTTCACGTACAAATGTGTTGCTCTAGCTGGCAGATCATGATGCCAAAATCATATATGCAAGCACTTTTTCTCTTCTGTTTCACTTTGAAATCAAGAATTTTAAACTAAACCATCTGTGATTTATAATACATTGATCTGTCTGATTATACTGGAACAGAAAGGAGGGCAAGGCCTCTGTCTGGGAGGCTAGTATAGTGCCCTTCACATCTCCTTCAAGACATAAGTTTTGCCCTAACCTCAACAAAGGAAAGCTAGGACTACAGATAATACACAGAAATACATAGAAATATATACCTATCTGTTCCTCGAAGACCAGCCTTCTACTCTAATATAAATGTCTCATTCGTCACATTTGTCTATCATTTCTCATGACAGAGTCTCAGTCATTGAACATCGGCTTCCTGGCTCGAAAGAAATCAAATGCAGATTCTGGCTATGTTTTAAGGGTCCACATGCATGGGATATGTATTAACATAAACCCTAAACTATATAAGTAATGTAGTATTACTGTAGTTAGAAATACAAATTAATTGAGTTCAAAAATAAATATCTACACAGGGAATTGCTGTAATGATATCAGTCTAATCATGTTCGTAAATTTCCTCATATAAGCCCTTAGTATTACTTTTTTATTTACATATGTAAATAAGTCCTGGAAGAAATGAACTTAAAAGCATCACTTGAACAATACACCTTTCCAGAAGTCTCAGACCATATACAGAAAGGCCAGTTTCCCAGGTAACTCCATTTTATACACAAATTGCCTCTAAACATAAACCATATGGTATGGTTTCTTTCTCAGATTTATTCCTAGGAAAACCCAACAACAATACAGTTTTTCTTCAAAGGTCTGGGGAACAATCATTTCACATTAAAACCAATGCAAATTTTAACATTGAATCGTGACATGGAAAAGTCTCATAAACCTCTGAATTCTAAGGTCTTCATCTGTTTCTAATAGTGCTCATAGTAATTATCTAAAGAATTAAGGAGCAAGAAGGGTAAATCCTTAAAGTCTAAAATGTGCTTTGAGAGCTACAGCAGTGCAAAAGTTTTTTGGAAGAATATATGTTCATGTTGTGAGCTAAAAAGCTCTGGAATTGAAAATCAATGGATCTTTCTTTGCTTTTTGATGTTAAAATCCCAACAGCAAATACCAGAATTGGGGTTGGAGGAGCAAGACAGGGAAAGGTAGGCTGGCAGATCAAATTGACCATGAGTTGTTTACCTAGAAAAATGGAAAGGTAGTGTTTAATATCATGCTGCTTACAGTACAATCAGTACTTTGTTTTGTGAGACATAAGAAATGGCTCATAATGAAGCTTACATTTCATTTTTGTTTATAGCCAGCAAAACGATACTAACAACGTAATGTCTTTGGACTTTAAATCTGCTCAGCCACTATATAAATGGATTTGACATGTGCATAATCTGCTGCTAAGATTTATGGTGGACATTTATTAAAGGATTAGGGAGCAATGAAGCCGTTCATGGCTGTGCTACTACATATTTTACTGCATATTTACCAAACAAGAATCCATAAACATAGTAAGGATTTCAGGAACCTAAATTAAAACAACTTTTTTCCCTAATCCTTTTTTTGCTTTGGAAACTCTTACATGAACTGATTTGCAGGAGGGGAGAAACACAAATTCTACTATAGTAGAGCTTAAATTGAACATAAGTGGATTAATATATTTGCTTTGACACAGATACCCTTCACACTCAAGATATCTAATGTCTTAAAATAATCTATGAATTCAATATTCTGAGCTATGTCCACCAAAAAAAATAGGCACCTGAATCTGCAATAGTGATCAGTTCTCAATTTAGCTGCTATGTGGCCCTGGTAAGTGCCTATAATGCTTTTTAATGCTCCCACAAACATCTCAGCCTGCACCATACTGAACATCTAAGGATGAATTCACGCTTACACACTTTCTGGGGCAAGAAGTTAAATATTCATTCTGCCTTATTTAGAGGTTAACCACTCTGTCTTCAACTGTGACTGCTCCTAGGCACCTTGGAGAAGTGCATGTTACCATCTACTTTCCTCAGCAATTTAGGGTTCAGAGACTTCTGGAATTTAATAATGTTTTATATTTAGTAGTTCTTGACGGACATTTTTTCTTCCACTCATTATTTTTAAACCTCTAAAGGGTTTCAGACTCAAAACATTCACTGGTAAACAATTTCACAGATTAAATAGGTACTCTATCAAGGAGTATTTCCACTCATTTGTTTTTAACCTTATGTTACTTTTATTTGATGTTTTCTACTTTTTCTTTTTGAGGAGACTCCTATTTGCTTTTTCCATGCCACTGCCAGTTTCACAGACCTTCATCAGATTCCCTGTACATCTTTCTCTTTTACTGGTTGAAAAATATTAAACTACCTATTTTTTTCATCATACAAAAGCTATAGTATATCTTTGAACATCTCTTCCAGCCTTCTCTGCATCTTTCATTTTATCTTTTTTTTTTTTTTTAATAGAAAGACCAGAACTGAACAGGTGTTAAAGATTCAGATGTACCATGGATTTAACTATGCCATAAGAAGGCTCCCTCTTTTGATTTCTATTCCTTTTGAAATAGGTCCTGGTCTTCTATTTGCTTTCTCAATAACTATTGATAATTAACTTGACACTTCCTGGAATTCATTATCATAAATCCAAATCTCAGTCATGAATAGTAATAAGCAATTTAGATCTCTTTTCTTTGTAAGTAAAGTGAGAATATCTTTTTCTCTATATGTATAACTTAACATCTATTCACATTTAATTTTGTCTGCCTTTTTATTACCAAGTTACTCAGTTTTGTGAACTCCTCCTTTGCTGCAGACCATCATCTTTCTTACTTGTAATAATTTACTTGTTTCCATGAAAAACTTGGCCACCTTCTTCATTTCATCTCCTTTTCTGATTCATTTGTGAATATCTGAAACAACACAAATATCAATGCAGAACCACATGTGATACGTCCCTCCACTCTAAAGGCTGTCTGTATAGTTTTACTGTATTTCCTTTGTGTTAAAGATTTCTTAATCCATGTGAAAATATTCCTTATTATTATATGACAGCTTAGTTTTTTTAAGAGAGTTCAGTGAGACTTTACAAAATGTTTTGTGAAAATCAAAGCAGATCACACTAGCTAGATGCCTCTCGCCAGTATGTGTATGGACTCCTTCAATTAATTTCACTAATTTGTGTGACATGATTGCCCTTTAAGAAAGCATGCTGATTCTTCACCAATATATAATTTCTAAGCTATGTGGCTCCTAAATTTAATTTTTAGAAAGTATTCTACCAATGTACATGGTAAAGATATCAGGTTTACTCATCTGTAGATGAGTTGTGAAGTCTAGGAGATCATAGAGGGACAGAGCTTAAAAACATGGCACCATAATGGTAAAGCCCTTTGTGAAATTAAGCCATATTTGCAGGAAAAAACCAATAATCATACAGAATATACAGGTATTTCAAACCTGAAACTTGAAACCAAAGTTTTGATCCTGATCTCTTGGGATAATTCATGATTCAGACTTTTCGTAGCGGGGTCTTAGCTAGTTATTAGTATTCTAACTGTCTAAATGTTCTTTCTCTTTTATTCCCTGTATGAAACTTACATATTATCTTGTCTTCTTGGCTGCTAAGCAACTGTAATAATGCCTATCACAGGCAGCCTAACAGCCGTGACTGCTGTTTACTTTATCTGTTTTATATGAATATAAATAGGAGATGGCAGGCAGTGGCAATAACAGAATAAATTTCACTGAAACTTTCGAGAGATGCAAAGTTAAAGCTTAGGCTAGGTGGGTAATTGAGGGAGTTTCATGGCAGGGTCTGAAATTGAAGGAAGAGAAGCAATCACTGTTGTGGGAGTGAGGTGGCAACTCATTAATTGTAAATTAATTTATTTATTTAACAGCTTATGAGCAATGTTCATCATATCAGTCTCTGAGATCTTATAACCAGCAGCGGATTTATCCTCAGATCACCTGAGTTACATTAGAAGTATTATTTCCTTTGATTTAATGGCTACAAAAAAGACAAGTAGATCTTGCTTAATTTAGCACCTATGTAAACCCCTGTTAGTGAAGAATTACGATCTTAATAACATCCATCCCCACCAAACATATAATTTAAACTGTTAAAAAGTTGGTATTATGCATAAGATGTTTGTTTGGTGATACCACATGGCAGGGATTTTTTTTTCCGTTGACCCCATCCAATCAACCTTCAAACTCATGGCATTATGTTTTTTGAGTTTAATTCTAACACAGTAACTGCATTGTTTATTATTAATAATTTTGTTATTTTAATGAGTTAGGCTTTCCTTCAATATGAGGGAAATTCGGCAAAACTTCAGCATTACCTTTTGCTTTTTTAAAATACAAACCCCCATGCATATGCAACACTCCCAGTAAAGTATAAGCATAAATTATTGAGATCTTAAAGCTGTAAATGATGGTCTGTTAAAGCTTAGTTTCCCTTCAAAAGGGAAGTATGTCTACACTGAAACTGTGCAGTTCACATGCAATCCGCACCAGAATATCAGCTTCAAAGAGCGAGAGATGTACTCAAATGTGTAATGCTTCCTCAGCTGCTGACACCAATATTCGGACTGCCAATTAGTATGACAGTTCTTGTTATCTGACCCATTCCTTCCCACTAGAACAAAGCCACTGGTTTATAAACAATGGAAACACTATTAGATTGCAGCAAATTTTGTCTAATAATATAGTACTTAGCAGTTACACATTTAATCAAGTGCTTTACTAACTTTACCGGAAGAGGCTAGAATTAAACTAGTGACTTAAGGATGAATGCTCTTTTCAATGAAAACCAATTCTTAAAAGGAAAATCAAAAAGCACTGAAATAACTTAAAAAAGATTGGGGTGGTAATGCAATTAAGGTAAGATTTCTTACTACAAAATATAAAATAAATGTGGCAATGGGATCAAAAGCAAGAAGTGCCTAATTGTGAGAACACACTAACAAAATATCCTGTGTCTTACTTGCTATTTATTTGCTACCTTATTGTCTGATTTTAAACAAAACTTTTCTCACTTTTGTGCTTTATACTTCTACCTACCTTGTGACAGGAAGGTCTTGCAAACTTCACGTTTGAGGAAGGGACATGATCTGTCTGTCTTTTATACTTACAATGGGGCAAGGACTGCCTTTTGAAGTAGGTCGTGTTCAAATAAAATTTTATATCACTGCTCCAAAACAGAATAACAGGGTAGCAAAAATCTTTGTTTCCAAAAAGTTATTTCTGACTAATAGTGATGAAATGCCAACAATGTTTTTTAAAATAAGTGACATTCTTCTTATATACAGTAGTTATCTAATAACAGGCACACAGAAACATGAAAAAATGAATTACAGTACTAGCATGTACTTTGGGACTTTGAACTAGGGATGCAATATCACTTTCAGTAAAACTCTTTAGCAGGCCAATCTGTTATTTTCTTCACGTCATGATAGTTGATACATATTTTGCATATGTTGGAAAGTGGGAATTTCTAGAGGTAGATTATTGGAGAGCAACTACATTTTTGGAAGTAATTAGGAAGTCCATGCAACATGATCATTTCCTTTGTGCAAGAATTGACAGAAGCATATGAAAGCTTGCTAAAAAGGTACCACTGATGTTCAACAGAGTTGTTAAGGAGCTCCATTAGAAAGAATAAAGAGGAACAACTGGGAATACACAATGAGAGAAATTTGGAACATTTTCCATATACAATGTTGTTTTCAGCAGTGAAGGCTGAGATTGTTAATAACTTCATGGAAACCTATAGGAGATGGAGTATATGTAAGTGAATGAGTTTTTTGTGTTTTTTGTAATTTTCATACAAATAATGGTGATCTCATTACATAAATGCCATTGGAAAAATTAGAGGGCATTCCAGCAAATCCAAGTAGAATCGTCAACAATTGAAGAATACAGCTTATGGAAGAAGTGCTAGGGAACTTACTTTAAACACTAAAAAAGGCATAAAACTTTTTTCTGCAAGCTGCTGGATTGGTTTGAAGCAATACTGAATACAGTAAAGACAACAGAATCTGAGCTGCTGAGAAGATGGAGAGAGAAAATCTATCTGGCTTTATCTGACAGCAGTTGAGAGGCAGTATATGCCAGATATTGTATGACCTGACTATGCATATCAATTCCTCTTATTCCCATTACAAATTAAATATATAATGCAAATAAAGTACTAGGTCTCTCAACATTCGTCTTCATTATTGCTACAAGTTTCACTTCATTTTCCATCTATGAAAAGGATGAAAGATGGGGTGTTTTTGTTTGTTTGGGGGTTTTTTGTGTGGTGGGTTTTGTTGTTGTTGTTGTTGTTATTGTTTTGTTTTCCCTAAACTACTCATGTATCTAAACCCCAGTGCCTAATGCAAAAATATACTGGATAGAGCTCACTGGAAATTTGTCTTCACAATGTTTTTTAGGTTCAGCAAAGGAAACAAAGTTTTCTTGGGAATGTTGAGTTGGAAATAAGTTTTACTCCAGACTGGATTGGTGATTATAGCACTCAATTGAATTCAGAGCTATCCTTTGCCTCATCAAACCTCTTCTTGACTTAGCTAATAGTCACAGTCTGTGTTTCAAATCATCCCTGGCAGATGCTCTAAACTCTCCCTTCCTCCAGATCAGATTATCAGCAATTCTAAGGTGATTTGTTGTTTTTTTTTTTCTAAGATAGGTTTCCAAAGCCTAAGGTTTTGCACAAATCAAACTTCTGCCTTAACTTTTTGCTGGGTATTCACTAGATTCAAGTGAAGAAAGTTACTTCTGGGTTTATTCAACCTCCATGTCTTTCACCGGAAGTATGCATGACCCTGATTCCTCATCTGCAATGTTTTCTATTGTTGCCATGTTTATCTTATAAAAGTGAGAAGAAACTTCAGAACTTATTTAGGAGTGTTTGTTTCTAGGCAGCTATTGACAAAGATACCCACATAAAATGGCAGACTTCTTATAAACTGATGCAAAATACCAATTGGCGCAACTAAATGACAAAAAACAAAGCTCTCACACACTATAGGAAAGAAATGAAACCAAGAAATTGTTTATTTTGTCTATTTTTTTAAGACAAAGCTGATGCAATAGTTCATGCTCTAGAGCACTTTGCTCAGTGCCAGAGCTACAAAAAATAAAAATGGATTCATGTTAATTTTAAGCCTCCAGGTTCGCACTCCTGGGGTACTACACTCACCAATGATTAATTCAGAAGCTTGGCAGACAGTAGTGCTTTGCCTGCAACTGTGTCAATGGGAATTACTCAAGCATAGAGACTAATCTCAGATAAAGAAGCTGTAAGGAAAAGTCACAGACAGAAGGCATGTTCAATATTTGGCTTTTAGGGACATACAGGTGAATTTTTAGTTCTTATCACTTAGCTAACGCATCACAACATGAGTAAAGAACATATATATCCACACCATCACTTTTCTTCACAACATGATGTTGAGATTTTTATTCTTAAAAACAAAAAAAAGAAAAAAATTATATGCAACGTACTGTCTTTGTACCGCAGAAAACTATTTTTAGGTTATACTCTCAGTAGTGGAAATTGGCATTTTCTATGGAGCTATGATGATAACTTTTGTTCATAGCCTGGCCTCTTGTTTTCACGGTTGTGCTCAAATAGCCAAAACAATATGGACATTAACCATGTGGTGTTTCCCAACACAGGATAAACAGAGTTCAAGCTGATTGTGGTACATTCATTACATATGGAAAATGTTTAATCTAGCTGTTCCTACAAGAAAGAGATTGACAGAGGCAGAACTCAGTATGAGAGAGAAGTTTCAAAATTCTCATACATTCTGGAAATCTTGTAGGTTAATTGCCATCTGAAGTGTTGGACAGGTAGCACAGCCAAACTGTGAAGCGTGGACATCAGAGGCAACTTCACCCCATGTGAGCTAAATGTAAAGGAAAGCAGCAATAACATCTGAGAAATCAGGTTAAAGTGCCCACAGTATGCATTGCAATAATTTTAAGGAGGAAGTTAGAGAAACTGATAGAGCTACTGTTTGTCTCTTCATATTTTCAGAGACCATATGCTCTTATGCAGTTAAAAAACAACTTCCTAACAGCATTACTATCAAGGTGACTTTGATTCTAGTTGTCCCAGTACTCTGTGGTTGCTTTCTGCAACACTTTAAACAGATTGGGATGTGTGACTTTGTTTATTAGAGAAACCACTATTTTTTTGAATTATTTTTTGCCTGCTTTAGATCTTTGGGAAGACAGTTCAAAGCTGTTAATCCCTTTAAGGGAGTAACTTAGAAAGGTGAAAGAAAAAAGCAACATACCCACAGTGACAGGAAGGAAGTAGATGTCAAGACTCTTCCTTGAATCATACAAGGCACAGATAACTCAGGATGCCTGCTATTTCCTGCAGGATAAAATGGGTAATTAGGTACATATCCGTGTGTAATTTTGAAATGTGGGAATTCACTGCTTCTTTGTGACTTTTAAAAACCATAATGAAATCTTCTTATGCTTGTTGACTGTACTTCTTCCCCTAGTTCAGAAGCCATTGCACTGTGTCTATAGATTATGTCATTCAATCAATAAAGAAGCCTTTGCACGTGAAGTTGGGCCAAAGGCTTAATAACTCTAAGCCTTGCTAAGTAGGACTCCAGTGCTTACTGGAATATCGCATTCCCATAATTCTCTGTGCTCAGTCTATTTTACATGATCTCATTAACTTTTAGCACATCTCTTCTACAGGGCATAATGAAACAGTGTATTTTCAGAAAGGTCAGAAGAACAAAGTCAGATATATTGAGGAGATAATCAATAAATATGTCTATCTGTGCAGCAATATTTAGCACTTCAGGGGATGAATGGAATTCTTTGGCATAAAACCAGAAATTAAGCTGGTTTTCCAAGCGTGAAATTTTCAGTTTTGCTTACTATCCCACTGCTTCTCACTGAAAAGTGCCAGTACCCTAAGAACACTACTTCATCACTTCTTAAGACTTTCCTTAGTATCCTACAACATTTATTGATTGTAAGTAATTTTTAAAGAATGGATTTATAAACTCTTTTATTTGATAAAAGGAAAGATGGATAACTTTCCTTGTTTCTACCTAAAATGATTAGGATCAAAACTAATTTTCAGCATTTGTACTGTTCATAATTCAATATATGCAGTCTATTTTGGGATTAATATGATTTTTAAAGGCTAATAGGAGATAATTTTGGCTTTGCTAGAGATTATTATGTTAAAGACACTCCAGTTCTGATTCTCCATAACACGTTGAGAACCTACTGTCATGCTTTGCTCTTTTGCATAAACAGAAAGCCTAGCCTACAGCACTTCTGTTTACTTTTACCATTATCACAAGAGTGTAACTATAAATATTAACTCTCATGAAGTACATTTGTTGCAGAAACATAACTGAAAAACTTCCATGTGATGTCTTGTTAAATTATTACTTTCTACACCAGATGTTCTTACAGCCTGTGAGACCATTCTCTTTGGGGAGAGAGACATTTAGGACCACAAGGAATCTGATATAAAGATGATCATAGATAGAAGTGAAACAGTGGGGGGAAATATTAAAAAGTTTCAAGATAGTCACAGATCAAGGGCAAAAATATCTTCTCTCCTTTTTAGAAAGAGGCTTAGATATTTTATTCTACACATACAATGAAGCTACTGTGGTAAGCACAGGGATGACAAATGTAAAATTACAGACAATAGCTACTGGTTATCTTTTAAATATCACTCAATTTATGTAAACTTCTTTGAAAGTTTCAAAAGAACATATCTACAGGATCTGGCTGGGGAGATTTTTGCTCTCTTCTGTATAAACTGCTTGGGTTAAGGCAATAGTGACAAGTATCATGTAATGTAACACAACTGCACAGCCTTATATGAGACCATCAAGGAGTGAATGACTGTAGTGTTTCTTGGTAAAACCAAGGTGTATCATCAGAGTAATATGAGAGCTCAGGCTCAATACAGCATAGCAAAGACAGCAGTGTTTTGGCAGCACTTTCTGCAGGAAACCTTAGGTGCTTGCCAACTTGTGCACTTGAATGCAAAAAAAAATCTTCTTCCTGTAACATTTTAGGGATAGGATAGGACAGGACAGGACAGGACAGGATAGGATAGGATAGGATAGGATAGGATAGGATAGGATAGGATAGGATAGGATAGGATAGGATAGGATAGGATAGGATAGCCCACTGAGGTAGTACCTTCAAAACAGTAAAAAGGCCTGAAAGTACTGATTCCCAAATCTGAAGATTTCAGCAAGAAAGGCCAGGGACACAAATCGTCTTGTGTGCATGATTTTGACAGAGGGGAAAGTGAAACTCTTTTGGCACAAGGATTCCTAAGCATAAATCTTGGGTAAATGCCAGCCGTTCAGCCCCACTCGCCTCAGACCTGTCTCAGCAAGCTGGACAATACATCTCCTAAGAAAGTGGGTGAATGCTTACCAGTCAGATATTGACAGGTTTTTGGCAGGCAAGATTTCTTCCTGAAAACTCTCGTAAATATTTAATTTTGAGGAATCTACATTCTCCAACAGAAGCTTTTAATTCAAGAATTTGTCAGATTCTGTCAAACTCCTTTATACTTGGCACACTTGACCTTTCATCAGCTCTCCTACTAGTTCTGATATATATGGTTCAAGTCAGTGCAATGAAGTACTTCTCTTTGCTAACATGATCATTCTTGCCTTTATAGTGAGAAATGGTAACATGGCATTTAAAGTCACAGTCTTCCAACAGCATACCTCTGTTCAGTTTAAGTGTAGATCATTACATGTACCATTTCCCACCTATTTCTCAGGTGACAAAAAACAGGCAGACATGTTTTCTTGCAAAATATAAATATTATCTGCAAGTGTTCGCATTGTTTGTTAATGTGGTTTGAAAAAACAACAACAACAACCTGGCATTGAATTTGAGTTTTTTCTAATTAAGCAGAAATAAATACTGAAATTCAATAAAACCAAGCAGTAACTGGGGGATTGAGTGAGTCACTTTTTTATTATACTATAATCATGTTATATAGAGAGGCTTTCATGACCTTTAGAGCCACTTTAGAATCCAATAAACAGCATCAGGCCCAGCTCTGTCAGCAGCAAAGATTTTTGTCAAGATAGTACTGTTACTGCCACTGTACTGGGCTTTTGTGCTTTTGAATGTCATTTTTGTCTAACCTAGAATTTTAAAATGTTCTAACATTTATTTTTATACCATACATTAAGCTGTTGCTTAGTGAGGTAAGTGCAACATTTCGTATATATATATAGTGCATGGACTTGTGCCACTAACCTCATCTTGTTTCCATGGTTTTCTGTTGTTCTCCACATATCTAGTCTGTTTTTAAGTCATGTGTTAACATATCTTTGGGAGGAGGAATTATCAGGCAACCACAAACAGGCACTGAGAGATCTGGGACCTTAAGATTATATTGCTAGCTGTTTAACTGTGAACAATCAGTTAAAACAAAAGATTGGGAATCCGAATGCTGGAAGTCTATGCTTGTGTCACAAATGCATTATATGAACAGAGGCAAATGACTTTACCTCATTATAAAATGGCATAGAAAAATTTACCTCGAAAGACTTCTGCAGAGATACAGGCAATTTTTTTTTTCTTGCCTATTTCTGATGTGTTTTGTTTTTGTTTTGGGTAAAAACTTTTCTTTGAAAGTTCTCTTTCCCAGTAAAATTACATGTTTAGAAAAAATTTATCGAATTAACCATTTTCTGCTGGGAAAAATGCTTTGAAGAAATTTTTTTATCAGTTCTGGTACTATATATCTGAGATATCTTCCCAATACAGGCAAGCAGGTAGGGGATGAGAAAACCCATCCTTCAAATGATGCCAGAGGTGAATTTGGCTGCTATTGTTACCTTAGTTCACTGCTTAGAGAAAGAAAAATGCTAATGGTCCAGCTACTCTCTAAGATTCTCTCTACTCACTTTCAGAATTGTTATAATACTTCTATCTGGCTTACATAAGTGTGAAAACAAGCAACAAACATTGTAGACATTGTGTAATAAGAATCCAGGTACTGAATTTACTTGTAGGCAAACTATTTTCAAATGTTAGAAAAGTGTAAGTCCAAAATTAAATATCACGTAAATAAGACTCCCATTGAAAATGTGACCAAAAATCTGCTAAAATAAACCATCAAGTGTTCAGAAGATGTCGTATTTCTCATATTTTTTATTTAGGTTTACCCGCTATGCTTGTGCATTTCTATTTCATTACCTTTGGCTGATATTTCTGGATGTCTTGTAGTCTATCACTGACTGCTACTTGTAATGTCACCGACATAGCGTTTCCTTTTCTAGAATTGAAACAATGCCACCAGTGACATTTTAAATGACAAGAAAAAATGAAAAAGATTTGAAAGGAAGAATTTTCATATATTTCTATATCTGAGCCTGTAATTCTGGCTTACGCTGTTGGGACAGATATCAGTGCATGACATCTAGTGGTAGATGAAACAGATCCATTGATCTGTGCTATCAAGGAAAGATTCCTAAATTGATGCCTCTGCATGTACCTTGCACAAGGGAAAAATATTCTTATCTAAAACCAGGTGATCATATAAGGCAAATTTATTCTTTATGCATCCCTGGACAATACATTCAGACAGACTCACAGTCTGGTTTTTTTAAGGGATCTGCTTTGTTTTCATCATAAAGTTCTTTTTCCATTGAAGAAATTCTTAGAAACATATATTTCAATACATTAAAGGGTATTCAAGCAATAATCATAGAAAGATTCATCAGGAATAACATACAGAAAATAAGGGTTATATAATAATTAGAAAGCCCCCCCTATTTTTTTTTTTTTTTTTGTAAGCAGTGAAATATTCTGAGGTAACACAGCAGTCTTGTTTTCTCCATAGAGGTATTCTGGACTTCCTTAACCTCCTAATATCTACATGATATTCTTCACTGTGAATTATAGTAGGAATTTCAGGTGGATTGGGGAAGTACAATAACCAAATAATATCAAAGTATTCCAACTTTAGACTGAAGTTTATTTGGAAACATGGAGTAGCTGTGTACAAAATATCTATTCTGGGGATATATAAAGCTTTTCACATATCTGGTTTACCAAACTACACTTTTAAAAACTTTACAAGCTTACAGCATTTTCAGGCATTGTACTTGGTCAGAGACTGCCTGTTCAACCACACTAGATAGTCCATGTCAAGCTGTTAGTCAGTGTTCTCAGCAGAGGCAAATGTTTTATCTTTCTAAATTCCCTTCACTACCTTTTTTTTCCTCCCTCCCCTTAACTTTCTTTTTCACTCCTGACTAACACTGTTCTTAAAAACGTTTTGGTTTCTTTTCAGAACTACTTTTATCAGCAAATTTGCACTTTACTGGAAACCTTTTTCCACTTATATTTGTAATTTTTCTATTCTAAACAAGAAGACTTCCCTGATTACAGAAACAAAACAAAAAAACCCCCAAACAACAACAAAACCCCAAACCCAAACAATAAAAACCCACAAACACACAAGAAAACTCCAACCAAACAACCGAAAAAATACAAACAAACAAACAAACAACCCCAAACCCAAAACTTTCTCAAGCCTACAGTAAGGGAGACACTACAAGTTCTAAGTGGGGAAGGTAGAATAATATTTTATCTGAACAAAACAAAATAATGCTCATAAGACACTGGGTTGGCTTATTTGAAATAAGTTTTGATATGAGTTCATCTGATAACAAAATGTTTAATGGAAATTCTCAGTCCACATTATTAAAATCAGTAGAAGCATCAACAACTGAAAGCTAGAGTCTTGTTAAAAAATTCTTAAGCAAATATTACTGGATAGTGCAGCCTTGCAATACCTGTTTTCCATTTATTTCTCTAATACAAAATGCATTTAAGTTCTTTCAAAGTTAGCATGTTTGGAAAATAGTATATCAACAACTGGGGTGGCAATAATGTTTTTTCCCTTTGAACATTTGAATGATAACAGTGGTCTAATTTCACATATTAAACAACTGTAAGACAGAAAATGTTTGCGAGAGAATGCCCAGCCCTGGAGATACACTGTCTGCTTTCCATCAAAGACAATGAAGCCAAGAGCAAGGGAGGTTTAGCAGGTACAAGAGGCATGTGGCATTGTGGCCCTGTGTATGAATAAGTGTGGAAAATCAGGGCTGAGCTGGGTTGATAGAGGGAAGCAGCTGAGACTCAGATGATACTCAGACAAACGTCTACATGAATAGGTATGGACATCAATCTGAATTATCGTTTTGAACTCTACCTCCTGTACCATATAGCAGCAATAACCATTAACCTTTTCTAAGGTCTGAATACAAAGATTGCACCTTTAATGTAATGGCAAAGACATCACAGGGACAGAATACAACACATAAAGAACAGAAATGGTCTGTGAAAGGACAGTGCAGAAAGGAATTTCTACTGAGCCTTCTTCAGTAACATTGACCTTTGAAGAGTCCTTAGTTTCACTGAGAGTTCATGCATTTGCTTAAGGAGTGTTATGGAAATATTTGTTATATAATGCAAAACAATAGGACAGAACTAGTTACTTTTGGTAAACAGTAATGTTCAATTCAGCTGCAGTGTGACTTTTGACTCATGCTTTTTCTGGTGCCTCTGCAAGACAAGGTACTAAGAACTCCTTATGGTGCCCTATTTAGAAAGGGGTAAATAAAACAAATGTAGTCAAAAAGTGCCTAACCTTTTGTACAAAGCTACTGTTGGAACTGTTGCCATTACCCATTTGTATGATGGGGAATTGTAGCAAGACTGGGTAAAGGAGAATGAAGTGGTCACCCTTCATGAAAAATAAACCAGAAAAAGTTTGATCCTGAAGTTCCTCCAATTGTCCTTCCTTGATCCACCCCCTCACACTCACACATACACACACACAGAGTCTGTCTCTGACTGTCTCCATGGCAACAGCAGCATGGGGATTTTGCTGCTGCTGTGTGATTTGAAAGCTGCCTTTGCTCAGGGAGCCACTCGCCCAGCCCTGCTGATGCTCAGATGCTGCTGCATCACCCCCTGGAGACTCTCTCTGTGTCCAAAAGGCCACTAGCTGTTAGACACACTTGGCTGCAGGACCCTGTGTGTGGCTATTTATTTTGGCTGTGAGTGGTTTAACAGGTGCTAAAGTTTTCTGTAACATTTGTACATTAGGCAGAGAGACGAAGTGCATGCATGTTTATTTGTGCATGTAGCTACCAACTCAGGACAAAAAGTGCATAATATCGTGAGTCCCTAGAAATAGGAGTGCCCTGTCTTCAAAATTTGGAGAAGAGAGACATTCCTACTGAAGATGTTGCTGTTTACAGTGTCACCAGGCAGCAGTCATACTATTTACTACGCTTCCACAAATCCCCAAAGATAGAAAAGTCAACTCTGGGGCACGGTGAAAGTCAAGAGTACAAAGAGCAAGCCAGAATGTTGCCCTCTTGAGGCTTTCGATGGAAGGGGAAATGAGCTAAACACATACAGAAGAGGTGAAAGTCCTCTGTTCCACCAACTCTCATGGATGCTGCTGAGAACTCTTCTTACTATCTGCTAGTAAGCATCTTTCTGAGTTAGGAAGCAGAAGCCTGGTAATAAGCACCATATTTATAAAAAGATCATGGTTATAATCCTTCATAGAAGATACATGAAGAAAGAAATCTGTTGTGTTTATTATTTTTTAGTAATACAACAAAATGTGCAAAATGTGCAATTCAATAACTTCTGTGCTAGGTATTCCTCTTACACAGTGAATTTTTGCTCAGTGGTGGTATATTACCTATTGTTATGTTAGCTAAACAATGTTATATAATTACCATTACATCAATGCTGTTAATTAGTAATATTTTTTTCTTTTTAATGTTATATCTTCTAAAGAGGAGGAAAATCAGAACTGTTACACAATGGTAAGCTGACCATGCACCTAGAAATACGAAAGGTTTGAATATGTTTGCCAGTAGGGTGGCTCAGACTTTTTAATTTAGCAGGCAGAAAAAGAACACTGAGTGCCAAACACTGGGTCTTAGAACTTGAGTGATGCTAGCTGGAATTCCAAATTCTGTGTTTATGACATAGTAATATCAACAATAATAACATTTTTCATTCATAACTTGTACAACATTTTGTGTATCCACAGTCATCAGTTAAATAAATTTACCTCTGTGATAGACGTTGGCAAACAAACAGACCAGGGAAAATCAGCATGCAGCACAAGAGAGAGGAAGACAAATTTTGGTCAAGGACTGAGATTGTTGTGGGCTCTTTAATGTCCATGCAACACAGAAAGACCAATGCATAGTAAATGCCATGGCATTCAATTTATTTGTTCTTTATATACTGTTTAAATGCTTCCCATAAAACATAATCCTTCCAATAGCACTTTTCCTCATGCACTGTCCTGGTGCAGGGATTCTTTTTTTTTCTTTTTGTCTGCATGTTAATTGTCCACATCAGTCTTTTGCCTATTTCTTTCACATATACCTTTACGATTTCAACTGTTTTCCTATAAAAGATACTCATGTCCAGTCAGTCAGTAAAGGTCACTAACTAGCCTATTTGCTACCTCTGTTCCTCTTTTTTTCGCCTCTATTTCTACTGTGATACCTATTATTGAAAGCAAGTTAGGAAACACTTGTCTGGCGCTTAAAGAGCCAGGTCAGTATGTCATATTCATATGTTCAAAGTAATATTTGTCTCAAAATCATCAAATCATAGCTGTTCATTTGATATGTTTCTATTAGTATTAAATCTCTCTTGCATGTTTTGTCTACTTATTCACAATTACACCTTTCAGTTGCATGTTATCATTAGAGTGAAGTAATCTTCCTGAGTCAAGAGATACCCTTTAATAAGATTATCATTCCATTGAGCCTCAAACCCAAGGAAGGCATTAGGGTATAATTATATTTAAAAAATCATCACCATGGTTAATTCAATGTATGAATAGTGAGGGATTTTTTTTCCACTGCTTTTTTTTGTTTCATTTTTTTAAACCTGTGGCTTTTTGTGAATGAGATCATTAGAGAAATCTCATTATTAAATTCTGTATTACAAAAACAGCTGAGAATTGAGGAAGATAATTTAAACAAAAAGCAGAGAGCAAGAGACGCAGACTTCACTGATGTAGGACCACTAGAAAGTGGCTGGACTCTGAACAGGAGTGCAGTGATCATGGATTTTGGCATGAAATAAAGAAGTAAAATCTAAAAGACAAAAAACCCACCCAACCAACCAAAACCAAAAAACCCAAACAAACAAAAAAACCCTTGCAGCCATTGCACTATTGCATTTGACTTTCTAATAATGTCAGTCTCAGAGGAGGGCAGAGATGAAAATGAGAAAGGGTGCACTTGTGATGCAGTCATTCTTGCTGTCATCACCTTTATGGCTTTTCAGCAGGTCACAAAAGGCCAGTCCAGTAAAATATGAATGAGATATGATCATGGGGCAAACAAGTAAATAGGAGGCATCAGACCTTCCTGCTTGGGTCCTAATAGCTTTTTCCAGTTTAGTAATCTCTCACTGTCAAGGAAAAAAAAAAAAGACAGGACAAACTGAAAAAAATTATCCTCCCTCCCCATACTCTCTCTCTACCTGCTTCCCTTTGATTGTTGTTCTGAAGGACTTCAGAAAACTGAAAGATTTAATAGTCAACAGGGATTTGATGAAGTAAACCCCTCTTGGAGTGAGATTTGCTCCCATCAATTAGACTTCTGGATTAAATATATAATGTTACTCAGTTCTGTGTGAAAATATCTGACAGATAGGAATGGGGGGGGAAAGGGTTAAAGGGAAAAATAATTTGAACAATGGATGTTTTCTCCAGTAATTATGTATCTGAAATTCATTAAGAGATAGGTGAAATGCAAATGTTACTAGTCCCATTAAGTTCAAGGGAAAATCTGGACAACAAGTTTAGGTAACTGAACCAAGGCTGTTTCAGAATGTCAGAGTAACATTTATAACACATTATACTTTGCTGGATCACCTTAGCTCTTAGTCTCCACTGCTGATGGCCTTATCCATTACCTGGAAGTAGAAGCGGCAGAACTGCAGACTAGACTGGATTAAGCGTGTATCCAAAAAACAGCTCCTCATTGAGTGTTTCAGATACATGTGATTAAAACATTGCATATACTTGTAAATAATAAATATATAAAATATAAAATAAAATAAAATAAAATAAAATAAAATAAAATAAAATAAAATAAAATAAAATAAAATAATATAATATAATATAATATAATATAATATAATATAATATAATATAATATAATATAATATAATATAATATAATATAATATAATTAGATATTTCTTTCATTACACAAAGACTTTGTGCCTGTGAAAGGCAGAAATATTTCTGGACATGAGATTCAACCAATGTTATTGGCAGAAAACCAGTTAAGATTTTTTTTTTAATACATTTATTTTGCATCTTTAAATTACTTGAAATAAGATACTTGAATAAAACTAATTTTTTTTTAGATTTGTTTTACTTGATTGATGATCAAGAAGATAGTGATTTTGAAAAAAAAAATGAATCTTTGGCAATGGACACTGCCCTCTGGTTTTCGGATATTATATGTTTGGACAATGAGGATTAAGTTGTTTGACAAAATACTTTTTTTGGACAATGTGAGTATTGAGTAAGGTGATTCCTGCAGGATGAGAGTCAAATCAGTTTAACCTAGTTCTAGAGAAAGTAGACTGGTGAGACTGATCTATATTTTAATAAAAAGCATTCTGCAGTGCCGTTTCTTATGTTCACTGGCTGAAACTAAGAGGACTTAATACTATCCACATCATTGCACAACCAAAGGCTAAAAAATATGAGGTTTACATTTAAAATACAGGTATCCTGTTCAGCCTAAAACCTTGAACACAACCTATTCACTGTTTAGAATGTGCAAATAAGTTCTCTGTCATACTCTGTTTCTAATGGATTCAGTTTTTAGCAGGAAAAGTAGAAGCATATTGATCTTTCCTGATGCACTCAGCGCAAGGCACAGCTGGGAGTGGGAACAGAATCTACCAGTTCCCTCTTCTACGAATAATTGTCTCCCCAACAATGTTGAAAGCCATAACCTGATTCTGAAATCATGTTCAATGAGGTTGTATGTATGTATCACTGTGTTCTAGGAAAACATGATTTGAACCACTAACTTTGCCTGTCTTTAATACTGTCTGTTTATACTTTTTGTTTTCCTCCTTCAGTTTCATCTCCACATTTCTGGTATAAATTAGACAACAATAATCTTTCTTTCTTTCTTTCTTTCTTTCTTTCTTTCTTTCTTTCTTTCTTTCTTTCTTTCTTTCTTTCTTTATTTCTTTCTTTCTTTCTTTCTTTCTTTCTTTCTTTCTTCCTTTCTTTCTTTCTTCCTTTCTTTCTTTCTTCCTTCCTTTCTTTCTTTCTTCCTTTCTTTCTTTCTTTCTTTCTTTCTTTCTTTCTTTCTTTCTTTCTTTCTTTCTTTCTTTCTTTCTTTCTTTCTTTCTTTCTTTCTTTCTTTCTTTCTTTCTTTCTTTCTTTCTTTCTTTCTTTCTTTCTTTCTTTCTTTCTTTCTTTCTTTCTTTCTTTCTTTCTTTCTTTCCCTTCCTTCCTTCCTTCCTTCCTTCCTTCCTTCCTTCCTTCCTTCCTTCCTTCCTTCCTTCCTTCCTTCCTTCCTTCCTTCCTTCCTTTTCCTTCTTTCCTTCCTTCCTTCTCCTTCCTTCCTTCCTTCTCCTTCCTTCCTTCCTTCTCCTTCCTTCCTTCCTTCCTTCCTTCCTTCCTTCCTTCCTTCCTTCCTTCCTTCCTTCCTTCCTTCCTTTTCCTTCTTTCCTTCCTTCCTTTTCCTTCCTTCCTTCCTTCCTTCCTTCCTTCCTTCCTTCCTTCCTTCCTTCCTTCTCCTTCCTTCCTTTTCCTTCCTTCCTTCCTTCCTTCCTTCCTTCCTTCCTTCCTTCCTTCCTTCCTTCCTTCCTTCCTTCCTTTTCCTTCCTTCCTTCCTTCCTTCCTTCCTTCCTTCCTTCCTTCCTTCCTTCCTTCCTTCCTTCCTTCTCCTTCCTTCCTTTTCCTTCCTTCCTTCCTTCCTTCCTTCCTTCCTTCCCTCTCCTCTTAGACAGTTAAAACTATCCATACCCAAGGAATTACAATTACAAGAGTATTTTCTTGTCCAGAGTTTAGATGCACCAAATGCATCACTGTAATCTTTTATCACTTTTAATTGTATTTCAAGGAACTGAACTTGTTAAGGCTGAAAAAAAAATTATATTATTCTTATTCTAAGTTTATATCTCCCACCCACACCTGTTCTACTTCAACACCCGCCCTCCAGCACTGTCAGGGCAAGACTGAGGCATGAAAAAACAACTGTAGCAGTGTGACAACTACTTGATAAAAACTTCTAAGTTACTTGATTTAGGCCCTAGCAATCTTTCTTACTGAGTTTAAAATAAATTACTTCCTCTGTTGCATGCTGGCATTAAGAAGTTTCACATACAACTTCAATGGACAGGATCACAGAATCACAGAATCACAGAATGTTAGGGATTGGAAGGGACCTCAAAAGATCATCTAGTCCAATCCACCCACCAGAGCAGGAACACCAAATGAGGTTACACAGGAATGTGTCCAGCCGAGTTTTGAATGTCTCCAGAGAAGGAGAATCCACAACCGCCCTGGGCAGCCTGTTCCAGTGTTCTGTCACCCTCACTGAGAAGAAGTTTCTTCTCAAATTTAAGTGGAACCTCTTGTGTTCCAGTTGGAACCCATTACCCCTTGTCTTACCATTGGTTGTCACCGAGAAGAGCCTGGCTCCATATTCGTGACACTCACCCTTTATATATTTATAGACATTAATGAGGTCACCCCTCAGTCTCCTCTTCTCCAAGCTGAAGAGACTCAGCTCTCCCAGCCTTTCCTCATAAGGGAGATGCTTCACTTCCTTAATCACCTTTGTGGCTCTGTGCTGGACTCTCTCAAGCAGTTCCCTGTCTTTCTTGAACTGAGGGGCCCAGAACTGGACACAATATTCCAGATGTGGTCTCACCAGGGCAGAGAAGAGGGGAAGGAGAACAGAAAAAGCTTCTTCAAATACATGGCAGATAAAACTAACACCAGAGGCAATGTAGGCCCACTGATGAACGGGGTGGGTGCCCTGGTGACAGAAGATACAGAGAAGGCAGAATTACTGAATGCCTTCTTTGTCTCTGTCTACTCTGCCGGAGGCTGTCCTGAGGAGCCCCGTACCCCTGAGGCCCCAGAGGAAGGCAGGGCA
The DNA here is from genome assembly GCF_036013445.1 of Caloenas nicobarica. Classification (NCBI taxonomy): domain Eukaryota; kingdom Metazoa; phylum Chordata; class Aves; order Columbiformes; family Columbidae; genus Caloenas; species Caloenas nicobarica. The sequence continues at coordinate 45,813,381 of NC_088249.1, forward strand.
ATGGAGGAGTTTGCCTCAGTTGATGAGGACTGGGTTAGGGACCAGTTAAGCAATCTGGACATCCATAAATCCATGGGTCCAGATGGGATGCACCCGCGGGTGCTGAGGGAGCTGGCTGAAGTCGTTGCTGGACCACTCTCCGTCATCTTTGACAAGTCTTGGGAAACGGGAGAGGTGCCTGAGGACTGGAGGAAAGCAAATGTCACTCCGGTCTTCAAAAAGGGCAAGAAGGAGGAGCCGGGCAACTATAGACCGGTCAGCCTCGCCTCCATCCCTGGGAAAGTGATGGAACACCTTATCCTTGGTGCCATCTTAAGACATATCAAGGATAAGAGGGTCATTAGGGACAGTCAACATGGCTTCACCAAGGGGAAGTCGTGTTTGACCAACCTCATAGCCTTTTATGAAGACGTAACAAGGTGGATTGACGATGGCAGAGCAGTGGATGTGGTCTACCTTGACTTCAGCAAAGCATTTGACACCGTCTCCCACAGCATCCTCACGGCAAAACTGAGGAAGTGTGGACTGGATGATCGGGTAGTGAGGTGGACTGTAAACTGGCTGAAGGAAAGAAGCCAGAGAGTTGTGGTCAATGGGGCAGAGTCTGGTTGGAGGCCTGTATCTAGTGCAGTGCCTCAAGGGTCAGTTCTGGGACCAATATTGTTCAATATATTCATCAATGACTTGGATGAGGGAATTGAGTGTACTATCAGCAAGTTTGCTGATGACACCAAGCTGGGAGGAGTGGCTGACATGCCAGAAGGCTGTGCTGCCATCCAGCAAGATCTGGACAGGCTAGAGAGTTGGGCGGGGAAAAATTTAATGAAATATAACAAGGGAAAAAGTAGAGTCTTGCATCTGGGCAGGAACAATCCCAGGTTCCAGTATAGGTTGGGGAATGACCTATTAGAGAGCAGTGTAGGGGAAAGGGACCTGGGGGTCCTGGTGGACAGCAGGATGACCATGAGCCAGCACTGTGCCCTTGTGGCCAAGAAGGCCAATGGCATCCTGGGGTGTATTAGAAGGGGAATGGTTAGTAGGTCGAGAGAGGTTCTCCTTCCCCTCTACTCTGCCCTGGTGAGACCTCATCTGGAATATTGTGTCCAGTTCTGGGCCCCTCAGTTCAAGAAGGATAGGGAACTGCTGGAGAGAGTCCAGCGCAGGGCCACAAAGATGATTAAGGGAGTGGAGCATCTCCCTTATGAGGAAAGGCTGAGGGAGCTGGGTCTCTTTAGCTTGGAGAAGAGGAGACTGAGGGGTGACCTCATCAATGTTTATAAATATATAAAGGGTGGGTGTCACGAGGATGGAGCCAGGCTCTTCTCGGTGACAACCAACAGTAAGACAAGGGGTAATGGGTTCAAGCTGGAACACAAGAGGTTCCACTTAAATTTGAGAAGAAACTTCCTCTCAGTGAGGGTGACGGAACACTGGAACAGGCTGCCCAGGGAGGTTGTGGATTCTCCTTCTCTGGAGACGTTCAAAACCCGCCTGGACGCCTTCCTCTGTAACCTCACCTAGGTGTTCCTGCCCTGGCAGGCGGATTGGACTAGATGATCTTTCGAGGTCCCTTCCAATCCCTAACATTCTGTGATTCTGTGCATTGACGATAACTCTCTCGATCTACTAACCACCCCCCTTCTAATACACCCCAGGGTGCCATTGGCCTTCTTGGATGCCCATTTTGTAGCAGTAATATCTCATATCTAAACCTGTTTGATTTTCTGTCCTCAACTTGCCATTGAGAACTTACATAGCCCCATCTTTTTGTCTTGCTGAATTGCGCAGTTTGCAAAATAACTGTAGTGTCCATTCATGCCCTCCCAAAATATAGAAATTCAAGCAACCTACTAGTACATACATATCATAGTGTAGCCTGAAGACAAATTTTATTAATCCTGTGATACGTAAGAACAAATCTGTTGTCCGTCAAATCACATTCTTGAACCAATCTCTTTTATCTTGACCCATATTTCTTTTGTATAGATATGTACAGAATATTTCAGAGTGAGGACCAAAAGAAAAAAAAAGAAAAATAAATATTACAATAAATCAAATTTAATAAGAAGCAACCTTTGGTATTGAAATAATTTACTTTGGAGTAGAGTAATCTGGATTTACAGTATGTTCACATGGTTCAACTGTAGCAGTGGTAATGTATGGGCATATACTTTCAGTACACTTTATGACGTGGTGGTGAAAATTGTTTAAAAGCCTTTTTTCATAGAAGACCCTGGGTAAGTTCCAACATAGAGAAATTCAGTTTGATATAAATACTTAGTATGAACAAGCTTGAGATGAACTGTAAACAGTTTTATTGTAACATTAGAGGTACAAGTCCTGAATTGCAATGTAGGGAAAGAACTGCTGAGTTAATATTCCTCATTAAAACTACTCCGTTCAGTGATAATTGTGTTTCACTTGATAATAATATTGTTACTGACAAGAATTTGGAGAAGATCTATAGAAATATATACAGTGAAACTATAAGCTTTAATTTTTTGATGACTCTTTTCATCTGAGAATTTCTCCCTGAAATGTAATACTTGAGGTTTGTAAATCAGTATTAAGCTCTTCCAAGTATCCAAAATAAACATGCATAATCCAAGTATCCAAACACATCTGAAATGGTGAATGCTGTAGTGCTTAATATATATTCAGCAGTCTTTCAGGTTTTTTGATGAACAACTTTCAGTCAACTTATTGATTACATACAGATATCCAAGAAATATGGGCAAAACAAGGCTGGTTTTCAAACAATTCATTCATCAAAACAGGGGGGTTAAATTCATAACATTATTCATTAAGAGTAGTTTGAACAATTTGACCTGAAACACATTATTAAACAGGAATATATATTTTAAACCAATATATCTAATTAAAGGTGATTTAACAACTGCTTGTTAACAAATAATCCATTGACAATTGTCCTTTCCTGTTGAATGAATCAACATGATGAACAAATGCTGAAGCAAAAGGAGCCATCATTTATCATTACAACAATACACTGTACGTGTGAGAATGATAACTTGATCCTAGACCCATGTCAGTTTTACAACTAATGTATTAAAGAAAATGGAAAAATAATTGTAATAATAGAAAGAGCGATCATTTAAATGTTATTCAAACTGATTAATCATGGAAAAATTACTACATCAACAAGTCTCAGCTCTTGTCAGGCATTTTGAAATACTTCAAAGGAATTGAGGAGTATTCTTCTAAGAAGGTGGCATGGCCGACAGCCCAGCTGAAGTGCCTCTACACTAATGCACACTGCATGGGCAACAAACAGGAGTTGGAAGCCATTGTGCTGCTAGAAAGTTACAGCTTAGTGGCCATTACTGAAACTTGGTGGGACAGATCCCGTGACTGGAGGGCAGCTGTCAATGGCTACAGGTTGTTTGGAAGGGACAGCCGAGGAAGAAAGGGTGAAGGAGTTGTCCTCTACATCAAGAGATGGATAGAGTGTGAAGAGCTGTCTCTGAAGAATAGCAATGAGCAGGTTGAAAGCTCATGGGTAAGAATCAGAGACCGAGACAGCAAAGGAAATGTTGTGGCTGGTGTCTGCTACAGGCCACCCAGTCAGGGGGACACTACTGATGAAGCCTTCTTACTCCAGCTACAGGAGGCATCATGCTCACAGGCTCTTCTCCTGCTGGGGGACTCCAGCTACCCTGACATTTGCTGGAAAAGTAGCAGGGTGAGCTGTAGGCAATCCAAGAGACACCTGGAGTGCATTCAAAATAACTTCCTAAGCCAGGTAATAGACAGCCCTACCAGAGGGGATGCGATACTTGACTTGACAGTCACCAATGCAAGTGAGCTAATCAGTGATGTCAAGAAGGGAGGCAGCCTATTGCAGTGATCATGCACTCATAGCGTTTGCAGTCCTGAGAGACGTGAGAAAGAAGAGTAAAGTCAGGACCCTGAATTTTAGGAAAGCCAACTTCCAGCTCTTCAAGGACTTAGTCAACAGAACCCCCAGGAAACTGCCCTCAAGGACAAGGGAGCAGAACACAGCTGGCAGATCTTTAAGGATGCTTTCCATAGAGCACAAGAGCGCTTGATCTCCAGGTGCAAGAAATCAGGTAAGGAAGGAAAGAGACCAGGATGGCTGACTTGAGACTTGCTGGTCAAACTAAAGGGCAAGAAGGAAATACATGGGCAGTGGAAGCAGGGACAGGTGTTCTGGGAGGAGTATAGGGACACTGCCTGGTTGTGCAGAGATGAGATCAGGAAGGCCAAGGCGCAGCTGGAGCTGAACTTGTCAAGATATGCAAAGGATAACAAGAAGGTCTTTTACGGGTATGTCAGCCAGAAAAGGAAAGTAAAAGAAAGTGTACCCCCCTGATGAGCAAGGCTGGCAAACTGGTGACAACAAATGAGGAGAAGGCTGAAGTATTCAACAACTTCTTTGCCTCAGTCTTCATTGGCAAGCTCTCTTCCCACATGTCTCAAGTAGATGAACTGCAAGACAGGGACTGAGGGAGCAAAGTTCCTCCCACTTTAAGTGAAGATCGGGTTTGTGACCATTTGAAGAACATGAACATAAAGAACTCTGTGGCACCTGATGAGATGCATCCCAGAGTCCTGAGGGAACTGGCTTATGTAGTTGCCAAGCCACTCTCCATGATATTTGAGAAGTAATGTCAGTCAGGTGAAGTCCCTGGTGAACAGAAAAAAGGAAACAGTGCATCCATTTTTAAAATGGGTAGAAAAGAGGACCTTGGGAACTACCGACCTGTCAGTCTCATCTCTGTGCCTGGGAAGATCATGGAACAGATCCTCCTTGAAGCACATGAAGGACAGGGCTTCACCAAGGGCAAGTCCTGCCTGACCAACCTAGTGGCCTTCTACAATGGAGTAACTACATCAGTGGACAAAGGAAGAGCTACAGATGTCATCTAGCTGGACTTGTGTAAAGACTTTGACATGATCCCCCACAACATCCTTCTCTCTAAATTGAAGAGATACGGATTTGATGGGTGGCCTGTTTGCTGGATGTGGAACTAGCTGGATGGTCACATCCAGAAAGTAGTGGTCAATGGCACAATGTCTGGATGGACACTGGTGACAAGTGGGACCCTCAGGGGTCCGTACTGGGACCCGTACTGTTTAATAACTTAATCAATGATATAGACAGTGGGAGCGAGTGCACCCTCAGGAAGTTTGCAGATTACACCTAGCTGAGTGGTGCACTTGACACACCTGAGGGATGGGATGCCATCCAGAGAGACCTGGACAAGCTGGAGAAGTAGGCCCATGAGAACCTCGTGAGGTTCAACAAGGCCCAAGTGCCAGGTTCTGCACCTGTGTCAGGGCAACCCCTGGAATCAATACAGTCTGGGGGATGAAGGGACTGAGAGCAGCCCTGACAAGAAGGACTGAGGGTACTGGTGGATGAAGGGTCGAACATGAGCCAGCAATGTGCACTTGCAGCCCAGAAGGCAAATAGAATCTTGGGCTGTATCAAAAGAAGTGTGGCCAGCAGGTCAAGAGAGGTGATTCTGTCTCTCTGCTCTGGTGAGATCCCACCGGGAGGACTGCATCCAGCTCTGGAGCCCTCAGTAGAGGAAAGACGCACACCTGTTGGAGAGGGTCCAGAGGAGGCCACAAAAATGATCAGAATGATGGAACGCCTCTCCTATCAGGACAGGCTGAGAGAGTTGGAGTTGTTCATCCTGGACAAGAGAAGGCTCCAGGGACACCTTATTGTGGCCTTTCAGTACTTAAAAGGGGCCTACAAGAAAGATGGAGACAGACTTTTTAGCAGGGCTTGTTGCGATAGGGCAAGGGGAAATGGTTTTAAACTAAAGGAGGGGAGATTCAGGCTACATGTGAGAAATAATTTTTTTGCAATGAGGGCGGTAAAATACTGGAACAGGTTGCCCAGAGAAGTGGTAGCTGCCCCATCCCTGGAAACATTCAAGGCCAGGCTGGACTGAGTAACCTGATCTAGTTGAAGATGTCCCTGCTCGCTGTAGAGAGATTGGACTGGTTGACCCTTGAAGATCCCTTCCAATCCAAACCATTCTATGATTGTATGATTCTATGAAATCATTTAGGTAAACCTTTTGGCCTATGTAATTATTGTATGAAGCTAGGATTTATGCAAAAATTCCTCAAGCAATTTAATTTTATTAGTGTCAAATAATAATCACAGACTATAAGTGGAGCAATGACTTTTTCACTTAGAGAAAATAAAATGGAACTTTTTAAAACATCAAGAAATATATAGCTAGCATTTATGAGCACTAACAATTAGTTACAATTAAGGGTCATATAAGAATAAACATATGCCTCCAACACACATTTATTTCAGCCTTCTGTAAGTCTGAAGTGGTGTGTTGAAAAATGGCAGCAGTAATTCTGTAAGGCATGCTGTGTGCCATGGGAATGTTAGGAGGAGTTCTGGAGTTATGAAGAAGGTAAAATGCAAGAGTATAAAATGGGAACAATAGTGCACCTGTATGTTTTTGTGTGGTGATTATACATGTACATATATATGAGTGACAATTTACTGTAGAATAAAAACAGTTCGTTCTTATTTATTTTTTCATTAATTTATTTTAATCTATTTGTTTTCTCAAAGTTGATCTTTCTAATGCTTCTGTGATTTCTGATTTCTGGAGGGGACTCTAAGCAACCTGATCTAGTTGTGTGTGATCTAGATGTCTCTGCTCATTGCAAGGGGGTTGGACTAGATGAGCTTTGAAGTTCCCTTCCAACCCAAACCATTCTGTGTTTCTATGAATCTATGATGCTATGATTCTATGATTTTTTACCTCCTGTTCCTTTTACGCAATTGAAGAATGCAAATTGTTTGAAAAATTACTAAGTAGCAAAAGAACATAAAATTAAGATTTTAGTCTGTCTTTCAATGCATTTGAGTTGGTCTCTGGCCAGTTTTGTATGCTCTAGGGAAGACAAAACAAATATCAAAATCCCACAAATATGTAGTTTTTGGATTAAAAATTGAGCAGTGCCTTCAAGTTTGGGGCACCTTAAAAAATATGAAATTTATTTTAGCCATTTCTATTGTATAACCTTTATATATGTAAAGTACATGGATATGTGTACAGATTACATAGGACCTATGTGTATTCACTACAGACGTGTGTGTCTAGTGTGTGTGACAGAGAAAGAGAAAGAGAAAAAAGCCCCCTACAATAAGCAACAGTTTTTTTCTGAAATAAGTAGAAAAATAGTTAAATCGGTAGCGGTGGTGTGCACTAACCCTTGCTAATCATTTCAAGGAATGATTGTTTTTAGGATTTGGGATTGCTCTTTCTGTTTGTCTCCCTGATTACATTCCTTTCTTGCCTTCTTTAAAATGACTGGCAAACTTGCAGTTGAAAAACTTGCCCTGTGCTCAGTCTGTTAACTTTCTAAAATTTCATGTCAATTTGGAAAGTAAATGTGGCTGCTTTGTGACAGGTGTAGCAGAAATATACAGAAATTATGCCAGAGAAAGAGACATACTAGATAATTAGGTATTTGAAAAGTGATTTAAATATACATCACTTGGATAATGTATACAGCATGTCTTCACTATTTACCTCTTATTTTGTTCCATTTCTCTCTGTGTATGTAAAAATTGGAAAATGGTGAAGGAAAGGCATACAATTTACTGATGGGAATGCCTCACTGTAGTTTCAGTGTCAGTGGAATTAAAAACAGTAAGACTACATCTTCAAACATTTTAAGAAAAAAAAAAAAAGTCCTATAACAGTTACAGTGCCTTTGTTACTGAGGCTAAAAGAACCTATGGATGGTAATTTGAGAAAAGCAGAAACGTCAAGTGTATCCCTGTTCTGTACCTGAAATTGATATAGGATACTATACTATGAGAAGGAAGTGGGCATAGAAAATTATTTATAACAAAAGAACTGGCAACAGATACTAAACTTATAGAATTTCAGATCTGTAGGCATGAACAATATGTAACTGGAGAGCTACGATTAACTACCTTTACAGCTCTACGGAAAATTAATATTAATATTTAGTAAGTATTGGAAAACTGGAGAAAATAAAAAGAACTAGAGGACTGTCACTTCCATTCCATTAAAAGCTAAAAGAAATGGGCAACTTCAGGCTGTTTAGCCTGGAAAAGTAGTTGGATAAGTAATTCATGACTCTATTGAGACATTTGTACATATTGCACTCTTGGATTTTTTTTTTCCAATATCTTTAGGGCATAATGTCATGATTATCAAAACACAGTCCACCAGTGGTACAGGCATACAATGGCGTTTCTGTGGGGTTTAAAATTAGAGTACAAGATGAGGTGGTTTTGGGTTTTGGGGGGTTTTTTTTGTTGGTTTTTTTTTTCAAAATTTGTCTTGTACAAAAGAACAAAATGATAGCTTGTGTCTTTATTTACCATAAAGATGGAATGGATTCAGAAAAAAAAAAAAAAAAAAGTGCTGCCATAAAATTTTGTCATTCAAAGGTACCTTTTCTATTTTGTGTGTGTATTTTACTTCCTTTTTTTTTTTTTTCTTCTGTTTTTGGTTTGGTTTGATTTTTTAGAAAACCTGAATGAGCAGAGCAGGTATATACTGATCTTCATCTGGGGTACTCATGACATTGTATCATGGTGTGAAGCATCAGACACTGGACTCAGAAATCAGAGAAGGAAATAAAATCTTATGGTGGACAAGTTTTTGAATGTGGTATGAAAATCTCTCTAGATTGTCTGTTTGATTTGCCTTGCTTATGTACTCAGGTTTATATTGTTCACTTGATTTAGAGTCAGACAGAAACTTCCTCCTTGCTTAGACTGATAAAGTTCTAATGCTGGTTTTGCTTTCAGTTTATAATCTTTCTCTAAAATAAAGGATATAGTAAACTACTTCTAATCATATGGATATAATCTCTTAAGAACACACCAGGCTTTTTTTCTACGGATTTTTCCCTCAAAATCTACTAAGAATACACAAGGACAAGCCTCTCAGTCATAATAAGTACAGCAAACATTGTGGTAAATTAAAAAAATAGCATGTTCATATGCCTTTTTGATGATAGTTGCATTTGTTTCTTAACAGAACACCAACCGAACATAGACAGGAAATAATGTCACAGCTGTTCCAAGACCTTACTTCAAATTTTGTTGAGCAAGAATCTAGCTTAATTAAAGATTTTAGATGTAATAAATTGCATGACATACACTAAGTGATCACTAATGGTGAAACTATGTGATTGAATGGCTCCTTCTGGCCTTAAGCACATCTGAATGCGGGATTTAATGTGCTGCTTAAATGAGGGAAGAACATTTCCACACAGCAGCAGGGTCTGGCTGATGAAGAAAAGTCAGATCTGAGACTTAATCTGTAAGCATCTAAGGTCTTTGTTTCTCTGCTATCTAAATTGAGAATACTTTGTCTAGTTATATCAAGAAGTTTGTATCTTGATTTGTTTATCAGACTTTTCAGTTCCACTTTCTTCCTTATTCTGCTCTCATTTAATGCCAGCAAACTTAAAAACCTGTCCTAAAGAGAAAACTTTTCTTCTGTATGAACCAAGACAGAGTTATATGCTTTTGGTACTTTTTATTACCACTAAACTGCCTTGAAGGATCATCAGGGAGGAATATTCACCTGACCCAGCTTTATATATTTAGTGGGCTATGGTGGTTGCTTAAAGTCAGCACATATGAACACTTGCTTCTGTTCCTCTGAGTTGAGTGACTGAAATATAAAGCAGCAGCTGACATTTGATGGGTTCACTCAGTGGCGGATTTTTAATTGTTGCAAAAAAGATGTGTGTGGTATAGATGAACAGAATTATAAGAATATGTGAAAGAAGAAAGGAATCTATTTCTTGTTAATAATCTAGATGTGCAAATCTTCTCTTCTGAATTTCCTGGCAGAAATCAGCTCATTCCCCAACATTCTCTCTAGACCCACTCTAAATAGTAAGTATAAAAAAAGTTTAATTTTTTTTTTTTAAAGAAAAGCCTGTTTTTCAGTTATGCCTTTGTAAATTCACATGTTAAATAACCATCAAAACGGCTGTGATCTTTTGTGATCCTTTTGTCCTTGGCAATTATCAGAAAGTTTGTCTGCAAATTTTGATTATTTTCATTATTTCTGTACAAAACTGGCTATACGGCTGAATTCTGTGTGAGTGAGACTTTTGTATAGCATCCATGAAAGGCACTGATCTACAATGGAGCACTTCAGTACTTTGCAACATAGCACTTCCAGGAAATACTTGCAAAAAAAGCTTAGAAGCCATCCTAGACAATCATCAGGAGATCTCTGTAAAAGGCAATACACATGCTTTTTACTCTCTTTCTGTTATGTACTTTTTGTTCATTAAGCTAGGACTTGAAAAGTAGCAAAACTAGACATTACAGGTGAGGCTAGAGCAGGAGGGTGCCCATAACAAAATGATGAACATGTTCGAGTCCTATTCTCTCTCTGATCTTTAACCTCTGCACACTGAGGTTCCTTTCAGCAATTCACCTGCATGCAAAAGAAAGCCCCATGATCTATTTTATCTATTTTTTAAAGGCATAAGAGATGATTTAATGCTGTCATACATGAATTAAATAGTCCATTTTCTCAAAGGTGATTCTTCATATGGAAAAAAACATTTCTGTATATAGGTATTATATCATTTACACTGAAGAGCATCGTATAATTGTATCAATGACAAAATTGAATTAGAGTGACTGAGGTCAGCCTAATTCCTTCTGTCAATAATCTGAAATATAATTTCAATTCAAATTTGAACCTCTGTTTTTGATTTGGAGATTAGTTAGAACCCATGCCCCCCTTTAAATCTACAGTTCTATATTTTTAAACTTATTTCTAATACAGCTGTCATCAAGTAAAATGAATGAACAATTGTCTTTTTAAAAATCATATTCACAGTTCTACCTGTTACTATCACTTCAAAGTATTTGAAAAATATCATTTAGGAAAATAGTTTTCCTTGATCTCCGGTCTACAGAACCTCACAGGTATTTGATTTCAGGTAAGATCATAATGTAAACTCCATTCTAATCCACGTCTATAAACTTCAACTTAATTTTTCATTTGTGATGTTGCTATTCCATTGTGAGGATTCTATTGTGGTAGTGGGTAGTTGGTCTTGAGGCAGTCTTAGAACAAGTTCACCAATATAATTTTTGTTTATATAGAAAGGATTAAAAATAAATTTACTGACCAAAAAAAAAAAAAGATAATTGAGGATTTTGGGTGCTGCTTCTTATTTGTATGAGCATATAATTATAATGAGAATTACCACTTTTTCAATAGAATAATTAGAGATACCTCAGAGAAACTTAACATTCTGGATGTCTTTCTTCTTCAAAGATAAGCCATAAAGTAATGAAATAAGGTGTAGCCATCTCCTTGTGAGGAACACAGAGACTTGTAAAAAGCTGAGAGAACACGTGCTTTTTTGAAGCCACTAGGTGGAATTTCTGACCCTAGTCAAAAGAACAGTGTCTATCTTCCTTTGGGAAACAAAATTTCAAGCACAATACTAGTCTTTATATTCAATATTTTCTAAATTAACATGTTGTATTTCCTTTTACCCAAATGATGAAACAATGAACTTTTTTTGACATGAAAACTAAAGCTATACATGAATAGAAAAGGTGTAAAGAGTATTTTTACAGTCCTTATAAACTGAAAGAACCATTTATAAACTGAAATATACATTTTGTTTTAAAGCTTTTAACATAATTTGCCATACATTGAAAAGAAAATTTGTCAAGATGGTGCTTATTCTCAAAAACAATAACAATGCAATTCCTCATTTTTCTGTTATTTGAAATAGAAATTTTAAGACATAATTTGGGAATCTGAAGTATGTAATTTTTTAATATTAGTTATTCTATATCAGTTTGTGGTATTGAGAAGTACTTCAAGAGAGACAAATTTCAATGATGCAGAAGTATTTCACAACTCACAGTCATGGTTTGATGGGCTAATAAATTTAGATAACAAATTTGTGAAGAAACATTTAATCTGCCTGTAGCTAGATAATTACACATAATTAGATTTAATATAGACAGAAAGAATTCCTACAGTGCATTTTTTTAAATATAGAAGAATTTAGTAAAACAGGTGACAGATCTTCTGTGACAGAAATGTCCAGTGATGATACTTTGGACTGCAGTGAGTTCTAAGATGAAAGATTTTGTCTGAAATGGAATACTGGTATGCTGGACACATCCCTGTTTAAAAATATATATACAAGCATACAGGTTTTAAATTATGATTTATTCTCCCTTCAGTACTGAAAGCTTTAAGTCATTGCCATGGAAACTGTTTGCATCAGAATACTACTTTTCTCTCCAGCTATTTCAGTATCATTAAATCCTTGCTAATACCTTATTAATCACTATCTTTTAGGCCCATATGCATTTCAGTATCTAATTTACTTAACAAATTGTGTCTGACAAAAGAGAAAAACTTATAGTACAATAAACAACACTATTAATTACTCTGTGGAGCAGGTTGCTGCTGTGTTTGTCAGCAACATTACGCCTTCAAAATGATGGCACCCAGTAATTAAGTATGAACATATTCTATTATTAGGGCATATATCCTTTCTTACATTTATTCATAATAAAGAAAAGTGAAGTTGCTTTTATTATAGCTATGGCCTTTATCCTGCTAAAACAAAGCAAGAGGAAAAGAAAAAGGCATTCAGCCTGGGAACATGTAAGAAAAAATATGTCACTATGGCAACCAAATTGTCATTTGTTATACTTTACTCATTAGGGCATTGGAGGTTACTTTATTAAAATATGGAAAAAAAGTCCTCTAAATTTAGGAAGTTCATCAGTTACAAAATATTTCTTTCTGGCAGGGAAGTTCGGGTGGTTACAGTTTAGGGGCTATATCTTAAACCTCTTATTTACATGATCAAGTCCTCATTCTTGTAAGAATTTTCATTCCTCTTATCAAGTCTTCCTGGTTAAACTCTTCCTACACAGAAGATACTAGGATCAAATTCTGATCTTGGAAATAATAATTTTAAAAAAATGTAACTCAACTGTAATTGTCTTCAGGATCACACAAAAGTAACCAAGATGGGATGTTGACCTCTGCTGGAGAGAAATTGGCTTCAAGTTTGCTGTATAGTGAATATTACATATAATAGGAAGATTGTCAGTTCCTTAAGTAGTATTCTGTAAGCTATGAAATTAACCTGTTTGAAAATACAACATTTACTTCGGAAACAAGTTGGATTGCGGATTCTGGGATCTGGGTGTGCAGCTAAAGAAATTGAAAGGAGAAATCTTTATCAAGAAAAAGAAAATACACCAAACTCTTTGAATTTGCTTTTGAGAGTGTTCAAAGATCTTGTGAGCTTAATGTGCCAGCTTTATTCTGCTCTAGTGTGTACCTGAGCAATGACAGAATGAAAATGCAGTGACATTGGACTGGCTCACGTGATTCATAGCTACATGATTAAGGATTCTGAATTTCCTTTGATTTCTGCTGTGGCTACCGTACAGGTCAGTAGTGTGTACTTCAGCTTGTCCTTTCAAACTATCCAGGCAGATATAAAAATGTCCTTTTGTTCTTAAATTATAGCTCATGGGATTTTTCTTGTTCACTGCCTCCGAACGAACCCAAACAGTGAAAATGAGAGAATGGTTGATTGGAATTTCCATACATAAGGAATCTCCCTTTTTCGATTTTATTTTGCTTGTAATTATTTTTGTCTATTTGATTCTTTCAGGATTACCTTGGAATATATGAACCAAGTAAATATTTATGCTTTGATAATTTAACTAGTCCTAATGCATATGGTATGCAACATGTCATAAGGGTATTTTTAACCAATAAGACAGTAACGAGTTGGCCAAAATATTTTTGGTGATAGTACCACCACTTTATCCTTACATCATTTGCATGAATTTCTCTCTATCATGATACAAAATGTTCAGAAGTAAATTTGAAAAATTCTGTAGGCACTGCTGATCATCATGTGTTACAGAAACATCTGATCACAAATGTGCTAGGCTAACGATTGGACTCAATCTTAAAGGTCTTTTCCAACCTGAACAATTCCATGATTCTATGTTTATGATTCAGTAACTATTCTCCAAATTCCTTTTCTCTAGTGCATACACATACATAATTATTGTTATAACATTGCTTTTCAAGCTTTTCTATTCCTTATGCTTTTCAAGCTTTTCTATTCCTTATCACTAGGATAATTTCGAATTTATGAGTTAGACACTTCGTCAGTTGTGATATTTTTGTTTCATTCAGAAAAAAAAGATTATTTGAGCATTTTTTTCATAGTGAACAAGAATAAAAAGTGAATAAATGTTTAGGTTTGTACCATAAGCCCTGGTACTGCCAAGAACAATTCTGCTGACAGTGTGATTCATGCCTCATGAGAAAACCATCCCCTTTAGACATCCTCCTACCTTTAGTGAGCCATGTTTAAGAAAGCCAGTTAAGTTGGCTTCAATGCAAGTGTCCTTCTCCGGATTCTACTGGCAGTGTCATTGTTCAGTGAATATCCCAAACCCTTTAAGAAAATAAAAAATATCATTGGTGCTGTTTCTGTCGTGCACTTGGAATGTAACTATTCATGAGGTATGAATAATTTAACACAGAATTTTCTCAAGATACTTGCTTGCTCTTTTTTTGTGCCTATGTGGTAAAGTCCTTATGTTCACTGCCACCCAGCCACCAGAAAGAGTGTGAATAAGTGTATTCACACAGTTTACCTTGTGCTCTGACAACCTAGAAGGCAAAAAGTAATGAGGAGGAAGCTGCCACAAGCTGATTTCCATTCCGTGATTTAATGTGACATTTTTATCAGGTCCAGATAAAACATGAATTCCATTTGGCCAGAAAATAAAGCTGGTTTTCAACTTTTTTTTAATTAAAGGGTATTTTATTTTAAAATTTATGGGTTTTAACTACATCAACTCCTTATAAGGTAGGCATTTAAAGTGAGATTCATTGCATTTAACTTTGGACAAATAAATAACACTGTTAAGATAAAAAATAATATCTGGTCTATCTGCACTTCTAGGAACGTTATTTTTATCTTCAGCCCTGAAGCTACTGAAGAGAAAGCAAGAATGAGACACTTAACTCTAAATATTTTTCATAAAATGTTCATAAATGTTCATATTTTTTATAAAGTGTTCATAAAAGTTAGATGAATCATCTTCGTAATACACCTGTTACCCCTGATTATAGATGGAGCACATGCTGCTCAATTTTTGATTTAAGCATTTGACTTTTTAGAAGGTTAAATTTAAACAAGAAGCATTCAGTCTGATGTTGCACTGTTTGACTAGAAACTTCTCCTACTCCAGTTGGTTGGTTGTTTTTGTGGGTTTTATTTGGTTAGTTGCTTGTTTGGGGTTGCGGGAGTTGTGTGTTTGTTCATTTGTTTGGCTTGTTCAACTAGCAAGCCAGGAAAAAAAAAATCCTACAGCTCTATAAATGTTAAACATGCTAATATACTCACAGCAGTAATTCTACTGGTCACAATTCATTCTAGGATTTTGTATAAGGCTACGTACAAATTGTTTGAGAACAACAGTCCATTTCCCAAACTGTTTATTTGATGTTAGCTAGGACATAACTCATGGATAAAATAAAACAGGGATTAGGAAGGAGTCAACTTCAGTAATAACATCAGAGTATTTCAGTATCAGCAATAACAGTAATCACGAAAGAAATCAAAGCAAATTGACTGATTGGATCTTGTTCAATAGAATTCAGGGGAAAAAATAGAAAGAAAAAAAAAGGCAAAGCAAATAATGTAATACAAATGTAAGCTGAATGATGGTACCATTTCTGATTTAAAAATGAGATGCTCATACTTCAGACATGTAAATTTTTTACAACATAAACCTAACCTGAATTCAGTGAATCTATTATTCCACCTAACCTAATCTCTCACCAACACTCATGATTATAGTAGGCTATCAATCCTGAATCCAGATATTAGATTTAAAAAAAATTGCCAGATTTCTTAGCTCCAGAGTATTAGAGCATTAGATGTATATTTCAGATGAATTTAAAACTGAACTTCTGATAACATGAAGACTGAGAAACTGGAATCCTGTAAAAGGCCCTGCAAATCAGAAGTTCTTAACTGGACACAGCTTTAGACATAAGAGGACAATGCAGCTAATGTCATGAGCTGATCCCACTGATGGTTGTATGGTAAAAATAATAACTAAACCAAATAAACCGAATGTCAACAGCAAACCAAACAAGAAAGTTCTCATCCACTTATCAGAAATGTGTTGAATTTTTTCCTTCTGACAATATGAGTGCATGATTCTGTCATCCAGTTTCACCTCAGGGAATTATTGAAAACACGACAGCAATAGATGTCATCTGTGAGAAAAACATGAATGATACCATGTGAGATTGCCCTTATTAACGATATACTGGAATCCTCTGGTGGTACATTTTTCCCTGGCAACTTTGAAACAGTGCAACAGGTAATGAATGAAGCAGTCAAAATATTATTTCAGCACAAAAGTTTTTGTGGAAAGCGGCTTTTTTCTACCCCACAGTGGTTTTCTATGCACAGGCTATTTCATTGAAGTAATTCCTCTTTCTTTGAATTCCATACCCAGGGGAATATTATGTACAACCACACACACACAAAAAAACCCCAACAAACCAAAACTAAACAAAAAATAAAACCAAAACAAAACCAAAACACACCAAAACAATAACAACGAAAAAACCATGCAAAAAGTCCCAAACCAACCAACCAACCAACCAAAAAAACTTATATCCTTAAATATCCTTGCAGAAAATATCTTAATCCTTGCTAAAAGAGGCTTCTACATCAATTGTGTTTGTCTGATCACACAATTGGCATTTCTTCAGGCGAGTTTTCTATTTTTTCCTGTATGAACACAAACCTTGCCTCTTGCAACCATGCGCACAGCTAAATACAGCCACAAACTCAGGGCTTCCCTTTCTTTGTTGGTTCCCAGGGCTGCAGGAAGATTGTGAGAGGTGAGATATAGTGAAAATGGTCTTGTCATGAAACAGATAACTAAACTGGTTCATAAAAGAGAAGATAGAGAAGACATTGATTCTTTTTTCTTTCCTTTTTTTTTTTTTTTTTCCAGGGAGTAACTCCAGGGAGTTACCAGAAAGGATTATATGTATTATATAAGAACTATCAGTTTTGCATAGGGTTTGTACCTAGCAGTCCAGATGTTTTCAACAGTCTGATTGCCAGAAGCAGATCCTATGATTATGTAGACATCATCCTCATAACTTCCTCCTATGCCTGTGCCCTCCACTTTCTATCAAACTTACCCAAGTAAGGAACCAGAAGGCTGCAGCACTGACCTTCTCTCACTTCTGAGTTTGCTCTGATAGTCTAATGCTCTCTGGTCTCATGCCAACTGGTCAGGTATAAACTGGAGTCTCATACACCAATGTCTTGTCAAAGTATGTAAACTTCCACAGGGACAGTTTAAACTACTTGCAATAACTTGAATCAACCAACCTACTGTAACATAAAGGACTGAGTACAGAATACATGCGAAACTTGAGTTTAGTCTTGATTTGTTACTAATGAGGTAACTTGTATTTGCAGATGAGTAGTATAAGTACTGCTACAGATTACTGAACCCATTTCATGTTACAGTTCTACAAAGGAAAAAGCAACCTGGTGATTGAGATGATGGATTGGTGCTTGAAATCTTCTGGAAAGCATGAGGAATAAGGAAGTAAAGTGAGTTAGCATGTGGTTTATTACTTATCGGCATTTTGTATCATGATGCATATTATGAAACATCATTCATGGGGAAGTAGAGGCTATTATCTCTGCAAAAGAGGAGAAGTACAGTTCTCGTCCTGCTATTTCTGACTTGTGACCAGCTAAACAGCATGCAACTCAACTAAACTGGTCACCTTTATTCAGCTTATAAATAGACACTGTTGGCAAGCATAATTGATATCTCCTGTTGAGTCCTAACCCAATTTCACCCCAACTTTTCCACTCCCCTGTAACTCCTCTATAACCTGAAATATTCACAAGGGACAGTTGTACTATTTTACACAAGCTACCGCTCACAGTCTAGAGCTACCAATGTAGTGTCTTTCTGCCACATGTTTATCAGACTGAATGTCCTTATATTCAGTGAGATCTGGCTCTAAGGAAATATGAAAATAAATTAACTATTAACTTTATTAGTTAAAACAGTAATTCTGGTGGAAAATAGGAGGCTCTAATTTTAAGCTCTTCCTTTAGTGAGTTTATATTAGTCTGTTAAGTTCTGTAGGTTCCCTCTGCAGCAAATAGAAAGTCAGGTCCCTCCAGAAACTCATTTAGTTGCTCAGAATTTTAGTTCAGAAGAGTTTTTCCCTTTTACTCACTACAGAGATCACCTATGTAGATTAATCTCCTAATTTAGGTACCTAAACAATATGTTTAAGATAAGAATACTCCACAGTATGTGATTCGTACCTGTAGCCATGCAACAAAACCAAGATCAGTTATGCAGTCAGGACCAACCTGTAGATCCGGAGACAAAAATAATATACTTTTGCATCAACTACATTTGCAAGGGGCACTGGAGTCCTAAACTGTATTGCTGATGAAAAAAATGTAATGCTTTGTGTTTTTCTCTTTTCAGTCTCGGCCTGTCCTCTGAGAATATCAGTTGCAAGCTGTTGGCAAATTCAGTGGCGTTTTTTTTGGGAAGTGGACACCTGTCAGTTAACATCTAGATTGAAACACAAATAGCTTTATACAGTCCATCAGGTGGTCATTTAGTTTCACCTGTGCTTAGTCACCAGTAGCTGCCTTACATTAGAAGTGATGACCTAACTGTGCTCATTCTACACTTTGTTAGCCAACCAGCCTGGCATTGTCATATTTTCCCACATTAAAATGCAATGTAAAGCTCTTTGTTTTTAAAACTATATTTCACAATCAGTCACCTCAGAGAATGAGTCAATGATGTGTAATAACTGCTCTCTCTGGTGTGAAAACCCAAGCACACCAGATGCTGTATTCAAGCAGATAAAATTATCGGCTCTCACATTTTGGTGAAAACACATACTCTTGGAGTTGAAAATTAAGAATTCTCTTTTTTATTTCTCTTATAAAATGTCCACATGTGGAAAACTTCTGTTTGACATAGAATTTAGGTCTCTGTGGGAAGACTGAATTTTATGAATTGTTTTCTGTACATGGGACTGCATGTCAAAAAGCCTGAAAATGAGAATAGGAGAATAAAATTAAGAAGTAGTAACACCAGTAACCACACCTGCACAAATGAGGAAGCATGTAGTGAGATCTGAGATATAAGGTCATAAAATGTTCTGCAGAGCTGCGGAGGTGAGAATGAGAACTTTAATATGATGACAAAGAAGGAAATGAAGAAAGTAATTAGAAGAAAGAATGTATAGATTATGATTGACAACTGAAGAAGATTATTACAAATGCCAAGAACGGAAGTCTTACTTTAAAATATTTGCCTCCTATTTTGAGCATACAGTTTTGTATTGCAAACATCTCTGCTTACTTTCCAGTATTTTTCACATGCAAGCTGTTAGAATGATGCCTAATATGGAAAAAAAGTCATATGAAAAGTGATTAGATTTGTTACTTAACTTCACATGCAGATGTAACAAAAAACAATAGCTTTAGAACACATCTGAAGGAAAATATTTGAAATTTTTAAAAAATACAAAAGAACAACTCTCTTCATGAATTGAAGACTGTAGTAGTAATTGTTTGTACTGTAGTAGTTTGTTTTGAACCTTTCTAATGATGTGTAGCTTGTTTAGCACAAATCACCTGTCATGTATGTGGGCTGGAATTGTGAACAGTCTTGCAGATGGTTTCACATTGTGTTTCTGCTCTTGTCCTGTTTTACCCCAGGAATGTTAAACTCCAAGACAAGAGCAGTTCTAAGTTCTGGACTATGGACTCTGGTTTGAATGAAGTTCATTTTTGTCACAGTTGTCCTGCAAGATTTTTAGTAATGAAAAAAACCCTCCACATTTCTTTAATTGTGCCAGATGTTTATTAGTGTAGCTGGGCTAGGCAAAACAGCCACTGTCTGCAAGTGAGTCTAATTTCCTTGATTCTGAAAAACTGAAGTTTTTCTTCAGTCATATCTTTTAATATTTAGTCTATATAGTAGAATATAAACAGCTAAACTTCACTGAAGGTCTTAGTCATATTGTTGTCATTTCCATATACGCACACACACACAAAGGAATCAGAAGTTATTATATACGCTCCTGAAAGTAGCAGTAACGTCCTTCTGTGTATTAGCACATTATTTGCAAGTGAACCCTCCAAATACCATTATTTAAGCAAATGACTGTCATTTTTATCCTGCCCAAGCCTACATGATCATTTCTGACTCAAACACCTACAGCTATTTTAATGGATATGTTTAAGAAAATGGGGACAATACAAAATACTGGTGTGAAAGGATCAGCAAAAAAACTTCGTCAGCACTGAGGCTCACTGACTGAGAACTGCTGGTGACCTGATTCCAGTTAGAGGTTAGCAAAAATCTTCTGCTTTGAAACAGAGAAAAAATGTAATTTGAAAACTTTGATGAAGCTGTCAGGCTCTGAAAGTCAGAGACTACCCTAGGGACAAAGATAGTATTACTGAGTAGAACAATCCCTCTTCAGTAAGGAAAGATTCATTCTCTTAGAGATGAAGGTGGAGGATAAAAAGTCTTTTAAGTGATTTTCTGAAGGAATTATGTTGCCAAAGATTTTGTCTTTCTTTCTGGCTTTTAAAATGTACCCGGAACAAGGACATAATCAATATGACAAGTTCATAATGAACTTTTCAACTGTGTCTTGCTCTCAGCTGAAGAGGGGCAAAATCCTGTTGCTTAAATTCAAATCCACTTTAGCTTGAATGGGTGGTAATTTTACTTGTTATATGAATAGACTAATTTTTCTCTTTTGGAGTGTCCGAGTGAATAAAAAAAAAGAAGATATGTAGAACAGTTACAGAGAGATGTTAGATAAACAAATCAGAAATAAAATTTTAAAGTAGATCAGTCCTAGAAAATAAGTTTGGAAGAAAATTTAGTAGATAACCTCACTAATTTCATATTTCTATCTCTAAACTTGACAGATAGGCAGTCTAACCTATGCTTTGATGTTGTGAGCCAGTATTTCATTTCTTCCTTTCTGTTCTCTTCAAATGAACAAGCTGTCATGTAACCAAATCTTCATCTGTGATACCTGTTTTTTCAAGAATATTTCTGAATGTACATATATGACATTCACCTGTATTGTAACTATTTGTTGTAAGAAATAAACCAAAATCAGAATCTTCTTCTCAGTTTCCCAGACTGCAGTGGCTTAAATAAGCTGAGGCAACGTATCAAATTCTCCTAGACTGAATATATTTGTGTGACGTTAGAGTTGCTCAACCAGATAGGGCAAATATTTGTTACTATAGAAATACCGAAGAACAGGATTTGGCAAATTTATTGCCAAAAATTTTGGTAAAAACAAATGGAGTTTCAGGCTTCCTACAATGAACTTTTTGATGGTTTGACTATGTTTTTTTCTTAAAAAATGAAAGGGAAAAAACAAACCCCCTATTCTTGTGATTAATACATGGTTAACACAATTTTTCCATCACCTGATATTCCCTTTGTATGCCAGAAGAGATCTGAGACTACGCAAATCAAACATTTATTAAATATATTTGTTGACTGTATTAAAAATTTCTGACAGGATTATACCTAGTGTCAAGATTTGGAGATGAAAACTGAAAAAGAGTATCACAAACAAAACCACAGGACTTTCGTATTACAGGAAAAGTTTTCTTTAAATAGGCTTCAAAATATGGTGTCTCAAGAGCAAGCTATCATTCATAATACTCAGTGGTACCCACATTTCATTGCTACATGCCCAACACATCCAAAAACTGTAGAGCATGCAGTCTATATCTACATGTGAAATATCTATTATTACCAGCGGAGAACAGCCTGTAATCCTTTCACTTTTAATTAAAAATTTTCACAGGAGCCCCTTGCTCCTCCCTGAACTTCAAGAAGGACATCTCCCTGACATATTGTGGAATATCTGTATGAAACCATTATGAAAAGTAAATTTTGACATAAATTCAATAAAGAGATAAATTCAATATTCAAAAAATACTAAAGCTCATAGGCGCACCCCAAGTTTGCTAAGACAGTTGTATGCTAAAGAGACACTATGTTAAGTGCTATACCATGGTACTGTATAGACTTTAGAAACAGTGATACAGAAATGTAATATGTGTCAGTGCTTTGGGGCCTGACTGAGGCCTAGATTTCTAACATCTGTCAAGTAGCATGCCAGTTCTTACTTTTGTAGGAAGTAGCTGGGTTATTTCAGAACCATTAACTAGGCAAGACAGCCAACAGTTGCTGTGAAGTTGTGAAAGGTAGCTCTTTGTTTGTTTGTTTGTTTATTTTTTTAATTTGCATAGTATGCGCAGTTTTTCAATATACGCTAACAATAAATCTCAGTTTATTACTCTTGATGTAATACTGGAGAGACAACAATCTCTTTGTATTAAAACTGATACACAAAGAGCCTTGACTAGAATTTAAAATTATATATTTAAAAGTTTCTACAACATACTCCTATGGTTTCAGCAACTTTTGTTACTATGGTAACTGTATGTAATAGTTTCATTAAGTTTTTTTCCTTTTGTTTCTTTTTCTTTTACATGAGAAAATGAAATCAGTAAGAATGTTTACTTAATGAATAAATAGCAGAGAACATTTTATGTTTTGATCTGTTCGGATGTCAAAATTTTAATGCAAGCTAAAAGTCCTTACTTTGATTCAATATGACATCCAATTAAACTAACAGAAAGCCTACTTAACTGTTCCAATCTAACTGCTAATCAAGCAATTTGGTAATTACCTTCAGAGTTAAAACAAAGTGAACTAGAGATATAAGGATGTATGCAGCACTAGTTTTACTACTATTACATTAATTTGTTGCTTTCCAATTATATTGGACCTAGCATATTAGCCAAATCATGTAGGTACCAAAGAAATGTTCAGATTAGTCCAATATACACATATACATTTGACAATATAAACTAGCTGATAAGAGATTATGGGTTCTTGTCAGTTCAAGAAACACAAGATGGTTAGCTACTGCCATCTCTCACAAGAACTATGAAGTGGATATATTGATGACAAACCACATAGAACATAAGAGACTCCTCATCTGAAACATCTGAAGAAAACACAAAGGAAGAGCCAACAAATGGATCAAATTTTGGTCAGAAATAACCAACTCTTTAGCATTTTTGCTTCTCATACTATTTTTTTTTAAATGAGATCTGAGTATAAAAATCAGCTTAAAGACTTGACCTATACCTAGTTAGCTTCTTTTATAACCTGAATTTGTTCATCTCTCCACTCTATTGCCTGTAGGCCAATATCTTCTCAATCCCATTCACACCATCTTTTTTGATGGTATATTTTCCTACTCAAATAAGAGCCTATAAACTCTGTGTTAAACTTTCTGAGCTTCGAGCAAGAAACTAACTTCTATTACAATCTCCATTAGGTATTTTCAATACCTAACAGGTAAGCAGGTGTCAGGGAAAGATATCTGATCTCTCCGGTTTCATTCAGACCCGTCTGTCTTCATTCTTACTTGGTGATACTCTTCCAGTGCCTTCCAAATATTTCTCATAGAAACTGTCCCAAATTTATTTCCAACCTGATTAAGGCAGGAACCTGGACTGGAATCAGCAGGCTCCACAACAATAGGTGCAGAACCTAATATGAAATCAAACTACTTTTCATACATTGTCCACTTCTGCTACATAATACAATTATTTCTCAACACTGGACTGCACCCTTATTTTCTAAATAAAATGAATATTCACATGACTGACAAGTAGGTCATTAGTAATTTGGCATTTGGCACTTCAGACCTCAAATTTAAATGAAACCGGATTTATATATTTCAACCCATCATGTTCATTCCACCATAAGTTTTTGCCCTAAACAAAAGACAAGGTTGAATCTCTATTTGTCAGCTCTGTGTGCATAGTGTTCATATTGCCAGTTCTTTTCAATGGAGATAAAAATAAATACATATTTGACAGCATGCATTGCAATTACAGTAAAAAATTGTGAAAAATTCTAGTTCAATTATATGATTTTAAAACTGACTTCAGGACTTTCAACTTGGTCACATATTATAACCACAGAATTTGAGGTGGTCTTGGTAATTATATAGACCTAAGGTATATGATTTGGTCATTGTTAATTCCTGAAAAGTCATAGGCAATATACTTAATAACACTGATAAAAAATGTATAAGCTTAAATTGATGTTTAACTGAGATTTAAATTTTGTTTATCTGGAATTGGTGTAACCCTTATCTGAGTTTAAACAATTCATACAGATGCAAAAAAAAAAGTTACATAAAAACCAAAACCAAACCAAAACAACAACAACAACAAAACAGAACAGAACAGAAACTCAAATGTCAAACTGTTGCGAAGAAATCATCATGAAGAATTCTGCCTTTTTTGAAAAAAAGCAGTGTAACAGGAAATGGCAGCTTGTAATACCTTCACAGAGTAGTATCTAAAAATCCCTCACTGGCTCTCACCTGAGAAAGTACTCATGTTATAATCTGAAAAGTTTGTAGCCAGAGAGAGAAAGAAAAGAGGAACAGTCTACATAACTGAAGTCTTACCATCACCAGAAGAGGAAAATTAGAAGATACTAGCTTTTCTTTCTGATAAATTATGCTGAAAACAGAATGCAATATGAAATATGCTATAATCTAGAATTCTTCAGGTTTTGTAATGCAGTAGGTGAACTACAGAACTGCATTATAGGATAATAGCACCTACAGACTTTTCTTATTCAAGTTTTAAAATAAAGTAATGACATAAATTCTTTCACCCTGATACATCCTGAATCATGTGTCCTAGGTTACATTGAATACTAATTAATACATTATTTTTCTGTTGCCCACTATGCAAGGTTAGCCAAATTTCATGACACTCATTCAGTTTGGTTTATCATTTGGTTTATCAAAGATACCAGTAGCAGTAATAACAGTAGTACTGGCAAGACAACAAATTAATCAGACTTTTTCAGTTTATGCATTAGTGTGAAATTCAAATCAGTTTGACAGAAATGCTCTTTTTACTAAACTAGCTGTCTGTACCTTCCATAAGGGTTAATTATGGGTCCTTTTTTTAGGCCCTTAAAAAGCAGTGTTATTCATCTGCTCCTTGCAATAACATAGCATGTGATTTATCCAGTGCAAAAATGAAAACAGAGTATTAGCACACATTAAACGATGATGTAACACATATTCTGATTTTATATATATTTTGGCTTGCTCTGGAAAGGGTAAAAAACCTTATAAATCCCCTTTT
Source organism: Caloenas nicobarica (assembly GCF_036013445.1). Taxonomy (NCBI): domain Eukaryota; kingdom Metazoa; phylum Chordata; class Aves; order Columbiformes; family Columbidae; genus Caloenas; species Caloenas nicobarica. The sequence goes on from NC_088249.1 coordinate 45,838,770, forward strand.
ATGGATGGTTTGGTCCTTTTTCATCTGTTTTAGATTTTTTTTTTGTGATGAAGCCCATCTACTTGAGACTTCTATTTTAGGAAGAGATTAATCACTTCCTGTTGTGCCTCTCTTTCCATTGACTATGGATGAAGAATAAGAGAGTAGTCACCTAAAAATAAGACATCTAATCTAAGCTAAAGTTAGCCCAGAGGAATCCTAGGATAGCTAGCTAAGTATGTGCTATCATTTAGTGCTCAAAAAAGAAACCATATTGGAAATTCTGAGTATTAAGAGAATGCTTTTAAAATACCTGTGTCAGCAGATATTAGACATCTAAACACCTTTTGAATTGAAAAGACATCAGGAATGAATCCAAAGCTAAGACTTGTGACACCTAAAAGTGTTAAGTACATCAAGTAGGATGCAATTGGTATTAGTAGGCCTTGAACCCAAATATAAGTGTACATTGCTAAGAACTCTACATAGGTATTTTACAATACTGATGGCATAAATAGCTGCAATCTATAAGCATTTTACGTAACTGTCAGCAATGTGACCACCAAAAGGGCAAAAAAAGACAGGTGTATTTTCACACAGAAGGCATACAAGTGGCAAAAGTTGTCAGACAAAGGAAAAGATAATGATAATGGACTGCAAGTTGGTGGGACATCTACCTGAAGAAACAAAAAGGATGATAAGCGACACAGGAAGAAGATGAGGTTCCATGTTTGGGGAACAGAGATCAAATAGCATAAAAATGTCCAGCATAAGTAAGAAAAATCAAAGAATAAAGAACAAATTGCCTGCCATTCTTTTACTTAGGTGTACCTTTTCCTTTTTTTCTCTTTTTAACATTGAGAACTTGAAAACCAACATTTCCAGAACATAGATTACTGCATATTGCACAACAAACTTAGTCAGCAGTCTAAGCTTAAAGTGTCAACAAACTGTGGCCACAAAGAAGCATGCAGTAAAATGTGTTTGACAGGATGGTCATTCTGTTCAGCAGCAGGTAATGAGATACACAAAGGCATACAGATATGTTGTAGGAAGACAAAGAGGCACAAAACATAGTGCATTCTAGTTTTATACAGCCTTCCAACAACTCTTCTAAAGTGATTGATAGCTTAGTTAAGAAGCTGAACACACAACTTCCCGCTACACTCAGTGATTTGGACCTTTGCTGTTGAGTTGTGCCTTAAAATACTAATCAGTTTAAAAATGTGTGAGGCTTTATTAAACACATTTTTCAAACAGTTGCAGCTGTAGAGGGAGAGCACTCCACATCCCTAGTGTTTACAATATAGCCGCTTTCCTATTTATTTGCCTTCATGCTTTGTGATCGTTCATGGCTGCTAACACAGAAAGGCAAGAAACAGTAACGTTCCTTACCATGTACAGTTGTCACTAACAGGAATAAAAGCTCTTCATTCCCTCAAAAGTAGACTTTCTTAAATAAATCTGGCAGCAACACTACCCTGACCTAGACAATCTGTGACTGAAGAGTTATTAGTTAACAATTTTTTCTATCTTTCCTCTTATCATCATCACACTGCAGGATAGAAAACAAACTGCAATTTTTGTTGCGCTTTTCTGCAACTTTTTCTACTTTTTTTGTTAGTATCTATTATTTTAGTTAACTCTGTTACTGCAAGGGAAGGAAATATCCATTTGCCATTCCTGAAGAGGAATGCCACTGATAAAGAAATTGGAAGGCCAGGCCATAAAACACAACTTTAGGTTGTGTTCACTTTAATGGCCTAGTGTGAAAATAAGGATAACTGATTAATATAGTTAAGTGGCTTAAACAGGAAACAGGGAACAAAATTGTCTCTTGATATTCTTGTTGCAAGTAAATATAAGTTAGGTAATGTAGGTATCAGAGAATTAGGTATCACTGTGATAGAAGTATAGAGGACTGATACATCACGAGTATTATATTTTAAAACAAAATTTACTGAATTCATTCATTACAAAACATTTATATGCTACATTACTTGTGAATATAGAGCACTATATGACCTGGTATATGGTCCTTGATGATTAACACTTGACAGGAGTCTCATTGCTCATACATTTATTTAAAACCTTTATCCATTGTGTCTGGCTCTGTTATGACAGTCTTAAGTACTTCTATACTGTTGTTCGTAACCCTAATCTAGTATGTTATTTAGGTTCAAGGCATATTAATATTAATTATACCCTGCTTGGTGAACTTATAATTGATAGATGTCACATGCTTCTGCTTTGGCTACACTGCAATTTGAACAGATTCTCTTCTGAAACTGGTTCAGTTCCAAAGAGAATAAAAAATCCAAATTTTTGAGGTACAACAGCAGTTCAGTTAACTCCTCAAAACTGTATTTTCTAGTAGTAGCAAGAACTTGGTTTGCCAGCCACTACAGTAAATTCCAAAGGTTTAATGCCGATATTTTTGACCTTGCTTGCTGCTACCTGGATAAAATAAATGTAAAACTGAAGTTTCATTGCCTTGCTCTAGCAGTCCTACATTCTTGATCTGTGCTCCAATCACAAAAAAATATGTATAACAATATCAATTTAATGCATACATCTCCAGAATCAATCTTCTGTTATTTTTTTATTAAGAAGTATGTAGGAATTATGTTCTGCACGTCAAGCAAGGTTGCTTTGTAATTAAATTTTTTTTGTACACGTACTACTTCACTGTTCTAAGCTCAAATCACTGAATCCTATGGAAAAGCAGCTTCCTGAGGCACAGGTTATACTTTCACAGGCAGTCCCCCTAGGTGGGCAGTAATATCTTGTGACAATGTGGCAGCCCAGATGAGTTTGCCTCTACACTGCCAGTCACTTTTCTTCCATGGCTGTAACCACCCCCACGGGGCATTTGCCACCATCCATGAGCCAGTGTAGAAATAAAAGTACTGGTTATTTTTCTCACTTAGTAATATCTAGAGCCAGTTTTATGGCTTTCATCTCTGCAAATTTACATGATGCACCTTCTCCTTCAGCATCTTCCGCAGCTTATTATGTAGGATCCCACACAGCAGCTTTCCACTTCTGATGTTTTCTTACAATAAAACAGGACCCATTAATGAATAGGGCATACTGCTTTTCATTCTCTGGTAGTTTGTTGTGTGGTGGGGCCTCTTCAGCACGTCACATGCTCTTCTGATGATATTCCAAAATCTTTGCCTTCTGGCCAGTCCGTGATCACTTCTAAGATTCCTGGGTGACTGGGGTTTCCTGTTCAAGCCTGTTGTGTGATCAGTGCAACCCGCTTACTCCATGTAGCATCAGTAGCATGATGTGTAGAGGGGACCTTCCCTTTGAACATCCAGCCCAGCACTGGAAGTCAAGGCACCAGGAGAAGCTGTGCTTCAGTACCAGTCACTTCCAAAGCAGCTCAAACCCCTTCTTAGTCTGCTAGTATCTCTTTTTCAGCTGGAGTATAGCAGGCCTTTGATCCTCTGTATCCTTGGCTTCAAAACCCTAGGGGTTAACCTCAAGTCTCCCCTGGTTCTTTCTGTCAGAAATCTCAGCTAGAGCCTTTCTGCCTGGCTGCAATGTAGAGCATAGTTTTTACATCTTGTCTTGCCTGGACCAGAGCAAAGGCAACTGCATGAACTATCTCCTGTTTAATTTGTTCAAAGGCTTGTCATTGCTCAGGGCTCCATTTGAAATCATTCTTCTCCCAGGTCACCAGATAGAGAAGTCTCACAATCTGACTGTAGTTTGGAATGTGCATTCTCCAGAAATCCAAAACACCCAAGAAAGTTTGTGTTTCCTTTTTATTAGTTGGTAGAGACATAGCTGTTATTTATTGATCACATCCATTGGGATCTGATGACATCCAACTTGCCATATTATTCCTAAAAACTGGATCTCCCATGTCCCTTGACCTTGATTTCTTTTATGGCAAAACTGGCTTTCAGAAGAATTTGGATTATTCTCTCCCCTTTCTTCAAAAATTCTTCTGCTGTGTTGCCCCATACCATGACATCATCAATGTATTGCAGGTGTTCTGGAGCTTTGCCCTGTTCCAGTGCAGTCTGGATCAGCCTATGGCAAATGGTAGGGCTGCATTTCCAAGACTGGGGTAGTTGATTCCAAGTGTACTGACGCCCTGCCAACTGAAAGCAAACTGTGGCCTGCACTCTGCTGCCAAAGAAATAGTGAAAAATGCATTAGCAATATCAGTTGTGGCATACCAGTTGGCTGCCTTTGACTCCAGTTCATATTGAAGTTCTAGCATGTCCAGCACAGCAGCACTTAATGGCAGTGTGACTTCATTCAGGCCACGATGGTCTACTGTTAGTCTTCAGTCTCCATTGGATTTCCACACTGGCCATCATGTTAAAGGGTGAGCAAGTGTTACTGATAACTCCTTGGCTCTCCAGTTGATGCATCAACTTATGGATGGGAATCAGAGAGTTTCAGTTGGTGTGATATTGCTACTGGTACACTGTCATTATAGCAAATGGCACCTGCTGTTCTTCAACTCTCAGCAATCCCAAAACAAGTGGGTCCTCCGAGAGACCGGGCAGGAAAGACAGCTGTTTAATGGCCTCTGTCTTCATGGCTGCTATGCCAAAAGCCCACTGGTACCCTTTTCGGTCCTTAAAATACCTTCTCCAGAAGCAGTGTATACCAAGGATGCAAGGAGCATCTGGGCCAGTCACAATGTGGTGCTTTTGCCACTCATTCCCAGTCAGACTCACTTCAGCATCTAGTACAGTCAATTGTTGGGATCCCCCAGTCACTCCAGAAATACTAATGGGTTCTGCCCCTTTTTAGTTTGATGGGATTATGGTACACTGTGCACCAGTGTCTACTAGAGCTTTATACTCCTGGCGGTCTGATGTGCCAGGCCATTGATTTCATACAGTCCAGTAAACCCGATTGCCTCTTTCCTCCACCTGACCAGAGGCAGGGCCCCTCTAGTAGGCATCGACAAATGGGTTTGTGTTATTCACTTCTTGCAAGTATGAATTAGAAGCTCCTATGAGAGGATCAGAAACCCTCCTACCCCATCTGGGGAACTGCCTACTGGAGGCTGGAGCAGAACTCTCCTTGGAGAACCTCCAGTTTTTCCTTGCAACTCATGTACCTGTTCCTCTAGTATTGTGGTAGGCTTTCCATCCCACTTCCTCATGTCTTCTCCACAGTTACGCAAAAAAACTCCACAGTGGTCCCTGTTTTGTGTACCTTTTCTCTTGAGCAGGGCAACATCTACTCTTAATAGCTATGATATCGGTTCATATAGGTGGAGAATAGGACCTATCTTCTTTGAGTTGCTTAATTCCTGTGACAGTTTTTCAAGCCGGTCTTCAGATTTTTTGGACAGTCCCTCCACAGCTGAGATGCAGGCCCATAGGAAGGAAACAAGACTGTCCTCTTAATCCTGGAGCTGGCCAGCCACCTAATCCACTGTTAGGTCCTCTGTCCAGGCCATTCCTGCCAATGCCCTGGAATATGATGATGGTGGTCTCTGTATAAACTTCTGCCACATGGGTTGTCTACATTGGACTTCATCTGGATCTGTGGGTGTCTGCAGGTACTCCAGGTCAGAATAAATCATCTCTTGCACAGTTGGCTCCCTCAGGTGCTGGAAACCTCTTTCCATGGTGGTCCACTTGCCTTGGTGACACACAACATCATCATAAAATGACACCTTACCCTCATGGCTGACAAGAGTTGCCTCCAGAGGCTAAAGGGTTGTGCTTCTCTTGCAATTGCCCTGTCAAGGTCCTCTTCCCTAGATGATGATTCCAGCTGCCTGGTTTCCCTATCCTCTAGTTTCAGGACACTGGCTCCATTATCCCAGGATCGAAGCAGTCAGGTGACAATGTTCTTGTCTTTACAAAGGCCAAAATCTTTCCACATATCTCGGAGCTCACTCTGCGAAAGAGATTATATTATTATCTTTGCCTCCACCTCTTGTGATGATGATGGTCCTGGTTCTCCTTCCTTCCCTGCACAAGCTAATTTTTTTGTGTATTTCTTCTGTATAGGGGCAACTGATACCAAAACAGATTTTGTCATCTGCATAAGCTATTGCCATAGCCTGAGTAGTCACAGTGCATGCCTCAGGGGTATGAATGGCTGTCATGGCTGTCACCAGGACTGGAGGATCTGCAGTGTCCATCATTGGGATCCAAGTATCTGCAGTGTCTGTCATGGGAGTTGCAGTAGGTGCAGTATATGTTGCCAAGGTTTGAGAAGTCACACCACCTATTGTGGTAGTTGGAGTAGCTGCAGTCCTCCTAAATAGTCTTATCACTCTGAGCAAGACCTCACATACCTTTAGAAGACCTAGCAATACCAACATGCAATGTTCAACGTCCCAAGGATATTCAAAATTCTCAAAAACATCTGTAATTTGCCCTAACAAAAAGGGAAGGTGTAGCTAGATAGCTCTTCTACAGGTTGGCTCTTCCAACTGAAAAAGCAAAAGGTGCAATTGGTATTGGTTTCTGCTGGAGATCTCCTGAAGTACAGCAGTGATGAATATAAACACCCCATTGTCTTAAATGCGAATATGTAGGCCAGTGCTACACAGCACAACAAAGCAATTACTTTAAACCAACTTCTAGAGGTGATAAAAAGCACATAAATACTGGCAAAATGTGTCCACAAGAAGTAATGTATCACAGAATAAAATTCTGAGAACAAATAAGAACATTGTGAACAACATCTTTTAAACCAATGTAATGAATTCAATATGTTTTGACATTGCTAGATGGCTTCTGAAGCACACAGATCTGTCATCTCAAACCTTCAGGGTGGCACACTGCCCAGGAATCAAACTTGGGTTGCAGCAGTGAAAGCTCTGAATCTTAGTCCCTTTGAGCCCCACATTGGGCGCCATAAAGGACTCTTATGGTTTAACCCCAGCCAGCAACTAGGACCATGCAGTGCCTCGCCATTCACCCTCAGAAATGGGATAAGGAGAGAATTGAAAGGCAAGGGAGAAATTCGTGGGTTGAGATAAGAATAGTTTAATAGAACAGCAAAAAAAGAGAAAATATAACAATCATAATAACGACAATAATAATAATATTAAAAAGTTATGCACAGTGCAATTGCTCACGAACACCAATAACATACAGCAGATCCCAGAAGAGTGGAGAATCAGACAACAGTTTGCAGCTGAGCACAATTGCACCAAACAGCCAGTCCCAAGAGAAAGAATGCCCTGGTCTTGAACAGACAGTCTGAGGAGGAGAGAGGAAGGGAAGGTGTGGGAAGGGAAGGTACGGGAAGGGAAAGGAAGGGAGAGGAGGGAAGAGGAGGGGAGTGGAGGGGAGGGGAGGGGAGGAGAGGAGAGGAGAGGACAGGACAGGACAGGACAGGAAAACTCGACAGCACTGGAAAATCTGGCTCCAGCTATATAGAGGGCATGACGCTAATATCAGGGAATATATCATTGACCAGCCTGGATGTCATTTTAGATCTTGTACTGTTGTGCTTCCCCCAGCTTCTATGTGCACCTGCAGCTGGAAAGCTGAAAACGTCCTTGGAAACAGTAAAAACAGCAGTGAGTACTTTTCATATCAACTCCAAAACACAGCCTAGCTCCTGGAAAGAAAAAATTAACTCTGTCCCAGGCAAAAGCACGGGAAGTTCAGTGTGTTGTATTGTTCTCATATTAAATCCAAACCAAAAGACTGTGGTAGCTACTAAAAAGAAAAGATTCTAGCTACTATGAAGAAAATTAACTTGATCCCAGCAAAACCAGCACAGAAGTATATACTCTGAACTGATTCATGAAAGATTTGGCAGCAAGCCTACTTTCCCCTTATTCTTATCACCACTTTATGTCAAACACATACACTCCTCTACCCACTTTTCAAGACATCGGTATGATTATGGATTGCACTAAAAGCCCACTGTCCTCCTGAAAACTTACATTAATATTTTAATAAACTGTAATCATAAAATCAGTCCTAGAGTAGAAATAAGTAATGCCTCACTCAGAATTTTCTCAATCTCAGTTTGGCTCAGGTAGAGCCCAAAAAATACACTGATCCAGCAGCAGGACTGAGATCAGAGTTCGGTAGTAATGCTTGCTGTCTGAAATGTCTGAAATATAAATTTGTTGGAGAACACATCCCAGCCATAATACAGAAAACAAACACTCCTCCAACCCCAAATTTTATTCAAAACACATTCTAAAATCAAATTGATTTACATTCAAAGTACTGGCAAATATCATCTTTTTCTTCCAACAATCAATAATTCTGCTTGTCTCAATAAATCAGAATTGGAATGGGACATTTGATTACCTTCTTACAACATGCCGCCTTTTTTCTGTGCAGTCCAGATAGGAAACATCTCTTCATCGAAGAAGGGAGAATGCCAGAGGTTTATAAGGTCAGCTCCTTTTTTTTTTTTTTTTAATTTTTAATAAAAGAAATAAAGAAAATAAAAAAGGAAAAATATACATTCTCTTTTATATACAGCTTATAAAACTTGCTAGTTCGGGTGGTATACAACATGCGTTCTTATGATATAGAGAGGAAATCTGCCTCTTTGTCTCAGTGTCTCTATATTTATATAGTCACTACTCAGCCCTAAAGCTGTTCTTTACATCTCCAGCTAAAATAAATGTCACACACTGCTGAATTGTTATAAAAATAATTTTATTTACAAATATAACAACGATTTAGTAACTTGCTCAGGTTCTCCAAAGGATTTTCAGTCTTTAAAGAGATACATTCCAGCCAGCATATTTCCACTCTCCTTGAATATCATATTGTAAATTCAGCTATTAACCACTTGCCAATAAATGTGTCCAGTCAGTCGCTATGTATTATGATGGATATAAAGAATATTATCAAATATTGAGAAAAGACTCTCTATGAAAGATAGAATTGAACTCTGCTTTTTCACTTTTTATGATGATATTTGGCAGCAACTTTTATCTCATCTTCCAGAGTGCAGTGGGATTTAAACAGGATGAGGAAATGAGAAAAAAAAATTGAGAATGAGATTTAAAATTAAGTAGTATGCGTTGACAATGTAATATGATGATGATGAAATGCAGGATATTTTTGCTTACTGCTTTGCTTTATTATGCAGGATATATTTTTGCATACTTAACAAAGAAAATCCCTCTCCCAATACATACACATACATACATTTTCCCTTTCAAAATCCACAAAGTCAGCAAAATGTTATCAGCTCTACTGTCAATATACAAACAAATAAAAAAGCACTGTATTCTACTGAAAACAAATCTATGCTGTATTTCTAATGGATTTCTTTTTAATGATACTAATTACCCCAAAGAGATCATGAGGTTGGAAAAAAATTCTAGTGAGTAAATTATTGATTGCCTAAAATTTTTTGAAGATTCAATATGGCTCTGACTACAGATGATCTGTTGTGAGATAATTTCAGCTAGTGAAATAATTTCATAAAATCCTTGTGGTGTTCCCAACCAGTACATGAGTAAAGCTAAACTAAATCATTACAACATATCAACCATAACTGATAAATCTCTTCTGCATTACTTGGAATATAATATATGTTTTTATAAACAGGAAAAGGGGCTGAGAGTAAGGTAAGTGAAAAAGAAGGGGGGGAACGTACTTCTGACAGCTTGCTTTCCTGTTTTTTCTAGACAGAAAATACAGCTTTTGTAAATTAAGTATCGACACATGAACCTTGGCTGAAAAATAATAGAATCACAGAATAGAACCATGGAATCATTTTGGTTGGAAGAGACCCTCAAGATCATCAAGTCCAACCATAACCTAATTCTGGCACTAAACCATCTCCCTAAGAACAACCAGTTCTCTGGGCAGCCTGTTCCACTGCTTCACAACCCTTTCTGTGAAGAATTTTTTCCTAATATCCAATTTAAACCTCCCCTGGTGCAACGTGAGGCCATTTACTCTTGTCCTATCACTTGCTACTTGGGAGAAGAGACCAACACCCTCCATGCTACAACCTTCTTTCAGGTAGTTGTAGGGAGCGATAAGGTCTCCCCTCAGCCTCCTTTTCTCAAGGCTAAATGGACCCAGTTCCCTCAACTGTTCCTCATGAGAGTTGTGCTCCAGGCCCCTCACCAGCTTCGCCACCCTCTTCCGCACTCTCTCTAGGACTTCAATGACTTTCTTATGATGAGTGTCCCCAAACTGAACACAGTATTCAAGGAGGCGCCTCACCAGCACCGAGTACAGTGGCACAATCACTCCTCTAGTCCTGCTGGCCACACTATTCCTGATACAAGCCAGGATGCTGGTGGCCTTTTTGGCTACCTGGGCACACTGCTCGCTCATATTCATCCAACTGTTGTTAATAAATGAACTGGTATTAAGTGTGAGGCTAATTAAACATAAATAAAGAAGATAGTAATAAATCTACATAAATAATCTTTGTATTGAGTCAAGGCATATTTACAAAAGCTTTGTCCAGTGTCAAGCACTTTATATATTCAATTTCTGTTCCCTATGTATTCTAATTCTTCAAAAGGAAGAATTTATCAAGGGATTATAAAATCTATTCTGTATGAAAGTTCTTCAGGAGTTCAAAACATTTGGCCTTAAAGGAAGAATGTGGGTAGCTCCTCATGGAGTATTTGTTTTAATGAAGATACGCAGAATAAATTTAAGTTTTCTTTCCTTTTACAGCAAGACGGCAAAAGGCAAAAAGTATGTTCTTAAACTTACAATGAAGGCATTTCAGTAGATATTAAGAAAAGGTCTTTTCCTCCAAAAGAAATACTAGCTTGCAGAAGTCATAGAGGATCGGTAACTACACTGGGTATTCCTCCTTAGAAAAAGTAACAGGATCAATTTTAAAAGGTGAGGAATGCATATATAATGTCAGTCACATGTTGAGCTCTTTATAGTGCTATGAGTAAGGACTTTATATCACAATGGCTAATAATATTAGTTAGGCTGTTTGATGAAAAGTAGAGATTTCTATCTAGTATCAAGGGATTTTAATAGAATAGATAATAGTTTCTGTTCTCCTTTTCTCTTTAGTGAACTCATCATCATGATACCCAATAGCCACATTAAAAAACACAGAAGCCAGAAATTACAATAGTCCTGAAGTCAGACAAGTATCCTTTCAGTTTCTGCCTACAGTACTGTTGGTGACTTGAAGAGTGCAAGGAGCAAGAATATAGTAGATTGATTAAGATTTGCTACTTTAAATTAATGAGTACTATCCTATCTTGGGTCTACTGAGGGAAAACTTTAGCAGACAGACCAGAGTCACGAGGAAGAGAAATATGAGGGATCGATCACTGCCAGCAGGAGAGGAGTGATGGAGAACATCTGTCTCTGTCTCCAGTCCCCTGGGAAGAAGCCAGCCACAGAGCATGGCCCACTTCTGGGGCAGCAGTACAGAGCAGGGATGTGACCAAACAGGAGGCACAAGGCAGGGGATAAGCCTTATTTAGGTGTTGGCACCCAATAGCTGTGGAGGCTTTAGTAACTTCTGCAGATAGAGTTGTTAGTCTTATATGTTCAAAAGGAAAAGAGAGAGAGTGGTAGAGAGGGAAGGAAAACTAAGGTATAAGAGAGAGAGAAAGATATAAAGAAATAGGGGTATAGAAGAAAAAATGAGAGAAGGAAAGAGCCGAGAGAAAGGAAGAAAGAAAAGGGTGAGGGATCCAGCCACTCTTACGGCTCCGCAGCGTGGATGACGAGACTTGTATGATGATGTGTGGCCTCCGGTGTCCCGCGGCGAGGATGCTGGGGTTTGTAGTTCAGGAGCGCAGCGTCCTCCCGTGTCTGGTCCAGTTCCCGCGGCGAGGCTGGTGGGCGGAGAGTCCTTAGGGTGGTGGGTTCCCTACCAGTGCTGTTTTAGATTAGCTTTTTTATAGCTCTGCGAGTAGAGGGAAGTCTGGGGGGAAGGGGTGGTTGCAAAAGATCGACAAGTCTCAACAAGTCCTGGGCCATATTGAACGGTCGCAGCTTTTCCCCTTTGTGTGCCAAGCTGAGCATATCAGAAGATGGAGCTGTGTGCCCTCCGGCACATCCCCCACCTCCGGTATGGGCCAGCCGGCCTGGGCTGTGGCTCATTAGCTTGTCGTTGATGTGTAAATCGCAGTTCACCCTGTACTGAATGTGTCATCTCCTGCTACAATGTTTGAGGCATGATTCCTTTTAGCCTTTGACAATCCTGGGGCTGGAGGAACTAGTTTTGCCACAATACTTCAGCCGTGATCCTTATCAATACACAACAGTTGTATTAACTGAAAAAAACAGAATCAACTAGGATGACTTCTTAATTTTTGTTATGGTGCCATTATAAAATGTAAAACTGTTTTAAATAATTCTGTAGCATAGCAGTTATGTGAAAGAGAGACATCAGGAAAAGATACTAGTACATTTTATTTCTATATCTGGACCTGCCATTCCTCAACTAAACTTAGAACACAAACAGTAGAAAAAAAAATATGGACAAGTTTCAATCATTGATTTATATTAAAAAAATCCTTGAATGGAATTCAGATACAGTCTATTGATAGAGAAATAGTAATTCATGCCGAAGCTGCAAAAAGTGGTGGGGATTTTTGTGTTTTGTTTGTTGTTGTTTTTTTGATGGTTTGGTTTGGTTTGGTTTTGGTTGGGTTTTTTTGGTGGATGTTTGTTTTTTTTTTTGGTTGGTTGATTGGCTTTTGTTTGGTTTGGTTTGGGTTTTTTTGTTGCTCTTGTTTTTGGTTTGGTTGTTGGTTTTGGTTTGGGTTTTTGGGGGGTTTTTTGTTTGGTTGGCTTTTTTATTTGACTTTCTAAATCCCCAAAACCTTTTACAACTCAGGAATTCTTTTATGTCTTTACAGATGACACTAATTGGGACTTGCAAAGATGTATGAGAATTTCAAAGCCAAAATTTAAAACTTCGTTTCAGACCTAGCAGAGCCTGTACATTCAGAAGTCCATAGGCTTGTCAATACTCTCTGTACTCTTCTTATATAATTCTGGGTAAAGAATCCAGTGCAGCAGATTTATGATTCTCTATGATGCAGAACAGGCTTTCTTTTTACAGTTAAGGAGCCAGATTTATGCCCTTATAAGTTATTACAGTAGTTCCTTTTAATTGAATCAGATCCTGCTGAAAAGACAAACATAAAACAGGTTGGAGTGGTGCAAGGTAATCAGAAGCTTGCAGCAATACAGGCTTTTTGAAGAGATTCACTGTTATTGCCTCAACTACTTTAAAAATAAACAAGTGTACAAAGTATTAACATATGTAAAATTCTACATTAAAGTGAGATTGACTCGTTTAGAAGCAGCCTACAGCCAACAAAAAGGCTGCACAGTGGGAGACTTATCCCAGAAAAAAAAACCAACAATTCGCACCTGTTAATTACTCTGAATAGGCTTGCACACAATGCTATGTATGGCACTTATCCATTGTTTAGAAGCAATACTAATGTAATCTCTTACATTATTGTTATAAATGAAATGAAAGCTTACCATGAATCATTTCCCTGCAAATCATCAATTAACTAAGCATTTGCCAGAGGACCCATAAAGTTCCAGTGCATCCTAAAGCTATGTAAATAATGAGTATTTCAGCTTTGCTGACAATCATGATAAGTTTGTTGATGGTATGATTACACAAACTCAGTATTTCAGGAAAATGTCTATTTAAACCATCGCTTGTTATTTAAAAATCTAAAACAGGTTTTTATCAAAAACAACCAAACAAAAAATCACAGAAATTTCGCTTACATTTCCAACACTTTCTAATTAGAAAGTATGTCAATCAAAATTAAAGGTTTTAAAACAATGTTGAAGTAATCTGAACACCAGTCAAAATTTAACCATTTAACTTGAGACACTTGAAACATGTAAGACTTTTACAATTTAATTCTGCTTTTTCACTTTAATGTTTGGACGAACACAAAATTAAGGCATGAAATATTTTGATATTTCTTTCTTTATCAGAATTATTTGACTAAAACTACTTTTCTTACCTGCCCATCTGTGTACCTAAAACATTAATTTGCAGCAGAAGTCTCTAATCTTAAACTGCTAGCACAGTCACTCTGCTAGCAATTTCCAAGGCAAATTCCAGTACTGAAGGATTATCAAATATTGCCCCATTGCTACTCAAAGAGTTTGGCATAAATATACACCCAGGCACTTTAAATATTAAAAATAGTAAATTATATAATCATATTGAGAAACTTATTAGGACAAAATAGAAGTCATAAAGGACAATACACTCTTATGGGGGTTTGATAAAAATTTGGTGTTTGTATGGATCCTGAATATGAACAGGACTGTTCTGATTTTTTAATAGTTAAAAGACAATAAAAAATCAAACTCAACAACAAAACACACACACACAAAACCAAAAACAAACAACCCCCCCTCTACAACAATAACAACAACAAAACCAGCAAAGCCCAGGAGTTTTGGAGGGAGTAGATAGGAATGTAAGAAACTATTATCTTGTCAATATAATAGGCTCAGGCAGGACCTTTCAGTAAAGCATATTTTTATTAACGATTTTGCAAGATCAGGTGTCCTACCTAAGGTAGGTACCCCGAACAGGGCAAAAGCTTATGTTCCCCTAGTCCTGGCCACAAATTCCCTCCCCTGTTCCCCATTGTTTGGGTACTCCAGGATTGACAGCCTACCTGATGCTTCCCGGATGTCTGCCTCAGTTTACCTCGCTCGCTACTCCAATTCTAACAACTCCTTCCACTTATTTATTTATTTACATTTAAGGTATGGTTTCTTGGCTTTCTGGCTACTATCCACCCCTAACTTAACCTTTAACTACAGGAATCAGTTTGCATTAGCATATTTCCAAGATGAGTGCAAAAAGGCTTTGTTTTACATTTAAGGTCCAACAGCCAGATGTCCCTCAGTCCCCACCCGCTGTGTCAGGCCTCAGATCCATGGTCACAAAACCAACATTCCTTCTTCAATAGCTTCTTACAGGAAGAGAACATAGAGATTCCATCTGTCATTTAAAAGCCTTAAAAGTTCAAGATGATATAGTTTAAGCTGATCTTTTCTGTTTATGCAGAGATGAATGATTCTGGAGGCTGATTTATCCTATCTCTATTTCCCTTCCCATCTATATTGGTATTCATTTCCTTTAAAAGCAATTCTCCACTGATTTTAGAGAGTCTCAATAACCCATTTCAACAAGGTCCTTAACATTTAGACTGTTTGTGCTCGGGGAACAGGAGTCCTTCCTGAAATATTTGTACTTACAAATTTGTTTCAGGTGTTCACACAGAAGTCAAGGGATCCTAGGCAATATACTCTCAAATATATTCACCACTGATTTGGATTTACCCTTCTCTTGGATAAGTAATGCTAAGACGTAAGCCTGGTAGTCAGAGTTCACAGCCAATATGATTTCTTTTGCCAAATTATCACTCCTTTTCAGTTGTGTAACTAACAATGAAAAGGCCGTGATTTGTTACTAATCACAGAATGGCAAGGCTGGAAGGGACCTCTTGACTTTACCTTGTCCAGCTCCCTGCTCAAGCAGGATCAGCTTCAGCAGGTTGCCAGGGACTGTGTCCAGTCAAGTTTTGAATATTTCCAGGGATGGAGATTCCACAACCTCCCTGGACAAGCTTTTTCAGTGCTCAACCACCCTTACAGTAAAAATTATTTTCTTGTATTCAGACGTATTTCCCTGTGGTTTTATTTGTGCTAATGATAATTGTAAGCAACAGGTTGTAATTCAATCAATGATCGAGTTTGCTCAAGGACAGATTATATTCAGAAAACCATAAGTGATTCTTATTCCAAGTGGTTTTCTGCAATTATTATGAAGTGGGCTTGTTCTTAGCTGTATTTATAAAATATTCAACTGTAGTAATCGAAATTCCCAATGCTAACAACTTGTCATAGTGCAATCTACATGTATTAAGTAGATTTTTCTGTACTAATATCTTATTGATAAACCAAGGTATAAATAGAAAAATTCTCTATACAGATTTAAACAGGCCAGTGGTATGGCTAATGGTGGTTTTTGCCTGTGGCAAGTGTATTTAATAAGAAGGTAAAATCTCTAGATATGTAGATCTGCGTGTAGTCTGTATCAGTTCTCTTACGGGTTCAAGTAGAACCAGTATTTCATTTCTGACAGAGAGGTTATCAGTGATCTAAAAATTTTTCCAAACTTTTGATTCTGGTTCTACATCTCAAGCAGGTTTCAGTCACCCTCCAGAGGAAAAAACAGAAGTTTGTTTGCATGCCTTCTCCTTTGCCCATTTTTCATCCACTCTTTTCACAATAGTGTAATACCAGACACACCCATCATGCAGGGCTACAAATCACAGTAAGCATACATCTGTCTCAAAATTTATGGGATTTGATGCTTCATTTGATTTTTAAGACATCTCATCAAGATCATTCTTACGTTACTATAAGATTTGAGCTATCATATAGTCCCCTAACATAAGGGGGTTTTATTTGAGACCCTTCAGGAAACTTATTTTGTTCCACTCACAACAGCTGATAAAACAGTAAGGATTCAAATTTCATCAGAAGTTTCCAAAATGCATTTCAGGAAATACTGAACAAATGAACACTCTGTATTTTTCTGCACTACCCAATCAAGAGAACCTCTGCTCTTCTTAACAAAAAGGCAAAGGGAGTCTGAGAATGTGGTTCAAAGATACAATGAATCCAAATCTAGGGGTACTGACTGCAGTATAAGAATGTTGCCGTCACCAGTGTAGAACTAGTGTATGTTTTCTTTGCTACTTCAGATTTGTTAAAAAACCAGCATATTTTGTGTTACATCTTCTCTTGTGTAAACATAGAGTTAGTTTGAGAGCATAATATCAGCAGGAAATCCTTATTATGTTCCTTGGCTAATTAAACATAAATGCAGTCATATGTCTACATCTGATGTGGATCCTGCTGGGCAATACAGCGTGTAGAAAACTAGTATTAATAACTGTGGAACCATAGTCTGAAAGAATGCACATAGGAAAGAAATTGCTGAACATATAAGATGCTTTTGTCTCAAGTATCTGCTGTCTAATTTTGAAGAAAAAATATTGGAAAATATCTCCCCAAGCTGGTAAGATCCCCTGGCCATGACCTGCTATTGGTCCTTAGTGTTGGCAGGGAAGAGGTAGGAAAAAGAAGTCTTAAGGCAATCAAAAGAGATTTCAGAGATTTGGGGCAGCTGATCAACAGCTCAGGTGGTTTTCTCCTCCATCCTTTCAGTAGCAGGCAGGAATACAGAATGGAACAGGCAGGCCCAACTAATCAACATGTGGCTCCATGACTGGTGTCATCAATAGAACTTCAGGTTTTTTGACCATGGGATGGTCAGTCCTTCACCAGGTCTTCTGACATCTGATGGGATGCACCTGTCTCAGAAGGGGAAAAGGGTGTTTGTTCAGGGGTTAGCAAGGCTCATTGGTAGGGCTTTAAACTAGATTGGAAGGGAGAAGAGGATAGGACTAGGCCTGTCACTGATGGGCAGTGGGATGGCATACCGAAGCTTGAGGAGATGCATGACAGTGAGATTCCTCAGGCTGCACTACGTGGTGAAGGGCACAATCAAGCACACTTGAAGTGCTTCTACACTAATGTGTGTAGTATGAGGAAAAAGCAAGATGAACCAGAAGTCTTGGCCCAGTCCTGGGGGTACAATATAATTGGCATTAGTGAAACCTGGTGTGATGAATCCTGTGACTGGTGTGCCATGATGGATGGCTACAGGCTATTCAGAAGGGATAGGCAGGGTAGGAGAGGTGCGGGGGTGGCATTGTATGTAGCGGAGGGGCTAGAATACATGGAGCTGGCAGTTGGTGATGGCAAATTTGAGAGCCTCTGGGTAAGGATTAAGGGTCAGACAAATAAAGTGGATATCATTGTGGGAGCCTACTATAGGCCACCCAGCCAAGATGATGACACTGATGAGTTATTCTTTAAACAACTAAGCAAAGCCTCCAAGTCATCTGCCCTTGTCCTTGTGGGTGACTTCAACTTGCCAGTTGTCAACTGGGAGTATCACACAGCTGGCACCAACAGGCCCAGAAGATTCCTAAAGCATCTGGATGATAACTTCTTGGTACTGGTACTAAGGGAACCAACCAGGAAAGGTGCCTTCCTAGACTTGCTACTCACTAAGAGAGAGGGTCTTGTGGGAGAAGTGGAGATTGGTGGCTGCCTTGGCCACAGTGACCACAAAGCAGTCAGGTTCAAAATCTCTGCTAATGGGAGGAAAAGTGACACCAAGACCTCAACACTGGATATGAGGAGACCAGACTTCAGGTTGCTCAGAGAACTACTTAGTAAGATTATCTGCAAAGAAGCTTTTGAAAGTGCTGGGGTTCATCAGTGTTGGTTGCTTTTTAAGCACCATCTACTAAAAGCACAGGACCAGGCAATTCCAAAATGCTGAAAATTTAGCAGGTGAGGCAAAAAGCCAGCTTGGTTAAGCAGGGATCTTCTTCTTGAAATAAGGCAAAAAAAGAAATTATATGGTCAGTGGAAGCAAGATCAGGTGCCATGGGAGGACTGGAGAGGTGCTGCTCACCACTGTAGGGAGAAATTCGTGATGCCAAAGCTCAGTTAGAATTGAAGCTGGCCAATACTTTGAAGGACAATAAAACAGGATTTAAAAAATATATTAATGGTAAAAGGCAAACTAGAAATAACATTGGCCCTTTACTTGATGAGAATGGTCACCTTATTAACAGGGACATAGACAAAGCCAAAATGTTTAATGCTTTCTTCACCTCAGTCTTCAACACTGAAGATAGACTTGGGGGCGCCCATAACCCTGGGTAAGAGAACCATGGCTGTGTGAACAATAAACTCCCAATCAATCCGGAACTTGTACAGGATTTGCTACTCCAGCTAGATCTCTACAAGTCGATGGGGCCTGAAGGGATTCATCCAAGGGTACTTTAATAGCTGGCTGGTGTCATAGTGAGACCTCTTTCTGTGATTTTTCAACACTCCTGGGAATCTGGAGAGGTCCCAGATGACTGGAAGCTGGCAAATGCTGTCCCAATCTACAAGAAGGGCAACAGAGATGACGCTGGAAACTACAGGTCCTTCAGCCTCACATCTGTGCCTGGCAAAATCATGGATATCGTTATGGGAGTTATTGAAAAACATTTGAATGACAACACAGTCATTGGTCCCAGCCAGCACGGGTTCATGAGGAGAAAGTCTTGCTTAACAAACTTAATTTCTTTCTACGACAAGGTTACCCACCTAGTTGACCAAGGGAAGCCTGGCGATGTGAAGTGTTCCTGCTCTGGCAGGGGGATTGGACTATATGATCTTTTGAGGTCCCTTCCAATCCCTAACATTCTGTGATTCTGTGATTCTGTGATTTTTGGATTTCAGTAAAGCTTTTCATACTGTCTCTCACAATATCCTCCTAGACAAAATGGCCAGCGTAGAGTTGGATAAATGCACAATGCAGTGAGTGAGCAATTGACTGATGGGCCAGGCTCAAAGAGTTCTAGTAAATGGAGTTATGTAGGGCTAGCAAACAGCCACTAGCAGGGTTCCACAGGGATCCATCTTAGGGCCGGCACTCTTCAATGTCTTCATAAATGACTTGGACTCAGGACTTGAGGGAATACTAAGTTCATCAATGACACAAAATTGGAAGGAGCTGTTGACACTGTCAAGGGCAGAGAGGCCATGCAGAGGGATCTGGACAAACTGGAGAACTGGGCAATCACCAGCCTCATGAAGTTCAACAAGGGCAAATGCCGGATTTTGCACGTGGGACATGGCAATCCTGGCTGTACATACAGACTGGAGAACAAGATCCTGGAGAGCAGCTCTGAGGAGAGGGATCTGGGGCTTCTGGTCCATGGCAAGTGTCATGGTTTGATCGTGGGAAGACAATCAAAAACTGCGGCAGATGTATTTTCCTTAACCCTCTTCCCCGTCCTGTTTTTCGCCCCTCTCCTCGCCCTTTTTCACTAAGGACAGGCGATTTTGAGAGGAAAGGAAAAGAAGAACAGAGAGAAGAAAGCTGGAAAATTTGAAAACGTTTTACTAATGCTACTAAGTAAACATAGAGAAAAATAAATCAGAACAAATATTATAGAACCAGTCTTGCAATTCCCAGCAGCTAGTCTGGCAGGATCCTTCAGCCAACCGGAACTAGATTCAGTCTGTCACGAGGCCTCAGCTTGCAGGGACAGCCACGAGGCCTCAGCTTGCAGGGACAGCAGAAAAACGCAGAGATGAAGCAAAGCAGCAGGAGACCCAGCAGAAGAGAGAGTCCTTCCGGTCCACCTTTTATATCCAGGAAGTCGTGAATGGGATGGAATACTCCAATTGGTCAATTCATGGTCACCTGACTCAGACCACCTCCTCTCGTTGCTCCCCACAATGACCCAGGACAGGAGGTTGAACATGAGCCAAGAGTGTGCCCTGGCAGCCAAGAGGGCCAACCGTGTCCTGGGGTGCATCAAGCACAGCTGGGCGAGGGAGGTGATTGTCCCGCTCTAGTTTGCACTCATGTGGCCTCACCTGGAGCACTGTGTGCAGTTCTGGGTGCCACAGTATAAAAAGGATACAAAGCTCCTGGAGAGCATCCAAGAAGAGGACTACAAAGTTGGTGAAGGGTTTGGAGGGGAAGTCATATGAGCAGTGGCTAAAGTCTTTGGTTTGTTCAGCCTGGAGAAGAGGAAACTGAGAGGAGACCTCAGTGCAGTCTACAGCTTCCTCACAAGGGGAGGAGGAAGGGCAGGCGCCGATCTCTCTGGTGACCAATGACAAAACCCAAGGGAATGGCAGGAAGATGTGCCAGGGGAGGTTTAGCTTGGAAATTAGGAAAAGGTTCTTCACCCAGAGGGTCGTGGAGCACTGGAACAGACTTCCTAGGGAGGAAGTCACAGTCCCAAGTCTGACAGTGTTCAAGAAGAGACTAGACGATGCCCTCAGACACATGGTGTGAACTGTGGGGTTGTCATATGCAGGGACAGGAATCGGACTCGATGATCCTTATGGGTCCCTTCCAACTCAGGACATTCTATGATTCTAAAAAATTTATAATGCGCAAGAATAAGGAAAGAATAATGATAGGAAAAATCTGATCTACTGCCAAGCATTTTCCAGAGCTATCTGCGTCAGATCAACAGTATAATAACTTAATTGTTAGAATCTGTTTGTTAAATCATTCCGAGTTCAAATTTGATCCACCTAGCCTCACTAATATTACTGGGTTTTCTTTCAGTCATCCTTCAGTATTCCACTTCTATCTCTCTTGTTAAGGTGCCTAGGATAAAGGTCCTATAGCTTTCAGGGTTTTGTTCTGTACATGGCCTGAGACAGTATCATGCTATCTTAAAAAGGTCTCCTTGGGGACAAACAATGCAGAGTGCTCATTATCTCTTGCATGTCAATAACCAGAATGCCCTTGCAACTTTTTCACAGGTGGTTCTGGTATCTTTGAACTTGGGGCATTGTGAATCAGCTGCACTTGTGTGAGAGCACTGAGATGTTTACGCCAATGAGCACTGCATGAGAAAGCACAAAATCTGCCTACACATGGACAGAAAAACCTAGGAGACTCTTGGGTTTCCTGAGGCTAAACCAGTTTAAATTAGTTTTGAGTATTTTGCAGATTGTCAATTGTTCATCTCTATAGGGTGCAGATAGAGCTGGATGGCCATCTGTCCCTTGTTTCACCTGCCAGCAATCAGCCATTTGGCAGGGCTAAAGCGAAGAACATCTCCATTATATTTAAAGACACACTGGACATTTTACTGGGAAATTCCTGCCAGCAGTTCTATATTTAGGAAACATCTGAGTAGCAGGAAGATGCAAAACTGAATGTATGTGGGGTGCTTCAGAATCAACTACAAGTCCGAAGAAAAAGTTGAAATAAACATAGAAGCTTTTCAAGGATTTTAGAAGGTTAGTAAATGTATTTACATTGTAATTTTGTCCTTCCATTTTACAAGTCAAGCCAAACGTATAATTAGATTATTATTAAATAAGTGGGTTCTCCAAATGGCATGACATAAATCTTTAGAAATCTTCATCTTCTGACTCAGCAAATCTCCTTTCCATAATGAAGTAAGGCTAAGTCAAACAATAATCAAACAGTACAATTGGTATTAATTTCTGAGCTTTGTTACCAGACCTGCAAAGGAAAAAAACAACCCACCTCCTCCAGCACAAAAAAAAATAAAAAAAAAAAAAATCAAAGTACTGCTGAATATTGCTGAAACTTCAGATTACTTGTCCATCAGGACATAATCCCAAAGATCAATGTTTGCCTGTATCTCCTGTCAGAATCAGAGAAAAATGTATTCCTCATTGCCCCTGAGTTTCAAAACCACAAACAAATTTGGATACCCATGCATTAATGAAAGATACAAAACTTAGTTGTAGCTGGCAACAAACATAAAGCAAACACATAGGAGACTCACCATCCAGTGAACATTCAACAGCAGAGGTTTCAAGGGACCATTGTGTTGGATTTAGGCATTTAAGTCACCTCGGTCTTGAGTAAACTTCAACAGTATTTCCCATGGCTTATCCAAAGCATTTCTTAGACAAATGCTTCCTGTGAATCATTTAAAAAAATGGCCCATCCAAGAGTTGCTCTTTCCACAATAGTCAAACTATTTAAATACATTTTCCATAAATTTCCAGTCTAGTTTAAAATTCTTTCCCCAATACATGTGACAGCTGATGAGCATAGCACACTGTTATATTATGGCAAACAATATTTCTCTTTAAAAGAGAAACACACACATTACTTCTTGTGGCTTAAATTTCCTTGCCATTCCTGGACATTTCTGAGAATTTTTTTAGAGTTCTCATGAACTTCTCTTAGGTCCTGGAAGTTGCCACTTCCTCTATCTGATCTGATCAAGTTTGCAGAATAAAAACTTTTTTTCTTTTTCTTTTCTTTCTTTCTAGTCTTAAAGGGATTGGGTAAATGATCCCTGCTTTTTTAAAGTTACAGCAACCTACGTTAGAGGCTTTCCCAGGCATGTGATTATGTGATCAAAGTTACCAAAGAAATGAACCACTGCTTAGTCACTAAAATTATTAACTCAAAGTAACCAAAATTCCTGTTCATTAGTTCAGCTGTTTAACTCATGTACTATCCTTCTGCTTTTAATTTGTGAACACAGAGATATAGCTGCCACCAGTGGTTAAGATCCTTTTATCACAGTTATTGGCTTACTAACATTAATAATGAAAACGAAAATCCCTAGATGAAAAAAAAAAAAAAAGCCAAACTCCAAACCTGTTCAACAAGTCTTCCAGATGACACTATGACACTTAGAATTAACAGTATCTGAATGATTATGCTGGCTGATAGCCCAGAAATGTAAGTTGAAGGTTTATGCAAGGCTGATGAGCAGTAAGTTTGAAGCCAGTTTTGATAAAATGGTGCATCATTACTGTATAATATTAGGTTTTGAATATAATCCTATAAGAAGATTTAGAAATTTGATGACAAAATCCGAAATATTCAGTCAATTTAAAAGTCATGGAATATGTATTAAGCATTTGAAGGATGTTGATTTAGTTTCTTTTGAGTGATGACTGCATTAATTAAAACATCACCATTAATAATGATGTAATCTCATTACAAATAACAACTGATGTTTAGATACTAAAACTAAATGCTGAACCTTAAATTAAAAGACCACTTTGGAAATTTAGTTTCCTGTGACCCACATTTATAGCTAAGTTAAAAGGTCTCCAATTCTAGTTTGGATTGTTTTTTTCTTGCATCATTATAAACTAGACTGCCCGTAAGCATGAAACCAAAATTGTGCTTTGC
Organism: Caloenas nicobarica; assembly: GCF_036013445.1. NCBI lineage: Eukaryota > Metazoa > Chordata > Aves > Columbiformes > Columbidae > Caloenas > Caloenas nicobarica. The sequence continues at coordinate 45,862,482 of NC_088249.1, forward strand.
TACTAGCAAAAAATGGCCTTTATTATCATTAGCATCCATTTAGAATAGGGTGGTACAGACATTCTGTTTTTCAAAACACTTTAATAGTAAATACAAGCAATAAATTTTTATAGTGAAATCTAATAGAATAATGCAACTAGCCTATAGCTCTTAATATTCACCATCACTACTTAACCTCCTTGTACTAAACATCTTTGGTTTGCACACTGCAAACATCAAGAATAAGTTTTAACAAAAGTGTTAGAAGTACAGACATGATTAAATAGTTTCAGCAGCTGGCGCAAAAAGTTTAAATTATATTGTTTCATGCGTTACTGAAACAAATAATATGTTACGGACTTCATTTATTGAACTTTTTTGACAGGAAAAAATCACAGAATAGATTTTGCACAAGCAGAAGAAAACAGAAAATTGAGAGCTTTGAAATAAGACAGAAAATGAGAACATTTTATGATACGACCACAACTGCAATTTTAGCAATTTATTTTTCAACAACATAAAGGGGAATAAAGAGACTCCTTGTTATGTATATATGCAATCCACATTTGTGTTATATTAGTTTTATTTTATTACTTTAAAAAATAGCAAGAGATAAAAAATAAATTAGATTCTCCTCAGTGCTGACATCCATTCTTGTGGCATTGTCAGGAAGCTGATTATTGCTCTCTAGGATTTTTCAGCTAATTGATACCAGTCACAGGAGACTGCATATAAACTGAGGTGTATCAGAGCTTCTTAGCCTCCAGTCACCCTTCTTGCTCCAACTGTTTAGCAATGTTTTCACTGAGAATGGCTTGTGGGTGAATACTTGTGTTGATTTGATGGGTGAACAGTCATAGCATATACCACATGAATAAATTACATGGGCCAAACACATGCTTTCTGTAATTCCATTAGAATAGATATGCTTACACAAGGGATCAAAGTAGTTTGCTGGTGGATAAGTGTACACAAGGGCAGTAAATTACCACGGTACCTTCCTTCCCTGAAGATAAAAAAATTGAAATAGAAAGTCATTCCAAGGTTGGAAAAAAAAAAGATTTAACCAGACAGTACTTGAAAAGGTCTGGTGCTCACTTTAGGACTGTTTTGGACAAATATACATATTTACATGTCTCTTCGGACTTTTTTATTCATAATTACAGCATCAATTTCAGTTTCCAAAGAATAAGAGCAATAAACCCATCATCACAGACACTATCATAATCGTGTTTTCTTTGTATGCTCTTTATTTGGTTTATCTATTATTAGCCAATTTTGTCGATAGACTTACACAACCTAGTCAAAGTATAATATAAGAAGTAGAATGTTAAGAAAATCAAGCAACTTTGCCTGAAACTTGGGTCTTGTGAACTCAGTTAATTCTACACATTCATGTGCCTTTTGATGCAGTTCCCATACCAGGAACTTTCTGTCATATATATATATATACAAATAACAAATACTGTTGGAGCATTTTATCAAAAGTGTAGCAAATAGTAGTGTGAGACTTTAGAGGAGGGGACAGTGATTTTATTGAAAACAAAAACTGGAACAAAATAGATTTCCCTTACTCTTACTCTCACTCTCACTCTCACTGTTCCATACTCACAAATATCAGAACTCTGTGTGGTGTCCAAGAAGTCTGTCCTGCTGCCAGGTACCATAGCAAGGGTCTTTAGTCTGTCCAGCCACAGTCAGGCACCATGATGCTTATGTCCACATGTGGGGTCCAGAATCTGTCACATGACAAGAGGGACAAAGGATACCAGTTGTTTTGTCCTCAAATGTCCTAGGTACTTCTTAGTTTGGTGACAATGTGCAGGTTTGGCATATGTAATTTTGTATCATCTTGGAGCTGATGATGATTGGTGTGTCTGTCCTGTCCCAGCTTCACCACACATCAGCAGTCCATACTGCTCTTTGCCTTCACATTTTGGTGTCTTGTAAAACTTCGAGTATATGTGCTTGTCTCTTGACAGTGCTCTGTGGCCATCTATTACCTAGCAGCTGCAGTGTGACCTCTGGTTGCTTCTATATTTGGCTTGATTCAAAATGTGTTGGAATCAGAGAGAACCCTCATATAATGAAAGATTGAGTCAGATCCACACTGCAAAAAAGTTACTTGTTGCCTGACTGGGATAAATTAGACAACTGATCGGTGTCATTCCAGAACCCTCTAAATAGGCTCCACAGAGTTATTAAGCCCCCTACCTTAAATTTAGGCTTTGACACTTGCATCTTATGTAACCTTAATTTAACTAAAAACAAATGAAAAAACTCCTTTCATTTCTTTCTCTCCTGAGCTGATGGTCTACTGCATCTTAAAGAGATCAGTTCTGTCCTTTTGTCATTTTAGCTCATCCATCAGTCATTACCAGCTTAGAAACATCACTTTCTTTTTTCCACTAGTTTACTATTCTGAGAGTGATGTACTAGAGGACAGAGAGAAGGAGACAGGCTAATTTTCATAAGCTATAACATCAAAAGTTGGAAAGGAATTGTTTTGTTTCTGTAATAAAACAGTTATGGTAAACTGACATGGGAGAAACAAAGTATATGAAACTTCCAAGTTTCTTTTTGAAGACAGAGAAAGAAGACAAGGAGAAAAAGAACAGAGACTTAGCTTGATGTTGAAAATATGGAAGGGCCAAATATTTTATTGGTGTAACTGGGCATAGCTCAACAGAATTTCAGTAGAAGTCTGTGTATTTAATAGTATCTACCTTTCAGACACACAAAATACTTAGTTTATTCTGCTTTAAATTAATGGGACTAGACGTAGTACACAGTCTATACCAGACAAAGCTATAGTAATAGTGAAAAAAAGAGTTTGAAGAGATACAAAGGCTACATAAAGGCTACATAAAGAGATACAAAGGCTACATGGTAAAGGGCCATAAATCCTCTTTATATTAGAGGCCGGGAAGGAGAAAAGTACTATTAGTGTGCAAGTGCTGCATGAAAAATTGATTATTTTCAGCAGTAATGAAACAAGGTCATGATCTCAACTAATCCAAAGTTCCTTCCCAGCTTTGCTCTCTGACTAATCTGCCAGTTTAAAGTTTTATGTTACTCTCAGTCCTCGGATCTCGTTTAGTAAGTTTTCAGTACAACGTAACTTTAGTTTACATCATCATTAAATAAATTTCTAATTTATGCTAATATGCTCATTAGAGAGATCTGAAAATGTCTATTGAAAAAATTTTTGCCTGAAAATTATTTTTTGACAAAAAAGGATAACTATACATTCATATATATATCTGTGCTATATAATGCATAACAAGTCTTGAGATAGAATCATTTCTGAGAAATCAAAATTTTATTTCTATTTTGGTTTTCCATGTTTTAGACATTACATTTGTTATAAGCAGATAAGTGTGTTAGCTGTATTTATTTAATAACTATTGAGATTTTGAATTTAGTTGAATAAGACCCAATGTAAACCAGAAACCTTACCTGCATATGCAATTAAATAGGGAGACAGTACCTTGATGTAGTACTTCTGATTACAGTGGAGTCATGATTGAATTTGACTCAAATGATGTGAAAGTCATACATTAATAGCATAATATTGCTATGCTCTACTCTTTTAACATACATATCAGAGACAGGGAAAAATACTAAGGGAATCATCTTCATCAGCTTTTATCTTATATTTCTCCCTTTCTTGGCTTGTTTATCCCACTGTTTAATTTATTATCTTTATTAAGCAACAAATTCATCAACTGCAAAACACCTATTTTAGACTGAAACGAGGCTAACATCTTAAACGAGCACCTGTGTCCATGCTGCTTTTCTGTTCCACCATTTGAGTTTTTTGTTTTTTTTTTTTTTTTGGTAGGACTACTCAGCTGAATGCATTGACCCTTATTCAGAAATCCCAGGGAGCCTGAAAAGCAGCTTTCAGAATGGGGGGGAGTAGCATCTGCCTGGAAATTAAACAGTCTTCTAGTTGGTGAGTTCAGGTAGCTTCTTCCTGAAGAACACTGCATTTGTGTCAAAAGGAAATTCTCGTTAAATGTGAATTTCAGATGTAGCTGCTTTTCAAAACTGAAGAGTCATGCAACATCAGTGTGTCTTTTAACCCAGTCTCAATGCTTTCTCTTCAATTTGTTACAGTTTATGGAAATTACAAATGAGATGTGAGAAGAAAGGGAAAAGAGATATTTTCTTGCAAGCTTTAACATCCTGTTAGCAAGCTCTCTAGAAAGAGCTGAGAAATTTTGAGAGAATCATTTAAGTTGGAAGACACCCTCAGGATCACCAAGTCCAACCATAACCTAATTCTAGCACTAAACCATGTCCCTAAGAACCTCGTCTAAATGCCTTTTAAACACCTCCAGAGATGGTGACACCACCACTTCTCTGGGCAGCCTGTTCCTATGCCTGATAACCCTTTCCATGAAGAACTTTTTTCCTAATAACCAATCTAAACCTCACGTGGTGCAACTTGAGGCCATTTCCTCTTGTCCTATCACTTGCTGCTTGGGAGAAGAGACCAACACCCTCCATGCTACAACCTCCTTTCAGGTAGTTGTAGAGAGTGATAAGTCTCCCCTCAGCCTCCTTTTCTCAAGGCTAAACAGACCCAGTTCCCTCAACCATTCCTCATGAGACTTGTGCTCCAGGCCCCTCACCAGCTTCGTCACCCTCCTCCGCACTCTCTCTAGGAGTTCAATGACTTTCTTATGATAAGGGTCCCCAAACTGAACACAGTATTCAAGGAGGCGCCTCACCAGCACCGAGTACAGTGGCAGAATCACTTCTCTGGTCCTGCTGGCCACACTATTCCTGATACAAGCCAGGATGCTGGTAGCCTTTTTGGACACCTGGACACACTGCTGGCTCATGTTCAGCCAGCTGTCAGTCAACAACCGCAGATCCTTTTCTGCCAGGTAGCTTTCCAGCCACTCTTCCCTGAACCTGTAGCGTCGCATGGGGTTGTTGTGACCCAAGTGCAGGACCCAGCACTGGGCCTTCTTAAACCTCATACAATTGGCCTCAGCCCAACGATCCAGCTGGTCCAGATCCATCTGTATGGCCTTCCTACCCTCCAGCAGATCAACATTCCCACACCATTTGGTGTCGTCTGCAACCCTACTAAGGGCGCACTCAATCCTCTCATCCAGATCATTGATACAGAGATTAAACACAACTGGCCTCAATACTGAGCACTGGGGAACACTACTTGTGACTGGCCACCAACTGGATTTGGCTCCATTCACCACAGGACAGGATAGATATTTTTTTCTCCTTCCCTCCAAATTCTTTGTTACTAAAAATAAATTGCATGAAGATACACAGTTTCATAGAAAATCACTCTGCAATAAAAAGTACACATTATAGAGTGTCAATGCATGTGATAACATGCATAATTCACCTCTGGGGAGTATGTAATTAGAAAATTAACCTTTTACATTTTTCTCCTTAATCAGCTGCAACAAATGACTACAGAATAACACATTAGCCCCTGCATTTACTGTATTTACATGCTATTAATAAAGAACTGTCTATGCTTGAAGAGAGAAGAATTGAGCTTGAGTCTATGAAAAGTACAGTGGTTTAGAGGCATGATGACTTTTGGTATTCTTTTTTTCTTTTCCTTTCATTTTGGCAAAGGTGCATTACCAACTCCAGGTATCCTAAGGACCTGTCAGAGCATCTCAACTTTTCCTGTTTTCAGGAACAAATGCATTTGTCTTGTATTGTATCTTTCTACCATGGTGATCTCTGCTTTGAATGGACTTAACATAAAAGTGCCATGTACTACATTTAGTACCAACCATACTTACTTCTTTTTTTTGAATATTTTTCTAATAAGAAACAGATTGACACCAATTTCATTATGAAAGACTTGTCTACAAGTAATGATGTACTTTAATAACTATGAACTTTATCTGAAATTACTCACAATAAAATTGAAGTCTCCATATCTGACTACCAGTATCTAGATTATTTTTGTTCCTGTATTGTCAGCCATACAAAACCTCATGTCTGTGGTGGTCTCAGAGGAATTTAGGACAACGACAGGAGATATAAATGCCAATCGTGCAATCCTCTCTTTCAGGGTGAGTTATACGTTATGTTATCATCTGTCAGAAATGACAACAGGTATGAGAGGACCTTCTCCTTTTTCCCAGGTACTGAACCAACACAGTTTCTGTCATTCTGAAGAACATTATTGCCCTTCAACAAGAAAGATACATATTAATTTTCACAGAAAATTTGATAGAGTTTCACTAGTGAGTGGAAAAAAGTCAAAATGACAAGCAGCAGTCAGCTTTTGCAATAATAAAGAACAGTTCTGGAAGATGTAGGGATCACAGTATTACCGTAACTGAAATTGTCCCATGTCCCTCACAGTAGGCAAAACGGAATAATTGGGAAAAATGCTTTGACTGTCACTCTTCAGAATAACTAATGCCTCACTGGTGATTCTTTTTTTAGCAGGAAAATGTAGAAGTCAGTAACAAGCCAAACTCAATAGCTATGCTTCTATGTCTGGGTCATGGAATTATGAAGAAATTTGTCCTTTCTGAGCTTCAATTTCCATGTCTATGAAGTTAGGATAATTATAATCCTTTATTTCACAGGAGTCTTAATTTACTGAATGCATTAGTGTTTATAAAATGTTGAGTTATAACAGGGATCTGCATCATAGGCATCTTAGAAACCATAAATAAATTGTGGTTCTATAGACAGTCTTTCTTGCCTCTGTTATGCCTGGAGAATACTCCACAAAATTCCTCCTTATACAGTTATCTGGGATGCCTTATTCTGATTTTGTACTTCACTTACACTACTTCCGAGTTTTTTTCTTAGAAACATGAGCAGAATCTGGCTCATTGGGCTTGAAAGGATTAATTGTACATATCTAAGCTAGCTTCACATTCTGCTCTTGAAGGTGTTGCACTGTGCATAAATCACAGTGACTTGAAAGAGAGGGTTCAAGAGGCCCCTTTTCAGAGTTAAGTTCCCATGAAAGGAGGAGTCCCAGCCCTCAATCTTAGGATTTTATCATCTTGTTAATCAGTGAGGCTTAACATGTGATAATCACTAGAAAAAGCATAGTGGTGAAGTACAACCATCTCTTCTTTCTCCTGTGACAGAATTTTAAATATCAGGCAGCTACATTTGTGCTTTTCAAGGTGTCTTATTCTGCTGGTGCATCAGGACGTTTCCTGATGGGAACTAGATCAGGCTCCTCAGGCAGCCTCATGCAAAGGAAGTAAAAGCTTTGTCCATTTTCCACCCCTATGGTGGCATGCCCTTCAGAGTGCAAATGTACGGAAAGGCTAAGGTGGATCTTAAGCAGAGCATTTGCCAGTACACTGACTTTTATCACGATTCTGCAACAATGTCGGTACACATTCACCTAAGTACCTGGTGAATAGAGATGTAAGTACACTGCATGTATGTGTAAATGCATGCAGAATCACAGTGTGTCTTAGGTATATGTTGGGTGATACTATATACATCTATACACCTATACATGCATGTTTGTTATTATCTCCGTGTAAACAATACTTAAAAATACAAACAACAATCTTCTTCTGTGGACAGGGGACATATTCCACCAGATTATAGCAATTTAAGATCAATCAGGGTGTTGGTTTCATCTACTTGACAGTGCATAACCCAAATATAGCATGACAGGCCTAAAATAAATCTATTCATTTTGTTTGCAGCTTGTTTTTTTCCCCTGGGATATTTGAAGTCAGTTGTTATCATCATATTCAATAATACTCTCTTTCTTTCTTGTAGAGGATCGAAATGCAGAAACAACGCTTAAAAAGTGATCTTCTGGAGTGTATTTTATAATCTTTGTGGGTTATTGTGCTGGGTCGGTCAGGATGGGGTTAATGTCTACGCTGCCAGGACATCTGGGTGTTCTGTCACACATCCGCTCTCTTTCTCTCTGGAGGTTCCAGTTCGGGAGGGGTTGAGCCAGGGGGCGGGCGGTAGGGCTGCGCTTCGGTAGGGATCGCGTGGCTCCGGTGGGGACCATGGGTCTGTCTCTTGGTATTTGGGGTGCGAGTGGGGACTGGGGGCAGGGGAGGGGTAAGGCAGCGGCGGTTTCAGCGCTGACTGCTACAGCGGCGAGCAGCCAGGTGGGAAACGCATCTACGCGGCGCGGGGGCGGTCACGCGGCGCTGCGTGCCCACCGCTTTGTAGGTTCCTTTGTCACTGCTGTTAAGTGTTTGTTCGTCCTTCCCTGTTTTCTCCTTGCTGCCCCATTAAATCCCATTAAATTATTTTTTACCCCAATTCACGAGGTTTTGCCTTTGTTGTGTGGTTGGTGTTTGTTGGTTGTTGTTTTGTTTGTTTTTTAATTGTCTCCATGCCACCGGGGGCGGCGGAGGGGTGAGCGAGCGCCACGTGGCTTTAGCTGCCGGCTGGGGGGCCCGGGGCTGAACTACGACAGTTACGATGTAGTCTCACATTTTTAACCAGAAGACTATAGATGGGTCATCTCATTTTAAATGTCTTGGGTGAAAATAGAGCTTATAGAATATGATCTAGTATATTGTACTGATAGGTATTTTTAAACTTAAGTACTTCAATGTAACTGTAATTGCTGAAGCACTTAGGCAGATGCTGACCTGGTTTTTTGTTTTACAATTGCGTAACAGAGAATATTAGCTGTTTTGTGTAATTTTTGGAATAACAATGGGCCAGATCTATTTCCCCACAGAACTTAAAGGTCAGCCCTGATATAATCTGCTGTCTGTAAGGGTCTGAGAAAAATATAATAGTAAGTCCTGTCATTCAGTACCTGTTAAAGAATAGACTACCTTAGCTTATTGAAACCTGGAGAAAATGAACTTCTCTAACAGTTCTTAAACAACAGAAATGCTTCCACTGAGACTTGCATTGCAAATTTGATTTTATTTAATTAACCAAATCAAAGTAACAATCTGCTTTATTGAGACAGCAAGCTGAATAGTCATTATAGTTGGTAACTTGTTTAGTAGATTGTCAACAAATGAGCTATTCTGAGTGCTATTACTACTGTTCATTTAATTGAAATATGGAGTAAGAGTACAGTTCATGTACAAGAACACTTTTTAATCTTCTAATACTGCATGCGTCAAATTCCTATCATTATATCAAAGTGCTATGCATTTTTACTAGCAGGAGAATAAATAACCTTGATGATAATAGATGAATGCTAAACATTTTAGAAGTTCAGATAACCCTTCAGGTTGTGATACCTTCATTTACTTTGTTCTTATTTTCTTTTCAGAGAAAGATGAGAAATTGATGAAATCAAGACATAGCCTAGGATATTAATTTCAGTCCTCTCCAGAAAAAAGAACAGAGATACCAATGTAAAAAATGACACCTAGAGTTGAAAAGGCTCTTAAAATTTTAAGTTTTTAATATATCCAATCCAATTCATCTAGTTACGATTAACTATTTTGTCAGACCTAGAAGTACTATATTTAATTTAATATCTTTCGCAGCCGTTGCAAAAATACTAAAGGTCCCAGAAAGCTTAGTGTAAAGAACAGGCTCACAGGACATATAAATGCAATCTAGTAGTGTCTTTGAAAATTGAAAGTCCTTGTGACTTATATTCCTTAGCTCGTACTGTGATATTTGTGCAAAGGGAACGTTTTTTAACACTGTTATGAGTCAAATGACAAACATCAATCTTCTACAGACTAAGAAGATAAAATTAAAGTCATGTTTTTTTCTTTTATTAATATCTAAAATCACTAATATTATTAATACTCTATTGATGCCTGTTATTGGACCACCAGATAAAGCTGATTTGACCTGTAATACAGACATGTGAAGTAATTTCTGTCAAATTAGCCAATGCATGTAGTCCAGAGTTTGTTCTCTCTAGAAGACAGCAGTTGATACCTGAAGAGTTATAGTGACACAAACACAGAGTGGTATAAAGCCTGTTAGAATAAAATTCACCAGTCAAGAGGGTGTTCTGTTTGTATTTTGTTTAGTTTAGCTTGTTTGGTTTTTTTGTTTGGGGTTTTATGGTTTGGGTTTTTTTAAACAGTATTTGAAATTCAAGTTCAGCAGCTCTTTGCAACAGCTGTATGAATTCTGTCAGTCTCCAATATTTCCTGCATGCATCTTGAAGTGCATGTTCTGTCAGGGACACTTGTTAGCCTTCCTTGAAATTACCTCATGCAGGCAGTGGATGAACAACACAATCCCGATATTGCCTGTGAGGATATTATCTCAATGATAAGAATTTGAAACTTGTAACACTGTCAGAAAAGCATGGATTTTGGTTAATAGTTACTCCTATGGATGTATATTATATCCCAGCAATTTCATAAGAAAGACAGGATGTGAACTTTATGTAACAACGTGATTTGCAGGTGACTGAAAGCTAAGATTAAGTATGAGTTGGTGGCAAAGCAGCAAGACAGTTTTACCTATTCAGTATTATCATAAACTTGAGCCAAAAGGGGATTAATCATCAAGAAAATACAAAACTATTCTTATAATCTTTGCATTTTATTTCTATTTAGATAACTTATTTCATCGTGTACTATATAGCTTTAGAACACTGAATCCAAACTCTTGAGCAAAATTCTCCTTTTGTACCAAATCGTTAATAGGTTTTTAAATTCTAAACATTTCTAAAACAACTTTGAAAGATTGCAGGTAGAGGTAGGTATGTCTGTCTCAGGAAATGTAGACTATTTTTGGGGGAGTGGAAATCTGGCATTCAAGGCAGTAATGCTCCCATGCCTCATAAACCAGAATAGTTTTGGGCCCTATGTGTAGGGTCCACCTCAGTAAACGTTAGACAACTAAACGTTATCATCTGAAGTAGTCATCTAGTCTTCCTTTGTAGTCAATGGAGAGAAATTCACACCTGCAGGAAGTGATTCATCTAGTTGAAGATAAGACAGCTTAGACAAATTGCCTGCAATGTATAGTTCTCTCAATAAAGAGAGTTTATACAATTAGCTTACATTGAGACTATCTTTCAGACATTTGAAATTACACAAGTCCCATGTCTCACGCCCGTTTGGAACCAAAGAACACAGAAAAATAACAGTAGTCTACAAGATTAAATTGTTCCAAGACTAAGTTGACCAAATACTTAACAAATATTTTAAACTCTCTCTTTCAGATTCTTATTTTAAAGTATTTAACTAGCAAATGCAAATTGTGTCCAAAAATTTGTTATTCGGTTGTTCTTAACCAACATTTTTTGAAAGATCTTGCAATGTCCGAAGTCCAGAGCATAAATTCACTTTTGTTTACAGGAATTAAAATGATGCCTTTATGAAGGAGATAAGTATACATTATAGTGTGCATTCTGACAAGCAGAACAGTTAGGTGAAAGGACTAAGAGTATTCTAGTAGGGTTGTTGAAACACAAATCTTCAGATCATAAAACAAGAGGGAAAAATTTTTAAAAAATTACATCTTATGAATCTATATGTTTTTACTATAGCAAAAGATAATCATGATGGTTAAGATTTGCGGGCATAATTAAGATAGAATAAGTCTTAAAAGATATACTAAAGAAGTAAAATCCCATTACAATGCAGATTACCATGTCAGGAGAGCTGAATTAATTAGAAAAGAAGTTTGGACTTGCTAAAACTTAAGCAGTAAAATAGTGGAAAGTGGTTTGTAAAACATCATCATCAGTGGTAAGTCCAGTGGCATTTCATGTTAAGTTTTCATTTAAGTGTTCTCACAGTAGTCTTTCACTATACAGATGACAGAGTGAGAGTGGTTAGATATTTTACTTAGTTAAAATTCTTTGCATTCATATTATGTGATACCTAGCATCCCTTTTATCCAATATATAGATTAAATTGATCTGTTCTGCGATGGTATCTAAATATTACTTGAACGTCGAAGGCATAACTGAGTTTTTTATTTCCAGTGCTCTTGGTTTTGCCAGTTGAATGTCTGTTGTAACTAATAAAAAAAGTTAATAGTACCTAAAAGTCAATGAGACAATCCACACAAATTTTAAATGAGATTTGAAAAAAAATCTGCAAAGAAACAGAATGCCATATGATCAGCAGGCAAATTGTTTGCTTATGGAATAGGGAACAAAACTACATCTTAAGTTACAGAAGCATTCAGGATGTAATAAACTTTTTCTATGTATGCCACAGGATGTTAATGTAACTGCTATCATGGAGTATTAATGCTGTAGGATATGTGGGAAAGCATGGCAAGTCTACCAGGACCACCTGCCCTGGGATGGTCATGTTTGGAGAAGATTCAAGGTTTAATGTAAATGGAAAGAAGATGTGTGGACTCCATGATCACTTACCACCACTACTGAATGGAAGGAGGTCGAGTCTGTCCTACGTCCTCATTTGTAAAATATGACTATTGAGCACACCACAAGTTGACAATAAAAACTACTTTGCAACTCAGCATCCATGGTATCATCCTTACTATTTAAAAAAGTGGGAATGATAAGGAAAGAAAATACTTTTTTTTTTCCCCACTGATTTGTTCTACCAAAGAATATAATGGAACAGCTATTCACGATCCATTCAGCATAGTATCTTGTTTCTGAAAATAGCTAGTTGTGAATGCTTAGGAAAAAAAAGCATCAGAACAGAGAAATTTATATCGTAAGGCTTCCTTGTGTAACTTCTCAGCTTCCAGCAATTTGGAATTTAATATGTCAAATTCTGTTCTTTTTGTTTAATAGCTTTTGATAGCCATTTCTTTCATTGGTTAGTCTGTTTATTATTATTTTTAAAAGTCTATTTTCCATTTTGATTTTTGACGGTGTATTTTTTTATTTACTTAATAGTTTCGATGTTACTGAAGTGCCCATTGTCTGTATACAGCGAATATTAATACTGCAGAATATGTTTTGTCAGTCCAGTAATACCTATGGCCAGTTAGGCTTTGAACCATTAGTAGTCATTACCACACCAGAATAAGTGCTAAAATAGAGCAGGAAGAGGTATTAGGCCTTAGGAAATACAATCTATAACTATATTTGGATTTCAGATATGACAAAGCATTCACAGATAACATTTGTTCGGGTTTCGTTTTGAGTCTAAGTCTGGAAGATGTTGCCATACAATGTGGCTCACTAATGCAAGGTGGGTACCTCTGTTGCTCTCTGCATCTCAAAATGGAATGCTATTCCTTGACCACGTGAAATGTTTTTAAATCCTAACACTGAAAATCACCCTGTAAATGTAAGGAAAAAGATGACAATTCCTAGCAAAAAGTCTGGAGGACTGTGTCCTCTGGACATTGATTCAGTGATGCCTGGCCCTAAGGCCTTCCCCTGCTGCAGAGGGCTGGCCTCAGGCAGCAGTTTGGTGGCTTTACGGGCATATTGCACCACTGCAGTGAACAGCTGCAGGGAATGAGGTGGAAAAGTAAAGAATGATGGTCTAATGATTATGTCATTAGGTCTTCCAGACAAATTGTCAGCATATTAATTGGTAGTTAAAATTAATATCTTTATTTTAGCTTCCGGTGAAGCTAAAGATGATTTGATTATCAGCAGTAGAGAAGACTCTGGTTTGAGTTAGATACATGCACATAAAATTTTGGAAGGTAATGTACAAAGCACATAAAATCTGTAATTTCATCTGATTTTTATTGGGCTATATTGTCTTTCAGGGAATCAATGGAAACATCATTGGTTGAAATATATGACACTCAGCTGGAAAAGATTTTGGAACATAACTTTATTAGACTGATTTCTACCTCTAACATCCTAGTTCTGTGATATACATTTAGCTTTGTTGAAAGAAAGCTGAGATTAAGATTTCTATTCTGCTGTGTCAGTACAGAGGAGCTTTGTGTGCAAGAAGACATCTCCATATGGTTAAATGCAGAATGGAGTGTTTTCCACAGAAGTTACAGGAAACTAAACTGGCAAAAGATGATCAGTGTAAATGATAGTGTTCCTTCAAAAGTTAGTATCAGCATAAAAATAGTGTATATAACAAGATAAAGTATGGCATGGAATCCAGTCACACCAAATTGAATAGAATCAAATCAAACAGAATATTTCAGTTGGAAGAGACCTACTGGCCAACCACTTCAGGGCTGACCAAAAGTTAGAGCACATAACTAAGGGCATTGTCCAAATGGCTCTTAAGCACTGACAGGCAACCTCTTTTCATTTACAGATAGCATATTGCAGCTAACAATTTATGCCTCATTTTCCCATTATGTCTTTTCATTTCTAGAATTATATATTATTACCTTTTCTAGGAATAACTATCTTCCTTAAGTGACTTATATATAATTCTGTGAGATACTCCAAAATGCCAATAAAAACTAAAAGTTCCTGGCAAGTTGCAGAAAATATGCTCCAAGTGTAGATGGTGACTTGGTTTGCCTAACTTCCCAAGACAAAACAGCCAATCGTTAGCTTCACCGTTGGGTATTTCACCTCTCATATCCCACTGTAGTGCCTTTTATGCTCGTGAAATTTAATTACCTGCTCTATGTACTCTAATATACTAGCAATGTCCTGTGTTGTTGTGTACTAGGTAAAGATTCACAGTAAACTTCAAACACTAAAAACCTAGAATTGAGATTATGACTTTTAGGGATCTCCTTCTGGCTCTTCTAAACATGCTTAGGTTATTTTACTGAACTTTATTCACAAACTCTAAGGACTAAGCCCAGGCAGGCTGATCCTCTTCCATCTTCTGTCATGAGACTATAAAAAAACGTGGACATTTCAGTCTTCCAGACTGGTTGGGTGGAAGACGTGTGGACCATTTCCAGTTCTCACCCAATGAATTCTAAGCTACACACAATGCAAACAACCACAGCCAGTTCACTTCCTTGAAAATGGCAAAATATTTACTAAGCAGCTTGTCAACAATTCTTGTTTTTGTTGTTACTTTTATTGTTATGATTCTTTCAAACTACTATCTTGTAATTGTGATGATTAACTTGTTTGATACTGAGGTTTAAGAAATCTGACTTAAAACCAAAAGAAAAACAATTTAGAAGAAAAAGGAAAGGAAAGGAAAGAAAGAAAAGAAAAAAGAAAAGAAAAGGAAAAGGAAAAGAAAAAAAGGAAAAGGAAAAGAAAAAAAGGAAAAGAAACTCTTAGACTATCAATTTAAAACTTAGCTGAAGGAAATTTCAAATAGAAAAATAGTTTTCAAAGAAGCACCCTGGGACTTTTAACCATGAATATCATGAAAAGCCTACCTTCTGTTATCAGCAAGCACACTACCAGCTCTGTATCTATTTATAGGACCAGTTTTGACCTTGGCACCTCTATTCATGTATGTGAGAATTCTGAGGGGCTTCACAGCAGAAGTAGTGTAACCGCTTCATACAAAAATGGATATCAGAATGTGGAAAACCCAAACCTGAAACTATTTTATCAAAATCCCTGTGCTTTACAGAATTAACACCCAACAGGTTTATATTCCCCATACTGTTGTACACTGCACTTAAGTGTGTCCCTGTGGCCCAGAGGGTTTGTGGCTGCCGTGCAGACTTAACTGGTCACTAGCAGGACTGTGACTGTACAGCCAGGTGGGCTTTTGCTTAGTCTTCCTTCCCTTCAGCAGCCCATACTAAGAGATTTCTGATTTCAGGGCAGGTTACTTAGGATAAGTTTTGCATTAAAGTGGCCTTTCTCACCATGCTATATCATTAACGCATGAAATGTTAGGCACATGCTGAGGACACTACAAAAAGCCAGTATCTTTTAAAACATTTAATTTTATAGGATTTACAGGGTTCTATCTTCTAAGAACTGCCTACATTGAAAAAAAATTATTTCAGTAATATTGTATCAGTGAATAGAAATGTATAGTCGTTGTATCTTCTATACTTTATTACTGCTGGTGATCAACCAGGGCAAAAGGACCAAAAGAATTGACCATGTATTTATGGCCTGCAGATGTTACCAGAGGAGATAACAGGTCAACTTATTAAAATAATTTTAGAAACACCAGAAGTATGGCAAAAATGCTTGTCTCAGCAGCAGCAGCATTCAGAAAAAACAAACAAACAAACAACAACAAAAAAACACAAGGAAGAAAATAAGCTACTCAATATAACAGATGAAAAAACTCTTATTAAAACAGCCCACAGAGTTTAAGTCAGGATTTTGAACCTGAGTAAGTTATGAATAATTTGTAAAATACAGATACTTAGGTTCTGAACATCATAGCGATTGCAAAGCTTTACTTTGGGTTCAATACTTATGGGATATAATCTCCATCGATAAGCAGCCTTTACCAAGAACTACAACATTTTTATTGGAAAAAATTAAGATTTCTATCAGTATATTCTGTTAGCAAATATTTTTTCATTAAGAAAAACTGCTAAAAGTAAAAGCTTTTGTCTTTCCTCCAGAAAACTTGTGAGTACAGAATTTTTCTTTTTTTTCCTTAACCGCTGTGAACTGTACTTCTTTTTCAGGTAAAAAAAAAATCAAATACTGAGTTAATATATCAGGGACAAATATGAGGTAAAATATTTGACACTTTCTCTGCTGCGGAAATGTTATCTGCCAAATTTTTGGTATAAAAATTCCATCCATCATCCTTTTTTTAATGTCTCTTTCCCTATTTTTACATGGTCCCTTTACAAAAAGATATATTTTGCTCTTTCTTGTCCTACTTGAGATTAAAAAAAATATAACTTTTCTTTATGCTTCAGTAATAAATAGAGGTAAAAAAATCAGGTTTATGTCAGATCTCACCTGGCTTGCTAAGGATCAGGGGTACCTCAGATGACCATAGAGCCAAGTGAGTCCTTCTGACTGGCAGATCTTTGTGATGCAAAGAAGTTGTGTCTTCAAGATATAACCTCAGATAAGGATCCAGGTGGAGTAGTTTCTCAGCAGGAAAAGGTATGCGGAAAAAAAACCCTGAAGAATTGATTCCGTTACAATACCAAATTAAGAGACGCCAGTTTTGGGCCTTCATAATTTGTGATGCTGCTACATACTTGCAGTCATATTTTATCTAGTGCTTTTCTGTCAATTCCATTATTTCTTTCAGAGATTTCTCAACTGCCACTAAAAAGTTAGTCAAATATGTTGACATTAAGTGGATATGCCTTCAGTGGAGGTTAAACATTTAGTTCAGATTGGAAAAAATAGTCTTTATTTGGGCTTTGAACATTCTCCTGTGCTGATGAGCCTTAAGATCTGACATGCAAGTGATCCAAATGACAAGGAAGAAGGAGAAATTTAAGTGTAGACATGCCTAATGACAAATAGTGTTCTACAAGTTCTCAAGCTCTTTTGCTTAACTACAAATCTTTTCTAAATCTCTGAATTTAAATGTACTATTTGTGATTTCTATCTGTAAACATTCTGAATAAAGTAGTGAATAAACAGCTTTCAGAAGCACAATAGGAGATTTCTGTCTCTTTAAGGAATTAATTGCATAATTAAATTTAAAATATTCACTTTTTTTCCAGAATGTTTTAAAAACGCTTGCTTTCATTCCTTTCTTCCCTTGTGTCTGTCTTCCTTTTAGCAAGTAGTGGGTTGGCAAAGCCATTATATGGTAGACATACACATGAACTCAAGTTGACTGAGTCAACACTGATTTCAATTACATGTTATTTTTGTAAAATATATCTTCAGAACACCTGGTTTTATTTTAATGCTGTGTAAAAAGAGGACTTTTAAAAATCAATGCATGCAAAGAAGAGATGGCATTATTAAGGAAAGTACTCTGCTACAAATTTTAGGGCTAATTACTCATTTCAAAGCCCCTAATAATAGCTAGCACCATTGTTTTATTTATTTTAAACAACTGAGATTGCTTTTCCTTGTGTAAAACATCTTTCTCAGAGCCATTTTTATTGAGCAACAGTGACTTGGTAATTTTCTGCCTCTTATTTGCTCCAGGGATTACAGTAGTGATTGTGGGAAGGTTGTTCTTAATTAGACTTGTATTTCTATTGCTTTCTCGACATTTTTTCTCAACTTCCCATTAAAAAATACAAATATTCAATTTAATTAGAAATTCTGTGCCTGATAATTTACTCCATATCTGACATAATGTGAAAGCAGAATGAGTGGTCCCACATTTGACTCTAGATTAGGGGAATAAAAATAGGTATCTATCCAAACATAATATGATTAATATTTTCTTTGTAGTGTTTATTTTCATGTATTATCTTTTACAGTTGTACAATGTGAATATAACGGTTCCGTAGAAAAAAAGCTAAATTATAGCCTTTTTTACATCCTTTGCACCACTGTAAATACTAACGGTCTGTGAATGCAACAATGGTAAACATTTGGTTCTGTAAGTTAGATTTTGTCTCAAAGTAAGCTTTAAAAACCATATCTACGGGAGTTCTGAGATGTGTTGTATATTATTCCACTTTACACTCAAAAACTGTATGATGTGTATATACAAGTGCACAATTTAAGTAAAACATGACTTCTGTCTCCTTTTCCAGTAGAGAAAGGGAAAAACCCCAGCTAACAATCCTTCCTCCATCAAAACATAAGATATTTCTTCAAACAAGTGCTTGAAAGAATAGATAAGTCTTTCGCTGTGTTGTGAAGTTAAAAAGACAGCCTTTCTCCCAGTCCATACAGGAAAAAATAATTCTATTATTTCTGGTTATGGATGTCTCACTATACTTGAACAGTTCCTCTGTGTTTAATTTCCATTATTTGTGTTTATGTGTTGTTGTTTTATGATCTGGAGAAAGGTTACGTTTAATAAAAACATCTTGAATCATGCTTTTCATTATTTTTTTATTCATATTCCACTTGTTAAACTTTCAAAATTTTATGTTCAGATAAGCAACTTTCTTCTATAGAAGGCCAGATGAATAACTTAAATCTTCACACAAGCCATCTTCCTTCTCTGATCTGTAGATTCTGCTTTTTAAAAAACAAAATATAAATAATTTTTCAGCTTTATAATTTCAGAATATTTCCATATTGTACAAGAATTTACTCTTATGACGATATTTTTTCCTTTCAAATTTTAATTTAAGGGACTGAAAATTCAGTTGATAGAAATCTATCCATCTCTGTCAATATTGGCATTACCTCTTGCTTACTTTGTCAAAAAAGTTTGACATTAGCTTAGACCAAGACTTTCATAAACTCTTATATGAAGACTCTTAGGCTGAATCTGCTGATTCATGTACATGAATCGCATATCATTAAAACATGGAAAGCAAAGAAAATACAAGGGAAAGAGTTCTGAGTCCCAGAAATCAAAACTGAGAATTTCCAAGCTCAGAGAAATCCTACAGGAAATTCTTTTCATGAGAAGAACAAGGACATGTACCTGATAATATAAAAATACTGTATTTTGATACTTTTAAAAATAAGCAGTTAAAATATTTTTAAAATTGAAGTTATATTAATTTAATATCTAACTTTTTTTTTTTTAAACTCATACTACAAATCAAAACAAAAGGATTTCAACAGATCTGCTTTCTGAGTTTTCATTTTATTTTATGGAGCATTCAGAATTTGTTTTGTGGGGTTTTTTAAATTTTTTTTTCTCCAACTGGTAATAGTTTAACTGCAAAGTTGAAGTATTTCTTAACAATACAAACACTAAACACAAATAAAATATCACCTACTTATAAACAATATGAAAAACCTAATGAAATTTCTAAGGTTTTCTAAATGAATAAATCTGATGAAACTAATCCCAAACCAAAGAGGAAAACACATCAGAAACTTGGACAAACAAGTGAAACCCATATTAAAACAAGGTGCTTTAACCGATCATTAACATGATATTGTGAACTGTAAACCTAAGTGCCTTTCAATAGACTACTCGATTAAATACCAAGGACAGTTTGCTTCACTATCTTTCCATTTTAAAAAATCAATTGAAATACATACAGAAATGGAAATCTGTCAAATTTGTCAACAGCATGTTGTTAGCTCAGCGTCTCATGCTGGTCTATATCTTTAATACAATTTCTTGCAAGAGAAAAATGCTAGTTTTGAACTCTCCTTATTAGTGAATGTATTAAGTGCTACTTTTTTCTTGAACCCATTTGTTCCCTGATGAATTTTTTGACCTGTTTCAGGACATCAAATGAAAATTTTAATGCCTATTAAAAGATTACTGTGCACAGAACCAGTTTCCAGAGATGTCAACCGATTTCACAGAATCACAGAATCACAGAATGTTAGGGATTGGAAGGGATCTCAAAAGATCATCTAGTCCAATCCCCCTGCCAGAGCAGGAACACCTAGGTGAGGTTACACAGGAAGGCGTCCAGGCGTGTTTTGAATGTCTCCAGAGAAGGAGAATCCACAACCTCCCTGGGCAGCCTGTTCCAGTGTTCCGTCACCCTCACTGAGAAGAAGTTTTTTCTCAAATTTAAGTGGAACCTCTTTTGTTCCAGCTTGAACCCATTACCCTTTGTCTTACTGTTGGTTGTCACCGAGAAGAGCCTGGCTCCATCCTCGTGACACCCACCCTTTATATATTTATAAACATTGATGAGGTCACCCCTCAGTCTCCTCTTCTCCAAGCTAAAGAGACCCAGCTCCCTCAGCCTTTCCTCACACGGGAGATGCTCCACTCCCTTAATCATCTTTGTTGCCCTGTGCTGGACTCTCTCCAGCAGTTCCCTATCCTTCTTGAACTAAGGGGCCCAGAACTGGACACAATATTCCAGATGAGGCCTCACCAGGGCAGAGTAGAGGGGAAGAAGAACCTCTCTCAACGTACTAACCACTCCCCTTCTAATACACCCCAGGATGCCATTGGCCTTCTTGGCCGCAAGGGCACAGTGCTGGCTCATGGTCATCCTGCTGTCCACCAGGACTCCCAGGTCCCTTTCCCCTACACTGCTCTCTAATAGGTCATTCCCCAACCTGTACTGGAACCTGGGGTTGTTCCTGCCCAGATGTAAGACTCTACATTTTCCTTTATTATATTTCGTTAAATTTTTCCCCGCCCAACTCTCTAGACTGTCCAGATCTTGCTGGATGGCAGCACAGCCTTCTGGCGTGTCAGCCACTCCTCCCAGCTTGGTGTCATCAGCAAACTTGCTGATAGTACACTCAATTCCCTCATCCAAGTTGTTGATGAATACATTGAACAATATTGGTCCCAGTACTGACCCTTGAGGCACTCCACTAGACACAGGCCTCCAACCAGACTCTGCCCCATTGACCACGACTCTCTGGCTTCTTTCCTTCAGCCAGTTTGTGGTCCACCTCACTACCTGATCGTCCAGTCCACACTTCCTCAGTTTAGCCGTGAGGATGCTGTGGGAGACGGTGTCAAATGCTTTGCTGAAGTCAAGATAGACCACATCCACTGCTCTGCCTTCATCAATCCACCTCGTTATGTCCTCATAAAAGGCTATGAGGTTGGTCAAGCATGACTTCCCCGTGGTGAAGCCATGTTGACTGTCCCTAATGACCCTCTTACCCTTGATATGCCTTGAGATGGCACCAAGGATAAGGTGTTCCATCACTTTCCCAGGGATGGAGGTGAGGCTGACCGGTCTATAGTTGCCCGGCTCCTCCTTCTTGCCCTTTTTGAAGACCGGAGTGACATTTGCTTTCCTCCAGGCACCTCTCCTGTTTCCCAAGAGTTGGCAAAGGTCATGGAGAGTGGTCCAGCAATGACTTCAGCCAGCTCCCTCAGCACCCGCGGGTGCATCCCATCTGGACCCATGGATTTATGGATGTCCAGATTGCTTAACTGGTCCCTAACCCAGTCCTCATCAACTGAGGCAAACTCCTCCATTGCCCTGCCTTCCTCTGGGGCCTCAGGGGTACGGGGCTCCTCAGAACAGCCTCCGGCAGAGTAGACAGAGACAAAGAAGGCATTCAGTAACTCTTTCTTCTCTGTATCTTCTGTCACCAGGGCACCCACCCCATTCATCAGTGGGCCTACATTGCCTCTGGTGTTAGTTTTATCTGCCATGTATTTGGAGAAGCTCTTTCTGTTGTCCTTGACCCCTCTCACCAGGTTTAACTCTAAGGAGGCCTTAGCTTTCCTAGTTGCCTCCCTACATCCTCTGACAACAGCCTTATATTCTTCCCAAGTGGCCAGCCCCTCCTTCCATGATCTGTAAACTCTCCTCTTCCACTTGAGTTTGCCCAGCAGTTCCCTGTTTAACCATGCAGGTCTCCTGGCTCCCTTCCTTGACTTCCTACGTGTCGGGATGCAATGATCGTGAGCTTGGTAGAAGCAGTCCCTGAATGCTAACCAACTATCTTGGGCCCCTTTACCTTCAAGCAGCCTTGCCCACGGGATTTCCCCCAGCAATTGTTTGAAAAGGCCAAAGTTGGCCCTGCTGAAGTCCAGGGTTGCAATTCTGCTTGGTATTCTGCTCCCGCCACAGGAGATCCTGAACTCCACCATTTCATGGTTGCTGCAACCAAGGCAGCCCTCCACCTTTACTGCTTCAACCAGACCCTCCTTGTTAGTGAGGACGAGATCCAGCAGCGCACCTCTCCTAGTCGGCTCTTCCACCAATTTCATCAGAAAGTTATCGTCAATGCACTGGAGGAACCTCCTAGACTGAGGCTGGCTGGCTGAGTAGTCCTTCCAGCAAACATCAGGGTAGTTAAAATCCCCCATAATAACCAGAGCCTGTGACTGTGAGGCCGCTCTCAGCTGCCCATAGAAGGCCTCATCAACATCCTCACTCTGATCTGGTGGCCTGTAATAGACTCCCACGACAGTATCAGCCCTGCCAGCCTGCCCCTTAATTCTCACCCACAGACTCTCAACTCGCTCCTCAACCGCACCTGGACAGTACTCTCTACATTGTAGTTGCTCTCTCACATAAAGAGCAACTCCACCACCATGCTTGGCTGGCCTGTCTTTCCTGAAAAGGACATAGCCATCCATGACCACATTCCAGTCATGTGAGCTGTCCCACCATGTCTCTGTAATTGCCACCAGATCATAATCTCCTGACCAAACACAGGTTTCTAACTCCTCCTGCTTATTCCCCATGCTGCGCACATTGGTGTACAGGCACTTCAGGAAACGAGCCGAGTGCAATGATTTCACCCTAGGGGTATGGGGGGCCTCCCGGTCTTTATCGATTCCAGCATGCTGCTCCACT
The DNA here is from genome assembly GCF_036013445.1 of Caloenas nicobarica. NCBI lineage: Eukaryota > Metazoa > Chordata > Aves > Columbiformes > Columbidae > Caloenas > Caloenas nicobarica. The sequence continues at coordinate 45,885,480 of NC_088249.1, forward strand.
GATGCAAGCGCAGCTACAACCCCATCCCTCTTTGAATCTAGTTTAAAGCCCTCCAAATGAGCCCGGCTAATTCCTGTCCCAGCATCTTTTTACCCCTGTGGGATAAATCTTTCCCACATATCACTGACCGGACTGGTGTCTTATAAAACCAGCCATTATCAAAGAACCCAAAGCCCTGCCTGTAGCACCAGTCTCGAAGCCAATCATTTATGGACTTCATTTTTCTATTCCATCCCACATCATCACCTGAAAATGGAAGGAGGGAAGAGAAGATAACTTGAGCCCCAGACTCTTTCACCATTTGTCCCAAGGCCCTGAAATCTCTCCTCAGTTCCCTCAGACTACAGGATGCAGCTTCCTCCCCACCTGTCCGGAAGATCAGCAGTGGGTGGTAGTCCGTTGGGCACACCAGGTTGGGGAGCGCCCTGGTGATGTCCCTGATCTGGGCTCCAGATAGGCTACAAACTTCCCGATGCTGAGGGTTAGCTCTGCATATCGGGCCCTCTGTCCCTCTCAGAAGGGAATTGCCTCCATTGATCCTCTGGTTTAAACCACAGAGATCACAATCCAAAAGGAGCTGGTAATGTTTAATAAAAAAATGATATGAAATAAACTGTACTGGGTGTGGCTGGGATGGAGTTAACTTCCCCATAGCAGCTCTCATGGTGCTGTGTTTTGTAGCTAGAAAGGTGTTGATAACACACTGGTGTTATTGCTGCTACTCGCATAGCATCAAGGTTGCCTGCTGTCTCTTCAACCCCTGCCTCCCACTCCAAAGTCCACTAGACTGGGCATGGGCAAGAGGTTGGGAGGGGACATAACCAGAACAGCTAACCCAAGCTGACCAAACAGATATTCCATACTATATGACATTGTGCTCTGCAATAACAGAGGTATTCTATACTATATGACATTGTGCCTTAGTTGACGAGGACTGGGTTAGGGACCAGTTAAGCAACCTGGACATCCATAAATCCATGGGTCCGGATGGGATGCACCCACAGGTACTGAGGGAGCTGGCTGAAGTCATTTCTGGACCACTCTCCATCATCTTTGCCAACTCTTGGGATACGGGAGAGGTGCCTGAGGACTGGAGGAAAGCAAATGTCACTCCGGTCTTCAAAAAGGGCAAGAAGGAGGACCCAGGTAACAATAGACCGGTCAGCCTCACCTCCATCCCTGGGAAAGTGATGGAACAACTTATCCTTGGTGCCATCTCAAGTCATATCAAGGGTAAGAGGGTCATTAGGGACAGTCAACATGGCTTCACCAAGGGGAAGTCGTGCTTGACCAACCTCATAGCCTTTTATGAAGACATAGCAAGGTGGATTGATGATGGCAGAGCGGTGGATGTGGTCTACCTTGACTTCAGCAAAGCATTTGACACCGTCTCCCACAGCATCCTCACGGCTAAACTGAGGAAGTGTGGACTGGACGATCAGGTAGTGAGGTGGACCGCAAACTGGCTGAAGGAAAGAAGCCAGAGAGTCGTGGTCAATGGGGCAGAGTCTGGTTGGAGGCCTGTATCTAGTGCAGTGCCTCAAGGGTCAGTACTGGGACCAGTATTGTTCAATGTATTCATCAACGACTTGGATGAGGGAATTGAGTGTACTATCAGCAAGTTTGCTGATGACACCACACTGGGAGGAGTGGCTGACACGCCAGAAGGCTGTGCTGCCATCCAGCAAGATCTGGACAGGCTGGAGAGTTGGGCGGGGAAAATTTAAATGAAATATAATAAAGGAAAATGTAGAGTCTTACATCTGGGCAGGAACAATCTCAGGTTCCAATATAGGTTGGGGAATGACCTATTAGAGAGCAGTGTAGGGGAAAGGGACCTGGGAGTCCTGGTGGACAGCAGGATGACCATGAGCCAGCACTGTGCCCTTGCGGCCAAGAAGGCCAATGGCATCCTGGGGTGTATTAGAAGGGGAGTGGTTAGTACGTTGAGAGAGGTTCTCCTTCCCCTCTACTCTGCCCTGGTGAGGCCTCATCTGGAATATTGTGTCCAGTTCTGGGCCCCTTAGTTCAAGAAGGATAGGGAACTGCTGGAGAGTGTCCAGCACAGGGCAACAAAGATGATTAAGGGAGTGGAGCATCTCCCGTGTGAGGAAAGGCTGAGGGAGCTGGGTCTCTTTAGCTTGGAGAAGAGGAGACTGAGGGGTGACCTCATCAATGTTTATAAATATATAAAGGGTGGGTGTCACGAGGATGGAGCCAGGCTCTTCTCGGTGACAACCAACAGTAAGACAAGGGGTAATGGGTTCAAGCTGGAACAAAAGAGGTTCCACTTAAATTTGAGAAAAATCTTCTTCTCAGTGAGGGTGACGGAACACTGGAACAGGCTGCCCAGGGAGGTTGTGGATTCTCCTTCTCTGGAGACATTCAAAACTCGCCTGGATGCCATCCTGTGTAACCTCATCTAGGTTTTCCTGCTCCAGCAGGGGGATTGGACTAGATGATCTTTTGAGGTCCCTTCCAATCTCCAACATTCTGTGATTCTGTGACAAAAGCTAGAAGAAATGGGAGGGGGCTAGGGTGCGTGAGAGACATTCATTATTACAACGTTTGGAATCCAGAATAACCACTATGAGTACTGAGGCCCTACTTCCCAGGAAGTGGCTGGACATCGCCTGCTGATGGGAAGTAAAGAATAAATCTTCCTGTTTTCCTTTGCTTCTGTGCATGGCTTTTGCTTTTTCTTTTTCAAACTACCTTTATCTCGACCCATGCATTCTTTTGACCTTATTTTCTCTTTCCCTGTCCTGCTGAGGAGGAGAAGTCATAGGGCAGCTTGGTAGGCGCCTGGTGGCCAGTCAAGGTCAACCCACCACATTATACAATTTGTAAGAAGTATCTATTCAACAAGCAGTTCCCTATTTAAACTTTATCCAGTTTAGGAGTCTTGAAACGATAATGAAAACTGATTTCTAATATTAATCATTAACCTCGAATTACACTGGCGGTAGATTTAGTCCATTGAATATAATACTTGTCTGAAGTAGATAATGAACTTTCTTCATTGAAGTTTACGGAGTTTACATTTCCTGTTTATCACTTGCAAATGCATGGTTGGAACCTAGTGAAAAAGATCTAGTATTCACAATTTGGAAAAACTAGTTTTTGAAAGTCCAAGATACAAGTTTTGAGAAAATGAAAGTGATTCCAAATCATCACCCTCACCACTTTTGGATCTTTTTCATTAAATTACCTGCCTGCATCCAATACATAAGGTACAAAATAATATTGTTTAATATCCAGTGTACCTTATTGATTTCCTATGCTGCAATAACTTAAATCCTGTCATGCTTTTGTATTCACTATAGTTGTTTGATACTTCTGTGAGGTACTTTAGTTGTATTTATTTGTTTATGAGTTTCTGTTGTATCTACAACTTTTAAAAATAGTAAATCTTTCAAAGGAAATTTATCTAGTAATTCAAGTATAGTATTTACTGAAATACAGAATCATAGAACCATAGAATCATAGAATCATTTTGGTTGGAAGAGACCTTCAAGATCATCGAGTCCAACCATAACCTAATTCCAGCACTAAACCATGTCCCTAAGAACCTCATCTATGTGCCTTTTAAACACCTGCAGGAATGGTGACTCCACCACTTCCCTGGGCAGCCTGTTCCAATGCCTGGAAACCCTTTCGGTGAAGAATTCTTTCTTTTTCTTTTTTTTTTTTTTTTTTAACTTGGATATATCTTCATCATTTTTTAATGACCTTTTTGACATTTCTTGTTTGAAACTGTTGCAGAACTGTGATTATGAGAGTCATAACATAACCTGAGCAGGTCACACACCTGTTTTCCAAATTCAGAAATGAATAGTTTTGTCTTTACTGACAGAAGTATATTGCACATGTGTATAGGTGCATCTGTACACACAAGTATACATTTGCACACAGGTATATATAATATATATTTGTCCTGGGTCATTGAGGGGAGCAATGAGAGGAAGTGGTCTGAGTCAGGTGACCACAAATTGACCAATTGGAGTAGTCCATCCCATTCATGACATCCTTGATATAAAAGGTGGAGACCAGAAGGACTTTGTCTCTCTTCTGCTGAGTCTTCTGCTGCTTCACTTAGCTTCTTCTTCATCTCTGCTTCTTTTCTGCTGTCCCTGCAAGCTGAGACCTCATGACAGACTGATTCTAGTTCCAGCTGGCTGCAGGATCCTGCCGGAGTAGCTGCTGGGAATTGCAAGACTGGTTCTATAATATTTGTTCTGTGTTATTTTTCTCTATGTTTATTTAGTAGCATTAGTAAAACGTTTTCAAATTTTCCAGTTCTCTTCTCTCTGTCCTTCTTTTCCTTTTCTCTAAAAATCGCCTGTCCTTAGTGAAAAAGGGGAGGAGAGGTAGGGGGAAAGAGAGAAGGGGGAAGAGAGTTAAGGAAAATACATCTGTCGCGGTTTTTGATTGACTCCCTGCGATCAAACCACGACAATATTTCAATGTGAATATGTAATTCTGAGGAATAAAGCCAATTTTAAAGTGATATTTTCAGTTTTATCACAATCAAGCTAGAAAAGTTTGGAGAGCTCTATCTTTATTGAGGTTCTACGTGGAGGGGGTGGTGGTTCATATGTGTTAATTAGACTGTGATTAAACTTGATTTTTTTTTAAAGTTCCCAAAACATGACATTTGCCACATGTTACCAAGCATCAGTAAGATTATGAAGTTTCTACACCTGAGATGATTGTTTGAACTTCGTAAATACTTTCTGAGAAACAATAGAGACATAGGCAGTTTAGGATTAGACTATCACATCTGTAGCTCTAGGTCGATTATCTAAATGAGAAATTGCTGTACAATTTTAACACATCTTACATTTAGGATTGATTTAGAAACAAACAGAAAAACCCTCTGCAACAAACAAGCAAATCATTACGTAAAACCAGAATTCCAAACAGGTGCAATACAGACTGTTTTAGGGGGAGACATCTTTTCTGGAGATAAAAACTTTTGTCAAGAACTCTCCAAATGCAATTTTGCAGAGCACTGCAAGAGGAATTCAAGTTTCTCGTAAACTCCTCTTCACTGATCTTTGATAACAATAATGGAGATATTTTTGTGATGTATATAATTCCCCATTAGGTGTATACTTCTGCATACTTTTCTTCATTTACAGAGATATTACTCTTTGGGATTTCTTTTGACATGGGCATCTATGATGGTGATTTTTGTGTTACTAATTTTTTTTGCCAGCAGATTACATTAACCCAGTTTAAAGCTAATTAAACACAAAACATTGAACAATTTTCATATAATAATGGCATTGTCATTAAAGACTTTGGAAAGCTTTAAAATTTGACCTTAAGATGGAGGTTTAGCTCATTACTGTTCTTCAGAGCTAGATAGCCTTCCAAAACCAAAGCTGACCATGGCCACCTTCAGCCTTTTAAAATAAGTAATCCATGACATTTTCATAGAAGGCTCGAAGTTCCACAGACTAGACCTTCAAAGCATCAGGCGGTGTCAGCTATTAAATGTTACTTCAAGCAGTAGCAAATTCAAGTACTCATGTCAGCTCAAGGCGTGACCCACAAGATCTAGCTATTCTAATCTAAACCATCGAATCCATGAAAATACTAACCAGAAGCAAAGAAAATCTACAGTTTGTGTTATCAAGAGAATTAACATTTAAGACTGAGACCGTTCTGAGTATCAGAGATCCCTACCAATTCAAATGTGTGCAATATATGTTCAAAGTTAGTATAAAGTTTACATTTCTCACAATGACCTTGAAACAGTGTCTTTTATTTTAGTAGTTTTCCATCACATTGCAAGAACAGGAAAAAAAAAAAAAGATAAAAAACCTCAAACACAAACAACTTCAAGTCAGCCTCTCGAAGCAATTAAAAAAATTGCCCTTATATTACCACTGGATAAGTAAATAAGACAATAAGACAAACAATAAGAATTATCCAACTGCAATATATCATTTATGCACAGTGATATATAATATTATTTATATTATTGTGAACACAAATTACTTCTATTCCAGAACTGTATGCAACTTCTATGGGGAAAATAAATAAATAAGTAAAACTTAAGCCTCCTAATGATAATCAAAACCTAGGGACAGAGGTCCTGCAGTCAGAGACATAGATGTAACACGGCTAAACCCTAAGGACTTTGTTTGCCAAAGGGAATCCTTACATGTCTATCATCACTATAGCCATTCATTTGCCATCATTTGTAACCTCAGCTATGGGAGGTGTTGCTGCAAGAAACAGCCAAACAGAAACATCTTCCTGGAGCAGTGAAGAGTGCTGGGGCAGCACAAGCATATGTCTCCATTTGGGAGCCCACATTGGTGGAAAGCAGTGGACAAGACCAGAGCCTCACCAGCAAGGACACCAACCTGTAATGTATGAGCAAGCAGAGTGGGGAAGTTCCAGAGACAGTAACCACGGCCAGATGGTGGTTGCCAAAGCAATCTGCAGTGATGAGTGAGGTCCAAGATCTACGTGGGGAGACAAGTCAGCAGCTCTAGTCAGAACCAGCAAGAAACAGCCAGACGTATCGAACCTGCCATGCAGCTCAGGCAGGAACTAAATGTTGCTCCGGAGGAGAGGGAATTGGAGGCAACCCCTAACAAGGCTCATCACAGCTCTCCCTCAGTCAGCACATCACAGAGATGTGTTTGATACTGGTTGCCCAGCTATTATGCATTAGAGCTGGGGGAGCACAGGCATCCCAGCCCATAGCAGAGGCAGGGGGAGAGGTTGCAGAGACTGCTAGTGCCCTCAGGGCCCTGATGAATAATGTATCCAGCCACCTGGGAAATCTACCTTGGTCTGCACCCAGCTCTGCAGCTTAAGCTTTCTGTGAGCAGTGATGGCAATGCTTTTCTGTTCCTTTCCCTTTCACTAACACTTGAAGGGGAGAAAATCCAAAAAGGATTACTAAAGATTTATTTTAAATTAATAAAGATGACTTCCATATATTAAAAACTGGTCACATATCACTGTTATAAATAATAGGCAGAAACAGCTACAATAAGTAGAATAAATTTGATAACACTTTAAGTAGATTAACCCAAGAAGAACATATTGTGTGCTCTCAAGGAGAAGAAGGCAGAGAGAGAGAGGACAGGCTTTCCAAAAGCAGTTTTATGCTTGGAGCACAAGAAGCTGAACACTAGCACTTGGAAATTCATGTTTGTCTGTTCTCTTTAACAGGTTTATCTTAAGTTTTCAATGACATAATACATCACAAAGTTTAAGCTGGACATTTTAATATCCAGTTAATGTTTGATTTTATAAGAAAAGAGAGAAATGCAAAGTATTGTGAAAGAAAAATGCATTATCTCAGTGTCCCTGGACAAGCAGGCAGCAGTATCCTGTCAGTGATGTCTAACATCTAATGTATGAAAGACATTGGTAAAGGTATACTAGGTGTTCTCTTTGTCTATATACTTACTGCAGTGCCAGCAGATGAAAAATTCTTCTTATTTATTAAATGCCTTTTTTAAGATCACTGGAATAAAAAAGGCTCTACAGGAAATGATAATTTTGTTCTTTTCTGCATATTTCTGGCATATGGATAATAATTAAGAAAGAGTTTTCTTTCATCAATGTAAAAAGTTAGGAACATATCAGGACTGCAGCTTTGTAGGAGATTTTTGTATAAGAGAGTTTGTGAAACTGCCAGACTGAAAAGTTTCTCTCCAGAGGGAAGGAGTAGAAAATGACAAGTAGGTTTCTACTTTTTCTGTCCAAACTTCTTTAAGTCTACCTTGAAAATAAACTTAACAAGTGAAAGGACAGCTCATCTGGCATTAATCATTCAGGTTTTGACCTCTTTACAGAGGCTGCCAGCCAGGTTGCTAATCATGTCATATTGTTTTTTCCACTATTAGCTGAATTTGGAATACCAACTAATTTTATCTATGACAGGGAGGCAACATTTAGTACTTCTAGAATTTAGTCATTATATGAATCATCAACCCTGTGCTTTTCCATTCTATAAATCTGAAATAATGGCCATTTACACTGCAGGTATATGTCAGCTTCTCTACCAAAGTTACCACACAGGTTTTTCCTTTCTGTAAATACCATCACTGGTAGTCAAAGTAGTTATCTATTTCTGCTGAATGTTTTCTGACCTCTGCACCTTAACTTTGCATGCTAAAAATGTCATTTTAGCAAGACTTTCAGAATTGTTAATACTGATACAGCTGTACTACTAACAGCAATAGTACTTATAAATCAAAAAGTCACTACAGATGAGATTTTAGTTGTCTCTTCTAGAAGATTTGCTCATGAAAGCTGTGTTTGTAATATGTAGTTAAACCCCTTCAGTATGCCTAAAGGGAAACAGAAATCTACTCAGACTAGTAGTTTAGTCTTATCCTTTTGCCTAGTGTAGACAAAACCTTTCCATCTGTCAGACAGATGCTGTGAGCCTTTAACTCTATGGTGGGTAACATTAACATGACATGTTCCCACCAGTATAGCTGAGCCAGTCATGGTACCACTGCAAAATTTTGGTTATCTAACAGCGGCCAGCATACTAGACTTTCCCCTTAGGGTTTGAGAAGGAGAAATGAAGGATAATTTTTGTGCTGGACAAAGCAGCAGGCCCTTTCATCCTCACCTGCTATCAAAAATTTTTAACTGTTTTCTGTATCAGTTGAAATTTGTCAGGAAAATGTTTTTCTATCTTCTTTCTGTCAGAAAACTGCAAACCAATTTGAATGTTTGCATCTGTTTACATTAGAAAAGGCAACAGATAAAACCCCCAAACACTTAAACACTTTGGGGGTTTTTTTGCTAAAACACTCAGCTGCTGCTTGGTCTTTTTGCCTAGCACTAAGTGCATTCCCAGCTGGTTCAGCAAGATAGGTCATGCCTCAGCCTTTCTAAGCTGCCATCATACTTAAAATTAACGAAGCTAAACAAAACAAAAAGTTACTTCTGGTTTTCCTGTGTATTTTTCACTCCAAAATGTACTCTAGCTCTGAAACTCTAGTAGACACTTCCACGGCAGCAGTAGCTTGTTTGTATAGTATTGTTTCTGCTCATCAACCCCCATAGTTTCATTGGCCTTCAAGATAAGAGGAAAGTGTTATGATTTTTACTGGTTTTAATTTCTAAAAGCTACTTTTTGGCTACTTGTTTTTAGTTGGATTGCTTGTTGTCCTGATGAAATGCTGATTTAACAAGCACAGTAAATGTCAGATAGTGTCAGAGAACTGATTTGCAACATACATATATCTATGTTGTTCAGAAATACCCTGGAAAACAGTTGCTTGCCCAAAAGGCTGCAAATTTAGAGAAGTGTTTCCTTTTCCCTACTGCTTAATGACAGTTATGAGTGCCAAATCAGGGTGATAACCCTGCAGCAATTTATGAAAGAGTGGCATAAATTCAGAAATGAATCACCATTTAGAAAAGACTTTTGGTAAGACTAATTGTTGCATCCTCTAGTTCCCAGGACTTCCCTTTGTTAGAAGAAAATGATCAAATTAGAAAATAGTTAGCACCAGGCTATTTTGATTTCCTTTCAAAGGCTGTCACATCTTGGGAGTTAAATGTGCACAAGTGATTAAAGAAAAAAAAATTGTCACTGTATTACATGTCTATCAGTGTTATTCATTATAAACTCCTTTCATGTGGAGGTTAGACTGAAATAGACACAAGAACATCCTTCCACCCACCCACAGCCCATGCAAATAAATGTCATATGGTAATTTGTGATATTTTTCAGCCTTTTTTAATAAATTAAAGGTTTGAAGTTTAAGAGCTTGTATTTTCTACATGAGCCATTTCCAATTTGTTTATTTTTAAGTGATAGTATCTATTATTAATACAAAGAAGAGGATTATCAATAATATCAAATTTAACTTTTATGTTCTTAAGATAAATAAGATAAATAAGTATGTTCCAGTCAAATCCAGAATTGACACGGGATTGTTTGTTTTCAAATGTCAATAGATGACAATGGCAACTTTATGACATTTCCCAAAGTTCATGCAGAGAGTCTCAAGTCTTAAAGGAGCGGTCCACAAACTGTGGACTAGTTGAACTAGTTGTGGTTTGGCTTTTATCAGACATAAGTGGTGTTCTATTTGATTGCTTTTATATGTATTTCCACAAATAAGAAAGTCCCATTGATTGCACAGCTCACAGGAAAATACTAGAGGCACTTTATCTGAGTATTATCTACCTATCTCCTTTCTGAAATAATTCCTACTTATTTTGTTCTTCATCCTTTCTTACTCTGCCCAAACATACTTTCTGTCTCCTGAAAACCTTATTTGCCTCTATGCTTATTAGTAACTTTGCCCTCTTACAATACTGTATATACTACCTTAGAAGGTCTCTGCTTTTCCTGGATGTACCTCTTTCCTGTTGTCTCCCTTTAACAGATCTGTGATTTCATCCAGCCATACGGTCCTCTATGTCTCATTTGAAAAAAGTGAAAATCTGGTTAATAAAAAACAAACTTGAATTTGGTTTACAGCTGGGAATAAGTTAACAAAGATTTGTTTCAGATTTTATTTAATCTTCATCATTAAACAATGCTCACTTTAGACTTGGTAGGCTGTTCATTCTCTGCTGAAGGTGATTTCATAGTTTGCTTTCCAGCTTCCCCAGAAATGTAACCAAATATCAGAACTTACCAGTAGGTTTTCAACAGTATGGACCTAAAAAGTTTAGTGCTTGTAGGTCTTCAAAATTTATATTTCCATACCAGGGTGTGTGGAAATCCTTTAAAGTCTGGGTTTCCTAATCCTGGGTCACACCATATGATTATTCTCTTCAGATCCACATGCTTAGGGACAGCCTGAAGCATTCTCTCAAGGCTGCCTGGTCATTTATCTCTCTGGGGCTGCAGATAATACGAGAACTGGAGATTATGTTGAACAGCTTTGTCAGGCTGATATAATAAAGAAGCCAGGGGAATTTCCAAAAATAAACTCTCTATTCCTGTCAAGAAAAAAAAAAATCACATTCCCACAAGTATTTTGATTTTTGCAAATCAGCATTTTTCAATACAAATTGTCTTCGTTATGAAAACTGTATTAAATCAACTAAACAACAGATAAGGGCCACAGACTCAGTACTGTCATCAAAATGGATTTTTTTTGACAAATGTAGTATAGCAGGGCATTTCTTTTTCAACTTCACTAGCATTCTGCTTTGTTGAGCATTCAATGTAACAAAATATTCAACCTTGTGATGAAAAGACAGATTACAACATTCAGAAAACACATCGACCAAACACTTGTGCTCCAGCAAGGCTTTATTCAAATGAATAGTCTAATGAAATCTATAGAAGCATGCATATAAAGATCTTTGCCACAGGCATATGTGCATATAAGCAGATTTGAGAATCTCCAATAATTTGAGCTTGTCCATTTTCACTTCATGTTTTAAAAAGTTAATTCCATTTAGGATTGGTAAAAAAGTGACAGTAAAACATTTAGAACCATTTCGGTTGGAAGAGACCCTCAGGATCATTGAGTCCAACCATAACCTAACTCTAGCACTAAACCATGCCCTCATCTAGCACTAAACCATGAGCCTCATCTAAACATCTTTTAAACACCTCCAGGGATGGCGACTCCACCACTTCCCTGGGCAGCCTGTCCCAATGCCTGATAACCCTTTCCATGAAGAATTTTTTTCCTAATATCCAATTTAAACCTCCCCTGGTGCAACGTGAGGCCATTTCCTCTTGTTCTATCACTTGCTACTTGGGAGAAGAGACCAACACCCTCCATGCTACAACCTCCTTTCAGGTAGTTGTAGACAGCAATAAGGTCTCCTCTCAGCCTCCTTTTCTCAAGGCTAAACAACTCCAGTTCCCTCAACCATTCCTTATAAGACTTATACTCCTAACCTCTCATAAGCCTCGCCACCTTCCTCTGCACTCTCTCCAGTAGCTCAATGTCCTTATGATGAGGGGCCCAAAACTGAACACAGTATTCAATGTTGGTGTTCACCAGTGCCGAGTACAGTGGCACAATCACTTCTCTGGTCCTGCTGGCCACACTATTCCTGATACAAGCCAGGATGCTGGTGGCCTTTTTGGACACCTGGGCACACTGCTGGCTCATGTTCAGCTGGCTGTCAGTCAACACCCCCAGATCCCATTCTGCCAGGCAGCTTTCCAGCCACTCTTCCCTGAGCCTGTAGTGTTGCATGTGGTTGTTGTGATCCAAGCGCGGGACCCTGCACTTGGCCTTGTTAAACCTCATACAATTGGCCTCAGCCCAATGATCCAGCTGGTCCAGATCCTTTTGTATGGACTTTCTATCCTCCAGCAGATCAACACTCCCACCCAATTTGGTGTCATCTGCAAACTTACTAAGGCCGCACTCAGTCCCCTCATCCAGATCATTGATACAGAGATTAAATAGAACTGGCCCCAATACTGAGCCTTGGGGAACACCACTTGTGAACGGCTGCCAACTAGATTTGGCTCCGTTCACCACAATTCTTTGGGCTCATCCCTCCACCCAGTTCTTTATCCATTGCAGAGTATACCTGTCCAGGCCATGAGCTGCCAGCTTCTCCAGGAGAATGCTGTGGGATACAGTGTCAAAGTCTTTACTGAAGCCTAAGTACACAACATCCACAGCCCTTCCCTCACCTACTCAGTAGGTCACCTTGTCGTAGAAGGAGATCAGGTTCATCAAACAGGACCTGTCTTTCATAAACCCATCTTGACTGAGCCTCATCATGTGGTTGTCTTCTATGTGCTGTGTGATGTTACAAGATCATTTGCTCCATTACCTTCCTCAGCACTGAGGAAGGTCTGTAGTTCCCCGGACAAAGAGAAAAATATCTACAAAAAAACATTGGCAGATATGACATTTTTCTGTTAGTTTCAGCAAAACCTTCCTTTCTTTTTACTTTTCTCTCCATCTTTTTATTTTCTTTTTTCTTCAAAGAGAAAGGGAGAAAGGAAGATGAAAACAAAACTGAAGCTATAAAAAAATATAGATTGTTTTTCCATACTTTTAAATTTTCTTCTAAAAAGGTGATGGTAGACAAGAGTTCATCTGTTCTGAGCCATCTTAAGGGTACAGTTACATTTTTCCATGTTGTTTAGTAATTACTCTGAAAAAAGAGAAACAGTCAATATTTACTTCATTCAGTAAGTGCACTGGAAGGATCAGCATTGCACAGTATGACACAAAGGTTCCTGCTGGCTCACGCCCAACGTTGTTAAATGTTCCTCACATTTCTTTGCAACTTCAAATAGTGTTTCTAAAACTACATGAAAACTTTAAATGAAATAAAACTTACTTTGAAAAAGAAGTTAAACTAAATCAGTGATGAAATGAAGTGTGTTGAAAATTGGGGTTGATGACAGGTATTGACAAATCTTAGAGATCTGGCAGATCGTCCAAAATTTATCTAGATGATATAAACAACCACATTTAAACCAGCAGAAATGTGTTGAAATTTTCCTTAATTTTCAAAATGTCAGAGAAGCTGATGCACAAATGCTTTCCCTTTCAGCCTCACTTCTGTTCTTCACAGAAGATTGTTCAGGGAGTTATCAAAAACATCTGAATGACAACACAGTCATTGGTCCCAGCCAGCACGCGTTCATGAGTGGAAAGTCCTGCTTAACAAATTAATTTCTTTCTACAACAAGGTTACCCACTTAGTTGACCAAGGGAAGCCTGTCAATGTGACGTTTTTGGATTTCAGTAAAGCCTTTGATACTGTCTCTCACAATATCCTCCTGGACAAGATGGCCAGCATATAGCTGGATGAACATTTAATGCAGTGGGTGAGAAATTGGCTGCCAGGCCACGCTCAATGGGTTCTGGTAAATGGGGTTATATTGGACTGGCGAACAGCCACTACTGGGGTTCTTCAGAGATCTGTCTTAGGGCCAGCACTCTTCAATGTCTTCGTAAGTGACACAGACTCAGGACTTGAGCTCAGGAGCTGTTGACACTCTAGAGGGCAGAGAGGCCATGCAGAGGCATCTGGACAAATTGGAGAATGGGGCAATCATGAACTGCATGAAATTCAACAAGGGTGAGTGCTGGATTTTGCACCTGGGACATTGCAACCCTGGCTGTACATACAGACTGGGGAACGAGATGCTGGAAAGCAGCTCTGCAGAGAGGGGTCTGGGCCTTCTGGTCCATGGCAAGTTGAACGTGAGCCAAGAGTGTGCCCTGGCAGCCAAGAAGACCAACCGTGTCCTGGGGTGCATCGAGCACAGCATTGCCAGCCAGGCAAGGGAGGTGATTGTTCCACTCTACTCTGCACTGATGCAGCCTCACCTGGAGTGAGTATTATGTGCAGTTCTGGACACCACAGTATAAAAAAGATATAAGTCTACTGCAGGGTGTCCAGAAGAGGGCCACAGAGTTGGTGAAGGGTTTGGAGGGGAAGCTGTATGACGAGCAGCTAAAGTCACTTGGTTTGTTCAGCCTGGAGAAGAGGAGACCTCATTGTGGCCTACAGCTTCCTCACAAGGGGAGGAGGAAGGGTGGCAGCCAATGACATAACCTGAGGCAAGGGAAGAAAAGTGTGCCAGGGGAGGATATAAAGCTACTGGAGAGTGTCCAGAAGAGAACTACGAAGTTGGTGAAGGGTTTGGAGAGGAAGCCGTATGAGGAATGGCTAAAGTCACTTGGTTTGTTCAGCCTAGAGAAGAGGAGACCTCATCGTGGTCTGCAGCTTCCTCACAAGGGGACGAGGAGGGGCGGACACCAAACTCTTCTCTTTAGTGACCAGTGACAGAACTCGAGGGAATAGCAGGAAGATGTGTCAAGGAGGTTTAGGCTAGACATTAGGCAAAGGTTCTTTACCCAGAGGGTGGCAGAACACTGGAATAGTCTCCCCAGGGAGGTAGTCACGTCCCCAAGCCTGACAGTATTCAAGAAGAGACAAGACAATGGTCTCAGACACATGGTGTGAATTGTGGGGTTGTCATATGCAGGGACAGGAGTTGGACTCGATGATCCTTGTGGGTCCCTTCCAAGTCAGGACATTCTATGATTCTTTCAACTGGCACCATAAAGGTAGTAGGTCCGTTTCTATTTAATAAAAAACCGGAGTATACAAACAAACAAGCTAAAAATCACCAGGAATTTTCCAAACCCCAACAAAATTTGTCTACATGATGACTGTTTCTTCCTCCTTTCACACTCTCATGCTATGTAATTTCTAAGAAGATTTACCTTGAGTTTCCAAACATTTGCGCTATTTTAAGTAAATAAATTCCTGAACTTCAGAAACTGTTTTCACAAGAAAGTCAAAAGATCTTTGAAGACGACATGAAAAAAAGAGATAAAAGGACTTGGAATAGTGATCATGAAATAAGCATTCCATTATAGCCTTTCCAATAAAAAAGAAATAAACATATTCATTTAGAGCCATGTAAACATTGGTTACATTACATGAAAACTATTTCTGTGGAAATCAGTTTACTGTCACATATAAATCAAACTTGTAATTTTCTGAATTGCCTTTCTCTGCAGCACCTTAATGCTTTCTTGACAAATAAAACTGACATGGTGACGTCTGACAGAAATTTTTATCAGAAGGGAAAATCTTGTTGTGATTGCAGAAGGCCTAGTCTTACCTTTCCGAATTAACATCAATATAAGTTAGTTATCTGTAATGATGTCTCTTCTTCTGGAAGACTAAAAGAAAACAAAAAATGAATAAAGAAGAGTTTAAGTAAAATAATAATTAAAAAAAAAATTAATGGGGCTTACTAAGCGTAACACTCAGTAACAGTGTCTGTGACTGTTTTTGTAAGACCAAGATTGATACAATGGACTCAGAATTAAAAAACTTCTAGAAATTTTTAATTTGTCATTGTATTATACTGTTGATGATTTCTCAAGTTCTTCTTTATACACCTGCTAAATTGAAACTATTGTCATGCACATTTTTAATTTTTAATCTAGCAGAGGCCAAATCAACATATGAAAAAAGGTAGATATAGCACATAACTTTGTTTTTTTTCTTATTATAAATAGTTTTATTACCTTTATTACTTAATTGGTTAGACAATCTTTCAGGGAAAATTAAAATCGATTCATATTGGAAATCAGTCTGACCAATCATAGGTTTAGGCATTGGAACCAACTGACACAAGAAAAGTGAAGCACTGCAAACATACAGTGTAGCAGCTACTTTGCTTTAACTTGCTTTACTTCTCAGTAAGCTTGCACAATGTGCATCAGTGATAGAGCCAAGAGTTAAAGGAGTATCAGGCCCCAACTATTGAGACAATCAAGTCAGATACATTCAGGTTTAAAGTTCTGTAAATGTGCATCAGGTGATTAGATTCAGGTCAAAACCTTGTCTCCAAACCAGGAATAATATTGTTTATTTTTTTGTCCTTAGTTTTTCTTGTCTATTTATACAGTGAACTCCTTGAGGTAGAGACTGGTATTCCTTCCAAGTTTACATGATTTTAATAGAATTATGGTGTTGCATTTTAACCCTTGATGTAAGAAAACAGACATCATAGAAGACACTATGTAGTCATCACAATATTTGAAATCAGACATTTCTCTGAGTCTGTGTTAGTCTTTTCTCCTGAAAGAAGAGTGTATTGGTGTCAGAAGCTGGCTTGAAATGAGTTGACTCGAGAACAATATTTTTTTTGTTTCTATAAAAGTATGAAAGGAAGTTAAAAATCCAATCTCAAAGACTAAGCAGAAAAACATGTATGCATTCCCTTCAGTATTGCCTGATTATTCATGGTGACACATAGCTCCTATGCACCTACAAGCATAATTTAATTAAATTCTGAAGAAGAAGAAAGCAAGCAATGAGCACAGAGGAAGCTGTACAAGAATAATTTAAAGCAGTAGAAAGAAGAGATGGTTAAAGCAAACAAGCTTGAAAAAAAAGCTGTAGATTAAGCACATCGATTCCATGAGTGTGAACACATTCTTAGTTAGGGATGTCTACCTCTAGTTAAAGAATAAACAAAAGTGCAAAACTACTTAAATAGAATGTCTGCTGAAGTATTATGAAACATGTGAAGCAGGCAAGCCTAAAAACATAACTGTAACTCTGCCCAAAATGACCATGAAAATAATTTAGAAAATTATGCACACATTTACAGAACTATTTACTTCCCATATATATAAAAATGGGCTCTGTTAATCCAGTGATAACTTCTAGAGGGAGACAGTGTTGACTTTGTAACTTTAACTGCCCCATTTCTATTGTTAATATCTAACAAACCTTCATCAAAATAAAGTGTTACTTGAAGTTTAAAGTCAGATGATCTTTTCAAAAATTTAAGCAAACCGGGTCAAAAATACAGACCTACTTTTTTCTCCTATAAGAAATTCACTAAAAAATCTCAGCCCTTCCTAAATTATTATTAATGCTCTAAATAATTCAAGAAGAAATGGACATAAGATAATTTTTTACCGCTCAGTCTCTTTCAACGACATTTTCACCCATCTCTCAAGAATACCCCATAGCCCCTTGAATCTTGAATTTCTGAAGTGAGAAACTGGAGTGCTAAGTGGAAGCGGCTTCCTTCTCTGACAGTCTAGATCTTTACTGTTTGCCTTTATTGAATGTACCAAACCCAAATAGTGTATTTTGGGTTAAACCGATTACTCACATACTATAAAAAAAACAAAAACAAAAACAAAAAGCCATGAACTGTTTTTTTCAATATTTTTTTGGTCAAGAAAACTGAAAACCTGGTTATTTGCAAAGTCACAGTGATCAAGTTATTAAATCTTATCCATACATTCTGATATAATCATGGAAAATATAGTTTCTCTTCTTCAGTTCAATGTCATTTTGAAGTTGGACTTCAAATTTTTATGGCAATTCTATTTATTAGAGTTAAAAATCCTAGTCATTCGAAGCTTCTTAGAAATGTAGAATATTACTCACAAAGTGAAGGCAAATTAGAGGACTGTTAGTGATATGATAAAGGCAAATGATAAATGCAATTTGATATTTACCTCTCAAATTCCTTACATGCCTAACACCACTGCCTCTGTATTACTGCTATAGACAGTCAGAAAATCTTTTATACTGATTCCTACCAGAGTTGCATTTCTATTGAGTAATGTTACAAGCACAAAGACCAAATTAAGCAGACAAGTTTCAAACTCTGCTATTATAGCTTTGATGCAAAAGCTGTTTTAAAACACTAAACTTCTCATAAACATTTGAATGTCATGAGGTTGCAGATTTCTGCTTGCAGTTGTATCCAGCCTACTTTCCATGGGACCATAACATCAGCTGAATCTGGCAAAAATAACCTTCTGAAAAAAATTAAAAGGAAGAGGACAAGTATTTTATTGTGTTATTGATTTGGCTGTAGCATGTTGCCATAAATCACTGCATCATAACAACTGGAGGGACACAGAAATTAATTGTAAGCAGAAATAAACAGCCTGGAGTGGGAACTCCTGAACTGAGGTTTACCAATGAAGAGTATATAATTTGAAACTTTATTCTACAGAATTTAAGTAAAACAAAAACAAACAAACAAAATATCACAACAAACAAACAAAATAACAAACAAAATACCACTTTGTAGACTAAGTAACCTCAGCAGCATAATATTTCCAAGGAGATTGTTATTTTCAGGCAGTATTAGATTAGGCTGAAGTAGTTTAAGACAATAATGTATATAAGACTATTATTAATCATCCAAAATAAAATTATTAGTGTAGTATGTTTGCTGCCTTGTTCAATGTTAAAGATCGGCAGAACTTTTGAATTTCATTTTGTGGAAGAAGTTTATAAATAAAAACGTGTTTTCAGTCCTATTTAACATAAAAATTAATTATCTCACTTTAAAAGTACAGGCGAAAACGAAACTCCACAATCTACTTCCAGGGCTTAATTTTCCTAGTATGCTGTCTGCCCTATAGAGATGGTATAGATTTGGAAAGTAAAATGGTAGTTCCATATCTATATAGTGATCAAATTTATATCAGTGGCTTTTATTTTTGCATTTTTTGCTTTATCTAAAAGCAGAACAAAAGAGCAGACTAGATTTGATGTGCAATCAAAGAGAAAAAAAAATATGAAATTAGCCCTAGAAAATCTGCAGCCGAACAGATTTTCAGGTGTCAGATTTTAAGGATCCCTTACACTTTCAAGCAATTATTCAAAAAGTAGTGAGAACAATTTAATGATTCTTTATTCTTGAAGACTGAGTTGTATTAATAACATTAACCTAAACCAAAACAAAGTTAAAGAGATATCAACTAGGCTCTTTGCTTTGGACAGCCTTTCTGAAAGACGAAATAATTCTCTGCTCAAGTTTTACTCAAATATTTATTCATTTATTCTTGAAAAGTCACCAATAGGACATAGTTTCACACAGATTAACTCTCTCATTGTCGCATTTTTTCATTTTTTATTCCTTATGATGATATCTACCTCAATATTGTAGTTTAAAAAAAAAAAAGGACAGAATTTTTCCCTGATAACACAGCAGGCTAATGGATTCTTCAAGAAAAATGTGTATAAAATGTCAACAGTAGATAAATACTGGAAATATTCAAAGAGACAGTCCTGTCAGAGTCCTGATATGTTGATATATCACTCTGCATATGAAATACCATTACTTCTAGGAAATCAGTTTATATGTATATGGTTCAATTGTAAACGCTTCCCTATATACATTCATTGATCTACCTAGATTATGTATTGATGCTCATGGAAGGATATTTTTTTTTAAGTAGGTTGTCTGACCTAGAACGGGGGAAGAAGCTTTAGCTGGAAAGAAAATAACTAAATAACCATTTCCACCCACATTTTCAAATTATTTATGAAATCTTCAGATGTCTTTTTATTTGTTTACCTGTAATAACATTTACAACACATTACTTTTTATTTCTGAAGAGGCCAATTGTTTTTCACTGATCAGTGTGAAGAGCAGAGCTCTGTTAGAAGTCAGTGCTAAGGAGCTTTGTTGCAGTAGCATGAAGACTGCCAAGACTAGAGTAACATAAGATTATTAACTTTATAAGGAAAAGAGAAAACAATGATTTTAAAGCTTTGGCCAAAAACACATCAGCATCCCTAGGACTAGTAGCTTTATAAATAATTTGTGATGAGCTATCAGTATGTGCTCAGCTTTAAAAGTTCCTATAGATTGACTCAAGCATCTTTCCCTATTATATTATCGAATACCACTATAATTCTTTCATAGTAAGGATACAAAAACCGTGCCTACAAAACTTAAGAAAAGCACAACTTTGCTGTCTTGTAGTAAACATATTTTTCACTGAAGCAGTTCAGTGGACTGAGTTGACAGCAACACAAGACAGCCTAACAGGAGAAAAAAGGGTGGAAATGTTACATATGTTAACTGAATTATTCTTACTTTTTTCTGTAACAAATCTGGATTATTAATTATTAGAATTCTAAGACTTCAATTATACTAATAATAAATTCTTGGCTTTAATTATACATTAAATATGATTCCTCTTTGTCCATAACAAGAGTGAGTGTAATAAAGTCCAGAGTATTTCTTGAACTATGATACAAATGAAACTGGTAACCTTAAAGTGGTAAACTGCAGTTTTATGCATTCATTTAAACATACTTTGTGCTGTCTGGACTCTTACAATCAATGAATGAGAAAATGTAATGCAATACTTTGGTAAAGTGGCCTGCCGGGGAAAAGTTTTGTACTCTTTTTTTTTTTTTTTAATCTACCTTCTTTTCTTGCTTGTTACAATGTTTTCAATAGACACAATTAATTTTTTTTCATGTTTCTGTGGGCAAGTTGCATGTCAGAGTGGATCCTTTGGACGAGCCTCGTTGGACAGAAGAGTCAGCCAGAGTAACAACAGCGTCCCCATATGGGTTAAATCGTTCTCCTTTATTATCCACAACAACAGAACATATATAAAACATTTTCCTAAGCACACGCTAAACATACGATAATGATTGTCTACAATGCACTGATCGCGCCCCCATACGCTATTGGTGATCAGCCGCTGTCCACATGCCGTGACATTCCATGTCTCTGCCGGTAGAGGACGACAAGCGGCAGCCCAAGCCTAAACCGCAGCCATGTCAAGCCCTGGATTGTTCACCGCACATACGTTATGCCCTCTCTCTCCTAAAAAATTATCCACAATTCCCCCTTTTTCTTTTTGAACAATCCAGGCGTGATGAACCATGCGTTCTAAACCTGTCTTAACACAACTTAGTACTATACAAAAGTGAATCACAATTAGAATCAAAACAATCAAAAGGCGCATACCTTAGCTAAACAGATAGAATCCTGCCCTGTGACATTGGCTAATGTCACCCAAACATTCGTCTTTGGCTGAGAAGGAAACCAAACTGTATTACACTTATTCAGAATCATTACTGTTATCATCATAATTACGTGAAGGAGATTCTGGAGCCACATGTTACTTCTTCAATTCTGGCTTCACTGAATGTCTGGGAACCCACAGTGGTCCTTGATCTGTGGAGAGACACATGTAACCTCGACCATTAAAACTTACTGATACAGGACCTTTCCAAATACCAGTTACAGGATCGCGATATCTTACTAAAAACTCTGGTAAGGTATTTGTTCTTCCTAACTTAATTTGATGATGATGTATAATAACTGGAGGCTCTTCATGATCTCCTGTGAGACACAAGTAGTTTAAAGTGAACAACACCTTGCTTAACTGTGATTGACAATCTAATTCTTCACCCTTTTGCTTGGTTAAATACCCTTTTATCATCTGGTGTGCTCGTTCAACTATTGCCTGTCCCGTGGGTGAATGTGGTATGCCGGTCACATGCTTGATTCCCCACTACATTAGAAAAGATCTCAGTTTCTGACTAACATATCACTGAATCACAGAATCACAGAATGTTAGGGATTGGAAGGGACCTCAAAAGATCACAGAATCACAGAATCACAGAATCACAGAATGTTAGGGATTGGAAGGGACCTCAAAAGATCATCTAGTCCAA
The DNA here is from genome assembly GCF_036013445.1 of Caloenas nicobarica. Classification (NCBI taxonomy): domain Eukaryota; kingdom Metazoa; phylum Chordata; class Aves; order Columbiformes; family Columbidae; genus Caloenas; species Caloenas nicobarica. Next base: position 45,907,419 of record NC_088249.1, read on the forward strand.
TCCCCCTGCCAGAGCAGGAAAACTTAGGTGAGGTTACACAGGAAGGCGTCCAGGCGGGTTTTGAATGTCTCCAGAGAAGGAGAATCCACAACCCCCCTGGGCAGCCCGTTCCAGTGCTCTGTCACCCTCACTGAGAAGAAGTTTCTTCTCACATTTAAGTGGAACCTCTTGTGTTCCAGCTTGAACCCATTACCCCTTGTCTTACTGTTGGTTGTCACCGAGAAGAGCCTGGCTCCATCCTCGTGACACCCACCCTTTATATATTTATAAACATTAATGAGGTCACCCCTCCGTCTCCTCTTCTCCAAGCTAAAGAGACCCAGCTCCCTCAGCCTTTCCTCATAAGGGAGATGCTCCACTCCCTTAATCATCTTCGTGGCCCTGCGCTGGACTCTCTCCAGCAGTTCCCTGTCCTTCTTGAACTGAGGGGCCCAGAACTGGACACAATATTCCAGATGAGGTCTCACCAGGGCAGAGTAGAGGGGAAGGAGAACCTCTCTGGACCTACTAACCACCCCCCTTCTAATACACCCCAGGATGCCATTGGCCTTCTTGGCCACAAGGGCACAGTGCTGGCTCATGGTCATCCTGCTGTCCACCAGGACCCCCAGGTCCCTTTCCCCTACACTGCTCTCTAATAGGTCATTCCCCAACCTGTACTGGAACCTGGGGTTAAAAGATCATCTAGTCCAGTCCCCCTGCCGGAGCAGGAACACCTAGGTGAGGTTACACAGGAAGGTGTCCAGGCGGGTTTTGAATGTCTCCAGAGAATCAGACTCCACAACCTTCCTGGGCAGCCTGTTCCAGTGTTCTGTCACCCTCACTGAGAAGAAGTTTCTTCTCAAATTTAAGTGGAACCTCTTGTGTTCCAGCTTGAACCCATTACCCCTTGTCTTACTGTTGGTTGTCACCGAGAAGAGCCTGTCTCCATCCTCGTGACACCCACCCTTTATATATTTATAAACATTGATGAGGTCACCCCTCAGTCTCCTCTTCTCCAAGCTAAAGAGACCCAGCTCCCTCAGCCTTTCCTCATAAGGGAGATGCTCCACTCCCTTAATCATCTTTGTGGCCCTGCGCTGGACTCTCTCCAGCAGTTCCCTATCCTTCTTGAACTGAGGGGCCCAGAACTGGACACAATATTCCAGATGAGGTCTCATCAGGGCAGAGTAGAGGGGAAGGAGAACCTCTCTCGACCTACTAACCACCCCCCTTCTAATACACCCCAGGATGCCATTGGCCTTCTTGGCCACAAGGGCACAGTGCTGGCTCATGGTCATCCTGCTGTCCACCAGGACCCCCAGGTCCCTTTCCCCTACACTGCTCTCTAATAGGTCATTCCCCAACCTGTACTGGAACCTGGGGTTGTTCCTGCCCAGATGCAAGACTCTACATTTCCCCTTGTTATATTTCATTAAATTTTTCCCTGCCCAGCTCTCTAGCCTGTCCAGATCTCGCTGGATGGCAGCACAGCCCTCTGGCGTGTCAACCACTCCTCCCAGCTTGGTGTCATTAGCAAACTTGCTGATAGTACACTCAATTCCCTCATCCAAGTCGTTGATGAATATATTGAATAGTATTGGTCCCAGTACTGACCCTTGAGGCACTCCACTAGATATAGGCCTCCAACCAGACTCCGCCCCATTGACCACGACTCTCTGGCTTCTTTCCTTCAGCCAGTTTGCGGTCCACCTCACTACCTGATCGTCCAGTCCACACTTCCTCAGTTTAGCCGTGAGGATGCTGTGGGAGACGGTGTCAAATGCTTTGCTGAAGTCAAGGTAGACCACATCCACTGCTCTGCCTTCATCAATCCACCTCGTTATGTCCTCATAAAAGGCTATGAGGTTGGTCAAGCATGACTTCCCCTTGGTGAAGCCGTGTTGACTGTCCCTAATGACCCTCTTACCCTTGATATGCCTTGAGATGGCACCAAGGATAAGGTGTTCCATCACTTTCCCAGGGATGGAGGCGAGGCTGACCGGTCTATTGTTACCTGGGTCCTCCTTCTTGCCCTTTTTGAAGACCGGAGTGACATTTGCTTTCCTCCAGTCCTCAGGCGCCTCTCCCATTTCCTGAGACGTGGCAAAGATGATGGAGAGTGGTCCAGCAATGACTTCGGCCAGCTCCCTCAGCACCCGCGGGTGCATCCCATCTGGACCCATGGATTTAGTGAGGTGGACTGCAAACTGGCTGAAGGAAAGAAGCCAGAGAGTCGTGATCAATGGGGCAGAGTCTGGTTGGAGGCCTGTATCTAGTGGAGTGCCTCAAGGGTCAGTTCTGGGACCAATACTGTTCAATATATTCATCAATGACTTGGATGAGGGAATTGAGTGTACTATCAGCAAGTTTGCTGATGACACCAAGCTGGGAGGAGTGGCTGACACGCCAGAGGGCTGTGCTGCCATCCAGCGAGATCTGGACAGGCTAGAGAGTTGGGCGGGGAAAAATTTAATGAAATATAACAAGGGGAAATGTAGAGTCTTGCATCTGGGCAGGAACAACCCCAGGTTCCAGTACAGGTTGGGGAATGACCTATTAGAGAGCAGTGTAGGGGAAAGGGACCTGGGGGTCCTGGTGGACAGCAGGATGACCATGAGCCAGCACTGTGCCCTTGTGGCCAAGAAGGCCAATGGCACCCTGGGGTGTATTAGAAGGGGGGTGGTTAGTAGGTCGAGAGAGGTTCTCCTTCCCCTCTACTCTGCCCTGGTGAGACCTCATCTGGAATATTGTGTCCAGTTCTGGGCCCCTCAGTTCAAGAAGGATAGGGAACTGCTGGAGAGAGTCCAGCGCAGGGCCACAAAGATGATTAAGGGAGTGGAGCATCTCCCTTATGAGGAAAGGCTGAGGGAGCTGGGTCTCTTTAGCTTGGAGAAGAGGAGACTGAGGGGTGACCTCATCAATGTTTATAAATATATAAAGGGTGGGTGTCACGAGGATGGAGACAGGCTCTTCTCGGTGACAACCAACAGTAAGACAAGGGGTAATGGGTTCAAGCTGGAACACAAGAGGTTCCACTTAAATTTGAGAAGAAACTTCCTCTCAGTGAGGGTGACGGAACACTGGAACAGGCTGCCCAGGGAGGTTGTGGATTCTCCTTCTCTGGAGACATTCAAAACCCACCTGGACGCCTTCCTGTGTAACCTCACCTAGGTGTTCCTGCTCCGGCAGGAGGATTGGACTAGATGATCTTTCGAGGTCCCTTCCAATCCCTAACATTCTGTGATTCTGTGATTCTGTGATTCTGTGATTTATGGATGTCCAGATTGCTTAACTGGTCCCTAACCCAGTCCTCATCAACTGAGGCAAACTCCTCCATTCCCCTGCCTTCCTCTGGGGCCTCAGGGGTATGGGGCTCTTCAGGACAGCCTCTGGCAGAGTAGACAGAGACAAAGAACGCATTCAGTAACTCTGCCTTCTCTGTATCTTCTGTCACCAGGGCACCCACCCCATTCATCAGTGGGCCTACATTGCCTCTGGTGTTAGTTTTATCTGCCATGTATTTGAAGAAGCTCTTTCTGTTGTCCTTGACCCCTCTTGCCAGGTTTAACTCTAAGGAGGCCTTAGCTTTCCTAGCTGCCTCTCTACATCCTCTGACAACCGCCTTATATTCTTCCCAAGTGGCCAACCCCTCCTTCCATGATCTGTAAACTCTCCTCTTCCACTTGAGTTTGCCCAGCACTTCCCTGTTTAACCACGCAGGTCTCCTGGCTCCCTTCCTTGACTTCCTACGTGTTGGGATGCTCTGATCGTGAGCTTGGTAGAAGCAGTCCCTGAATGCTAACCAACTATCTTGGGCCCCTTTACCTTCAAGCAGCCTTGCCAACGGGATTTCCCCTAGCAATTGTTTGAAAAGGCCAAAGCTGGCCCTGCTGAAGTCCAGGGTTGCAATTCTGCTTGGTATTCTGGTCCCACCACACGAGATCTTGAACTCCACCATCTCATGGTTGCTGCAACCAAGGCAGCCCTCCACCTTTACTGCTTCAACCAGACCCTCCTTGTTAGTGAGGACAAGATCCAGCAGCGCACCTCTCCTAGTCGGCTCTTCCACCATTTGCATCAGAAAGTTATCGTCAATGCACTGGAGGAACCTCCTAGACTGAGGCTGGCTGGCTGAGTAGTCCTTCCAGCAAACATCAGGGTAGTTAAAATCCCTCATAACAACCAGAGCCTGTGACTGTGAGGTCTCTCTCAGCTGCCCATAGAAGGCCTCATCAACTTCCTCACTCTGATCTGGTGGCCTGTAATAGACTCCCACGACAGTATCAGCCCTGCCAGCCTGCCCCTTAATTCTCACCCACAGACTCTCATCTCGCTCCTCAACTGCACCTGGACAGTACTCTATACATTGTAGTTGCTCTCTCACATAAAGAGCAACTCCACCACCATGCTTGGCTGGCCTGTCTTTCCTGAAAAGGACATAGCCATCCATGACCACATTCCAGTCATGTGAGCTGTCCCACCATGTCTCTGTAATTGCCACCAGATCATAATCTCCTGACCGAACACAGGTTTCTAACTCCTCCTGTTTATTCCCCATGCTGCGCGCATTGGTGTACAGGCACTTCAGGGAACGAGCCGAGTGCAATGATTTCACCCTAGGGGTATGGGGGGCCTCCCGGTCTTTATCGATTCCAGCATGCTGCTCCACTGATGCAAGCCCAGCTACAACCCTATCCCCCTTTGAATCTAGTTTAAAGCCCTCCAAATGAGCCCGGCTAATTCCTGTCCCAGCATCTTTTTACCCCTGTGGGATAAGCCTTTCCCACATATCACTGACCGGACTGGTGTCTCATAAAACCAGCCATTATCAAAGAACCCAAAGCCCTGCCTGTAGCACCAGTCCCAAACACATGCAGGTCCATTATCTGTTTTGATTTGTTCTGGAACACCCATTACTGCAAAACACGCTGTTAGATGTTTACACGCATGCAACACTCTTTCTCCTGGCAACGCCGTAGCCCAGATCATTTTTGAAAAGGTGTCCACTGCACATACTTGAGCCTCCCAAACTCAGGAACATGCGTTACATCCATCTGCCACACTTCTAATGCCTTAAGACCTCTAGAGTTAACCCCACTGCCGATTCCTAAAGTTTGAGTTTCACATTGTGGACAAGCTTGGACAATAGTACGGGCTTCATTCAGAGTCAAACTGAATTGTCTTTGCAAACCTTTGGCATTCTGATGAAAGTTCTCACGACTCTGTCTGGCCTGCTGGAATTTATCTGCGGGTGGCATGTACTGCACGGGGCTAACTAAATTATCGGCTCTCTGATTTCCTTCCCCCAACCCAAGATTCCACTGATGGCTATGAATGTGAAGCACACAACAAGATTCTGTTCATTGGCCTAAAATTGATCTTAACTGAATAAACAGTTTTCCCAGCCGCGGGTTATCGGATTGTCTCAAAAGAGCATTTTCTATACACGGTACTACCCCAGCTACATAAAGAGCATCTGTGACTACATTCAAAGGAGTATGTAACCATTTTGTTAATGCCCATACAACAGCTGTGAGCTCCAAAGTTTGAAGAGAGTCCTCTTTGGTACCTTCAATCAGGTGTTGCACCCACTGATTCTTTTCCTGCCAAACACATACTGCTCGAAGCTGACATTTTCCTGCATCTGTATATACTGTCAAACCTTTTACCGGTTGTCTCTGAACCTTGCTACACTCTAACCACTGATTATTCTTAAGAAACTGCCATAATTTACCTTTTGGTTGCTGTGAATGCACCAACCCAGAAAACCCTAATAATGCCTCCTGAATCGGAATGGAATGTCTAAGCCACCATTCTAAATCTATACTAGAAATTGGTAGACTAATGTCCGCAGGTTCTTGGCCACTTATCTCCACTATTCTGGATCTCCCTTTTCTTATCAACTCTCCTATTGCCTCTGGCCTTGTCTGTATGCGAAACTTTGGCTGAACTCCTAGAAACACCCATTCCAAAATCCTAAAATCGTCTGATTCACTGACTTTAGCAGTTTTGGCAGTGGCACAAGTACGAGTACAAGAAGAAATACAAAGAGAAGAGGGAGACTCTTCCCCGCTTTTGTTTTGCCACTGACAAATAACTGCTAAAGGAGATTCTTGATTACTGATCAATAATGATACAGGCTGATTTGCAATACAACGTCTTGTCCAATTTTGCTTCAATTTTTCAAGAATATTTGACAAGGCTGTTTGATGTTGAGGTTCTAAGGTAATTGCTGCAGTTGGATCTTTGCCTTTCAATAAACTAGTAAGTGGTGCTATGTCTGTATTTGAAATACCAGCACAAGTTCTGATCCATTGGATGTCACCTAACAACTTTTGAACATCATTCAAGGTGCACAACTCTGTATGTAACTCAATTTTTTGAGGCCATATCTGAGATGCAGAGATTGTCCATCCTAAATATTTCCATGGAGCGCTTCGCTGTACTTTTTCAGGAGCAACTACTAGGCCTTTCTTTTGAAGCTCAATGTGTAGTATGTGAACAGCTTCTTCGGTAAACTCTGTTTCCTGACAGCAAAGAATGTCATCCATATTATGATAGATAATGGTTTTTTGCCATAAGTCACGAATTGGCTGCAATGCCCATGCTACGTACAATTGATATAATGTAGGAGAGTTTTTCATACCTTGTGGCAATACTACCCACTCATACCATTTGGCTGGTTCTGCTTTGTTTACGGACGGCACAGTGAACGCAAATCGTTGAGTATCTTGAAAATACAAAGGAATAGTAAAAAAGCAATCTTTTAGATCAACTATAAGAATATGCCAATTTTCAGGTAGCATTGCAGGAGACGAGAGACCAGGTTGCAGAGCTCCCATTGACTGCATTTGCTCATTTACTTTCCGCAAATCGTGTAGTAAACGCCATTTACCACTTTTCTTAGGAACTACAAAAAGAGGAGTATTCCAAGGACTAGTTGATGGTTTTATATGCCTAGCTGCTAATTGCTCATCTACTAATTCCTTTGCTTTTTGCAGTCGCTCTTCTGTTAACGGCCACTGGTCAACCCACACTGGGTCATCTCTTAGCCAGGTCAATGGAGGGTTGGGCGACTGCTTTCCAGTGACCACTAGTGAAAAGGCGAAGACGTTAGAATAACACCCAATTGTCCCAATACATCTTGCCTAATTAAAGCTTCAAGACTCCCCGGTAGCGCCATAACATAGACTTTTAGCGACACACACCGCCCCTCTGGAAAACACGATGATACTGGTTTAACACTCATGTGCGGAACAATTTGACCTCCTACTCCTGCTACTGACGCAGAGAGTGAGAACTCTACTGGCCACACATTAGGCCACTTTGTTTGGCTTACAATAGTAACATCTGCTCCAATATCTAACATAGCTGTGATGGAGACAGTGCAATTGCCCTGAGACAGTTGTATTTTCATCATCGGTCTTTGCGACATGGTAGTGGTGAAGCATACAGCAGGTCCCGTGGAACCAAAACCTTTATCACATCGTAGGTTCATGGGAGGACTAGGCACTTCCGGTAACTGGTTTCCTAATGCTGCTATTTGAGCAACTTTGCTTCCAGCTGGTATGAAGATAGGAGGATTTAAAGTATATATCATTACATAAATCACTCCGGTGTAGTCTGCATCGATGACCCCCGGTATGACGACGATACCCTTAATTCCTGCTGAAGAGCGCCCCACTAGCAGTCTTCCTGTTAGGCTAGTCTGGTGAATCAATGGACCCCTGGCATTAGTTGGAACTTTCTGCACCTTGGTGTCTGACAAGTCAATGCCTATTGCTATCTCCACATCAACTCCGAGGCTTCCCCTGGTGCTGGGTTTGTGGAGTTGTAAAAAACCTGGGTCTGGGTTGAAGATGGCTCTGAATTGTTGTTTGGAGTAGGCTTTTGTGTCATCGCGCGTACTCCCCTCACGCTCGTTGACCAGTTTCCCGATCGTCGACATGCTACAGTTGCATGTGTATTGAATTGACATTTTTCACACCATACTGTTTTTGAGCAACGTTGCCCGGCATGACCATCTTCCCCACATCGATAACACTTTGCTGAAAATTGTGCTCGAGGCCCCAATGATGGTTTACGGATGACTGCGATTATTGGCTGTACAACTTCCTTGACTGCTCCTTGGACTGCAGCAGCTACAGCGTTGGCTTGACATTGCTCCTCCACTCTTGCTACTCAGGATAGCATCTCCTCTACTGGAGCTCCTGAAGGTAATGTGGCTAAAATCTGCTTGGTTTTAGCGTTTGCATTATCAAAAACTAAAAGACGGAACATTCGAGCCTTCATCGCTTCATCCATATCTGGATTTTGCATAATTGACTCATACAAATGATCAATAAAATTTGAATAATGTTCGGTGGTGCCTTGACGTACTCCACTAAATGAGGGAGCATGTGCCTCTGGTAAAGCAAAAAAGGCATCTAGCGCAAGTTGTGCAGCTCGTCGATGCATTGCTGCTGAAAAGGCTAGTTGCGTTTCTAGCTTGCTATAAATCCCTCATCCAGTGTACATGTCAGCTGACATTCCATACAATGGATCATTTAGTTCGCGCACAATTGCGGCTTCTTGTTGGGCTCTTTGGTACCACGCAGAATCCCATAACAAGTATTGCGGAGGAGTTAATAGTAGTCTCATTAAATTCTGGCAGTCTTGTGGACACATTAGATCAGCAGAGAAAATCCATGTTGCAATTTGTCTTGTAGCCTCTGACCGTATTCCATAGTTGGTGACTGTAGCTTTTGCTTGCTGTAAGATTTTCCAATCATGAGGCTCCCACTGGGCCCTTCCATTTTGTAGATCTTGCTGCACTGGACAAGCTAAAGAAGTTGAAGACCAATTGCCTTCTAAGATAGCATCTCTAATTACGCCTGACCAACGGCGAGATGCAGCAGCTGATGCCAGCTGAGGGAGCTGTCTCTGTTCAGCTGCGGACTTGGCAACAGCTCCGGATTTCCCTCACTCTCGAAACACCACGGTTTTTGTCTTTTTAATGTCTTTTACTTCCGCATCTAGTTGTTCTAATTTTTGGACAACCACTTTTAACAATTCCTCCGTGGCTTGGGAGGGTCGTGGCATAGCAGTTGTTTCTATGGTTTGTTTGCTAGATGTCGCCACGCACTCAGCCGGTGGAGAAGGAGGAAGAGGGGGGTATAATGGTGCGGTTGAGTCAGGCGGAGCTGTAGGCAGAGGACAGCACTCGGCATCGCCTACATTTGATAGTCATCGCCTTGCACTTCCGCTTTCTGATCAGTCGCGCTTGGGGACTCTGCACAGTTAACTTTCGGTTTTTGCTCCCCAGCAGCAGCTCCTTCCACTAAACGTTTTATCTCAAGAGCGGACTGAAGCGGAGTCCCTGACATTCCACACACTGCTGGTAAACCCCAAAACTGATACCATCGATTTCTCTGCGATTTTAACTGTACGTCACTGCACTCAGAACTTTCTGGGGCTAGGGCTTCTGCTTTATGGGTTAAATCGTTCTCCTTTATTATCTGCAACAACAGAACACATATAAAACTTTTTCCTAAGCATGCGCTAAACATACGATAATGATTGGCTACAATGCGCTGATCACGCGTCCCACCCCCATATGCTATTGGCGATCAGCCGCTGTCCACATGCCGTGACGTTCCATGTCTCTGCCGGTAGAGGATGGCAAGCGGCAGCCCAAGCCTAAACCGCAGCCATGTCAAGCCCTGGATTGTTCACCGCACATACGTTATGCCCTCTCCCTCCTAAAAAGTTATCCACAGTTGCAATGTAGTGAATCCTAACAACTTACTGCTTTGAACTGAAGGAGAAATTCCTTTGACTGAGCTGAACTGAGGCCAGAGCAAAAACAGTGTGCCCAAGTGAGCCAACAGCATCCCGGTGTGCATCAATAATAGTGTGGCCAGCAGGACTAGGGAAGTGATCACCCCTCTGTACTTGGCACTGGCGAGGCCACACTTTGAATACTGTGTTCAGTTTTGGGCCCCTGTGACAACCTTGAAATGCACACCCCTTAAACATCTGGTTTTTGTTACTTTGTGAGGAAAAGACAGATGACACCTCGTCTTATCTTTCCCAAAGTTTTATGGCCATGAAAGCAGACACCTTGTAAGATAAGGGCAATCCTGTGAAAGGCCTCATGGCCTAATTGGGATGAGAGAGATGAACCATCTGCCGGACAACCAACTACAGGACGAAACCATGAGCCAACAGCTACCCCTGATGGGCAAAACAACTCATTTCTGGTCAGTACTGTGAACCTTCCCCTAGTCTGAAGATCCCAGACCCCTTTCCAGAAGAGTCTTCCTAATTAGCATGAAGAGCGAGCAGAGGGAGGAGACGAACCGCTCTCTCCTATCTCGCACGTAAATGAACTGGGTTATAAAACAACCTCATGCATGATATGGGTTGGTGGCGTGTAAATCTTCAATGCATCCTCCACCTCCAGAGGTCATCACGGTGCCAATGTACCTGTGAAGTGGTGATATCTTACTCTCTCTCTTCTCTCTCTCTCTCTCTCCCTTTCTTTTTCTGATATCTTGGTTTTCCTCCTCTCTCTCTCTTCCTTTTTCTTGAACATATAAAAGTAATATCGTTGTAAGTTCTGCTGTTAAAGTCTTGTTAAGTTTTGCATTACAGTTACTAATTGTTGCTAATCCACCATTTTTAGAAGGGCTTTTGCCGTCAATGTATTGATAAGTTTTGTGTTATTATAACATACTTCTGCCAAGTCACTAATCGTTGTAATTTCTATACCACCACGTGCTTTTAACAAATACACAATTGGAACCCCAGAGTGATTGTCTGTCATTCACTTTGCATTGCTGCGCAGAATTACCCAGAGTTAACTCACACCTGGTCTCACCTGTTGAGTCAGGGCCCATGTCGCGTTCAGAGTTAACTCATCCCTCATCCCGTCTGCTGGGATGGGACAGCCCCTCACTACAAAGAAGTGCTGGAGAGAGTTCAGAGGAGGGCTACAAAGCTGGTGAGGAGCCTGGAGCACAAGTCTTATGAGAAACAGCTGAGGGAACTGAGGTTGTTTAGCCTGTAGAGAAGTAGGCTGAGGGGACACTTTATTGCTCTCTACAACTACCAGAAAGGAAGTTGCAGCAAGGTGGGTGTTTGTCTCTTTTCCCAAGTAACAAGTAGTAGGACTAGAAGAAACGGCCTCAAGTTGTGCCAGAGGAGGTTTAGACTGGATATTAAGAAAAATTTCTTCACAGAAAGGGTTGTGAAGCAGTGGAACAGGCTGCCTGGGGAAGTGGTTGAGCCACCATCCCTGGAAGTATTTAAAAGACATGTAGATGTGGCACTTAGGGACATGTTTTAGTGGTGGAGTTGGCAGTGCTAGGTTAACGGCTGGACTCAGTAATCTTATTTTCCAATATAAATTATTCTATGATTCTGTGATTATTGTTCTGAGTTCACAGAGAGCAGAAAAGGGGTATTCTGTGATCCACAGAGTAGCACTGATACTTAACGTACCTTTTGCTTCTGAGAGAGAGCTTTGCTTAAGAAGACAGCAGTTTGAAAGTGTCTTCCTGCCTTTCTTCTGTATGCAGTGCTGTGAAGTTACTGCTTCTGTCCCCTTACATATCATTACTGCAGTGCTTGTATGGCCTCTTTGGGGAAGCTGTGACTCCACAGCCATGTTGGTAATCACGCTCTGTCTGGGTTGCTCAGTGTTAGAGCCGTATTTGCTGTCACCCAAACAGATGAGTTGTTACAATTCCTGGCTCTGCATCTTCTCAAGAGACTCCCAGTGGTTTATGACAGACAACTGCTTCTGAACTCCTGTCAGGAGGTGCCTTATAAACAAATGTACTGTTAAGTGCAAATGGTGCCTGAAGAAGATGACAAATAGGTTAGGAGGATTTCAAAGACTTTGAATTACCTCAGAGATCCAACAAAGACTGTGATTTTAGAGAACTGTGAGTAGATTGTTTTCAGATTCCAAGGAATGAAAATAACAGAAAGAGGAACATTCTCTGCTCAGCTGACTAGAGGCTAGCCGTTTCAGAAGGTGAGGTATATAACAATGATCCTGAAAACTGAAAGAAATATCCTGAATTTAGATTATTCTGTAAGTCACTCTAGAAAAAGAAGAGAAAACAAAAAAGAATTCTAGGAAATTTTCTTATCATTATAGCTAATATTACTAAAGATGACATTTACTTAACAGAAATACTAAATAGGTTTACATGTATAAGATTATAATGGACTTGTTTTCATTTAGCCTCAGCCAAAAGCTGCAGATCCACAAGTGTCAATGGATATTGAAATTTGCAGGTGTGACCAAGAGGCATATATGTATTGCTGCTTGAACAGAGTCAGAACTTATTAGTCTATGTCCTGTTTCACATCAAATATTGGTGCTTCAGATATTTTGGCTCTTACAAACTTTGTGTTTGATTTATTTAGAAATAAATAATATGTATAACACACCTGGAAGGATATTAAATTCTGGTCATACTATTTAGTCAAATTTTAGTGACTCCAAAGTCAATAAGATGGTAGAAATTTAGTTTCCTTGAGAATTTCTAATTCGTTCTCAAACTTGTGATGTAAGGAACAAAAATGAGTTTGGAACAGCAGTAGGATTATAAGTAGTGATGTAGCAAATCTAACAAATGTTTTACTAGGAGTATGGTGACTTCAGCTTCAGGAAGGCTACAGTGTTGTCAGAATTTCATCAATAATTCCGTTTAGACTATGAAATGAGGCAATGCAAGCCTCACGTGATATAACAAAAGAAAGATTCTCTGCCAAAAAGATTGAAGAAATTCCTGAATCAGTTGCTGGGGACTCTTCTACTTACTACACAAAACAATATGTTTTTAAGTGACTGTGCCTAACACTAAAACTTTCAGAAAGGCATCCAGGCTTGAGAAGACTTTAAGAGATGTTGAATCTGCTATTTTTCTTTGTAAATACTCCAAAATTTAATTGCCATCAGACAAGTGTACGCACTACTTTCGATTTGAATTTGTCTGTCTTAACCATCAGAACTATCGGTTTCTGTATTGCCTTTCTTTTCTAAAAAAACACTGAAGCATGCCAATATAAAGACAGTGTCAATGAATGAATGAGCATATCCTAAGGGAAAGATAGTTATTATTCATTTGGACTCAGAGCTGCTAATATTTCATGGGTATCACTCAGATTACAGAAATTAAGAGTCAGTAATGCTAACATGACCCATATCAGAAATATTGATTAAAAACCAAGAAAATTATTATTATTTTAAACATATTGTTTATCTTGTGCTACTTAGGACTGCTCAGAGAGACACATCATTTTTTTCTTTTTATAGCCATAATCAGACAAAAATATGGCTGTCACATTTAGAGGCAGAAGAGAGTGAAAAGAACTGAGGAAGATAAATAATAGTTTAAAAAACTAACAGAAAGATTTTGCAGCAGATTTCCATCTCTTACAAAGACTCAGACAAAGTAAAATGAGATATAACCTTAGTATGAAATCTGTATCTACTGAGTTTATTAGCACTCCTTTTCTTTGTACATTTTTTGCTAACACTCTGAACAAATAACATACACAAGAAAAATGAGCGATCAGGTCCAGTCAACATGGGTTTATGAGAGGCAGGTCCTGTTTGACGAACCTGATCTCTTTCTATGACAAGGTGACCAACCTAGCAGATGAGGAAAAAACTGTGAATGTTGTGTACTTGGACTTCAGTAAAGCCTTTGACACTGTATCCCACAGCGTTCTCCTGGAGAAACTGACAGCTCACGGCCTGGATGGGTGTACACTTTGATGGATAAAGAAACGGCTGGATGGCTGGGCTCAAAGAGTTGTGGTGAATGGAGTCAAATCCAGTCGGCAGCCAGTCATGAGTGGTGTTCCCCAGTGCTCAGTATTGGAGCCAGTTCTGTTTAATCTCTTGATCAATGTTCTGAATGATGGGATTGGGTGCACACTCAGTAAGTTTGCAGATGACACCAAATTGTGAGCGTTGATCTGCTGGAGGGTAGAAAGTCCATACAGAGGGATCTGGACCGCTGGATCATTGTGCTGAGGCCAATTGTATGAGGTCTAACAAGGCCAAGTGCCGGGTCCTGTAGCAAATGAGGCATGGACTCTCTTTTTTTAGATGCGTAGGGAGACATTCATTACAAATTCAGGCCTGCATTTATATTCGCTATGATGCTTGCTCAAGCATTTGCTGATTTGTTAAGTTAGGCGTTACATAAGCGATATTTTTTGCGTTCCCACCAAAGTTGTTACCATAAAAGCATTTTTTGGTCTATCACAAGATCCCCCTCTGTCCTTGATGTATCAATCCTGTATTAATCCCTCTGTCCTTGATGTATCAAGCAGTATACAGTCCTTACTTCTTGTATTTTTCCACCAATGCTTGTTCTCACACCACTGACTCTTCTAGTTTCTCACAGGACCAATGTCAGAATACTGCCACAGGGTCCTGCACTTGGGTCACAACAACCGCATGCAGTGCTACAGGCTCGGGGAAGAGTGGCGGGAAAGCTGCCTGATAGAAAAGGATCTGGGGGTGTTGATTGACAGCTGGCGGGATATGAGCCAGCAGTGTGCCCAGGTGGCCAAAAAGGCCACCCGCATCCTAGCTTCTATCAGGAATAGTGTAGCCAGCAGGACCGGAGAAGTGGTTGTGCCACTGTACTCGGCACTGGTGAGGCCCCACCTCAAATACCATGTTCAGTTTTGGGCCCCTCATCATGAAAAAAAGGACACTGAGGTACTTGAGAGAGTGAAGAAGAGGGCTACGAAGCTGGTGAGGAGCCTGGAGCACAAGTCTTATGAGGAACAGTTGAGGGAACTGGGGCTGTTTAGCTTTGAGAAAAGGAGGCTGAGGGGAGACCTTATCACTGTCTACAACTACCTGAAAGGAGGTTGCAGCATGGAGGGTGTTGGTCTCTTCTCCCAAGTAGCAAGTGGTAGGACAAGAGGAAATGGCCTCAAGTTGTGCCAATGGAGGTTCAGATTGGATATTAGGAAAAATTCTTCACAGAAGGGGTTGTCAGGCATTGGAATAGGCTGCCCAGAGAAGTGGTGGAGTCACCATCCCTGGAGGTGTTTAAAAGGTGTTTAGATGAGGTTCTTAGGGACATGGTTTAGTGCTAGAATTAGATTAGGTTATGGTTGGACTCGGTGATCCTCAGGGTCTCTTCTAACTCAAATGATTCTATGATTCTATGATCGTACTCCACGAACCTTTTTTCCAAGTTTTTGTTTTCTTTTTAATGTCAAAGTTTATATAAATTTTCTGAAATTAGGTCAAGCAAAATTTCTGGTGCAAAATCATTTGAAGAATACACTCATGGGCACCTTTTTTCTTTTTATTTTCCTCCCCCCCCCCCCCCATTTTAGATTGTTTCTTCCATTGTGAAAGTATGTGATAAAAACTAAAACATATATGGGTTTGGTGTTTTTCTTACCATATATTGTCTTTCAGAAAATTGGATACTCTAACTTTTAGAAGTGAGATAAGGCTGAAGAAGGCAGAGAAAGAATGAGAGAGAACAGAACATCATACATGGGACTCTTAGAATTCTTTTTTCTTCCTTTCTGCTGACTTGCTTAGTATGTACATCTTTCCCAAGATATTACGTCTCAAACAAAAGAAACAGCTATATCAGTTGATTTGTTATTTTCACACATTTTCAAAAGAATTGTGTCCATTTATCTATAGTTTTAACCACAGTACATTGAGAGCACGGCCAAGTTTACTTAAAAACCTGTTTATTGGGTGTCATGATCCAGAGGACTGTGATTAAGGTCATCGCTAAGGCTGGATTTAAGGCACAACCAAGGCCAAATATCAGGAAAGTACCAAAATTTTATCACAATGTTTAACCCAGTTTAAGGGGAAGAAGAGAGGAGAGAGAGAGAGGAAAGGAGAGTGAGGAAAGAGAGAGATAGGAAAGAAAGTCACTACGTGGATCCAGCAACAATGTCTCACAGGGCCGTTGTCTTCTGCTCCTGGAGACTGGTGGTGCTGCCGGGCACAGTTCCACTTGCAAAGTGTCTGTCATGGGTTTCATAGTCTCCAGCTCGTGACCACCTCTAGCTGTTTTGACGTCTGCACTGCTCACCGGAGGACCCCATGATATTTTGTTACTCTGCGCAAGCGCAGAGTGGCCAGTAGAACACTACAGTATTCACCCGGACAGCATGATACCTTGTTATGCTGTTCACATGACGACCTCGTGACATGTGCGCCTCTTGAGCGCATGCGTCGAGCAGCCAGTAGGTGTCTCAGCGGTCTGAAGTGCCTCCTGCCTCTGCACAGAGGCACTCTTGTCCTTTTTACAATGTATCAGGAAATAGGGACTGTTGCAGCTTCCACTGAGTCAAATGTCTATCAGCTTAGTGCCTGAGACATGAAGTCTGCTTGTATGTATGCTGGGATTGAGCAAATTCTTCTTTGCCTCTCCCTAAACAGCAATATGCAGGAGTTGGCTGGATTGTTTCTGTCCTCTGAAAGCACCTGAATGCTGACCAAAAAGTTTAAAAGTTGATTACTTCAATTTTGGCATGTCAGTGTAAGACTTGACAAAGTTGCCTTTAGCATATCTCAGACTCCTATTTGTCTCTGCAGTCCTGGCATTTTGTTTATTTGCACTAACAATAGTATATTAGATTCTCTGTTTTGGAAGACACAAATTCTGTCAAAAATGTGTAAAGAGATTTTTTTTTTTTTTCCTCCAAAGAGACCGTGAAGGACTGGAGTCAAATTCTTAAGGTGGATGGATCAAAGCAACAGAACAGCCAAAAATCGAGTTGTGTTCAATTTTTGATTACATGGGCAAAATTCAGTCCTGAATAAAAGTCAACATGAATAGATGAAAAGTTAAAATACATATCAAAATGATGGTATATTACATATGAAGGATCTCAGTCTTACACGAAGTATTTATGCCAATAAATGAAGTTTGAAGAGAAGCTATTTTACTTGAGAAAATTGTCATGTTTTGTGGAACACAAAGGTTGCCATCTAAAAATATGCAAAACATGAATATATTTTAGAGTAGCAGATTGTCATTGATAAAAATCTTAAAAGTCCAGCAAAACCAGATCTCATGGGTAAAGTTTCCTTCGCTTTCAATTCTTTACTTTTTCTTCTGCTTAGAATAAAAAAACATGTCAAGTCCTTGCAGATCAGTAATCTTATAAAGAGAAATTATTTCCAAATGAAATAGCATTATTCACTAAGATATGTAAAAGATTTAGGGATTTTGTTTCATTGTTGTTATTGTTAGATAAAAAACATGCAATTTATTAGATTAGGGACTGATATGTAGCTATTATCCTAACACAAGTTGTAGGAAGAACAACATATCTAGTCAACCAAAATTCAGTATTAAAAGACTTTCTGGTTTATGCATGAAAGATAGAATAGGAAGAAAAGAAAGAAATGAAACATCTCACTTTCTTGTCCATTCTGTTAAGAGCATCACGACACAGGATATTTTACATTGAGAAGAACCTGTAAAAAGTTAGCATTAGGATAAGCCTTCACATGTTATTAGATGTATTATTTCATTCTAGAGAAAAATTAGCACTCAGAACCTCATTCACAGTCTCCTTTCTTCCCATGAATGCTCTTCCCTTCTTCACTCTCATCTTCCCCACTATTGTGCTAAAGTTACAACTGAAGCTCCAGGCAATGTGGAAGTCTTGAAGGCATCATTAGTTGTTTTCATGATTCACAACTACAAGAACTACCTGAGGTCAGAAGTTGCTTTGGTCTTCTTGATTACAAGGAAGCACAATGTTGCCTGAGCAGAGGGAAAAAGAGACAACTACAGTACAGAAAACTCCCAGGGGACTGTTCGGTTTTGAGTATCAGGGTTTTTAATGAACTATTTCTGGAATTTTCATATGTGGATTTCAAACAGAATTTCATTTTATGAATGTTAAATATGTCCTTCAAACTGTGTGTTTCTTTGATATCATAAATGGATTTCAGGGAAAAAGCCAATGTCCTCTGTCAGGTGGGGAGGGAGACAAAGAGGGAGAAACAACACACAAACTGCAATTTGGGTAAAATCTTGTGTCCCTGGAAAGCTGGTATGTACAAAGAATTTGTACTGATATTGGCCTAGCTCTCTACCATCACACAGGCATCTCCAGAAGTCAGAATAATTCTGAGAACTTGGCAGCAAAAAAACCAGTATCAAAAGTGATGCATAAGATCTCCTACCTGTTTTGAGAGCTAAATATCACAGAATCACAGAATGTTAGGGATTGGAAGGGACCTCAAAAGATCATCTAGTCCAATCCCCCTGCCAGAGCAAGAACACCTAGATGAGGCTACACAGGAATGTATCCATGCGGGTTTTGAATGTCTCCAGAGAAGGAGAATCCACAACCTCCCTGGGCAGCCTGTTCCAGTGTTCTGTTACCCTCACTGAGAAGAAGTTTCTTCTCAAATTTAAGTGGAACCTCTTGTGTTCCAGCTTGAACCCATTACCCCTTGTCTTACTGTTGGTTGTCACCGAGAAGAGCCTGGCCCCATCCTCGTGACACCCACTCTTTATATATTTATAAACATTGATGAGGTCACCCCTCAGTCTCCTCTTCTCCAAGCTAAAGAGACCCAGCTCCCTCAGCCTTTCCTCACACGGGAGATGCTCCACTCCCTTAATCATGTTTGTTGCCCTGTGCTGGACACTCTCCAGCAGTTCCCTATCCTTCTTGAACTGAGGGGCCCAGAACTGGACACAATATTCCAGATGAGGTCTCACCAGGGCAGAGTAGAGGGGAAGGAGAACCTCTCTCAACGTACTAACCACTCCCCTTCTAATATACCCCAGGATGCCATTGGCCTTCTTGGCCACAAGGACACAATGCTGGCTCATGGTCATCCTGCTGTCCACCAGGACTCCCAGGTCCCTTTCCCCTACACTGCTCTCTAATAGGTCATTCCCCAACCTGTACTGGAACCTGGGGTTGTTCCTACCCAGATGCAAGACTCAAATGAACCGTAGACTCAAGAACCATATGCTGTGGTTTTACTTATATTAAAATAATAATTAACAAATATCTTCATTTTTTCACTTTGCCATATAGTTTTGTAGAATTGTAACAAAAAGATTTTAGCTCTATTGTTCTGTCTCCCCACCTGTCACACTTTCTTTGAGAAACATGATACTTACCACATACTTCCCATACTTTTTGCAATGTTTATGATTATTACATAGTAATTTAGATGTGGTTTTGTATTGTTTGAATATTTTTCTCACATTCTTGTCTACTTTCTTCCTTGTTCATATTTGCAAAATGAAGAAATGTATTTCTTGGAAGTTGGCATACTGAAATATTAGAAACTAATTATTCATTCTCTTCCCCAGTGTTTCAGATTATGCCTTTTTCTTTATTTGCAACCCGAAATATAATTCTGAAGATGCTCACTATACTTGGGGTCATTTTCCAGCCTTGTGAAGTATTTGTTTTATGGAACACTAAGCACTACTTGTATATATATATATATATATATATTTATTTATTTATTTATTTTCCCAATAAATACTACACAGAATTCCATTGTTTGCATTATCTGTGAATTCACACTAGATTATGGCAGTGATCACCCTCCAGTCACAAACTTCCACTTTCTCCAGGAAATTCCACTTATGTGTCAAGAGGCAAAGACAGTTTTTCCCCACTACAAGCAAAATCCTCCAGGAGTTGGTGCAAAATTTAAGTAATATCCAGTGCAATTTTGTCAGTGTGAATTAGAGAGTTGGATTGGAATTCGTTAAGTGAATACCCTAGAGTTCGATGTGGCCTGTTAATGAGATCAGTTTTCTTCAAATGTGAAGGTGGGTAATCACTGTCATCTATACATATGGGGAAAATCATCTCTTCGTATACTTTTTCATCCATTCAGATACTGAAAGCAACATGGACTTAGGGCAGGGTTAACCATCCCAGAATCGCTGTCCCTAAGCATAGTTACTTCAAGTCTGCAGATAGCCTGGAAGTTTAATTCAGACAGATGTCAAAGGCTTCCTTCATTCAGTGGGATGTCTTATTTTTCATATCCTGACACTGATAATATTCTAATATTCTCTATTTCTGGGTAGGCCTGTTGTAGGAAAACAGTTACCTGAAGCATTATGGTTTAACTAACATAATCTTCAATTTCTCTACTGCAAGTCTATGCAAAGCTCACTGCCCGTAATTGATTTATTGATTTATTCATAATGAGAAAACAGTGTGCATAAAGCAGATGCTAAACATAACGAGCCATAACTTTAAACCCAAACAGGTTCAGTAGCATGGCTAACAGAAAATTATTACTGTAATTTAATAAGTTTTTAAAGGCGTCATGGTGGTAGGAATGGGTTCCTTCATTAATAAACTCGGTAGTGCTTGAAGATAACAGGGCCATCTTCTTGCCCTAAAGTATTCAGCAGCAGGTAAAAGATTTTTTTTTTTTTTTTGGTAAAAGAATGAGAGTGATGAAACCTGTGCTGGATTGTTTAGTATGTGTTCAAAGGAAACTACTAAGCCTGTTGATAATACAACTGCGGCACATTAGAAATGCAGTGCAGCAGGACTGTCCCATTGAGCATATCTTACTTCCAAATCTCTACTAGTTGCACTTAGGATCATAGAATCATAGAACAGTTTGGGTTGGAAGGGACCTTCAAAGGTCATCTAGTCCAACTCCCCCTACAATGAGCAGGGAGCTTACAGCACATGAAACTGGATTTCTTCAGTAGTCACAGATTTTGGTTGTTGTGGGGATAAAATATCTTTGCCTATTCTGTACCATGAGGTAAAAAAGTCTGTCAAGTAAGAGTATCTTTTAATACTCCCCATTTGAAGGAATCATATTCTTTTTCTTCTACTTGTAGAAAAAGAGTTGATTTTATTAGAGATGGACCTAACCTCCCAAGAGTGATGCTCAGGACTCAGGTGCTGAGGTTTATTTGACCTTAATGTAGCAAATATATAGAGAGCTGGACACAGTTGATTTCCACTTAATAACAGGAGCCAAAGTTTTGGGATTTGTTTTGACTCATGTTTAATTCTACTGACTTTTAATCAAAATAAATAAATTAATTAAACCAACTCCTTTCCAACTCCTTTCCAACCACAGGCACTGCATAGAAGAGAATTAAAGTAGGCTACACTCTAGTAAAACTCAGCTGGAAAATATCACATAGAGGGATTTGGGAAACCCAGGGAATGCCTGCAGACAGAAGCATTGAACCAAGCTGGGGCTGGCAGGCTGGGCATGGGCTGTAAAACCTGAAAAGCTCCTACAGTGGTGAACCAAGGTTAGACAGTGCAAAAGTGAACACTGAAGAACAATTCCAGCTTCACTCTTGAATAAGCTGCTGACTTTTACTCTTTCTTTCTGGCCATTTTCTTTTCCCTCTATTTCTGCTCTATTTCACCTTCCTCATTCTACAGTAAATTCCAGTAAATTACTGATGTAGACATCCTGGTTCATCTACTCACTTTAAGCATTCATTGACTGCTGTAGAAATACTTCTGTGGCTTTGAAGCTCAGAGTTAGCTATTTCTTCTTTTAAGAAGAAATTCAAACAGATCTGCATTTTGCTGTGTGTGATGAACCTCTTGAGACTCTCAGACAGGTACAGATATAGCAAAAAACTTTCTTAAAATATTTGGAATTCAAATAATATTTCTTTTAACTTTAAAATTATGGTTTGGAATATCTGTGGCGTTCATCTTGGAGTAAGTCATTGACTAGTATATGTATTTTTGGCAATATTTGACCTGTTTGTTAAAAGAATATGTATAGACAGTATTATGAATTCTAAACATATTCTGTCAAACAGCAAAGAAACAAAGAAGTAAAGGAAAGCAAAGCAAAGAACAAAAGGAAGAGAAAGCAAGAAGGAAAACAAAAAAGCACTCTAAATAAAAGGAGTTACTGTGATTGTAGTTTATGTATTGTACAGGTAATCTAATTCTGTGTAGACCTGTATAGAATAAAGTTGTTCTAAATTTTTATCAGTAGAAATTTTTGCACCTATAAGAGCAACAGTTTTTGAAAAAACAAAGAAAAATATTTTATCTGTCTTTAAAAGAATAATCTGCATTTTCTCAGCCTAGAAATTTTTGAATTGTAGAGTCAAGAGGCATGTTTGTCCATGGCTTTGAAATCAAATGTGAAGTGTATTTTCAAAATAAGGTTTTCAAATTCGTACTTAAACCAGCTGTGGCTACCGTCTTTCTTTAAATGTTGCTTTAGCAGAGACACTGAGATCCTGAGCAATCATGTTAGAGGCTGAATATAGCACTGTTGTTTTAAAGAAAATCTGTTCAACTTTTATGAAAACACAAAAGAAAAGTACTTTCAAACTGAATATTTACTTTTACTTTTTATTTTTCATTTATTTACTTCTATTAATTTTAATATTAATATTTTAATTTATTTACTTTTTATTTATTTTATCACTGTCTTGTGAACTTTGTACTGTATGTACCATATATGTCCATAATAAAAAAGAAAAAAAAAAGTCATCATCTTCATCCCCCTGTTAAGTGTAGCTGTAGTGAAGATTGAACTGTAACAGTGTCATATGTTGAACAGAACAAATCAACCATTCACTATGCATTTTGGAAGATATGTGCCTGTGGTTAGATACATAAACTGTCAAGCTGGACAAATAGATAGAACAATGTAATAAATGCTTGATTCTGAAGACAGCTCAGCATGCCTGGAAATTTTAAGAGGGTCCGGATTATAAACAATAGGCGATACTGACTTCAGTTTGGGCTTTCTCCCCAGGCTGTTTAATCTGCTCTACAACATATAAATTATAATTTTTTGATGGTTTCTTTTTAACAGATATGATGTCCTGTGGCTTACTCACTGTTGTCTGAACAGCATGTGTACATGAAAGTTTGAATCCTCTGAGAATGTGGAATAGTAATCGTTCTCTACCATATCAATAAAAAAAAAAATGATCAGAGGACAAGGCTAGAAAAAGCACTTTACAAAGCTAGAAATTAACTTAAATTTCCTAAGTTTAAGTCCAACACCTTAATTGCAATAATATCCCAAGGCTTGGAGCACTGCCATCTAATTAGAGCAATAGGATCTACAGAAAAGGGAGCATTTAATTTTTTATTTTCAGTAGAAAAGTTTTATAATACTATGGGAAAAATCTAAAGATACTGTACGATACGCTGAACACTCTGGTCTTATCTTGTCAAAGGAAAATGCTACTGAGAGTTCTCAGGGAATACTGTATAGGAAGATATGCAATTATAAGCAGAAGAACATATAATTTTTTCGTGGAGTAATAAAATAAACTGATTTTAGTGTTATTTGCAACTAACTCAAGACTTTATACTACCTCAGCTGACTGACATAATTGGGATCCTGCATTTTCTATGTGAAAATATATTTCTTCACATTGTTGAAGCTGCAATAAGTGGGGGAGTAACATATAACACCTTTGGGCTCAAAGGAAGAAACAACTGACTGGGATTTGAGTTGGTACTTTTAAAGTCACCTACTTCCTCCCGCACTGCACTAATTTGAACAGAAAACTAAGACGAATTGAGGGATCAGTAAACCCTTTTTCACTGACACCGTTCGTCTGACTACTGTTAGAATAGGAGAGAGCATTTTCCTTACAGTTATAGCCAAGTTATAGCAAAAGACAAAGACATTCATTTTTCCTGTAAATGAGGGAAGATATAGCTGTAAGGGAATATGACTGTTAAGTAATTAAAATATTTAAAATACGATCAAATGTCAGTTATCATGCTTTTGTGTTTTATTTCTACTGTATGTCATTATGAAAGACATAGAAATTTGGAGTTGAAAATCTACAGAACTGATAAGGATGTAAGGCCAGATGCTCATAAAAATCTCTTATGGTCTTTAAGACTTACAAAGATTCATTTGTCTTGGGAAGGAATCTATAAGTGTAGCACCCTGGTTAATAATGAGTAGGTGTCAGTTTAGTTCAGTTTTTAGAAAATGAATTCATGTTATGTCATGAGCATCATACTGAAACTAATAAGATTCGTACTTTTGCCTTGGCTGGTTTTGTTGTACGTCTTGTTTTCAAGCTTGGTCATTCTTCTCTTTGTGTTGGCATTCCTGCTTTGTCTAGCTAATGCTTATAAAAGTATCAGTTTTTATCTGGTATTGCAGCATTCTAACCTATCTGTATGCCTCTACTGACAGTACAAGAACAGCCCTTTGAGCTACGTCAGCAATTATCTCTTACATTAAAGTTCAGGTGTAGATCACAGTTCAACATTATGCAAGAGATGCTGACCCAAACAATCTTATCTAGTGTGAATGCCAATATAATGAATACTTTGGATCACATATTAATGGAATTAAAAAGCTAAGAATAATGGCTAAGACTGTGATGCCTTGAAGAACAACTGTGTCAGGCTAAAGAATTGAGATGAACACCAGGGTACAAGCCAGTTATGATTTTGGAAATACCAGATATGAGTGAGACTCTTCAGTTCATTATTCTTGAAGTTTTAGTGAGGAAGATTTGCACTTCTGTAGGTCACGTTTGAAAAATTGAATATATGAAGAAGATTCAGACGACATAAGTTCCAAGATGAACAAAGTTTTTTTATTCTTTTTAAATCTTAGAATGTAGAAACTTTCAACCTCTATAAAGCTCTGTATTTATTTTATCAACATTCATACAAAATAAACAAACACTGACTAGACTGGATTTTGAAAGTTATACTTTCACAAATAGTGATGAATACACACTACATTTTTGTCTGCATAAAATATTGGATTTGAGAATCTCTTAATCAAGCTGTAAAGTTATTTCTTTAAAAAGGAGGAATGAAAATAAAGAGTATAAAGTTTTTTGCCTAATAAAACTTCTTGTTATTTTAGCTATACCTTGCTCCTTTTCTTTATTGTGCTAACATAAATTATGCCGTAATATCTTGACAATTAATTCAGTACCTGGAATCATTCTTACATAATCCTAGGCCACTACCTAATTCAGAAAGAGGGAAACATCTGTTCCTCCATCTCTACCCCTGCACCTGCCCACCTCCTCCATCCCCCTGCTCCCCAATTATGTCAAAATAAAATAAACCACCAGGACTATATCTTGAAAGATATCTAGGAGGAAAGGAGAGGTTTGTACATTTTTCAGCTCTTGCATTGGTCTGCCTATACCCAGAAGCAAGAAACTTGATTATCTTGATCTGATCATGCATAAAATACATTTTATATTAGACCTGGAATTATCCAATCCTATTAAGATTATTTTGTGAAAAAATATGAATGTCAATTACTGAATTCTTCTAGCAAAGAATTCCAGAAGTTATGATTAGATGCTTTTCCCTTCTTCCTAATTATAAAAAACCCCATGCCTACTGTTATTTACTGATTGACTTGCATTGATACAAAATTTCTTTCTTAGCTCAGAAGACACAACTGCAAATACAAGAGGGCACATGTGTCTATAAACTGCAAATTGACTGCCTGTAGATGCCATATTTGCTAAGGTATGTGTCACTGACCTCAGTGTTACCAACATAGAAGCCAATCATCAGGATTTTTTTTCATCAAATAAAGTCCACCATTGGTTCAGTACTGTCAAGAGTGAAGATTTTAATTTAATTCTGCAACACACACAGCAAAGTCTATACAATGGTATATTTATAAATAAAACTGTCTTTAGGTGTTTGCCATAATTCTTTAGATGGGCATATATACAAGTTCTTTAAAACTAATTATAAAATTAATTTAGTTCTTAAGGAAAAACAAACAACTATCTCAAAGTTAATCACGTACAAAAAAGGAAGATACTTTTGTTTAGCTTTTTAGAGACACTTCTGGTTAATTTTTTTAATTAATTTGTACTTTTGACTTCTATCAGAATATCTTATTTTAATGGAAGTACATGTCATGGATGAGTGATTTAGGGTCCAGCTTGCCGCAGAGTAGTGTTTAGATCACTTAAAGAAAAGTGTGACTTAACAGAGTTTGATGGCAAGATTGACTCTATTATTTACTGCATGGAAATATGCCAAGCAGAATTAGGTGAGTTGTTTCAGAGTGATTTCTATGGGTACAGATACAAAAGGGTAGAGGGTGGTACTCCTGTTGAGTCATGAGGTTCAGGTTGGACACTCTTACTTTCTAAACTCCTTCTCAGAGAGGAGTCTAGGTGTGGATGGATCTAAACTTAGTCCCAGACTTGTTCAGTGGTTCATGTCTAAGAGACACAGAGGGTAAAGGAAAACAGGTAAGATATTATATATATGTATTTGTGGCCAAAGGATTATATGTGCACACCCAATTTATATATCTCTTGGTTAGGATTTCAAAGTTTCGTCATTCTGCATCTCAACCTGTTTACCTCACCCCTAACGGCCTGGTGTCAGGTTGCCTCGAAGTCTGGATTCTAGGTCTCTCAGAGCAAACTCTCAGACACCAGAGTTCACAGAAATAAATAATTAAATGAAGTAATGCAGCAGCAGAGTCAGCTCGAGCTGGGTGCCTTCACAGAGGTCCCAGCCAAGCATAGAAATCCCTATGTTTTTATACCCTTACAGACTATTTACCTGCCTCTCACACCATGATTCAGTCCAATAGCAATAGTTGAGTCTGGGGTCTTCTTGCTTCTCAATAGACCCTTTCACTGACCTCAGACAGGCCTTTGTTTTGTTTACCTGTAGATATTGTTTACTACAGTCCGTACCCGCTTCGTGCCAGACTTGAAGGTGTTGTTTCGTCTGAATGAATCCTTTTCTTCCCAGCAAAGTGCAAAACAGGTCTTAAGTCCTAGGTGTCTGCAATGGTCTGCTGCTTCGTGCTGGCCTTGAAGGTGGTCAATGCTGTTCTTCCCAGGAAAGTGCAAACAGGCCTTAACTTGCATATGTCCATGGTGGTCTGTAGCCACTTTTGTTTCCAAGTTTGGTGAACGTGAGCAGAACTTTACAACATACAGCTTAAGATTTCAGCAAATTTAGCTTACTAAGTAACGTGAGGCAAACAATATATTAAAAATCATGTGACCTTATAATTCTAAGTGATTCTTTCTATTTAATATGCATTTTCTTAAGCTAAAGAACTGATACGAAACTTAAATTGGGCTCATCCAGTGATCTGTGAGTAGTAAAAGATCATTGCCATATAGCCATGCTCGTTTAGCAGAATAAAGTTGTTTGCTTATAGTCAAACTTCATACAGTGGGAAAGGTATGCATGAGACTCCCTGCACCTACAACTTATTGGTGTTCAGGGTACCGTTCTGCTTCCTTGTGGGTTTCCTAAAAGTAGTTCTTGGTCCAGCTGCACCTCAGGCCTTTACCTCCTTTGGAGTCTTGTACCAAACTTCTGCTGGTTTGGTGGGGGGTGTCGAGTATATCTATCACAATACACCACCATCAAATATGAGTAAAACCATGATGTATGAAACTGCCACAATTTAAAATTCCACCAGGGAGACAAACGGCCTGTCGATAGCTGAACAAAAGTATTATTTTTAGATCTCGAATTAACTGGAAAATGGCAAGTTACACCTTGCAAAAGGCACGATTAATTGGTAAGTTCACTTCCTATTGAGTAAACACTTGACTTGAACCTGATCCTCTCCAATCTGGTTCAGCCTTTCTAATGCTTTTTTTCACTATTACTGCCTTTAAGCATATTCCATTTATACACATGGACCACGTGCCAGTTGTAGATATTTTTCCTGTCACAAAAACCCTCCTCTGAAGTTAAAATTTGCATTAACCATTCTAGTCATTCTAGTTCCATTTTAACCAAAGTCTAGAGCCCATAGCAAAGGTAACCTAGCAAAACATGCAGACTCTAAAATTCACAAACTGAACTATGCTTTTCAGTTAGAAGACTGCTATTGTTCTCTTTAGCTAAGCAAGTTCACTGTTATAATAATTTATGTAGCAAATTCTACTAAAAATTTATTTGAAAGGAACAATAATGTGAGAAAGTCAGTTTCTTTCATTAAATCAAGTGCACTTTAGTGCAGCAGATCCCACATAACTATCAGGAACTTGAAAGAAAAACTACTACTGGTCCAGAGAACCCATTTCTCTAGGAAACAGGTTTTGGTGGTTTGGTTTGGTTTGGTTTGGTTTGGGGTTTGATTTTGTTTTATTGTTGTTGGCAGTGTTTATTTTTTTGTTTTGTTTTTTAAATAATGAGCCATTCTTCCTGGATCAAACTAAACTTTGCAAGTACTGCTTACTCATACTCTTGTTTTTTTATTCTAATTGGGTGAAAAATTCATGTTTATAAGAACCTGAGGACAGAAGTTAGCCAAACATATCTGAATTTTCATACAAATTTACCCACAAATTAGCCAGAATACACTCAAAGCAAGGACTAGATCAAGACTCAGACTCAGTTTAGTTCTCGCTTCCCTAGCGAAACACCAAAATGAGCATAATCTAGATATTAGTCTCTCTATCAAGGCAAGACACAGTTTTCGTGAATGTGTCTGACATCCTTCTACCTCTCCAACATATTGAACAGAGAAATCAGGAATAAGAATACCATAGTTTGTGAAGTAAGTAAAGCATAAGTATTCAACATATCTTAGAGTACTGTTTATCTGGCTTCAAATTCACTAAGTATAAAGACAAATTTATGCTCCTAAATGCAGATTTTTATATCAGATTTACTCTTTGACTTTGACTTGATCAACAAGAACATCAGAATATTATCCCTCACTTTTAGCTTTCTGTCAGGGTAGCTCTCCATTTGTTCTAATCTCTGTTTGTTTCCTTCTAGAGGATGGCTATTATTGTTCTATCTTTTTGTGTCAGTCCAGCTATTAAACCTGATTCAATGTGGGGTTTTTTGTTTGGTTGTTGTTGTTGTTGTTTGGTTTTTTTCTGTTTGCTTGTTTGTGTCAAGGTTTAAAGCAAGGTGACAATAAACTGTGTGTGTTGGCAGTTGCACTTTCCTCCCTCACATGCCCTGAGAACTGGTGTGGCAGTTGCACATCCCCCTCTCAGAACTGGGGCCTTCAATGGGCAGTTAACGGCTCTTTGTGGAGACCCAGAGTCGGTGGGCAGGGTCGTCAGCAGAGGAGGGGCCAAGAGCGCCCACAGCCCAGAGAAGCTGAGAAGCTTCTCGAAGGCCCACACTCGGGGGGGGTGGGGCGTAGAGAAGCCGAGAATCTTCTGGAATGCCCACAGCCAGATCTGATCAGACTATAAATGGGGTTCCCGCCGGCGACTGCCCTTTGTGTGGTCTCCTCGGAGCTGCGGGTCTGCCGTGCTGCTGGAGTCCCTCCCCTTAGACGGAGAAGTCGTCTAAGGTAACCTCCCGGGATGGGAGCGCCTCACCTCCGCATGTGGGTGAGTGATAAATTACTGAATATATGCCTTAATAGGTCCTTGCCTGGTAGGCAAGTGTACCTTCCTCATCTGGGGCAGACGAGTGTAAATTCCTGGCCACAGTAGGCTAGTGTTTATCTATTATGGGCAAAACGGGGCAGAGAGGGCTCTGGTTTGTTTCCTTGTGAGTGCGTATATGCACGCTGTGGATCCTCATTCTTATTTTGCTGCACCCCAAATAATTTCCTAACCTAATATCCGAACCTTTATCTTACGTTATCGGAGTGCTAGTCCGCCTAAACTTATATTTGGGATGCCTCCATGACACCGTGGCAGATGCTCTCTGTTATCCAATCATCCTTCCCCCGCCCGCTCCTTAGATTGGAAAGCTGATAAGGAGGAAGAAACAGAGGCTTAGACTTGCAGGATTGGAAAAAGTTTTAAAGGCTTTATTAATGCTACTAATAAATAGGAAAATATACAAAATATATGAAACCAATCTTGAATCCTCCAGGTAGCAGCTTTGCCCCTCCCATGTGGAGTTGGCATGCCTCCAGTGGCAGCAGAGCTAGGAGCTGGCATGGCTCCAGCAGCTGCAGGGCAGGGACCCGGAAGTCCTGGGCAGGGCTTCACAGCAAACTGGAAACTGGATTTCAGGGTTGCAGGGTCTCGGGGCTAAGGTTGCAGGCAGACAGGCAGAGTGCACTTTAGATGCCGGCCGTGGTTGAAGAGAGCGAGACCCTCGTGATCTCTCTCTTATATAGGGTTATGATGTTTATGGGATGGAATACTCAGCTGATCACTTTTAGTCACCTGTTCCGTTCGCCCCTCCTTGCAAATATGTCCCGTTATCAGTTAACCTTGGTTACCATAGTAATAAATCTAAACATGAGCTTCTTCAGCTTTCCATTGGTCGTCTTATCAGCACCGAGCACAGTGTCTGAGAAAAAATATGCAGCTAACTTCAGGAAAGTGCAGTTACTTAGAAGAACTTAGCTGAAAGGAAAATTCACTAAAAGAGAGACTGGTCTTGTTTTTAATAAAACCAGGACAGTTTGTTTTTTTTTTTTTAAAGTGTGATAGCCTTTCGATATTATGTTGTATTTTCTGAGATGGAGGTCACAATATTGGTTTCTTGAGAAATTTGCTGCTGAGCTTTTTTACTAAATTATGTGATTTTATTTATGCTTTTTACTAATTGCAGGTTTGAAATACAAAGTGTCAAGGAACTATCTAAAGGTAACTGAGGGAAAGTGCGATCAGCCTCTACAAAACAGTATACTAAATCATTATTAGATTAGCACAGAAGTAATTTTTTCCTTGCCTAAAGAATAATTATGTTGACAGTATTGCCCACTTGGAAGTTACAACAAAATGTATCAGCAAACAGATGTCATCACAAAAGGCATTTCAGTCCAGTCCATAATTATTTATTTGGGCAAACTATGCTTTTAAAAACCTACCTTATTTATCTCAGAGGTTAGGCTAATGGATGCTTAATAGTATTCTTACTTAATATGATGGACATTATCATGAGTTTAACACCTCTGGATGGGGGACTGCATGCTGCATCTGCACTTCCATCTGTGATGTTTCCCAGGACTTCTGAGTATGACAGGCTGACTTTTCTTAATTGTTGCTCAAAACAACTAGATGAGTGCTGCCATAGTCTTTATACTCTATTACCTGGATCTTGGGAACATGAGCTACACTATGAATAGAAAATAAAATAAGTTTAGTGAAGTGATAAAAATACTTTTTTTAAAAAGTGACTTGAAACCGCTACCTTGCCATCTGTCTATATTATTGAATTAATAAATCCAGGTCTGAAGAATGAATAATGCTCAGAACATACATCAACACCTTGAGAGTACTCGGAAGCTGGCACTCCTCAACAAAGCAGAAGGTCATAGTACTGATGTAATCTCCACCATTCATGAGGGAATACCACTAAAAGGTGCTAGGAAATGAAACCAAGGATTCAATAAATCATGCCCTTCAAAATCACAGTGGCAGATCACAAGACTCAGACTATTTTGCTCAGTACTATAAACAAATCATGTCTCAAAAAACTGGCAAGAAAAAAAGATTATGAAGATCTGTCTTGCATGAGCAAGGCTGTCTGCTTCAGATTAATCAAAGACCATTACAAGGTAATCTAGCTTCTTGGATCATCCAGTGTAATAAATTGGTTTATAGGCATTTCAGTCTTTAACTACATTCTTCTTTGAGTTTAACAACAATGTATCGTAGAGCTTTTACTAGAACTTTTTCAGAAACTGCAGGAATTCATACATTATGTGTTCCAAAAAGGAACATCCCTTCTCCAAAGGTGAATGTCATTACTGGCTTTTTCATGACAACAGAGATGAACTGATTCCAGCTAAATGAATAATATGTATTCCAGTCTCCAGTGACTGTAGACCATTTGAAAGGAAGATGGAAACCATCCCTGCTACCTAGATACCAAAAAATTTTATTTTAAGATTATTATTTCTCAGTGTTCTTAGTACCCAAACAAGAATTTGTTTAAACAATGTTGCCTTACATTAAAAACAAAGCAAAAAACCCCCAAACCAAACCAAAACAACCCAATCCAAACCAAACCAAAACAAAACATAGCACATATGCCAACTGTATGTTCACATAATGA
Source organism: Caloenas nicobarica (assembly GCF_036013445.1). Taxonomy (NCBI): domain Eukaryota; kingdom Metazoa; phylum Chordata; class Aves; order Columbiformes; family Columbidae; genus Caloenas; species Caloenas nicobarica. Next base: position 45,939,357 of record NC_088249.1, read on the forward strand.
GAACAAGTAGGAAATTACCTGATAAGGAGTTTATAGGGTTTTTTAAAAAGAAAATTAAAATACCAAAATAAAACCAAAGTATATGACTTGTTTAGGTCTGTTTTTAAAATAAAAGAAAGCAAAACCAAAATAAAGGGAGGTTTCCATATAGTTTGAATGCTTTCATGATATTAAAGTTATTTATTGAAGTTCTGTGCCTGTCATAACTGAGAATAGTCAGAAACAACACCCTAGTTACATGACCATTCCCCCCGCTTCCCCCCAGCAGAAAGGTAGCACAGTGGGGATTTACTTGATGTTGGGGACAACTTTACTTATTTTTTTTAATGTAGTTGTAAAAATAAATGGATCTGTTATTAATCAAAGCGGGACTTTGTCAAATTGCTTTCACAGAATTTAAAGCATGTTATTTCAGTTACAAATTATTTGATAGATATATATTACAACTGCAGTATTTAATACAGCTTTTGAAAGTATGTGCTTTTTCTTTTTAACAGTATCACTAAGGATAAGGGCAGAATTTCCATCCACAGATGAAAATGGATTAACCTCATACCCTTTGTCTGTCCACTAGGATTTCCATATCAAACAGGAAGACTGCTAAATTGAATCAGTTTTGTGAGTCAATTAACATTTGAATAATTAAAGTAGAAATAAGTATAATGTTACTGAACAAATAATTTTTTGCTATGAGGCACAGAGCAGTTTAGTTGTATTACAGGAGACTCAAGAACTCCATGTCAAGAAAGGAAAATTATGTAAGCTGCATTTATAAAACAATTTATGTACTGGACCAAAAATGAATTTAATAGTACCTAATTTCATAAAATATAGCCAGGTTATTTCCAAATATTGTAATAAGTGCTGAGTAAGAATTTTATTCTGTTCTATTTTAGCAATATTGCCATAAAACATAGATTATTCAAAAATAAGTAACAACTGCATCATGGAAATGCACAAAACACCCATAAGCAAAAATTAATCTTAACCATTGAGAGTCTTCATTATGATCATCACTAGAGTAAATTTTCAAAAGTGAACTTAGGCATAATATTTTCTTCCAGTTTATTGCATAATTTAATGGGATGGTGTTTTGCACACCATATTTTCCTATCAAGAAATGTAATTGCATTAAACTAGCAGATTTTTTTTTTTAACTTTCAGCTATGTCCTTCCCATTTCTCTATATCCAAATTCAATGATTTGAAAGGTTACATCATAACTGAGCTAACCATTTCCTTGATAAGGATTATTTTAATTGTTTTGTAGTGCCTTGTGAAAGCCATTATTGTAGATTATTGAAGCAATTTAAGGAAGCTGAGACTATATTGCATTTTTACCACAAATGGTAAATGAACAATATATTTGTAATACTAAAAGAAGAATCTTGCAAACAGTGTCTTCTTAGAACAACTGTTACGTATAACATTGGTATAATACAATAGTCACTATAAACTATATGAACATTTTATTACAAGACAACTTATATGCATGCCCAAACACAGTCCCACACTACAAAATATTCCACCATCCGTGGATCTGTTAATAGATCAGTTGCCACATTTCAAAGACTGATAAGCTGTGCAGTACTTTATGTTCCTGTGAAAAATTCGCTGAGATACTTCTCTTTGCATCTGTGCAGAAGATACCTCTACCTACGTTTTACATTTATACATGTCTGTATCTAGCTTTGTATCATGACATTCTTCTGGCTATTCTCCATTGTTCAGCCCTGTTGACTTCACTCCGTATCCTAAGAAAGTGATTTGATTTGATTTGATTTGTTTTTTTTTTTCCTGCCTTATTCCATAGCTTATCTGTACTGAAGTGATAAAACTCATACATAAACTTTCAGAAAGCCACTCTTCCTCATCCAGTCTCTGCCTGGATACATTAAGTAATTCTTCTTAGCAATCCTGACATTATTTCATCAGCTTTCTTCCCCATCTTCTGGTCTATCTGAGTAATTCTTATAACTCTCAAAATTTTTTCAGCCCTTATGGTGGTATATATTTCAGTACAGTTCTCTGTAAGTTTACGTGTTTCTGTGCTCAGCTTTGTAAATCCCATTCAAAAGTCCAGTCAAGGGTAGAAACCTCTGATTGTGTTCTTATCTCTGGATCAAAACCTAGTTCTTGATGGAATTTGAACATCTGCATTGGAATATAACTAAATAATGGAAGGAAGGATTTCTTTTGCAAGCCTGATGAGCAATTCCATTTACCAATTTAAAAGTATGAAATCTATGGCTAATACAAACTAAAACTGCAATTAGAAATGCGGTAAGAGAATAAGAAGTATTTTTGTCCTTCAGTACATGAACAAAAGTTAGACCAGTATACTAGAGAAGGTATGTCCATCCTATTACAAAATAGTAATAAAAATATATAGAATAACACTTCTCTATCAAGAATTCCAGATTTGCAGCAATTGCAGATAAAATGTAGGACTGTAAATATGTGGCCTCTTTTATGTTTCTATAAAGGGCCCAAGATGTACATATGAAAATGAGAGATATGAATGATCATTTCAGGGCCCAGACTCATTCAGCCTAAGATCACAGAATCAGAATCACCTTGGTTGGAAGAGACCCTCAAGATCAATGAGTCCAACCATTAACCTAACTCAGGGACTAAACAAAGTTCCTAAAGAACCTCATCTATACATCTTTTAAACACCACCAGGGATGGTGACCCCACCACTTTGCTAGGCAGCCTGTTTCACTGCTTGACAACCTTTCTGTGGATAAATTTTTCCCAATATCCAATGTAAACCTGCCCTGGCACGACTTAGAATTATAGAATCGTTTCTGTTAGAAGAGACCCTAAGGATTATCGAGTCCAACCATAACCTAAATCTAGCACTAAACCATGTCCCTAAGAATCTTGTCTAAACACCTTTTAAACACCTCCAGGGATGGTGACTCCACCACTTCCCTGGGCAGCCCATTCCAACGCCTGACAACCCCTTCTGTGAAGAATTTTTTCCTAATATCCAATCTAAACCTCCCCTGGTGCAACTAGAGGCCATTTCCTCTTGTCCTATCATTTGCTACTTGGAAGAAGAGACCAACACCTTCTGTGATATGACCTCCTTTCAGGTAGTTGTAGACAGTGATAAGGTCTACTCTCAGCCTCCTTTTCTCAAGGCTAAACAGCCCCAGTTCCCTCAACTGTGCTTGTACTTGTATAAGACTTGTACTCCAGACCCCCACCAGCTTTGTTGTCCTTCTCTGAACTCTCTCTGCCTTTTCTGTAGTGAGAGGCCTGAAACTGAACACAGTGTTCAAGGTAGGGTCTCACCAGCACCAGGTAGGGTCCCCCTGCATTACAGATTACTTCCGTAGTCATGCTGGCCATACTATCTATGCATGCCAGGATGCTATTGGCCTTTTTGGCTACCTTGGCACACTGCTAGCTCGTATTCAGCCAGCTGTTGATCAACACCCCCAGATCCTTTTCTGACAGGCAGCTTTCCAGCTACTCTTCCCCAGGCCTGTAGCGTTGCATGTGGTTGTTGTGACACAAGTGCATGACCCAGCACTTGGCCTTGTTAAACCTCATACATTTGGCCCCAGCCCATTGATGCAGCTGGTCTAGATCCATCTGTAGAGCCTTCCTACCCTCCAGCAGATCAACGCTCCCACCCAACTTGGTGTCATCTGCAAACTTACTGAGAGTGCACTCAATTCCTCATCGAGATCACTGGTAGAGATTAAACAGAACTGGCCCCAATACTGAGCCCTGGGGAATACCAGTCGTGGCCACCAGCTGGATCTGGCTACATTCAGTTTCTCCAGGAGAATGCTGTGGGATAATGTGGAAAAGTCATTACTGAAGTCTAGGTACACAAGATCCTAATTAGTTTTTAAAAGTATCTCTCTTCATAGATTTAAGTTCTCAGCAATTCTTAATATAGGCACACAATTAAAATTTCGTGCCATGATGAATCTGTTTGTAGCTTCCAGATACAGTTTCCTCCTATATGTTATCTGTCCATTTCTTCCTTTTGAGTTTGGTATTTACACATTTGTATCCAACCACACAATTACATATAGCCTAACCTGCATTACTGCATTAATGCATTTCTCAAGTTTTTTATTGGAGTAGCAGGCACTGGAGTCTGGGAAAAAAAAAAAAAAAAAAAAGTCTGCGCAATAGAAGACTGCCAGAAGAGTGTCTCTCATAAACATAGGGAAATAAATGCAACCAAACCCAGGACTTGATTACAAAGATTAAGCTCTATTTCTCCTTTACTTTATCATAGCATAAATTTTACAGATTTCTTTTAATTTAGGCAGTTGTTAGCACTAGAAAGGATTAGATTTGTAGGATCAGTGTATCCATTTCTCTTTTAAGAAAATTCTTAGTTTGTGGTCATTATCAGTTGCATTGTAAAATATTTAAACTTTTTTATTATGGATGCTACCTACTAGATACTTTTGCCATGCATTGCACACTTTGATACTGGCCTTCTGCAAATTTCTAGCTTCAAATAATACTAAAAAAATATCTAGAATTTGTTTTAATTACAGTTGTTTTATTTAATTAATGTTCCAAAACCATAATAATATATGGCTGATGTATTGGAATAAGGCACCACAATAGCAGGTTTTCTTATGGAATCACTCATGCCAGAGAATAGCAATGTCTTGCTAACTAGAGGAATACTGTAAATAGAGCCTGTCTGGAACAACCGTCATGTATAAAATTAGCATAGTTTAAAACTGACATACAGATACAGAAGCATAAGTCTATCTTTTTTTGTTCTGCTTTGCTCCTTGCGGGAGTGTGTTTCCTTCAAATTTAAGCAAAAACTAACAGATAATGGCCTAGCCACATTTTACTTATATTTTGGCTTTGCAAACAACTGTTTGATGTGCAAGAGAAATCAGAACCTTCAACATTTAAGACAGACAGAAGCATATTCAGGTCTCTCTGCTGTCATTCATAACTGCAGTACCAGTAGAATAGCTCTTCAGTCTGAGGAATTTAAAAGCTGAGGGATAAGACATGCTTGTAAAATCCTTCATCTACGAAAGGGATGTATGCCAATTTTCTTTATCTCAAAGGGTGAGAGTATGTCAAGGTTTAAAGCAAGGTGACAATAAACCATGGCAGATGCTCCATGTTACCCCCTTACCCTCCCGCCACCCTTTCCTTAGATTGGAAAGATAATAAGGAAGATAAGAAGGAAGGAAGAGAGACTTAGACTTCAAGTTGGAAGGGTTTTAAAGGCTTTACTAATGGTATTAATAAACAGAGAATATATACAAAATATACAAAACCGATCTTGAATGTCTGATATGGAATTGGCATCACTCCAGCAGTGGCAGAGCTAGATGACTTGGCTCCAGCAGCTGCAGGGCCGGCACCCATAAGTCATGGGCGGGACTTCACAGCAAACCAGAAACTGGATTTCAGGGTTGCAGGGCCTGAGGCCTATAGATCACAGGCACACAGGGAGGATCCTCTTTAGATGCCAGCCATGGTCGAAGAAGGGCGAGACCCTCGTGGACCCATCTTATATAGAGTGTATGATGGAATACTCAGTTGGTCAGTTTTAGTCACCTGTTCTGTCTGCCGCTCCTGGCAAACACCTCTCCCTCAGTTATGGGATGTTATCAGAATTCTTAGCTGTCATAGCAATAAATCTAAACATGAGCTTCTTCAGCATTCCATTGGTCCTCTTATCAGCACTAAGTACAGTGTCCGAGAAAAATATGCAGTACTTAGAAGGCATTTAGCTGAGAGGAAAATTCACTAAAAGAGAAACTGGTCTTGTTTTTAACAAAATCAGGACAGAGTACAAATTATAAGATGCAGCTTTTTCTACCTGATTGATGCAATTAATAACCTAGTTGTCTACAAAGAAAGGTTGAAATAGAAGCAAAGCTTACAAGCAAAGTCGTCTCAGTTTTTTTCTTACTCATTACTAGGTGTCCTCAGTACTGAAGGACATACAAACACGGAATGTCCTTCACAGAAAAAGAGTTTCTCAAATCCTTTCTTCAGAAAATTATCTGACCACTTTTTTTTTTTTTTCCCCATTAAGAAAGGCTCATGGTTTTCTTCACTTTCAATATGGGTTTATTTTGTATCTCATAGAGCTCTGCAAAGTGCTATCGGCATCTGCTGTAAGAAAACTGGGATATAAGAAAACTTGCTTTCTGACATGATGCCTACAAGGAATCTTCTAAATATACTAATTCCCAGGTAGGAGGCTAAGAAAAAGAAAAGAAATGCTGCCTCTGTTGTTAGCTACTGTCTATACATTGCCCAGGCATTTCAGTCCTCCTTGAATAAATGAATCCTTGGGTATTTGGAGCACACACTACCAGATTAAAAGAAATGAGTTGAAAAATGCATGGAGATAGACAACTCTTTTTTCCATAAGCAGTGGAGGTAAATTTGTGGAATTTCCCGCATAGTCATGAGGCATGCTCACCTCTCCAGAAAATATAGTAGAAGGCACATAAAATGTATAGCTAATAGTCTTTGTCAAATAAAATCTTAGTATAGATCAGTGTCCTGTTCTGGATTGTTATACTAGTGAAGGCAAAATGGCTGAATAGATGAAAAAAAGTATATAAAGTGTCATATTTACACAGGTATACTCTTCTATTAATCAGTGATAACAACTTCCTTAACTAGGATTGCATCCATATAATTTTGTTTTGTAGTGATCAATATTCCTGTGGTTTTTTATTTAACTATAGGCTATTACTGAGTAATTATATTGCAAGATGAAAGTAAATCCTTTGTTTAGCTTATTCATATTATTAATTGTAAGGATTTCTATCATATCTCTCCTATTTGATGACTTTTCCAGGAACGAGAAACCTAATCTGCTTTGTCTTCATCCCTTCCATTCTTTTTCCTATGTTGCCTAGTTCTACTGCACCTTCCTAGGAAAATACCTAGGATTTTATAGGTGTTTATATGCTAGGAGAAATCTTGTCAAGGTGTTACAGGAATTCTTGCCATTTCAAGTCTTCTCCAGTCTCCACACTTATTAAGGGTAAAACAGAAAACTTCATTCTTTTTTTTTTTTTTTACCATTCCCTCTACTGTTTACATTTAATACTTTTGCGCCAGCATAGAGGTCTGCAAAACTGCAACCAGAAATGCATTGATTCTGAAATGGCATGGTATATTACTTTCTTGCAAAAATATATTTTCAAAGTTATTTCTGTCTTTCAAGAAGCATGCAACCTCCTTTATTCAGCAACTTTGGTCTGAAAGACTACAGTAGTTCCTGTTTGACTTAATGAAATTAAGGTTATCAGGCAGGTAAAATGCCAAGTCTCCCTCTCTCAAAACTGAATAGGATTTCAAGTTGTTTGTATTTATGATAGAGCAAATTACTAAAGACATATTTGATAAACCATATTCTAGAGAACTGGTGTTTTCAATCCATGACAGATCTAGTGAGATTTCTTTCACCTAACACACTTTTCACTTAATTATTTTCAGAATTACTTCTGAAAAGCAAAATAATTCTATTTTAAAACTCTGTTTTCCTGGGTTAAAATTAAAATCTTTCTTTCACAAATTTTTCAAACGCATAATTCTTAGTTAAAATTAATGTTTCTTTTCACTTCATCTAAAGGAGTACCTCCACTGTTATTTTTTTGTTATTCCTTTGTAATACTTTTGAAAGAAAAATAAAGAACAGAAGGGGTTTACAGGATGGCTTTCTGGGTGTTACAGTTCATTTTAACATGGGGCTTGTATAGATTTTTCAAGAAATGAGCTAATAGTGTGTAAATGTACTAAACTTAGACAATAAATCACTAACTTTATCTTTAAAAATTAGTTAAGTTGACTCAAAAACCATTGTAAATGTGTTTTTTCTATTCTTCTGTTTGTGTCCCACCAGGTGAGATTAGGGATGAGTTAACTCTGAATACTCTGTGCGCTAACACAATGTGATGACAATTACCCGAGAGGTTCAATTAAATCACAAATTTACTAAAAACACTCAGTGGAAGTACAGTGAATAGTGGCTTGGTAAAAGTTTGTAACTATATCATAAAAACTTAGCAAGATTTTAACAACAAAACTTGCAAGGTATTACTCTTATGTGCACAGAATAAACCCATGAAACACATAGACTCCAAAATATCCGAAGTGAAGAAGTTTTATAACCCAGCCATTTGCATGCAAGATAGGAGAGGGCGGTTTGTCTCCTCCTTTTGCTTGCTCTTCATGCTAATTAAGAAGATTGTTCCAGAAATGAGCTGGTCATCGAAAAATTAGAATAATTGTCACAGTGCTGACCAGAAGTGAGTTACTTTGTCCGTTAGAGGTGGCTGGTGGTTCATGATTGTCTGCTAGTTCCCATCTTGGTCATCCCAATTAACCAGAAATGAGGACTGAGACCTTGATAGAATTGTCTTTATCTCAAAAATTTGTGCTATCATTCGACAAAGACTTCTAGGGGAAAATATAGAGTGTCTGCCTTCACAGCAACCTATCTTTTCCTGTCCAAAGTTGCAAAAAACATCTGTTTAAAGCATAACATACACCAATAATGAGTTCTTTGTTTTGCAAAGGGTGGGGGGAAGGAGGGTGCTTCAAGGCTGACACACAGTTTGGAATAGTTTAACTACTGCTCAGACAGCCAAGTGGGAGGCAAGAAAATTATGCCATTCTATTATTTATATATATGGAACTCTGTAAACATGTAAAATATCATATGGTTTTATTAGTATTGTTGGTTTTTCTTATTGTAGCATTACAAAACATAAGAGATCTAAAAAAAAGCTATGTCTCTATCACCAGGAGCTCATCATTAAGCACATAGCACTGTCTGACATTTCATTTCCGAAGTTAACTCAAAACACTCTATATTCCATGTTGTAACATTTTATTATTTCATACCCAGCAGGAGTTCCCATGCCTTTTCGTGATACAAAATCATAAACCATGGAAACAGAGATGCAATTCTCCAAGCAGTCTGGCCATGCCATTTCCTTCTTTGCTTATTCACAGTTTCAATGTTTAATGATCAGCAAAAATATTCAAACTTTGCCAACTTAGAAAGGCAATAGCAACTCCACATTTAAAAGCTCGCACATAACTTGATCTTCAGTTGCAGCCTTCTATAAGGAACGAAATGCAAAAGCATCTCCCTCCCCTCAAAAACTTCAAAAATAAACTGAGGAATAGGAAGACATATAGTAAACATAGTGAGAAAAATATTTTCTACCTTTTTTGTTGTTGTTGTTGTTGTTGTCATGATACATATTTCTAGCTAATTCTGCGGTAGGTAAGAATAGGAAGTCAGATTTACATCCACTTCTGGTAACACATCTGGTATTGGTGAGGCTAGAATGTAGCCAGGTGTGATAGAAGAGCACCTCAAATACATTGAAAGGCATGTGGGAACCTCAGTTTCAGTTTAAACCTAAGTCCCCAGTAAGTCCATTTCCTCAGGTGTACTGGGCAGCTAGGCTACCACTCTTTGTGAAAATGAAAGGGAGTTTCTTATCTTGGAGCCCAAAGTGAGCTGGTCTCTCATGAAAAGCCTACCATGAATATAACTGTCTCCTGCTACGTATGTCCTATTTCAGGTCTTGCTTTCATTTTAATATTTGTAGCATCTCTTGTCTTCATCATTCATCAATGACAGCTTTTTACAAATTAATGGCTACTTTTAAAAGCAAAACCAAGGATTCTCTGGAGGGAAAAGTATAGTCCTTTCCAGCTCATGAATAAATCACCAAAAGAAATCAATCACTCAGTCCCTAGATGAAGAACGCTGTGCTTTCCTTAACTGAAAAGTTTCATTTTTGGAATCTTAAAAGTTTTTACCATTAATTTGCAACAGTACTTTAGCAGTGGAAAGCTAAGTAGGAAAAAAGAAAATAACAAAACCTGATCTGAAGTTTTACTTTAAATAGCATCAGTATTTGCAATGAATATAAAAAAGACAGTCTCTGGATGTATTCTGTTTCTACTAACTGTGACACTGGAACAATCAGTATTAGAGAAAAAATTGAGACTGAGAGAAAGCTCGTAGAGTTGGGACCCTTTCATATACTACTTTACCAATAGGTATCTAGGTTTACTCTAAAACAAATTATAAGATGGTTCTACATGGTGCTAAACAAAACCCCCCTACCATCTTGGTTTCAATGAGGAAGACATAGGCAGGCATAATGGTCTTAAATGTCCTACATCATCATCTTTCTACATCGGGTTAAAGTAACTGAAACACTAGTATTTCCGCTAAATTTATGTTGCAGTAAAGCAAGAATTTTATCTCCAGTTTGGTCCATCCAGAATAGTTCACAAACAGCAACATCACGTTTAGATACAAAAGGGAAAGGAGTTTTTTTAAATTGGTATACTAGCATGAAAAACTAGTTACAGTTTTGAACTTCTGTTTAATGACATTTAAAGGTTCCTAAAGCTGTTTCTTTCTTCCTCTTCATGATACATTCCTGTCTATGAATATTATCACTTCTTGGACAGCAATACGAGTATGATTGCTATTTTTTTCCTGTGGTCACAATTAAAAACATTTTAGCTGAACTCTAAGGAGCAAAACGATTAAAGGAATCCTGATGTTGTTAGTTATCTGATGCACACAGCTGAATTTTCCAAGATGAAATCAAGAGGATGAGAATTATAAGCGGTTCAGGAGAAAAATTAAACTCCTGCAGTAAAACATTGTATAATAGTAGCCTAAACAAAGGAAAGAATCAGTCTTGTGAAGAATGTGGATCTAAGACTAGCTTCCCACTGAACACCAAGAAGGATTCCAGATTGAAGAGCAACTGCAGTAAGTGTGATGGAAGTTAATACACAAACCAGAGATGGCCATTTTCCTTCCTTGTCCGGGGCACATCAGTTGTGTGCTGGTTTGACTGAGAATGAGTTAATTTTCTTCATGCAGTTAGAAACCTTTCTTTTTCATAGCTAGCATGGTCATTGTTTGGACTTAGTTTGAGAACAAGAGATAACACCCCAGCACAGAGTTAATGTTTTTAATTGCTCTCATCTGAGAGCCAAGGACATTCTGAGTGCTCTGCCCACGGGTGTGGGGCATGGAGGAAGTGGGGCATACATGGGGCAGACCTTGACTGACATCCAGACTGATCAATAAGAGTATTCTACCCCATTAGCATCATGCTTCATATATAAGAAGAGTCAGGATCTTCCAGTCTCTCTCTCACATGTTCTTTCTTCGCTCTTTTTGTTGAAGCTGGGGGAATTTGGTTCGGGACATTTAGTTTGGTCTTTTCCTATGTTGCAGAGGTCTCTGAGCCTTTCTGCTTTTTTTTTCTCTTTGGGATCAGATGTTCATGACCAGCGTGCTGCTTCCTGGGACTGGCTACTTGTTGTGGACAGAATTCGTGAGGAATTGCATTGAGTATCTCTTATTTTATATTTTATTTTTATTTTATACATGTATTTACTAGTAGTGTATTAGTATTTTGTTATTTTATTAAACTGTATTTATCTCAATCTAAGTTTCTCCCTTCCCTTTCAATTCTCTCCCCTCTTGGGTGGGGGAGGCAGGGGGCAGGGACAGGGAGAAGAGGAGGGGGCAAGTGAGCGGCTATTGTGGTTATATTGCTAGCTTGGGTTGAACCATGATAGTTATTAGAATAGCACTGAGCTTTTCTTAGTGCATCAAATGCAGGATCAAAGATTGTTCTCTTGCAAAACATTGTTGAGATTTTATACTACTATGACATCTCTAATAAAAGTGGTAAATGAACCTCTGACATGAGAATTATGTAAGCTAAAAAAACAAAAAAACAAAAAAACAACCAAAATAAACCTCCACGCTTGTCAAGATTTAATTTATATATTATAGGTTCCACTGATATTTGCGCTACTCCTGTGCCAAGAAAACCCAACTAAGTTTGCTTTCTTGCAAATGGGATTCCAATACGTATGACGATGACATATAAAGAACAAAACAGAAAAAGACTAAGGTAGGAGAAACTAGGAACTGCAAATCAACTTACACTATTTTTGTCTGATATGCTATTTAGTTTCTTCACTCCCCTCCAACTATATGAAGTTTTATTGAGAAAATGTAGTCTTTTCTTTTACATCATTTTAGTATTGATGCATTTTATTCTATCAATATTTTTTTCACGTTTATTACCAATGCGTTTATTTTTATATACATATATGTACTGTCATCTGAAGCCCAGCTTGATGTTCTGTGCATCTAATGCAATTAGTTCTCTCTTCTTTCTCTTCCTTTAGCTTATTTGTTTTATTCTTTGGGAAAAAAAGTCTCTTTAAAGCATCGCCTGGCTCATTTTTTAATTGACATGCATGTCTTTGCATCTGTGTCTTTCAACATGCAAAATTAATATGACAGAGCATTGAAGCAAAAAGCATTAGAGTAACAGCATATATAGTTTTAGTTTGTTTAAACAGAACACTTCACTGTAGTAGAAAAAAGAAAAAAGTTACCAATTTTCTCTGATCTTAATGTCTTTACATTAACAAGCAAATGATTGCTAATATTAATCTAATTTCTCTGTGTGAAATATGTAAAATATGAGAAAATGAGAAAACACACCAGAAAAGATGAAACAAACTCCTTTAATTTGTTGCTTAAGATACATAACATAATGATCCTGTTTGGTAGATTCAATATCTTTTGTCTAACTCTCCAGTGAAAGTTAATAATATCATGTTAAATCGGTTTAGACTTTTTTATCCTGGAGGAATCTAATGTGATTTACAGTTTGTATGTGCATGCCACAATAAAGCAATTATTAAACTAATGATCATAACTTCTGTTGGATTCCTGACTTAGAACACAGGATAGACAACGTATAGACTGAAGAGCAGATGAAATATTTCACTGAAGCTTATATTTTATTTAGCACTAGAATAACAGAAACTTAATTATGTTATATTCAATAAAATAGACAAAAAACTTACATCTTTAACTTATATTGCCACATCTAAAGTTGTGTTTCACTGTGGTCTCACTGTGATTCTCAGAAAAATTATAAACTCTAAAAGTGACCAAGAGTTGCAGACAGTGAACATTTACTGCCTGAGACAACAGTCCTTCACAGTGCATGGATTTAGTGGCTGTCATTCAACTGAACATTGGATAAGAAATTACTCCTTTACATTTCATCATTTATTTTGTGGATGATCTCATGAACTTTCAGGGATGAGCCATATGCTACACATGATGGGCTCTGTTTTGCACTACATCAGTCAGAAGAGCATCCATGCACACTTACATGAGAACAGCTTTTCTACTAAGTAATTTTTCTGTGCATGTATTTGCACACGCGATTGTGGTTTATGTACAATTTTATATATATGCAAAACATAAAAAGTTCTTTTTCAAGTCCTAACCTCTCCTGGACAAAGCAAAGCCCTTTACAGTGTTCAGTTCTTACTCATTTACTTTGCTGGCCAGCTACAATATATAAATTGGAACATTATTCTCTGTGACATAGGATGAGTCCATATAACCCTCTGCTCTGAAAGAGGGCAGAAAAACAGAAATAACAGAAGGGTTAGAAAGATCAACTTTGAGAAAACAAAGAGATTAAAATAAATTAATGAAAACATAAATAAGAATGAACTATTTTTATTGTAAATTTTCACTCATATATATGTACATGTATAATCACCACACAAAAACATACAGATGCACTATTGTTCCCATTTTATACTCTCGCATTTTACCTTCTTCATAACTCCAGAACTCCTCCTAACATTCCCACGGCACACACTAATAAAATTAAATTGCTTGAGGAATTTTTGCATAAATCCTAGTTTCATGGAATAATTACATAGGCCAAAAGGATTACCTAAATGATTTCATAGAATCATACAATCATAGAATGGTTTGGACTGGAAGGGACCTTCAAAAGTCACCTAGTCCAATCTCCCTGCAGCGAGCAGGGACATCTTCAACTAGATCAGGTTACTCAGAGCCCCGTCCAGCCTGGCCTTGAATGTTTCCAGGGATGGGGCAGCTACGACCTCTCTGGGTAACCTGTTCCAGTATTTTACCGCCCTCATTGTAAAAATTTATTTTTCACATCTAGCCTAAATCTTCCCTCCTTTACAGAATCACAGCCGGCTCATGTCCAATCCTCCATCCACCAGTACTCTGAAGTCCTTCTCAGCAGGGCTGCTCTCAATCCCTTCATCCCCCAGCCCGTATTGATAGCGGGGCTTGCCCCGACCCAGGTGCGGGACCTGGCACTTGGCCTTGTTGAAACTCATAAAGTTCGCATGAGTCCACTTACTGAGCTTGTCCAGATCTCTCTGGATGGCATCCCACCCCTCAGGCATGTCAACTGCACCACTCAGCTTGCTGAGGGTGCACTCGATCCTACTGTTGATGAAGATATTAAACGGTACTGTTCCCAGTATGGACCCCTGAGGGACATCACTTGTCACTGGTGTCCATCCAGACATTGAGCCATTCACCACTGCTCTCTGGATGTGATCATCCAGCTAGTTCCTCATCCACTGAACAGTCCACTCATCAAATCCATAACTCTCTAATTTAGAGAGAAAGATGTTGTAGGGGACCATGTCAAAGGCTTTACAGAAGTCTAGATAGGTGACATCCATAGCCCTTCCTTTGTCCACTGATGTAGTTACTCCACCATAGAAGGCCACTAGGT